>NC_133516.1:17132272-17747500 GCF_049354715.1 Callithrix jacchus | reverse complement strand
TTCGAAAGAAATCTAGCAAGGCAATGCAGAAGTCCTCCAGATTAAATTTGATTTGGTAATATAAATCAAATAATTTATGCTAAGGATATGATTCAAAATAAAAAATAAAAATTTCATTCAACTATCTATAGGCATGTTATATATAATTCTAAAAGTTTGGAAAACACAATACCTTTTGACTGGCAAACGGTTTTAAAATGAAGTGTGTTATGAACATTGGTATTAGGTTAATAAAAAATAGAAAACAAAATATGTCAAATGATTAAAGAGAATTACAATGCTTGACTGAATCAAACTAGTTTATTCATACCTACTTAAGCACAAGGATTAAGAACAAACTCAATAAACCACAGGAAAATATTAAAAGTCACTGAACCAAAGCTGAAGGCATTATTGGTGCATTTTCCCTCAATATCATGTAAATATGTAATTTAAATGGGATCCTAAGTTGATCAACAACCAACTTAGGCAGAAGTAAATTTAATTTATACTAGACTGGTCTCATTTCTGAACCCAGAGTATCAAACATGGTGGTCCTTATACAGTAAGCCAATGTCTTAATAAATCTCATTCCATCAATAATGAAAAAAAGAAAAACAGCCACACTGAGTGATGGCCAACAGCTAGGCTTGCTCTGGTTTGTATAAAATACCTTTTAGACATCCGTTTTCAACAGTGTAACCAAAGGCAATTTTGCTGGATCACATAGAAAATGCTTCCTATTCTAAGGTCTTTGGTTTCAAGAGAGACACACAGTTCGAGGATTCTCCTTACTGCAAACTCGATCTTCAAGGCAAATTTGTTTTATTTTATTTGTTCAGTTTCCTCAACCTCTTTACACTTCTAGTATGCAGCTTATTGGACTTAAAAAGTTCAGAAGAAATTAAAGTTCTGATACATCCATCTGAGGGCTTCAGGGCTATGCTGAACTCAAATCAATACTGAACAAGGGTCTTTGAGTAAAGCTTAACTGAAAATTCTCATAAGAATTAAATTACATTTTAGAGTCACCACAAATAGATCTCATTAAAGGAAAACTGTGATTAAATGTTTTATGAGGAAAAGAAGTAAAAAAAAAAAAAATGGTTAGAATTTCCATTATTTGAATTCACTCAGCTCTTCCAAGTATGTGATTAAATATCTCCCAGATAGTTTTCCTTGTCATAAGCATAGTATAGTAACAGCAAACCAAAGAATAAAGGGCTGGCATCCTACAGAATCACAGAGACCCATCCTATGCCTGGAATGGAGATAGAAACTTGAGCCCACACACCATAGAAACCTATTATTTAGTCAGATTAGACATTCTCCAGTCTTATTACACACTCAGAAAAGGAAGCAAACATTTAAAAATGGGAGAGGAGTATGTCTGAAAGGTTATAATTTCTTTAAGGCCAGTGAATTTCATTGCACAGGTAAGGTTCCCACATTCAGAAATATTAAACAGGTCCAGAAACTTTATATTAAAGTTAATCCCAGAATAGCATTTATTCCACTACTTTTCCTGAAGAGGCCAAGTGTGCTTTACAAGGATCATCTCATTTCTTCTTCATGAGCCTTTGGGGAAAATAACTGCCATCATCCCCATTTTATAGATGAGGAAACTGATACTTGGAGTAAATAACTTTCCCAAGGAGATGAAGCATTAAGTGATGGAACCAAATTCAAACTCATGTTCTTCCCACCCTATTGCGTTATTTCCCAATACTGTATGATTTCTAGCTAACTAGAGCTAAAGAAGACTGCCACAGGAGCATCATTAAAATAGCGAAAATCAACAATGGAGTCAAAAAGGACAAAAAACATACAAAAGAGCTATAAAAAAAACCATAACAGTTTGTTTTGCTTGGTGTAAAGATGCCACTGGGTGCCTCCACACACTCTGCCAACATCACTACCTTAGGGGGCATGGCAACAAATAATTTCACAGACGTGGTCCCAACTCATTGTGAATGACACTCTGTTTAGTCTGCTTAGAAAGGCAAGGAATTATGTAATACCTTTCTTTTTCAATAAAGATTTTAATCTCTTGTTTACTAGACTTACTCTTATGCATAATCTCTCCTTCCAGATCAATGGCATTACTTTATTTTTATGTTTAGGAAAATTAAAACCATGTAGCATCTGCAAAGAATATAAGACTCTGGAGTGTGAATAACTGAATGTAGCCTTGGTTCTGACACTAATGATAGGTCATATGAAGTCACTTTCCTCCTCTGGATGTCTTGGCATTCTCATTGCTGAAGAGAGTAATTAGGCAAATTATTTTAAGGTTTTTTTTCCCAGCTCTATCATTGTATGGCTTTACATGTGTTTCAGTCACCTTTTGAAATAAAATGAAATAAAATTGAACCTAAGAGAACCATACTGAATCCTGCAAAGCCTTATTCTTGATGAACTTTCAGATCTGTGCTATAGACCCCAAGGTTACAATGAGTTACAACTGCCAAGTTATAGGAAAATACTACCCAGGCCAAAAACTTCTTCAATAAACATGAACTTTGCAAAGCAAAGTATGACTCCCAATACCCTGTACCCAAGGTTTATTTTCTGTTGAAATCCCGGGGCACTGAGGGCCAAACCATGACTGTTTTGTGGGTTTGCAAAACAAACAAACAATCACACTACTTTTCCCATCAACATGTGTTAAACAAAGATTAAAATCATGCTGAAGAATAGCAAAGAAATTTGCATTAGATGATAAAAGTTTCTATTCATCAAATTACCCTATCAGAGGATAGTTTAAGAGGTAGATTAAGTAAGCAGCACTGCAAAACACTAAGGTAACATGACTGAGAGTTTTTTAGTTACCCAGGTATATTATTAAGATATAGTTTTGTGTTCTGTAATAAAGGAAAACAATGATAAGCTGATTCAGCATTACTGTTCGTTTCTCTTTAAGGTGCTTTATAATAAACAGTTCCTCTGTTTGCATCATTAAAAACCTGCTCAATAAGAGGGTTAAGAAACATTTTGGTAGATAAAGGTGACTCAAAGAGTCCAGTATTCTGGAGGAGGACTGACAAGTCCAGAAATTCTGTAAAGTTTCCCTGAAAATACTGGGACTTGAAGGGCAGGGTAAGATCTTATACGAGGTGTGACTCAGCTACTTGGGAAGATTTCTGATGATTCAAGGAAGAAAATTTTAGCTTGTATAAACATGCTTAAAAGCCACAGGCTGATGATCTTCTAAACGGCAGCCCCACCCTAATACACCTTTCTAACCTCATATGAATGGGGGATATGCAGAAAAAATTACATATACCAATTTGCACACACACACACACACACACACACACACACTTTGAAGTCTAGGAAGAAGTAAAGATTTGATGGCTATATTCTATCTGGAGTGACTGTCATTCAGCCACAGAACACATCTTTGCAAAGCACTTGAGAAACAAATCTGGAACTTACAATGTAGCAGGGCTCGCAGTATGCTTTCTTCTCCACAGCATAGAACGGCTGCCCTCGGAGCTTGTTGTTGCAGATGATGCAGGTAAAACAATCCACGTGGAAGACCTGGTCCATGGCAGTGCATCCTGTACCTTCTCCAACGACGTTTTCTCCACAGCGAGCACAGCGGCCTGAACAAAAAAGGTTTGATAAGAATGCACTTAAGAACACTTTAGTCCTGCTAAAGCCGAAGTGGAGGAGAGAGCAGATTCATCACGTCAGCAGCAATAGAACCCCCAGTCCTCCCGTCATTAACACTAGCAAGGTCACCGGCACAGGCACCCCAATCCTCTACAAGATTGGCATGGTGGGGATTTTACATTAATCAGTTGAAGAGATTGTGTCTCCTAGTCTAAGTTCTTACAGAAAGGAACAGTAGAACCCAGTCTCTGGCTTTGAGGCCCATGCTCTCACTCTAATCTCATACGCAAGTATAAAAGGAACATGACTCAGGATGTTTGGAGTGGAAGGCACAGTCTAGAAAACAGTACAGAAAAGCCTTTCTTCTTGGAGATTCTACGCACCCAGTTAGAATATAAGATAATTGGGTCCAAACTCAAATTTTAGTTCCTTTCACAAAAGCCCTGTTTGTAAAACCTCTGCAGCCAGTCCTCCACGACAGGCAGATTGCAAGGCAGTCCTTTAATTTCTAGATCGCTTTGATGGCTAAAATGTTCTTTCTCCTACTGAGCCATAATGCTTCCTCATTCTAACTGCTTACCCCATTGTTCTAGTTCTGTCTTCTGAGACCTCGTGAAACAAGTATCTCTCTTGGACTTGACACCCTTTAAGATATCAAAATTCAGTGAGCACTGCTTCCATGTCTGTTATTCCCTTGAACATCCCCACATGCTGCAATAGTTTCATATATTGTAGGGTTTCGAGTCTCCCAGGGCTGTGGTTCTCATTGTTCATGCAATATTCTGCATAGCTCCAGCATTCTTAAATTGATTAATGTGGCATCTGGCCTACATATGGACATCAGGTTTCAGTTTTTAAAATTTGCAGAAAGCTTTAAATGATAACAATAAAATATACTTTGAAACAAATATTTATGTCAGTGAGAGGCATTATACTGGTTGCCATCCGTATCTCTATCTGGCTTCATCATGGGAATCTTGAGCCAGACGTCATGCCTACATCTAGTTTCCCTTCTCAGTCTTTGTTTCTGTTAAGTTAAAGAAAGTCCTATCTATTAATTACAGAACATTGGGAATGTCAGCCAGAAGCTGTAGGCTTTGATAGGTGAGGTATAGCAAACATAGAGCTTCTCACATGTCAGATGTTTTTCTAGTGGCTTTAGATATATTAACTCGTTTCATATTCACAACAATCTATATGCAGGTACTGTTGTTATGCCTATTTACAGATGAGGAAACAGAGTCGCAGAAATGGCTAACTAACCCCCAGTCTGAGCAGTCTAGCCTCAGCGTCCATGCTCTTAACCACAATGCTATATTGCCTATTACCAGTTCTGTGCATCTGGATTAATACAGCTCTGACCTTAGGGAGCATTATGGAGAGACTTCTCACTGAAGACTGCTTTCAGCGCTCCATCGTATTGGATTGACAACCATTTCACACTCAAACATGAGAGGGCTAGATGTTTCAACTTGAGAGAAAAAGGGTAAATTTATGTCTAATTCTCTCCAGTTGTGGTGCTGGAAAGTATCTCTTTATATCATCGTGTGGGATTTGAATGTGTCTTTAAATATAACCCAAAGTATGCATCTTAGTTGTTTGTTTTTTTCCTAAGGAATAAGAAATATGAAGGCCAGGTGCAGTGGCTCATGCCTGGAATCCCAGTATTTTACGAGGCTGAGGTGGCAGATCACCTGAGGTCAGGAGTTCAAAACCAGCCTGGTTAACATGGTGAAACCCTGTCTCTATGAAAAATACAAAAACTAGCTGAGCATGGTAGTGCCTGCCTGTAGCTTACCCAGCTACTCGGAAGGATGAGGCAGGAGAATTGCTCGAACCTGGGAGGCAGAGGTTGCCGCGAGCTGAGGTTGTGTCACTGCACTCCAGCCTGGGTGACAGAGCAATACTCTGTCTCAAAAACAACAACAATAACAACAAACCCCAAAAGTGCTGGAAAAAGAGTTAAAGTATTGGAAACTGAGAGCCACTACTACAGTTGATATTATTAAAAGTCTTGATATTTGATGAAAAAATCGTGTATAGCGTTTGTTTGTGGCAGGCTTTAAATGTGAACTTGTACCTGTTTTTATCATGAGATAAAAGATGGTTTTACATTTTGGACCTTCCTGCCAACAATAACAAAGCTGTTTCATATGACACTATTTTTGTAATTATTCTGAAGAAAGAAAAAAAAACAAACCACACACACAAAACTGTGCTATGTTTGAAAATGATGCTTAAATTCTATCAGCTTCATGCCACCTGACAACATTTCATTACAAAAAATGAATTGGGAATTAGGAGTAAATGAATTGCCAATCCATACGATTATTAAAAGCATACTAGAGGCCAGGTGCAGTGGCTCACGCCTGTAATCCCAGCACTTTGGGAGGCCGAGGTGGGTGGATCACTAGGTCAAGAGATCGAGACCATCTTGGTCAACATGGTGAAACTCCGTCTCTACTAAAAATACAAAAAATTAGCTGGGCATGGTGGTGCGTGCCTGTAATCCCAGCTACTCAGGAGGCTGAGGCAGAACTGCCTGAACCCAGGAGGCAGAGGTTGCGGTGAGCCGAGATTGCGCCATTGCACTCCAGCCTGGGTAACAAGAGCGAAACTCCGTCTCAAAAAAAAAAAGCATATTAGATTCCTGTGAAAGCTGTAATTTTATATTTCACATTTGTTAAATGGAGTCAGGTCCACAAAGTTATTTTTCTATATTACTCTTTCCCTTTCTAGGTGTCAAGTGGATTCATGACATAGGCACGAGGGGCCACGAGGGATCTGTGGACCACACTTTACCCCTTCCCAAAGCAGTTGACATTAAATATTAAACTGTTGGTCATGGCAGTCTACTAAGCAGCTAGAAGTAGCAATTTTGATTCAGACTATGATGCCTGAAGTGTAATATCTGGAATCCAAGAACCTGAGCCTACATGGCTTATGGAAAGTTTGGGAGGCCGAGGTGGGTGGATCACAAGGTCAAGAGATCGAGACCATCTTGGTCAACATGGTGAAACTCCGTCTCTACTAAAAATACAAAAATAGCTGGGCATGGTGGTGCATGCCTGTAATCCCAGCTACTCAGGAGGCTGAGGCAGAATTGCCTGAACCCAGGAGGCGGAGGTTGCGGTGATCTGGGAGCAAACTTCAATCACTGATTTAGAGGGAACAGCTAGAGCAAAGCCTTAAAGGTCAGGCTGAAAAGATAAACTTTGATATGGTCAATCTATTCAACCTCAAGTATCTACTCTGGCCCACAACCATGTTCTGCTTCTGGGTGATAAACAAAAATGAATTAGACAAGGTCATTGCCTCTCACAGTCAAGACTACCTACATGCAATAGTCACATGGCAAAGCATGTAACACCTCTTAGAAGAAAGTGTTATGGAATGTGGGAGGAAAACCACATTCAGAGGGGCTCAGGAAAGGTTTTGTGGAGAAAGAAGCATTTGAGCCCAAACTTCAAGGATGGAATTTTGATAGGTAAAGGTGGAAGAGCGTAAAACATTCTAGTTTTCCCTCACAGAGAGAATGAGTAACTGTGGCTTGAATACCAAAACACTGCAGTGGCTGTGTGATGGCATCTCATGGTTTGTCTTCCCAGCTATGAGAACAGATGGACAGTATTCCTAAGAAGCAATCTTCTATTTGATGCCTTGGAGAATATTCCTCCAGAGTGGGACAGCCTAATATGCTGGACTCAAACACGGCCAGCTCTGCTGCCTCTCATTACTTTTTCTATTCTTGGGATACACTGGGGACACCGGCCTTGAAGGAAATCAGTCTGGCACCTTTGAATCACAAGTACAGAAAAAGAGCAAGGAACAAAAAATAAAAATAGCCCCTTATATCCGCAGAACAGAAAAGGTACCTGAATGTTCCCTTTTCACATGAACAAACATTTACAAAATATGTCCTTTAGGGAAAGATTCAGAATGAAGAGAAAGACCCAGGGATGGTGTGAAGAGCTTGCTGGCAATGCTGAGCACAGTCAATCAAAAGATGCAATGACAGAGGGCTGGCGGCCTATGGAGAAATTTGTCAGTGAATTAAGATGTCCAAACAAAACAAAGAAGGGTGTTTATATGTTATTACTTATTTTCTACATCGCTTTGTACTGACTCTAGATTGAGCCATCAATTATTCTTATCCTCTACCTCCGCTCTCCCATCTATAGCAACCTCAGCAAGGTCTCGGAAACGCCTGCTTTCCACCACACGCCTACTACCTAATCATGTTTCCTTTCAAGGGCTATTGCAATGGCTTCCTGACTGTTCTGATGTCTCTGATTTACTTCCTCTTACCCACAGAAAGGCTTTACACAAGTCTTAATAATGGAGCTAATCTGAAAAGTGAGAAATTAAACAAGTCATTTTTAGGGATGGCATGGGTGAAGGGTGGCATTCCAGGCAAATCTACAGGTTGAACAAGGGAAGTAGAATAGTATGATACGGGTTTTCAAGGTTTTTAAAATTAATTAATTATTTTTTTGAGAGACAGGATCTCACTCTGTTGCCCAGGCTGCAGCGCAGTAGTACAATCATGGCCCTCTACACTCGTGAACTCCTGGGCTCAAACGATACTCTTCCCTTAGCCCCCACCACCAGTAGCTGGAACTACAGGCACGTACCACCATGCCCAGCAAATTTTTATTTATTTATTTATTTTGGGACAGAGTCTCGCTCTGTTGCCCAGGCTGGAGTGCAGTGGCGTGATCCCGGCTCACTGCAACCCTTGCTTCCCAGGTTCAAGCAATTCTCCTGCCTCAGCCTCCCAAGTAGCTGGGATTACAGGCACGTGCCACCATGTCCTGCTAATTTTTGTATTTTTAGTAGAGATATGGTTTCACCATGTTGGCCAGGCTGGTCTTGAACTCCTGACCTCAGGTGATCTGCCCGCCTCCACCTACTAAATTGCTGGGATTACAGGTGTAAGCCACTACATCCACTAAAAAATTTTTTTTCTGTAGAGACAGGGACTTGTTTTGCTTCCCAGGCTGGTCTTGAACTCCTGGGATCATGCAATCCTCCTACCTTGGCCTCCCAAGGTGCCAGGATCACAGACATGAACCACTGCACCAGTGTCATATTTATTTTCTCTTTTGGAAATATGAATTTGTTTGTTTCATAATGGCAAAATAAACTTTTTATTTAAAAATGTTTTTCCTGTGATCACTACACAATTGACAAAATAGGCCACTCTTTCGCAAACACTGCTTATTCTTGAGGCAGAACCAAAGCTGTCCATAGCCATTTTGAAAGTTGATGTCATGGTGACTGTAGACGACATACTCCCAAACTTGCCCATCATTCAACATCAAATGTAAAGTAATAAAGATGTGGAGACATCAAGCTAGGTCACATTTGTCTTCATGTCTTTCTTGATACTTGAATTATAATAGACATTTCAGACACAAGCAAAGTTAATATTGTACCTTTAAATATGATAATGAACTGAAGATTTATATGCTAATTTTATGATATATCAGCATTCCCATTAAGCATATTCTTCAATATATTCTGAAAAAAGTCTTGTTCTAAAAGTTGAATCAATAAAATTATATAAGGGTAGTGAAGTGATGGCAACGTATTCCTAGAAACAAAACCTGCTCCAATTTATCCTACATATGGCCACTGAAGTTATTTTCCTGAAGCACAGTTTCCATTAAGCTGATTCAAAAATTATCTTCCACTGAAGGCACAAAAAGATAGCAGAATGAGTTTGCATTCTTTATGTGACAGGCACACATGACGTTAACTGAAGGTTCTAGGGTGATGGCATTTTCTTATCACCAAAGCTTTTATTTCATGGACTCTGGCATATTGAGGCATGTAATATGGACAACTTGTTTCTTAAATTGCTTATATTCTAGGACAGTGACTCTCAGTCTTAACCTGTATATTGCAATCATCTGGGAAATCTAAAAAAATACTATCCCTGGGTCCCAACTCCAAAGATTCTGACTACATTGGTCTGGGGGTAGGATATTGCAAGAGAGAAACTGTTAAAACTCTCAGGTGATTCTATATTGAGTCAAGTCAGGCTCAGTGTTCCAGGGGATGCCTATTTCTGTCCTGCTTGTCAGAATAAAAGCTGACAAGTATCGTCCAAACATGTTTCATCTGCATGCAAAACAGTTTGGGGACAGACTGCTCAACCACGAGTTGGCTGAAAAAAAGAAATTCCTAAGGCATCATAATACATGTTGTTTTTCACCACCGAGAGTATTCTCCCTAATGCTGTCTTTATATTTTAGTTTGAAAAGTTTGTAGTGGCTTTCCATCCATTGAAAATATACATGAGCAGAATCAGCTAAATTTTCTCATAAAATATTTTGGTAGCATTGAGCCAGAGAAAGCGGTTTACTTATATTAATTGGAAGCAGTCCGATAGAACAGGCTTATTTTAGGTTGCTGATGAATTTATCATATGGCATTGCTGTAGCCTTAGGCAATACAGAATGCACAAAGAATGTCAACTGATAGCCACGTAAAGTAAGGTATCATTTATCACATTATACATCAAACTGAGTTCTCACTATTTTCTTGGAACTCTGTCTTTATATAATGTAGCAATATCCAGTCTCCTATGGTTACTGCCACTTAACTTTGTGAATACAAGAGTTTTTATCATATCTAAAAGCAGGACTGTAGGACACATGTAGTTGTCACTGTGCTTATGTATATCTGATTCTGTAGAGAGGTTTCCAGGTTCAACAAGTATGTGGATAGTGGGGAAAAGGTAGCTGCGATGTTTGCTCCCTTCTCTCTTGTTTTTCCCTCTACGCACACATATACACATACACACCCACACTCAAATACTCTCAACAAGAAAGGGATCAAAGACTGCCACTAGGATGGGTGGTAGACATAAAACACTTTCAGAGACAGTCAAATTAAGAAACATTTTAACATCTTAGTCCAAAATGAGAAATTAAGCTAAAGTAAAAAACAAAAAAACAAAACAAAACAAAAAACACGCAACAAGCCAAAACCCCAAGGTTGTCGGGGACAGGAGTTCAGGAATGAGTGGATAAAGGGCTGGGCAGCAAACCAGATGAGATGAAGTCAAGGCTGTGATCTCCCTGTAAGGGGAAGTTGTTATAAAGTCTAACCACGATGTGATTCATTTATAGACAGTTATTTGCTTAGCTTAGACCTTCAGCTGAGGTGGTAAGTTAGGAGGGGGAGTCCCACATAAGGTTGCAAAACCAAGCATATTTTACTGATGTAAATACATCTATTGGGAAGGAGCCTAACAAAAAATAGAAAATTATTATGCATTTTTGTCTGTGCCAAGTACTGCTCCAAACACTTCACAATACATTCTTTCATTTAGTTTTATCAACCAATTATTCTCCTTTTAAATAAGAAACCTGAGGTTTCATCACCCAACCAAAGCCTCAAAGGTGGAATGTGGTGGGGCTGAGATTGGAACCAGGTCTGACTTGTAAAGCCCATTTCCTCAATCAGCACATATTTCTCTGTATATTATTCAATCACAACTCTGACGTTAGAGGTATTGTTTAGGAGCAGAACCCATTAACGCCTGCAGCTAAAGAGGAAAGGCCAGTCCAGTATCACTTCTCCAACCCACAAGCCTCAGGGGATCTTAGTGAAAGTCATGATCTACCACAGGTGGGAATCAGGACAGGTGATGATGTGTATCCTTCAACTTTAGCTTCCCGCCGGGAAGGTGTGTGTGAGAACCACTGCTGTAACGAGAACTCTGTGCTTCTGTGTTCCACAAGGAGCAGCTTGTCCTGGGGTATTAGAGTGCAGTGGTGGCTAGTGGTAAATGGCCCAGGAGCTACATTCTAGGAAACTGCAACTTCAATATTAGGTTGAGAGGGGCTGTGAGTCGGGCACCATATACCCTGTTCCCAACCTTCACGACACTAATAACATCTACACACATAGTCATGACAGTAACTTTTTGATAACAACTTCCCATTTCAGGAAAAGCAGCAAAAACAAAACAAAAATACCACCACCACCACCACCACCACCAAACAAAACAAAAATAACACTGCTTTGCAGTTTAGAGTATGATACATGGTATCTTTTGAACAAAGTTAGATATAACATCGTGTAAAGAAAATCAGATGTGCAATTCTTGCCTCTGTTACTAGCTACTGGCAGCTTAATCACGTTTCCTAAATTTCCTGAGCCGGAATTTCCCTGTCTTCAAAACAAGCAGGGGAGTAGGTACACTCACGAGATAAGTGGTCTTAGTTGAGTCACTTATCCAGCCATTCTGTCAATCCCTCAACAAGGCATTTATTTAGTTTCTATTCTGTGCCAAGTACTGCGGTAACCTTTCCTAGGCTTTTCTAAGAAGGAGGTGATCATAACTGCCTTAAATACTTGGCTATACAATTCGGAGAAGGTAACATCTAGAAGGTGTCCAGCATGAGACCTACTTCTTTCTCCTTCAGACTATAGGAGGTATAGTTCAATGTCAAAATAAAGAGCTCACGACAACTAGAACAGAAAGATGCATGCTTTGGACTGTTCTCTAAAGATGACAGTCAGTGAGTGGAAAAGAGAGGTGGCTATGTCTCCAAGGCAGTTAGTTAAGATTTACATTTATCAGTATTTTACTGATGGAATTCTGTGGTAAAAATTTCAAACCTAACCCTATAAAAATTTGTAGACCCGGGGGTGATGATAACAGTCAATATTGATTCAGCACCTTTTTATGTGCCAGGTGTTCAATTGTATTATCTCATGTAATCGCCCCAACAACTCTATGATGTAGGTTCTATCTTTAGCTCCATAATAGTTGACGAAAAGGCAGCCTAAAGACATTACGTGCCTTGCCCACAACCACAGAGTTAAATATTGAAGCTGGAATTGGGGCTTAGGCAGTCTGACTTGAAATCTATCCATGTAACCAGTTTTCTAAACTGACTTATTATTTTAAAAGTCTAAAATTTCCAAAATTATCTGGCCAGGCAGGAAACTTGATTAAATGACAGAACATTCCTGACAGAAACAGCAGTATTTCTTTTGGCCAAAGCAAGGTTTCTCTTGAAGTTAATTTTTACACATAGACATTTTCACATTCTCAGTCCTAATTTTTAATCTAGCCTTCTATATTTAGAATTCATTTCATGATTGATCTACTAACAGAAAAATCAATATTTACTAGTACAGTTAGAACCACTATTGCAACAATTATTTTTCACTTATGATTTGAATCTGCTCTATGATCTCTCTTATAGAAATTTGTAATTCACATAGGTCCATTCAAAGGGCAAATTTGCCCTGTAGTTTTAGCTTTTGTGGTAGGAAATCTCCAAGTTTATTCTGATTATTTGAGAACAAATCTGACAATAAGGGAACCCAAGAGGGTGTTTCTAAAGCTACTGTATTTCAGTAGCCAGCAATACAATAGTCTTCCCCCGTGAAGCCGACAAGCATTCCTTATATTTGTCTAGTGCTTTATCTTATTTATCAATGCATTTGATCCCTCAATAATCTTTGGAGGCAGTAAAGCAAGGGTTATAATCACTCTCATTTTAACAATAAAATACTAAAACTTTGGCCAGGCACAGTGGCTCATGCCTATAATCCCAGCACTTTGGGAGGCCAAGGCGGGTGGATCACGAGGTCAAGAGATCGAGACCATCCTGGCCAACATGGTGAAACCCTGTCTCTACTAAAAAAATACAAAAATTAGCTGGGCATGGTGGCACGTGCCTGTAGTCCCAGCTACTCAGGTGGCTGGGGCAGGAGAATTGCTTGAACCGGGGAGGTCGAGGTTGCAGTGAGCCGAGATCACACCACTGCACTCCAGCCTGGCACCTGGTGACAGAGCAAGATTCTGTTTCAAAACACACACACACACACACATATATATATGTATCTCAAACTTAAAAAGGTTTAGTGGCCTAAAGTTTAGTGGCCTATAAAACTGGTTCAATGTGTGACCTAAGACTATGTAAACTTAGATCAGATCCAACAGAGGTCAGGCAGAAGAATATGTTCCAAATGAGGTGGAATCCATGTATATAACATGTAATTGTCATATTGATACCAAGGCATAAATGGGAGCCACAGTTTGCAGATAGAGAACTATGACTCATTTTGTAAAGAACATGAGGTTTTCTCTAGTGTACCTCTTACCTTCCTGTTTCACAAAAGAAGAAAGCAGACAAAAAACAGTGTTCACATGGAACAGATTCTCTGGATAGTAAGCCTGTTTTTTTTTTTTTTTTTTTGAGATGGAGTCCTGCTCTATTGCCTAGGCTGGAGTGTAGTGTTGCGATCTCGGCTTGCTGAACGTCTCAGCCCTAGGTACCTCCAAGTATTACTGGCAGGATACATAAATATATATATATATACATATGTGTGTGTGTGTCTGTGTATACACACGTACAAATAAAATGTAAGGTTTCCTGTAAGATATATTGCTGTAAAATAAATTTTCTTATTAATATTCATAAAAATCACCTGTATGGTGGAGCAGATGTACTTATATATCTGGGGCTTCCATCCAGCGAAGACATTCTAAAAAATTTCCATACAAAAGCCACAAGGTGGAATGCAAGACTGATATGAGTAGATTGATTTTTAAGATATGAGTGCCTCGCAAATAGAGGCAATGCCATTTAGATTCTCAGTGGAGTGGGCAGATGGGGCCCCAAATCCTTGACACCTGATGTTACATTTGAGCTCACAGGGAGACTGAGAAGGCAGGACCTCAGGCCATTTCCATTCTTGTATCTCTGTAAAATTCTCATTGCTAAACTGTAGTCTGCATCTGATTCCATCTCCAGCACTTGCATAGCAACACTGAGCTCTCTGAGCACTGAAGTGACGTCTAGGGAACAGTTATTAATACACATATGTGTGCACATAGTATGTGGAAATATGCAAGATTGAAAGTGATTAGTATTACTTTTAGGTAGTACTTCCCACTGGGACTATGCTCCTGGAAAAATTCCTCTCTCTTTACAAAAGCTTGCACAGTCATCTGCTATCATTTACCAGAATGTTTGGGATAAAAATGGTGTCAATTTTAGGGAAACACACTTCTCAATTTTCGTTGTTAACATTTGAATAAAACATTAGAAGGTTCTTACTTTTCTCCTCTCCTTTTTCATTCAGAGAATAAGCCCCTTCACAGTCTTACTTTGTGTGAGGGAGAAAACAGTCATCCTTTCTTGCTACCTCCAGATTAGCAGAATCACTGGGTTTTAAAGAAGAGAAGTTTAAATTCCATTATAATACAATCCACCGGCTCTCATAACTTCTCAGTTGCATGGCAATGCTTTATAATAAGAACACAGCAAGAAATCACATTTCTACCTGTAAAAGTTTATAGACCTGTGAGATCATCAGAGCGAGCCCAGGAAAAAGGCACGTCAAGTATTGCGGGAAGGATTTGGTTGGGAATGAAGGTACACTTTCTGGACCAATGAAAGTTTTGGGAAATGAAACACTGCCTAGGAAGCCGTGTACCAGGCTGGCCAAATTTTCTTTCTGTGGCCCCCATTTATAAAATAAATGCACCGAATCAAGTGTTTTTCTAAGGACTGTCCTAGTCTTCAGTTTTCATTATGAGATCAATTTTATAAGATAAACATACAAACTAAATGTTGATTACGGTTGAGGGTAAGGAGAATCTACTCTGTGGTGATTTCTGGGCAGCCCTTCAAGACCTCAAATTTATTGACACATTAAAGAAGTTATAAAATAAAACAAATGAGAAAACTAGGCAAAGAGGTAATGTTTTATTAATGCCAATGAAGTATTTCTGGGTGATTTCTCTTATACTAATGTAGTTTCCATATTTAGATTACCATATTTAGTAAACACATTTAATTTTTACAAGATGACTAATATCCAAATCCCTAATAACTAGTGAGATAAGCCAAGAACTTTCCCTTACTAAGGCTTGTAAGGAGCTCCCAGAAACCATGTAAGTCCACAGAAACTGCATAAAAACAGGTAAGCTCAGTAACAGTTTCCAGCGTGATTGTATTTGAAGTTCTGTCTTGGGCAAGAGATACCACACAGGGAGAGTGCAAAGTTGAAAGTCTTTAGTAAAAATTTGGACTGTCAACACAGCTTGGCATTATCAGCATTCTGTTAAGTTCAAAGAAGAGATAGTTACAACAAATACAGCTTGCTTTATTTCTGAAACAAAACTGCATGTATCTGTGGCCATACTACTAATTAACCTGTAGATTGTTCCTTTCATCTATTCAGCGTGTTTTTCTTCCCCCTGTTACAACATGTTGGGGTTATTTTTCCCATATCGACTATATTCAAACAGTTTCCTTATAGGCATTAGAGAGTGAATGGTACAAATGATTAAGGGACTAGAGATGCTGACTGTACAGAAAGATGAAAGAAACCATATCTGTACACATTAGGAGGCTGACGGGTGACCAGGGAGGGCCATGATGCTGGTCTATAAATATGTGAAAGGTGTAAACACTGAGGGATAATTTAGCCTGGTGCAAGTGATACAACTGGGAGGAATGGTATATCTTAAAGAAAAGGGAAGATCATTATTCAAGAAAATAACTTAAATGTGTAAGATGTTACCCATGGGATATGGGGAAAGGGGAACATGCCGGCTGGTTGAAAGAGCAATGGGATGACTGTCAGAAGACATAGGTCGGCTCTACCATGTGTAGAGCCCCAGGAGGCCCAAGGTGGTTCAATGCCGTTTCCAAGGTATACATGGCTCTACCATGTATACCATGCCTCCCCTAGAACAAACGGACATCTATAATTACCACATAAAATAAATGTAGGCCATATGATTACCATGTATAGCTTGGAAAGGGCATTTAACCACCAAGGGCCTTAGTTCCCTCTTTTGGAAATTAGAGTATGAACCAGAATTAGAGGCTTTCAAAGTATGCTCCAAAGAAATTCCTGTAAGACTGAACACAATTAACTGAATTTAACATTTATAAAGCACCTACCAATCTTTAATATTTGTGGTAGATAATGTAGGGCATAAACATTAAAATAAACAGATAAGTGCTTGCTAGACATCAGGCACTGTATGTCAAACCAAGAATATAAAGATGAGTAAGACCTGACACCTGCCTTCCCTAGAACAAATGGACATCTATAATTACCATACAAAATAAATGCAAGCTGTTAGAGAACCACACAGAAATACCATGAGAGTCATATAAGAAAGCTATTAATTCTTTCTAGAAAATGTGCTCAAATTGAAGGAGGGATTATGACAAGAAAAAACTTTAGAAAAGAGAACAAAGACTCAAGTTGTGAAGGATAGGGAGCACAGTTTTCCTGAGTAGAGAAGCAGGAAGCAGGAGGCATTCTAAGTGAAGGAAAAGGCAGTAAGAAAGAAAGAAAGAGGGGAACGAAGTTGTGTGGAACAGTCAGAACCAAGAGGGCAGGTAGGGATGGGAGGGAAATCAGACTGGAGTCCTGGGCCCAAGGCAAACTCAAAATGATTGCCTGTGTGAGACTAGGAAATAGAGCATGTATTCTACAGGCAAGAAGATTTCAAGTGAAAAAGGGGATGACCATATAAACATTTTAGCAAAATCTCTAGCTATAATGTAGAGAAAATACTGAAGAGGGGAAAGGAGGTTAGGAGGCCAGATGTTCAGCCATTGTAATATTTCAGGCAAGGAGAACAATGGGGGATGAAAATGACGTTTTTTGACCTTTCCCTATGCCTATCTTTCAGGTAGGCATTATCCTCTATCTGCACATTAAGACAAGGAGGCTCAGAATAGTTAAGTAACTTGTCCAAGATTACACAATGAATACGTGCAGGGCTAAAATTTGTAACTTAGTTTGCTTGATGTTAAAGAATATGATCTCTTCATTACACTTGTTTGCAAAAGGTAATATCAGCAGTTGGCAGTGCAGTTAGGGGGAAGGGATAGATTCAGAAGTTGTTTCAAAATACACAGTGCAAGAGGACACATTGGATGCAAAGAAAGTGAAAGGTAAAAATCTGCTTCCGCATTCCCATTTTGGGTGATTTTGTGGATGACTCCAAAGATCAATATAACAAAGTTTAGATTTTCTATAGCTTCTAGTAAAACTGGGGGTGGTGGAAAAATTATTACTATGCGTCTCTCATTGAGCATGTAAGCGTGTGGATATATGCCTTTTTGTACATGTGTGTAAGTAAATAGCTGTGTATATATGTTTGTGAGGATGTATGACTGTATGGAAGCGTATGTTTGTGCATATGGTTATGAGGAGCTTCAGCAGCTATAAGTAGAATATCAAACTCATCAAAAAAGATTCTTGAGACAGAAAGTGTGATAAAGCAAGTTTGACATCATCCAATTTCTATCACAATGTGAATGCCCCTTACAGCCTAAAACATCATCAAATTCTAAAGAGAGAGAAGACACATACCAAACCAGACTGACCAGACCAGATTGCAAACAGCAATCTGAGGCTCAATTATCTAGGAATCAAAATTTAAATTAGGATGGGAAAACTGGCCTCTTACCACTTGCCTATTCATTGCATATCTTGTCTGTTCTAAATTTTCTCCTTTTTCGAGACATTCAAGCAGAGTGGCTGGGAGTTCTGGAGGTGGGACACAAGCTTCACAGGAAGTTGAAGTACACTGCCTTTTTAAGGGTTCTTCTAGCTCTGAAAATTCACGACAAATCACTTCCACTTGTACACTTCATTGGTTGGTTGGCTGATTGATCATAGGAATATGGTTGAGATTCAATGTACCCTCCATTTAACAACACACTCCCTGGATTACCCCCTCAATTTTATCTGTAACACAGAGACTGGAGCTTATGGCTTGGCTGGTGTTCCTGGCTATTCTGTTACTCTTGAGTATGTCTGCACACTTTTGCCCTTTTCGGCCTAAGCAGTCCCTTCCTCTGGGTGGACACACCTAACCCCAGCACAGTGTGAAGTGGAACCTGGCCTCAATTTCGTTTCAAATGTCCCCTCAGCTGTGTGCCTCCTGCTACACCTGCCATTAGAGTCAGCTGCATTTGATCCCAAATCTGCTCCTACTATTTGATCATGCCATTGTAATTATAGGAGTTAACCAATTATTATTCAAATTAATAAAAAAAGTTTTAATTTCTTAAAATAAAATCTAAGTAGAATGCTTTGGAAAAGTTCTATGAAGACATTTCACTCAGGAAAAGAAGGGAAATCTTCTATTAGTTATGGTTAAGCAAACTTTAAAATATTAGGATTAAAAAATGTATAAAAATCAAAGCACTATGCATTCACATGGTTTCACTGTTCTATGCAGTCACACTATTTCAAGTTCTTGTTGTCCTTTAAGAAACCCAAACTGCACCTTGTAGAGGATCCATTATGACATTACTCACTATGGCTTGTCACAAACACAAGGCTGACAGCCCTCATTTAAATATGCCTTGGCCATATTTCAAACCAATTTGTGAAATACACTCTTTCTTTCTTTATTAAAACCATCTTGATTGAAGTATAATCTAAATGCAACAAGTAAAGCCATTTTAAGGGTACACTTTGATGAATTTCAATACATTTCAAGCCCTCGTAACTGCCACCATTATCAAGATCTGAAACATTTCCATCACCGCAAAAGGTTTCCACTTTGTCAGTCCCCATTGTAATCAATCCTTTCCCCATTCCAGCCTCAGAAAACCACTGATTGCTTTTCGTCAGTATAGATTAATTTTGTCTTTTCTAGGATTTTGTAAATACGTAGTTATAAGGTAGGGAGTCTTTTTCAGGGGTGAGGGTAGTTCTGGTTCCTTTTGTTCAGCATCATGTTTTTAAGGTTTTTTCCATGTTGTGCATATTAGATCATTTCTTTATTACTGATAAGTCATCTTTCATTGTATAAATATAGCATATTTTGTCCTTTCACCTGTTGGTGAACATTTGGACTGTTTCCAGTTTTTGGCCATTATAAATAAAGCTGTTCTGAACATTTGTGTACAAGCCTTTGCATAAAAAAGAAAAAGGTTTCATTTCACTTGGGTCAATATCAAGGAGGAGAACTGCTGGGTCATATGTTGAACACATGTTTTATTTTTAAGACACTACCAAACTGTTTTCCAAAGTGGCTGCACCATGTTATATCCTCAACCACAGTGTATGAGAATTTCAATTGCTCTGTCTTTCAGTTAATACTTGCTATTTTTAGTCTTAGCCACTCTCATCAATATATAGAGGTACCTCACAGGATCTTATTTTGTTTCTTTAATGCCTAAAGATATTGTTTGTTTGTTTGTTTTTTTGAAAGAAAGAAAGACAAAAAGGAGTGAAGGAGAGGAAGAAAGAGGAAGAAAAAGAGGGAAAGAGAACGGGAATGTAGCTTTATTCTAAAAATGGGTATTAATAATGGCCAATGAATATTTCATTTAAACCTATGAGTAGGTGTGATGTGGTATTGACAAGAATGTATATTTTGTGTATTTAAAGTGGAGAGCTCTATAAATATTTATTGAGTTTATTTGTTCCAGATCTGAGTTCAAGTCCTGGATATCCTTATTAATTTTCTGTCTTGTTGAGTCTAAATCTCTTTATGAGTCTTATGCATCTGGGTGTTAGGATCGTTAGCTCTTATTGTTGCATTGATCCTTTTACCACTATATCTTTGTTGCTTTGAAATCTATTTTATAAGATGTGAGAATTGCAGCTCCTGCTTTATTTATTTATTTATTTATTTTTGCTCTTCATTTGGTTGGTAAATCTTTCTCCATCCCTTTAAGTCTTTGTGTATCTTTGGATGTGAAATGGGTCTGGATGTAGCATACCATTAGGTTCTGGTTGTATCTTTTGATTGGGGGATTTAGTCAACTTAAATTTAGGGTTACTGCCATTTTGTTAACTGGCTATTTTATCCATTCATTGATGTAAATTCTTCTGTATGTTGATGCTCTTTACTTTTTGGTATATTTTTAGAAAGGCTAATACTGGTTTTTCCTTTCTATGTATAATGCTTCTTTCAGAAGCTCTTGTAAAGCCGGCCTGGTGATAATAAAATCTCTGAGTACTTGCTTGTTCATAGAAGATTTTATTTTTCATTCAATTGTGAAGCTTCATTTGGCAGGATATGAAATTCTGGGCTGAAAGTTCTGTTTTTTAAGGATGTTGAATATCGGCCCCTCTCTCTTCTGGCTTGTAGGGTTTCTGCTGAGAGATCTGCTGTAAGTCTAATAGGCTTCCCTTTGTGGGTAACCTGTCCTTACTCTCTGCCTACCCTTAGTATTTTCTCCTTCATTTCAACCCTGGTGAATCTAACGATTATGTGCCTTGGGGTTGCTCTTCTTGAGGAATATCTTTGTGGTGTTCTCTGTATTACCTGGGGTTGAATATTGTCCTGCTTTGCTAGATTCAGAAAGTTTTCCTGAATAATATCCTGAAGAGTATTTTCCAGCTTGGATTCATTCTCTTTGTCGTATTCAGGTACACCTATCAAATGTAAATTAGGTCTTTTCACATAGTCCCATATTTCTTGGAGACTTTGCTCATTCCTTTTTATCCTTTTTTCCTCTATTCTTGTCTTCTCGTTTTATTTCATTAAGTAGGTCTTCAACCTCTGATATCCTTTCTTCTGCTTGATCAATTCGGCTATTCAAACCTGTGCATATTTCACTAAGTTTTTGTGTTGTGTTTTTCAACTCCGTTAGTTCATTTATATTCCTCTCTATATTGTCTATTCTTGTTAGCATTTCGTCAAACCTTTTTTCAAAGTTCTTAGTTTCTTTACATTGGGTTAGAACAAGTTCTTTTAACTCCCAGAGGTTTATCATCCACCTTCTGAAGCCTACTTCTGTTAATGGCACACAGTCCTTTTCTATCAAGGCTTGTTCTGTTGCTGATGAGGAACTGTAATCCCCTGCAGAGGGAGAGGGGTTCTGATTTTGGGTATTCTCAGCCTTTTTAGGCTGGTTTCTTCCCTTTGTGATAAATTTATCCATCTGTTGTCTTCAGGATTACCGCCTTTCTAGTTGGGTTTCTGAGTGGACACCCAGTTTATTGATGCCCAGCGCTGGAATCCAAGCAACCCACTGCACCAGCCAAAACAGTAGCGACAAGACTGATGGTGCTCTTCTGCCCGGGAATCCCCTCCCGTTTACTCTGCACAAAGAGCTGCCACACCGAGGCGCCGGCCACAAGAGTCGCACTGGCTATCCATGGGGCCCCTCCACTGGGAATCTTCTGGTCCGTGAGTGATGAAAATTTGTCTAAAAGTGTGACGTCCTCTCGTTCTCTGAGCTTTCAATGGGAACTACAATCCTGAGCTGTTAGTGATCAGCCATCTTGGATCTCCTCTCAATGCCTAAAGATATTGAGCATTTTTCATTTGTTTATTGGTTATTTGTGTATTTTCTTTAGAGAAGTACCTGTTCATATCTATTGCCTATTTTCAAATCTATTGTTTTTTTAAATTACATTCTTTATCTTCTTCTTGAGTTTTAATAATTATTTCTAT
Organism: Callithrix jacchus; assembly: GCF_049354715.1. Classification (NCBI taxonomy): domain Eukaryota; kingdom Metazoa; phylum Chordata; class Mammalia; order Primates; family Cebidae; genus Callithrix; species Callithrix jacchus. The sequence continues at coordinate 17,725,473 of NC_133516.1, read as the reverse complement.
ATTCTGGACACAAGATCTTTATCAGATACATATACTTTGCACATATTTTCTCCTTGTATGAAACTTGCTATTTCAATTTTTAATGTGTCTTTTAAACAACAAGTTTTAGAGTTTTTGTAAAATCCTATTTTTTTTTTATTTTATGGTTTGTGGGTTTTTTTTGGTATACTTTTTAAGAAGTATTTGCCTATCTAAGGTTGGAATAATTATTTCCTTTTCTTGGAAAAAGCTTTGTAGATTTAGCTTTTACATTTAGGTGTTTGTTCCAGAATAGGTGCAAGTCCTTTACAACAATAATGAAAAACACTGCTGAGAGAACTAAAAAGAAAATTGAAGCAAAGGGAGAGATATACCATATTCATGCATTGAAAGACAATATTGTTAATGTGTCAGTTATCCCTAATTTAATTTACATGTACAACACAATCCTTTATTGGTATAAATTGATGAACCAAATCTAAAATTTGTATGGAAATAAAATTTATATGGAAAACAGTCCCAACTAATTTTGATAAAGAGGAACAAATTTGGAGAACTTAGACTATATCAAGGTTTGCTCTAAAACTATAGCAATCAAGATAGCAAAGTACTGGCACAAGGATTGACACAACAATAAAAGTTTTAAACATAAATTACATAATGCCCCTTTCTTTTCCTCCCTCCAATTCAAAGGAAACCTTGATTGCCTCAGTGGACCCAAATGTATCAAAGAAGGGTCTACTGTATTTTTTTCATAAATGTCATGTTTTTATTTTAAATACTATGTTTGGAAAAATATTGTGCTTCCTTTACTCAATTTCTCTCTGAAGATTTTAAAAACTAGTGTTTTAATTTCTTGTGAGAAGTGGGGGATGGTGCATACCAGTAAATCACACATGATTTTTTTATTTATTTTCTCCTACCAAAAAGGCATCTACAGATATCGTATTAATGTTTCTGCCTTAAATTTGCTTATTTGCTAAAAATAATAATTGTGCATGGTCATGGAAACTTAGAATAGGCAGAGGATCAACAAAGAAATTTTACATTTTATCAGGAGATGAGAATTTGTGCCTGACCTTTGATGTTAAACAGACAAATAGAAAGAACCCATACTCTTTATTTTTCCTGGTGTAAAATCATTTTGCAACTCATAAGAATAAAGCTTAGGTGTTTCATTATGAAGTCATCTCTTATGGATCACTCCAGAAAGATAGGAGTTTTACAACCTGCTGAGCACTTCAAATAAGTTTAACTGAACGATCACAAGCTGAAGACAAAAGACTTCTAAATGGTCCTTACCCTATGAGTTCAGGTTTGTTTTTCATTTCTTACCAGTTATTGTGCCTGAAATATTTAAAGTAAGTTATGAGGTTCTGAAATATAAAGCACTTCTTATAAAAGAATGTTCTTCACTAATAAGTTAATGTAATTTTTCTAATGCTGTGGAATAAAATATTCATAATGGAGTAATGTGAAAGGATAGAGACACAATTAAATGTAATTTCTCTTTATTAAAATTGGTGTCAAATATTGGGCTTGGATAGGTATGCTCTAATAGAGAATATGAATGTATCAGAGCATAAAACATACTACTTTCTTGCAGTCCTAAAACATAAGAGACAGTACACTTTAAAGTCCACAAGTAGATCCATTTACCATTTACTCATTGGTTGTATTATGAACAAATTAAAGTTCAGAGCCCATTAGGCAACATGGTCCCTATTGCAAAAGCACCATTTAATAAACTAGGGAACCAGAGTAATTGACTTGATGATGTCTGTGTTGACATCAACATTCGCTCTCATATTGACAACCTGGAATCCCTTCTTGCCACACAGAGTCTGTCAGTAAAGAAGGGGATACAGTCTGGCCCTCCTGATACTTGGATAATACTACAGGTGATTTCTGTGAACATTATTCTTGAGAAACGAAAGGTGCATTATAAATAACACCTTAGTATCAACAAACTCAGACAATGATGGCCAGTGAATGACAGTAATTGGTCATTTAACTTCACAAATTATGAGATTCAGTAGACCAAGGAAGTAACTTTCAGAGATTATTATAAAATGGCACTATTGTCTGTCAAACTGTGTCACTATCAAGCATGCACAAGGGCTCTTTGCAAACTTAGGCTTTTAGCAGTAGACAAGGATAGAATGACTGCAACTCAAAGACTGCAAATGCAGATAATCGCAAATTCTGGTCTGCAGTAGGATCACAGATAACACAGTTATGTCCATGCAGAGTTGGCTTATTAAGAATATTTTTGAAGTAACTAACTTCCTGGAAGAGAACTAATTTTTATGAGTTAGATTTCTCCATTTATCTTAAAACTCATTCTCATTTTCCCCAGACTTTTATCTCCTAAGGAATTATACATTGACCCATCACTTGAAATTAAAAACCTTCCCTTATAAAACTATAAAATACAGCCTGCCCACGTGATGGCAGGTGCCTATAATCCCAGCTACTTGGGAGGCTGAGGCAAGAGAATTGCTTCAACCTGGGAGGTGAAGATTCAGTGAGCCAAGATCACACTACTGCACTCCAGCCTGGGCAACAAGAGTGAAACTAGATCTCAAAAAAACAAAACAAAAACCTATAAAATGAAACCCTTATACATCTTGTAAGCAGCAGCAAAGACTCTGGACTTCTGTTTTCTACCTGACCCATGTTTTCCAACCTCGATATCTTTGCTTATTTCTGCATTCTGGATGCAGCTTGTTTCCACCAACCACAATCACACCTTATTATCCACGGCCCATTTCAGATGCTGCCTCCTCCAAGAAGGCAGACAAGATTTTGGTCCTTTCCTTCTTTCTTCCCTTGGTGAGTCCCTTCCTTTTCTTTTTCTAATGAATATTGCAGTGTTTCCCTTCTGTGGATTGCCTGTTTAAAACTTTGGTCCTTTTAAATATATATATATATATACTTTAAGTTCTGGGGTACATATGCAGATTGTGCAGGATTGTTACATAGGTATACACATGCTATGGTGGTTTGCTGCATCCATCCCTCACGTCATCTACATTAGGTATTTCTCCTAATGTTATCCCTCCCCGATTTCCCCACCCCTGCTATCCCTCCCCTAGACCCTCTCTTCAACAACAGGCCCTGATATGTGATGTTACCCTCCCTGCGTCCATGTGTTCTCACGGTTCAACAACCACTTATGAGTGAGAACATGCAGTGTTTGGTTTTCTGTTCTTGTAAAACTTTGGTCCCTTTGTTACAGGGTTGTTTATAAAGCCTTTCTTTATACCCCCAAAGCATACATAACTTCTTCCTTCTTCAAATTATTACAGAGATTAATTCTTTTCAGGCAATCATGTTTATTCATGTTGTGTTATAGGCATTTGTCTAATTGCCTAATCTCACCTACAAGATCTTGCGGCATGTTTTCAGTAGAACTTATGATCACTTGGCTATGTGCTCCATATAGATTCCAAGTAACACCTGATATTAGAAAGACTTCAAATCGGTATACACAAGGGCAAGCCATTATTTCCTAAAGTATTTTTTTAAAGAACAATCAGATAGTGAATTGTCCTTTACAAGGAGTCTGATCTTTATACCAGCTAATATTCTCATAGTAAGAGTTGAAAATAGAAATTCCATTTGACCCAGTAATCCCATTACTGGGTATATATCCAAAGGGCCATAAATCATTCTATTATAAAGACACATGCACACGTATGTTCACTGAGGCACTGTTTACAATAGCAAAGACCCGGAGCCAACCCAAATGCCCATCGATGATGACTGGACAAGGAAAATGAGGCAAATATACACCATGAAATAATATGCAGCCATAAAAAATGATGAGTGTCCTTTGTAGGCACATGGATGAATCTGGAAACCATCATTCTCAGCAAACTGACACAAGAAAATCAAACACTGCATGTTCTCACTCATAGGGTGTTTAACAATGAGAATGCATGGACACAGGGAAGGGAGCATCACACACTGGGGTCTGTTGCAGGGGGAATAGCAGAGGGACAGCAGGGGGTAGGAAGGTTGGGGAGGGATAACATGGGGAAAAATGCTAGATATGGATGATGGGGGATGGAGGCAGGAAACCACATTGCAATGTAGGTACCTATGCAACAATCCTGCATGTTCTGCACATGTACCCCAGAAGTGCAATTAAAAAAATATATATATATATAGATACACACACACACATAAAAGAGTTGAAAGGTGCATCACTAATTGGTTTATAGAAATTATGTCTTGCTGATGTCAAACAAAGAAATACAGTGAATGTAACTTTCACAACAAAATCAAATATACACAGCACCAGGGATCCAATTAAATGTTCAAAGTTAAGAGTTAAAGGACACTTAGTTGCTGGTTGTAGCAACTAAGAGACTTTTTACGTTTGTGATTAAAAGCAGCCCACACTTTATCAAATGACTAAATTTGAAAATAGGGGTCCATTGCACATATATATGTACAACCACAGTAAATTAAAGAGCTTTAAGTTTACCACCAGGGTACAGTAAGATTCTCCATATAGACTTCTAAACCAAATTCCATTAAACAATTAGGAACAAGGTTTCTGAAGTTCTGTTGTCTGCCTTTAAAATTTGGCTCTGTTACTTACAGGTTTGTATAACCGATCTGGGTATAAACTACCTCATCTGTACATGGACAATTGTATCTGTTAGAGTTGCTGAGGAAATTATACAAGACAATGCAAATAAAGAGCTTTGCCTGTACCTAGCATATCCATTATAAATACTGTGTTTATTGTTATTGTTATCGCCATGGAGTCTACAGATTCACAACATGACCAACCCTCATCATTTGAAAAAAAAAAAACACTCTGGGGACTCATTCACTACAAAATTTTATTTTTCAATAATGACAGATCCAGGGATAGTGGATTAAGAAGACAATTACATTCCAAGATCTCACTCAAATAAAAGCACACCAGTACCAAAAATAACAAGTAACAGAAAAAAAAAAAATGTAGGGAGGAAGAGAGAAAGAGGATATATGTGGGAGAAGACAGTTATGACAACGAAGATATTTCAATATGTCTGGAATGCAGCAAGCATATGATAGCATGTTAAGTGAAATAAGCCATAGCCTAAGCAGAATAGAGCTGAGAAGGAGGAGAAAGGAAAGGCTGTACTGTAGACCATTTACACAGCACAGATTTTTCTCAACTCAGGGCATCCTGTGATGCTGATAATTATAGTCTAAATCACAGGGTTGGAAATGGTGGACTAAAGAATTTCCAGTTCCCTATGCAGTGGACACTGCCATGTTCCCTAAGGCTACTAAATATGTCAAAAGTCCATCACTGATACATTCAGTGGCAAACCACAGCCAAAGCCAGCCCAACCCCAGACTGGTGCTGAAGTGCTATCTGAGTCTAGAACTACTTAAGACCAAAAATAACACACTGAATATTTGCTTCCTCCATCTCACAGCTGAGGGCAAGTGGGAAAGGGAGATGGCATCAGCAGTTTTTTAGCTCTCTTCCAGAAAAGTAAAACAATATTAACAACAAAAATGGGTGATCAGTGGAGAGTAGTTCTAAAATTCATCCACAGGGAATTTCATCTGAACTACTAACCTGTCTATCAGGGTTGACAGAGGACCATGGGTACACAAGGAAGGGCTCTTTGACAGATTACGGGTTCAGAAAGTCTTTGAGCAAGAAGAGAGGGCCTTAGTAAGTCTCCTTGTTTCTTAGTGACAGAGTCAGGGTTAGTATCCACATAGCCCAACTCTGAATCCAAAGATCTTGTCTCTACTCCACTCACAGCTTTCTTCCCTTGTTCTTAGAGACACTCCTATTTGGTGAATTAGTTCTATATATTTCTTTTCATAAAAAAGTCTTTTACACTTATAAAAATAACACACATTGTTTGTACCGAATTTGAAAACTAAGTAAAATTATGGGGAAAATACAACCAAATATAATACAATTATTGGGAAATATTCTGTTTATATTTTAAGCTGTTTTTTAAAAAGACTTCCTACCCATTTTTAAAATAAATTTGGCAATACTGAATATACAAATTTAATGTATTTGTTCCTTACAAAATAACAGTTTTCCAAATCACTTAAGTTTTTAAATACAGTGTTTTGGCAATATCTCATGATTTGGGATTGATAATGTTTTATTTAGCAGATTCCCTTTCTATTTTCCATCATATGTTTTCCGCTAGTGAACATTTTCATAAAGAGATTTTGTTCAAATATATATTTCTTTAGGATAATATACGTACATATTTATATAGAAACATGTATCTTTAGATATCTATTTATCTATCAATCTATCCATCTGTGTATCTATTACTGATCAATCTATCCATCCACCCATCCATCTGGATTGAGAGACATGAGGTGTTTAAAGTTCTTAAGGAATATTGTCACATAATTTTCTAAAAGCGTTGGGCCAATTTACATTCTTACCAGCAGCAAATGACAGTAGTTTCTTTTCCTAAGTCTTTGCTAATTTCATAGGTGAAAACTAGATATCAGTTATTTTAATTCTCATTTTACACTAATGTGAATGAAACTTTTAAGTTAAATATTCATTTGTTTTTATCTATTTAAGAATTATTTACATTCTTTGCTTTTCTCTATTGGGATATTAGCATTTGCATGAAAATTTTCATAGGATATTAATTTTTTGCTTATAATATTCATTGCAAATAAAATGTTTATTAATTTTCTATATCTACACACACTTTAAAATTTAAAAAAATTATTGATAATTTATTTTGTGATTGCTCTTTATGTTTTATTCTAAAACATAAATAAAATCTTTTCTCAGCACCAGATGAGACCAATAATTATGTTTCAGCCTTTAAAAAAAGTTATTAGATTTAACACATTAAATTTTCTGGTCTATCTGGATTGTGCGTATCATTTAAGTGAAGATGCTATGTTTTTTTGAAACATAGCATACTTTTTTGATGAGCCACAACCCTTATTTTTAAAATAGTTAAGACTTCTAGGAGAAGTCTGTTGTTAGTCCTAATTCTTCTAATTAATCCATTCTCCACATTATGTTCCTTCAATCTACCTTGTCTACACAGGTCTTTCATGAATCATAATCCTGCTCACTCTGCTGGGACAGCCCAGTGGCTCAGTTGGATTCTCCCATATTTAGTTTTGCTGCCTGGCCCCCTAGTCACTTGTTTAGACACACAACAATCACCACGTTATTGGTTTGAATCTGCGTATGTCTGACATATCATCACAAAAATATTTTGATGGCATTGCCCTTTCTCCCTAACTTTAAAATACACTATTTCATTATATACAGTAAGAATTGGATCACAATAAATCTGACTTAACCTGGCTAATTCATTAAGTATTTTGTCTTTTGTAATTATAATAAAGCTATTGTTGATATAATTAGGAAAGCTCTTCTGAAGGATTCATTAAGATATCTAATTGCCTGAAACAAACATAGAACAACCTCTGAGGAACAAGGTACAAAAATTCAAGGTCAATGGGTCAGTAAATGATGGATTATACAGGCAGATCTGGCCTCACTAAAAGAATCAGGCTCAACAAGTGTATTCTAGGTATAGATCAGTTAAGCTATGTGTTAAAAAGGAATTCTGCTTCAGATCAACAAAGACGTGAACTACACAAATGTGAACCACATCTGTATATAATTTTCAAGGGTGAATGCCTACTGAGTTCACATGTAGATTATAGCATTCTGGAATTCAGGGCATGGGGTGACACTGAGTGGCTCCAATTTCAAGAAGGGCTCAATACCCTCAAGCTCTTGACCATATGCTCCCCAAACCTATCAGGGTTCCTCCTGGACTCTTTTCAAATTCAGCAAATGCATCCTTTCCATTGAAGTCATTGGGATGGATGACAATCTTCACAGGTCATCTAATCCATGCACCTGCCTTCAGGCAGGGCTGCTCCTAAAACCAGCCCAGACAGATGGTTCTTTGCTGTTCTCAAAATTCCCCAGGGAAGAAGGTTCCACAGGCTGCCACAATAATCCATTCCCATGTCTCCCAGTCACCCCTAGGACACTGAATCCTAAGCATTTAGTTAATAGCAGGTGGCAATGAGACAACTCTTTGTCTCTCCCTGAGGAATTGGATGTTGGCCAAATTAGCCATGGTACAATTGCCAAAGTGTACAGGAACCCCAATGCTGCTCTGAGCTTCGCAAATATCAAGTTAAGTGAGGGTATTTAGTGTTCCCAGCTGACAAAATACCAAATTCAGCAATGAGCTAAACAAGTTTCATAATGCTCAGTCAGGAATGTACATGTCAATAATAAATTCAAGGCTTAAATTCTTTCAAATTAAAAAAAATAACTTATTGTTAAAAATAATTTGGAAATAAATATCTAAATAATTCTTAAGTGAAGAACAACTGAATTATAAACCTTTATAAGTTTTAAAAGATAACCAAACCCATGGGATGCAGATAAAGTCAAGGAGAGGCATTTCACACATTTAAATACTTTATATTATAAACAGAAAAGATAGAGGGAAAAAAATGAACATCCAGAGTAAGATACTAAAAATTGAATAACTTGATAAACTTAAATCAAGGTAGCATATATAAATTAATAAGGCTAAACATTAAAAATAATGATTTAGAAAACAAACTCCATATACATACACACACATACATACCCCTTAGGAAAGTTCTGCTAAGGAGGAAAAAGGAAAAATAGTCAAAGCAAAAGGAGGCTATGAATATAGACAACAAAGATATTTTAAAAATTATAAGTGAGTAATATTCCTGTATCATCGTAACACAGTTGACAATCTTGACAAAATGAATGACTTTCTAGCAAAGTATAAAGAGCCACATGAATTCCAATAGAAGTAAAACAAAACAACAAAAATACTTCAGCAGTCTAGTAATAACTGAAGAACCTGAAAAGGCTGTTAATACAAAAGTTTATTAACAACTGAATTTGGTAAGGTGTTTGGTTAAGAAAAAGCAAAGTCAAGAGTTTCCTTTAAACTAGTAATAACCGCATATAAATGACAACAAGCAAAAAGATTGCACAGTAGTAACAAAAATTGAATTCTCTTGGAATAAAGTCATCATGAAAGGACGTGAAACTAGAAATAATTGTTGAAGTGCAGGAAACAATTCAAACAGGAAGAGTACCCTGTTAGAGAAGGGAAGCTTGATTTTTAAACAGGAAGAGTACCCTGTTAGAGAAGGGAAGCTTGATTTTTAAACAGGATGAGTACCCTGTTAGAGAAGGGAAGCTTGATTTTTAAACAGGAAGAGTACCCTGTTAGAGGAGGGAAGCTTGATTTTTAAACAGGAAGAGTACCCTGTTAGAGGAGGGAAGCTTGATTTTTAAACAGGAAGAGTACCCTGTTAGAGGAGGGAAGCTTGATTTTTAAAAACTGAGGTTAGTACAGATTTATGAGACAGCACGTAGACAAATTATTTTTCAGGGATATTATGGAATTCTTCAGTTTTCTACAGAGCCTTTTATATTTTAACTAAAGCACACTAGCGTGGGCTTTATACATGTACATGTATGGTATATAAGAGTGTAATTTAATGGAGAGTATATAAGAGTTTAAAATAAAAATTTTATTTTAACTAAAGCACATTAGCATGTGCTTTATACATGTACATGTATGATATATAAGAGTGTATACACACACACATACACACACAAACATATTTTTGGTGAAGGAAAGTAAAATTCCTAAGATAGGTTGGGAACTTCTGACTATAGACATAGTCACTCTGCAGCAGAGAAATAAAGAAATGTTCCCTTTAGACTGTATCCATCCACAGTCACACATGAGACTTGGATTAAAATAAGACTATACAAGGTAATTATCCCCAAAGTAGCAAAGTTCAAATGTAGGCATGACTATGGTAGAAAGTGGGCAAGAACAGCCATTTCCAATACTTTTTCAGTGAGTTCGACTTCCACATGGGATTCTCCCACTTTGACACCCATTGCCAAAGTAGAACTGAGCCAACCTTTCTCTGCATTTGTCCAAGCAAAAGACATTACCTCTAAGGTGAGATGGCAGAATCAATAGTCAAACAAAAAGAACTTTCCCAACTCTAATACGTTATAGTTTAAAGAGCATTTTCACTGATATTATTCAGCTTAATTATACCCCAATACTGTAAAAAGATGCATTTTCATTTTAATTTAATGGAGAAATATGAATCAGTTATCTTACAAATTTCTGTCATTTCTCTCTTCATAGGATATTCTTTCCCCCCCCCTCTCTCTCTCTCTCTCTCTCTCTCTCTCTCTCTCTCTCTCTCTCTCTCTCTCTGTCTCTTCCTTTCCTTTCCTTCTTTTTTTGGATTCTTGTTCTGTCACCGGGGCCGGAGTGCAGTGGCATGATCTTGGCTCACTGCAACCTATGCCTTGTGAGTTCAAGTGATTCAGCCTGCCTCAGCCTCCCAAGTAGCTGGGATTACAGGCATGTGCCAACATGCCTGGCTAATTTTTGAATTTTTAGTAGAGACGGGGTTTCACCATGTTGGTCAGGCTGGTCTCGAACTCCTGACCTCAGGTGATCCACCTGCTTTGGCTTCCAAAGTGGTGGGATTACAGGCATGAGCCACTGCACCGGCCAGGATATTATTTTTTGACCAATATTAGTTAATCTAATTGGAATTAACCTGACAATGTACAATGCACAGCAGTTCACGGAAGAGGGAATTTGGAGATGTAAATGTAAGAGTACTCTTAAGACTATCAAAACACACTCTCTCAGTTCTCCTCCCATCTAGATCTTAGAGGAAGTTTATTCATTTCATTTCTGAATTGTGTCTGACCTGGTTCTCGCTGCTTCAGATAAACATTTCTACTTGGGAACCATTCTTGTTCTCTAACTCAGGAAGAACCTCCTATTGCTTTGACAAACATGTCCTTTCCCATAGCATCAGTCACAAGTTTCGTTAATTCCCTTCCGTGTGTTCCACGAAAGTTTCTACTGGAACCTCTGACCTAACTATTCTCAGGAAACAAAAGTGTTTCATAAGACTAAGTAAGATTAGGATGGGAGTGGGGGTGGACAGCTTTTCTTCCTGGCCTCTTTTTTTTTTTTAACCCATATACTCCTTAACACATCTATTTTCCCCTCATCTTTCTTCACTCACTACTCCATTTCTAACACGACTTCTCTATAAATAAAAAGAAGAAAAGAAAAGGAGATAGGTAGGTAGGAAAAAGGAAACAATGAAAAAGAAAGGAGGAGACTAGATGCATTAAATAAAGGATTAGACAAAAATGGTCAATGTCAAGGAAAATTATAGCTAGCCTTCTAATAACTTCCCAGCTTAAATGCTCCATCAAAAAGATCGAGCTTCCTTCAGAGTATCCCAGATACTCCAGGATTTTCATGTGGTTGTTAAACCAGAACGATCTTTCCCACAGTGGATATATCAGTACCATAAAAAAAAAAGTGGAGTGAAATCTCAAGCTTTCCTTCACTACAAGATTAGAATCTATGTGAAGGGTAGGACTTCTTAAAAAACAGACTTACCTAGGCGCCTAGCATGCATGTTCTCAGGACCAGCATTGTTATGTCTAGAAAACGACTAAAAATTTATCAGAAGGGCACTGTGGTGGGCAGCATAATGGTCTCCCAAAGATGATCACGTCCTAATGCTTGAAACCTATGCATATGCTACTGTATATAACAAAAGGGACTTTGCAGATAGGATTAAGTTAAGGGTTTTGAGATAGGAAGAGTATGTGAGGCTATTCAGGTGGTCATATCTAATCACATAGGTCCTTACAAATTGGAGAACTTTTCCCAGCTGGGGCCAGACACAAACTGAGTATGAAAAAATGCTTTGGGAGGCCGAGTTGGGTGGATCACAAAATCAAGAGATCGAGACCATCCTGGTCAACATGGTGAAACCCCGTCTCTACTAAAAATACAAAAAATTAGCTGGGCACGGTGGTGCGTGCCTGTAATCTCAGCTACTCAGGAGGCTGAGGCAGGAGAATTGCCTCAACCCAGGAGGTGGAGGTTGCGGTGAGCCGAGATCGCGCCATTGCACTCCAGCCTGGGTAACAAGAGCGAAACTCCGTCTCAAAAAAAAAGAAAAGAAAAAATGGTCAGAGGTGCTATGGTACAGGCTTTGAGAATGGAAAAAGGGGGCTACAAGTCAAGGAACATGGTCAACCTTTAGAAGTCAGAAAAAGCAAGGGAGATTCTGCCCTAGAACCTCAGAGAGGAATGCAGCCTTGCTAACAGGTTGATTTTGGCCAGACGAGACCCATTCTGAACATCTAACCTACAGAACTCTAAGACAACAGATGGTGTTGTTTTAAACCCTACATTTGTGGTAATTGATTAGAGTAGGAAGCAGAAAACTAATATAGGTATCATAAGCACTTATTGACACAACTTTTGTAGTTGATAAAATTTCTCTTCATATCATAGCAATCCCATTTGAGAAAGGCAAAGGGAGGAAAGGGGTTATTGTATTCTTATGTCTTGCCCACATATTCCCTGCCTATCCACCTTTGAAAGGTGATTTAAACAAAGGTTAAATGTGATAAATTCACTCATACTTCCTTACCAAATCCCTGGAATATTTTCCTATTAGAGTTTCTCCAGTTACAAGTGAGTATCAAGACATCTCTAACCTTAGGATAATTCACTCAATTCATAACTACCAAACACTTCATAAATAAGTGGTACAAAAAGGAAAGGAGGTTTCCAGAGCTAATGGGGAAAAGTTTCAGCCTAGGCACTGGCACTTGGTGGCTGTGGCTTACACTCCTGTTTCAATCTGGGCATCATTTTCTTCATTAAAAAAAAAAAGAAAAAGTCAGAATTAGATGACTGCCAAGGTGCTTTCCACAGTAAACACATACAACCTCTTAAGTAAGTATTGGGATCTGGAAATGTTTTCTCCTTAAAGGTGGCACCAGCACAAACAACGCATGTATGAACATACATACAATGATTTTCTAAAGATCTGCTATTTTTTTAAAAAAGTTGAAAGTAATCTTTAAATCTACGTGTGCATATATATGTGCTTTTAAAACATCATGGCCATTTTATAGTTGAATCTGGTGGATTATTCACATAATAGTACTCTTTTTTTTGGAGACAGGGTCATGCTCTGTTGCCCAAACTGGACTGCAGTGGCGTGATCACAGTTTACTGCAGCCACCAAAAATTCCTGAGCTTAAGTAATCCTCCTCCCACCTCCACTTCCAGATTAGCTGGGACCACAGCGTGCGCCATCATGCCTGACCATTTTTTTTTTACCTTTTGTACAGACAGGGTCTTACTATGTTGCCCAGGCTGGTTTTGAATTCCCAGGGCCCAAGCAATCCTTGCATCTTGGCCTCCCAAAATGCTAGGATTGTAAGTGTGAGCCACTGGCCTGGCCACACAGTGTTCGTATGGTATTGATCATGTGTAAAAATCTATATACACACAAAACACACCAAAAATACAGCTGGCTTGATTTGCATTTCTTCATGCCTAGGCACTTCCTGTTATGAACTAAAAGAGAACAAAAGAGAGCAATACCATGTATCTTATCCCATAAGTGTCTTAAATCTAGTCCCATAAATTTTCCAATCCCATTATTCCCTATTAAGTGGCTTTATAAGTTTATCCAAGTGGTATATAGCAGAAATGGTTACCCCTTCATTTTTACATAAATCACTAATCTGATGTTACCCACTGTTTGACAATAGTCAACATCTTCCCATTTTGCACAGGTAAACATCCAAAAGATCTTTTCTATGACATATCACACGAGATCTTTCATTACTGAACTCCAGATTCTCTATCCCTCCTTGTTCTACTACTTGTCTCTCAACTCAATGTGGCTTCAGCTGCAGAGAAGTTGTTATAAAGTGACATCTTCCTGTTCCCAGTATACCATGCCTTCCTACCTCTATACTTTTGTACATGTTGTTTCTTCTGTATGTAACACCTTTCTTCTCTTTCTCTACTTGGAAACATTTTATTCCTTTGAAGACATCAGATATCACCTGTTAATCTCCCTAGGTAGATGTTCCCGAGAGTCCCCAGACGTTTTTAGCTCCTTTATAATATTTATCACATTTATGGGAAAAGGGATCATCATATATTTCTGATTCTTTAACCTCTAATGGTCTATGAACTACTTGGGGGCAGAGAGCTCTAAATTTATTCATATTAACATTTTTATCACAAAGCATTTATACTAATTCTAATTCATCCCACCTAAGACAGAGATGGACATATCATAGGCTCTGCATAAATATTTACATAACAAACACACCAAATAGACTTATAATCTACTGTGTCATTAGTAGACCTACCAACTCACTAGAGAGGAGAGATGACATGAAGCTGGAAGATAATTCACCTGCTGGGTTTCACCATCTCTGTTATTTGTTCAGTTATCAAAGGAATAGAAATTGAAAACAGACACACAAAAAGCTATAAAACCCACAAATCTACTATTATGAAAATGTGTGTTCCATATTGATGAGCTGTTTCTTAACTAGAACCAAGTGAATAGGTATAGATCTGCATAATATAATAAACTTAGTATCTTCTGGCCAACTGATTTGTTAAAGGATTTCAGAAAAATTAATCACTCTCATCCATTTGCCTTGTATTTCTCTAGAACCATCAAAACACATAGTGCATTCTACAAAGACAGTTTTAAGGAATAAACAAGAAAACCACTTAACATTAAAAGTCAGAAGGCCCAGGTTTTTATACAGATATGTTTATAAGTGACATTTGAAAAATCTTAGAAAATGATTGTCACTCTCTTATTCTGTTTTCATATTTGTGATATGAGATTGAACTAGATCAGTAATTCTCAAAGTTTTTGTCATCTCATTACAAGTGGGGAGTATGGCACACTCCATCAGCTAAATTTTCTCAGATTAATAATATTTTCTCAGTGGACCTAGGATTATGTCACTAGCTCAGAGACCCATTGAAAGTACAAGGTAGGTGTGTGTGGGTGTGTAGTTTTGTACAGTGATAAAGCTCCCCCAGGTGATTCTTAGTCTTTAGGCTGAGAACTGAGAAACTCCTCAGGTTTCCTTTAGCCTTAACAATCTATGTTCTTATAATTCTATGACTAAGTACTAGGGATGGCACAGGAAGGATAGCAGTGTAAAATGCAGACTAGTTGCAGAATATAGTAGCTAGTTGAGAAAAGTATCGTCAGTAAAAACAGACATTTGCTGAGCAAACAGGAACAGAGACTTGGCATATGATGATCTAGGCTCCTGATAGCTGTGTAACCTCGGACAAGGTACTGAACTGCCTAAGATTGATTTTCTCATCTGAAAAATCCAGATATGAATGCCTACATGTTGTGAGGATTAAGTGTGACCAGCTATGTAAAGTGTTCGGCATGCTGCTTGGCCAATGGTTGATGCTCCACAAGTGGCTGTCAACAATTATGAGGCCCATTTGTGTTAGACATACATATATATGAGTAAGTGTCCCTGTCTTTCAAGGTTAGGGTTCTATTTCTGGTGTCAAATTTTACATAACTCTTCTCTAGACTGGATTGTCTAGAATTTCTATGAATGAAATAATACCAAAATTATTTTATTTTATAATTATTCAGTGACCCAAGAAGAAATATTTAATATTTCAACAACTTAATTGGAAATCATCTTAAGTAAAACACAGGCGATCTTACCTGTGGTCATCAGCAGAAATTGGTCTCCAGTATACATTCAAATACACATTTGAATAAGTAGCCTATATCATAATGTTTCAGTGCCCTCAGTACTGCTGAACATTAACTGTGTGTCAGCCACATTTGTAAGTAATTTACATGTACTGTTAACTGATTTAATCCTCCAAAACCTGCTATCACAGATACTATTGTAATCATCCTTACCTTGCAAATGAGCAAACTGTTGCAAAGAGAAGCAAACTTGCTCAGGGTGCCTGTGGTAATGTGGAAATTTAGACCAAGCTGCTTGGGGCTTTTCTGGGATGGTGAGAAGGGTAAGGTCTTTAGACATGCTGTTAGGACACCTGAATTTTAGACCTACACATGTGTCCTTGAATAACTGACTTCCTTGCTTGGCTGAAGGTTTTTTTCTGCCTAAATTAAGAGATTTGGATTAAATCTAAGGTCCCATTCTGTGACTTTCTAATTCAAACTGTACAGCATTTTGAATGACAAGAATTTGTGTCTGAGAAAGCTCCCTTTTTTGATATTTACTTTTTTTAGCTGCTGTTTTCTTTTGTTTTTCCTGGCAAGTGTTATGCTGGCAACACAAACTATTATGCCTACATCTATGTGCTTGTAAATGTTTGTGTTGCTATTGCTGTTTATCTGCCTTGTTTAGGAGAAATAATAATTCATCAAACAAACAAAAAATGGAAAAGAAACAAAATCAGGCAGACCAGATTTCACCAACAACAGAGACCTCACAATTACAGCTGTCACACCGTTGACCGTGATATTTCCACCCCACGACCACTGTATCACTCACTATCCCTCCTCACATGCTATATATTTTATTTACATGTTGCCATTCTCTCTGCACTGGAATGGAAGCCCCATAAAAGAGGCTTTTTACCTGCTGCTGCACCAATGCCTAGAACAGTGTGTACACCCAGAAAGTACTCAGTAAGTGTTGATGAACAGAAGTAAACTGTGACCCAGCAGGGCGATCTCTGTAGACTGATGGCACCACCATTACTGAATGCCTTCACTTTTTCTCACATCACTTAGTGATATCATTATCCACCCAAGAAAAAAGCCCAGGAATGAGTCTCAACCCCTCCCTGTTACTCTCCCTTGAAACTCTTCTCTAAATGGTCACACATGACTGCCTTGGTTCTGGCTCTTAGACTAGTACGAATTACACCCAGACTTACTTTTATCCCCCAAATCCTCTCCCATTGAATACCTCTCCCCACAATAGTACCTGGAATAATCTTGAACCAATATCTTGTGGTTCCCTTGTTGGAACCCTTCATGGATCGTTCACATGTTCAGGACAGTCTCTAGACTCTTTAATAAGAAATAAGAGGCCTTCTTGATCTGGCCACTGATCATGTAGTCTCATTTTTCCTTCCAATATTCTTCTGCAGTCACACTGCACTTTTTTTGGCGTTGGTCTCTATAGCTTTGTCCCTACTAAATTGTTTGTCTGAAATGCCCTTGAATTCATTCATGGCTTCCCTGAAAAATTCCATTACTATTCAGTCTTTTTGCTTTTCTTCATGCCAAATTCCACTTGAACCTGAATATTCAGTCTTAATAGCACCTATGTCAGAAAACCCTCTCCCACTTTTCCATTCATGGTAAACCATTCCAACTTCTTTCCTCCCATATCATCAAACTCCAGTAATGTATCATATTGTAATTAAGCTATTTGTAAGCACTTCTGTCTATATTTTATAGTTTAATGTTTAAAGGAAATGCTTAGAACAATCATTTGGCATATCACTGGCCTTCAATAATTATTGAATAAATGAAAAAACAAAGAACAACATAAATTTCCTATCTAGAGATGCTTACCCTTCTGAGGGCATGTTTATAAATAAAATCAGATCCCAAGTCCTTAGCAACAACACAAAGCTTAGAATTTTCCTAGTCTTACCTATACAAATTCTGTGGCCTATCTAGAATACCTCTTGACTTCGAAAGTGACTGCAATGCTGAGGCCCTTCCTTCCATAGATGCCTTCTTAGGTGATCTCCAAATTAAGTCCACCTTGAGTCTAATGCATCAGTGAGAATGCTGTTATTATTACAGATACATTTCAAATGGCAACTGGGTGCACACACTTGGATTGTATTTTCTTGATCTGCCAGAGGAGAACCAGAAGCAAAAGTATCCCCATACCACCTGTGACCAGAGAGGTAGAACACAGCAGGTTCCAGGATAATCAGATACAGGGGTAGACTGTTCCAGGACTGCTCTCGAGGCACAATAAAACTTTTCTTTAGAATCAAGGTGTCACAGCAGCTTCCTAAAGACACCACACATCCAAAATTAGGAGTGGGAATTAAGTCGAAGAATCAGTTCATCAGCGTCTGACTTCCTGAATCACCTTAATGAAATAAAATGGCAAAATTCACAGATACATTGACACTGCCAGTGACGACCGAAAATAGCATCAACTTCCGACTGAGTGAGCCAATTGCTGCCTATTGCACTGAACTCTTTGCCCGATGACATGTCAACAGCATGACTTTATTTTCAAAATCAGTCCCCTTTTCCTTTCTGTCTTATTTCCACCTTGGCAATGAGACAGGGCCTGGTTTTTCTACGGATCACTAGAAGATGTCATAGGAATTGATCGTTAAAACTATTTACACGTGTGAAAGAGAGTAGCACTGGATTGAGGCAAATTGTGGAGAAGGGAGTTTGTAGACATAGATATTGCTACAATCATAATGACCAGGTTTCAAGTCCAAAAAGGAATGGAGGAATACTGATGCCTGTCTCAAGTGTCATTAACAAAAAGAGTATCACAGTCATAAATTGTCTAATGGTATCTGGACCAAGCAGCCCAGTTGGGCACTACTACCCATGAAGGAGTGCAAAGGGAGTGAAGATGTCCCAGCAGACATCTGGTACAGTGCAAACAGAGAGATGGTGCACCTGTATTTCTGATTGCTGCCTGATCAGTGCTGAGACCCTTCAATCAGAGAAAATCAAATCATACTAAAAACATCCCCCAGGGAAAGCAGAGGGACAAATGTGACAGGATTTGGCAGAAAAGCCATGGAAGGAGCACAGATTCTGTGGGTCTATTCTTTTTCCAGGCCTTGGCTAGCTCACCTTCCGAAATCTGTAGTTACAGGCATGGTAGATGCAGGGATTAAGAGCTGGGCTCTATATTCAAATTGCAACTGTAATTACTAGATTCCTGAAAAATTATTTAACTTCTCTTGACTTCAGCTTCCTCACTGCGAAAGAACAGTATCCACTGCCTAGAGTTGTAGTCCAGATATAAGTAATGCATGTAGAACTCATATTAAATAGTAAGTGCCACATAGTGTTATTTTAAGTGGAACCATTAGTGAGAATGCTTTAGGGTCAGATCAGAATAGAGACCCTTTATTGGAAACAAAACTCTTGGTAGAGTGGCTCTATCTCCTCTTCTCATCTGGCTCTATCTCCTCTTCTCATTTTTCTTTTTGGGAAAGAGAAGATGAGTAAGATAAGGAAAATGTGCTCTCCCAGCTTAGTAAAATTACAGAAAAACAGAAAATGTATAAACATACATATGAGGAAAATCAAGGTTATAAAAGTTACGAATCAAATACAAAAGTAATAAAAACTGGAAATAAATTCTGACTTATGAATTAGAGATTATTTCCTAGGGTATGCTATAGTACCTCTTTATTTGTATAAAATCTTTTTTTTTAAGCTACATTCACAAGCTAGGTAGATTATGCATCTAAATTCTAGAATCCAATAGGACAAAGTACTTTTATTTAACCATTCACATCAATCAACACAAGTAAGTTATTTTCAGGGAAGCAGAAATCCCATCCTGTCCAGGTCTCTGTTTGTTTGCTATACCCCTGCTCGTGACTGTCTGACAAAATGACACTGGGATCAGATGTTCAACAGAGGGTCCAGTGTCTGACTGGCCTCTGTTCAATAGGGATCACAGGTATATTTCTGAATGGTTTGGGAAACAATGACTGAGGGGCCCAAAACTGTTTGATTAGAATGCTTCAACCAAGACAGATCTAGACAATTTTAACAGACTACAGACAAAGCAAAAATAACTAGGTTTCCGACTACCTGCAATTCTCAGCCTTGAAGGAATGTATTCTTTATTCTGTTGAAAAACACTCTGTATTGATTGTGCTGACACTGACAGTAAAGTTGTGAGGTGGCTGGTTTCCTTTACATTTTCTTCTTCACATCTCAGATGAGAAAGTGGGTTATGATTCATCCTGTTCAATTTGAGTCACAATTCATTTTGTCTCTTTTCAATTAGGTCTTCTACATTCCACATTAAAAAGCAAGAGTAGTTTGCTCAGCAAACGAGAACATTGTGGTGTATCTTGGTGTGTTGCTTTCTCACACACAATGACTAAAAAACACTTTTTATATTCTCTAATGATATTCCAATTACAACAGAACATCATAAGAAAATACAAAGTGTTAATTCAAATAGAGATAAACACTGATGTTAACAATTCAGAGGAATGATTATTGCACACTAATCATAAATGGCACAAATCAAGCCAGATGTTATACTAGGTGGAGATATTAACATCTCTTAAATTTTTGGTCTTCTGCCATGGTTTAGAAAACTTTTTCATATAAACTTATTTAACTTGATTCTCACAATAAGCACATCAAATGGATAGGGATAATTATCTCTTTAATAAGTTAAATAGCTGAAATTCAGGAAGACTCTCAGTTTCTGTCAAAGAGCTATCTAAACAAGAAAACTTAATGAATTTGGTTTTAACTTTTAACTTGTCCTTGGATATGTTAGTTTTTCTGGCAAAATGACTCTAATCTTAAAGGTGCTAGAATAATAGTTCTCCATAATGTATAACAAATGTCACATGTCACTAATGTTATACAGAAAAGATGAGTTACACTTGGATTTCCTGATGCCAAACCTAGTGCTCACTTTATCAAGCCATCTAAGAAAAGATGAATTATTCATTTTTGTCACCGCTGTATCATCCACATTAAAGACCATTGCTCCATTGATGGTTACCCATATCAATATTACTTACATATGCCAATTACCATGCGTGAACACCATTACTAAAATTCCTTAAACAGAGTGACCCTACTAGTGTACTCAACACTAGTGCATGGTATTCTTCATCATATTCTACATCCTATTCCACCTTTATTACCTGGCACTGAAAGCTACTTTCAATGCAGTGACCTTCTCACAAACCTCAGGAAATGGGTAACAGTAACATGCGGAGCATAAAATGATCTAGGAAATAAAATTCTTGGGTTTGTTTACAATTCTTCTCCAGAACTCTGAGGTAATCAGCACTAAAATTGTATGTAGGGCAGCTGCTTTTCTTACCCACCTACATTTTTTTAACAGTGTAGAAAGGACAAAATTATGACAAATGTTTGAGGCAAAGGAGTTAAGAGGCCAGAAGGATCACAATAGTTCATGTGTTCTAAATCTCCTGATATTGGAGATGAGACCTATGGAAAAGAGACTGGCCCAAGTGTCACAGTGAGTCAGTGGGACCGTGTCAGGCCAGCAATGCCTCTGAGTGCTGGATGCCTGGATTACACCACATCACCATCTCTCACAAGACATGATGACTCTGCATGTGAAAAAAAAAGTGTGCTTTATAAACTTCATGGTAAGTTTGAGGATACCATTTCACCATGGTACCCTATCAGTTTTCCTTCTCACTGAGCGATATCCACATTTCTCAATATTTCAAACATTAGCTGGTGCATGAATGAAGTTTGTTTTTTGTTTTGTTCTACTGAGACAGACTGTTGCTCTGCCACTCAGGCTGGAATGCAGTGGCGCAATCACAGCATACTGCAGCATTGCCCTCCTGTGCTCAAGAGATCCTCCCACCTCAGCCTCCTGGGTAGCTGGAACCACAGATGTGCTCCACTATACCTAGCAATATTTTTTTCTTTTTTTGAGGTCTCACCACATTGCCCGGGCTGGTTTCAAACTTTTGGACTCCAGCAATTCTCTGACCTCGGCCCCCCAAAGTGTTGGGATTACAGATATGATCTGCAATTCCAGCTGTATTTTTAAAATTTAAATATAGTATTTAATGTCTTTTTTTTTTTTTTTTTGCCAATCAGTTTGAGCTTATGAGGTTGCTTAGGTTAGCCTTGAACTCATGACCTCGCCTTTGCAAGTGCCACGACCTCCGGCGGGAGCCACTTTGGACCCCCGTATTTAATGTCTTTTAGAGGAAAGAAGCATCTTAATACTTCAATCCCCAGAATGAAATTATAGATGTCATTGATATGAAGACCAAGATGAATAAAAAGTTAATTGATTTAAATAAAAATATCAGGCAAATAATTATATGGATAGTTTATGTATATGGTAAAAAAATCATGAAGATCTCTACGATGACTGAAGAATGGGAAGATCTCAAGTGAGATGATTCCTAAATGCCTAACTTTGCCATGATGCTAAGGCTGACCAGGAAGGAAAGGGGGAGTCAGTGGAGGTTAAAAACTCATTTTCATTACTCCTGCCTGCTGTATCTTTTTAGCCTCTTGCAGCAAGTCACTAGTGTACACTGTTTCTGTTTGCTCTTGTTGAATTTTAACAAATGACGCTCACGGCCAGATTGGAGTAGAGCCAGGTTCAAAGCTCATAAGAGTTCAAAGTTTAATGGTCAAACCTTAGATCCAAGTAAGGACTGAGATCAGAGCCGTACGGTACTGTTGGAAAACCGGAAGAATTAAATAAAACATGACTAACATCAGAGTCAGCCTTAGGAAGAGAACTGGGATAAGGTCATTAACTTGAACCTGCTTCTGTGATTTGTTTGTTTGTGTGTGTGTGTGTGTGTGTCTGTGTGTGTGTGTGTGTGTGTTGGATATTATTTGCTTTTTCTTTTTAAGTATTTAACCATTTTTGGTGGGAACTCTAACCACCGACAGTGCTTTGCCACTCATCTTCACACACCAGGAAGAGGTTTGCCTGTATGTCTTCACGTGGACTATTTCAGCATTTTATATGGCACAGGTCAGTTAGTACAGTGGCAAAATCCTCCAAACCTGGATGGAAAAGAACACATTTTCCACTACCAGTTGTGAAATCCGTTCTCTATCAAAGCCCTTGGCCCTAGAGGATTTAACAAATGCCTTCTGTCCTTGGCCATTATATCATTTCCATTATCTCTCATAGTATACACTACAAGAGTGTATAGTATATAGTGTGTAGTAGACACTCAATAAATATTTGTAGATGAATAAATCTGGTCAATTAAATGTACAACAGGGCTAGCTGCAGCGGCTCCTGCCTGTAAACCTACCACTTTGGGAGACCAAGATGGGCAGATCATGAGGTCAAGAGTTCAAAACCAGCTTGTCTAATATGGTGAGATCCAATCTCTGCTAAAAATACAAAAATTATTCGGGCATGGTGGTGTGCCCCTGCAGTCCCAGCTACTCGGGAAGCTGAAGCAGAAGAATCACTTGAACCTGGAAGGTGGAGGTTGCTGTGAGCCAAGACCACACCACTGCACTCCAGCCTGGGCGATAGAGGGAGACTTTGTCTCAAAAAAAAAAAAAAAGTACAACAGATGTCTCTCAAGTACAACTCCACAGATGTTCAATCAGTCGCTTTGCTGACAGTCAGTTAATTATGCCTTCTGACAATCCTAATGTCACTTCATAGTCTGGAAGGAGATGCTTATCTGGGTGTTTTAGAGAAAGTTGTGGGGAAAGTGCAAGTTGGGGGAACGACGGTGGTTTGAAAGGGAAGGGGAATTGAGTTCATGGTTGTGCTTGTGTGTTAATATCAGAAAATGCATAATTAGCACTTGTAGGTTCAGGCACCAGTACCAAACTGAGACTTTCTTTTTAGCACATACAATGTAAGCCCCACTAGTACTTTCTCTCCTAGAATTTCAAGTTTGTTTCCACAGTTAATAAGCAAAGGACATTCAATTATGGAGTAGAGAGCTCTCTTCTGTTTTTCTCTTCTTTCACCTAATAAAGGGGTAGTGATCCAACTGCAATTGAATGACTGGATGTCTGCTGTTTGTATCAAGATGGTATGAAACAGCAGTCCTGGGTGGTGGTTCACAGTCTTGAAGAGGCTTGCTTTAAATGGACAATCTTTCAGGAAAGGTTGCTATGGACAACTTAAATAAACATGAAAAGAATGTTTCTTTCAATGTGCTTCCCTGTCCATCCAACCAAATTAGATTAGAACAGAAGAAAACTGTGGTGGCATGAAATTGCCTTGTGAACCAAGGACTATAGATGAAACCCACAGGTGGAGAAAATGTAATCCAGAACTCAAAAAATAAAATCTTAGCCAGGCACTCTCTTCATTGACCAGTTCAGCCTTTAAATTTTACAGAAGACACACGCAAAAGAGATCAACTCCAAAGGCGTTGATCCAATTTAAAGTTAAGTTTAATAAATGTAGCAGCCATGTCCTACTCTACTTTATATATTCTCCAGTGCCCTTAAGTGATTTTTAAAAAAAGGAATGAAAAAGTCTGAGTTATACTCTGTGGCTCTGTCACTAACAAATTTGTGACCCTAAAAATCTCATTCATTTTTGGTTGCACGCAGTGGCTCATGCCTGTAATCCCAGCACTTTGGGAGGCCGAGGCAGGCAGATCACCTGAGGTCAGGAGTTCGAGACCAGCATGGCTAACATGGTGAAACCCCATCTCTACCAAAAATACAAAAATTAGCCAGCATGGTGGCAGGCGCCTGTAATCCCAGCTACTGGAGAGGCAGAGACAGGAGAATCTCTTGAACCCTGGAGGCAGAGGTTTTAGTGAGCTGAGATCATGCATGTGTACTTCAGTCTGGGGGACAAGAGTGAGACTTTGTCTCAACAAAAACAAAACAAAACAAAAAACCTCACTCACTTTCATCATCTCTAAAAATGAAGAGGTCTTCCTAGTCTCTTAAGATGCCCTCCAGCTCTAGCATTTTACGATTCTATAAGGTGCTAAATAAATATATTTTAAATGAATGATTTCCTCCCTGTCATTTACCATGTCATGTTACGGAAATGTGATTGTCTGCTCACAGTTTTCATCTGTTACTTCATTAATCCATTAACACCTATTAAACATCTCCGATGTGCCAGGCATTATTCTAGGAATGACAGGACTACGACAGTGAACTAAACAAAAATTGTTGCCCTCATGAAGATTACATTTCATGGAGAAAACAGATGGGAAATATTACAAGAAAATTGGATACAGACACTGAGATAAAAGATATTGGAAATCTCTTTTGTTCTTTCGTATAAGAAAACTTAGGTTCTTCTGTATTTGAAAAATATATACACATAGTTCCTAAAAAGTTATTTATTTTATTCTTTTAAAAGGCAACGTGTTCTTATGTTTGATAAGGTAGATCCAAGGTATGAGATCACAAAAGTAGCAGGCCCAACCACCATCCTCACCTTTGGAAATAGCCTTGCCATTCCTCTTCAAGCAATCGGAGACTGTTCATTAATCAAAAAGAAGATTTTGACCATAGAATCAAAATACACTGAGTTGCACAGCTTTAAATGAGTCATTTGGGATTCAGTTTTCTAGAAAACGAAGGGATTTCCTAGATAATTTCTAATATCACATTCTTCTTTTCTCCAAGTCTTTTCTCCAAGCATTCCAAATCAATGCTTCAGAACACACTAGCCAAATTAATGAAAAATTAATGTATGCTAAGATGGAACACATAAAATGCTCAGGATTATTATTTGTTTAGTGCTGTAAACACAAACTACTCTGAACAAACATTACCAGAAGTCATTACCACAGAAGAAAATATACCTAACGTGTCTTATTAACTAGAAAACATTCTATTCCCACAGCTCAAAGACACCCTAAACAAAAGTCAGAGAGAAATGAAACCAAGAAACCCATTTTTTCCTCAAATCGATACCACCTTTTCTCTAAGCCACTTATTGTCTAATTCTTCTTCCATTGTGGTTTTGGGGTTTTTCATTAATTAGGTCATTTATCTGTGAAAACAAGATCACTAAAGGCAGCTGCCCACCTGGAGTCATTTCCCAGTTTGTAATTGATAGGAGCACTTTGGAAACCATTTTCTTGTCACATAATAATACAAACAATGAAATACAAATTACTTTACACCTCTCAGTTGAGATCCTCCAAGCACTTTACAAAGCAATCACAGGGTTCCTTATCCAGATTACAAAGCTAAAACATGGAGTATGTTAACTCATCTATCTTATGGCCCATGACCAATTCAGCACATGGCATTAACAACACGATGGGGTGAAGAGCAAAAAAAATTTAAAGTCAGTAGCCCTGTGCCCTAGTGCAATTCTGCTAATTACCTGCTCTATGACTTGTGACAGCAGTGGCAAGCCCTAGGGAATGGGGAGTCCCTTAATCACTGAAATCTTTCATTTCTAAATATCCCACATGGGAATAAACACATTGTCTATTTTGTAGGACTGCTGTCTTGCTCAAATGATATAACAAGTAGAAAAGTGCTTTAAAAGGCATTATATAAATGTTAGTTGAAATCATATAATAATAATGATAATCTAGGGGTAGACCCAGGAGTTGGATACAAGATGCTAACTTTCAAACAAGTTGAGATGCCTAAGTCACAAAATATCAGAGTCAGACAGCACTTGCCAAATCTAATCTAATCATCCATCTGCTGCTTGAGTACCTATCACCATTTTCACCAACAAGGGATTATTAGATTCTGACCTAGAATTTCACAAAGACTTTCTTCTCTCTGTTAAAAAACGTGATTTCATTACACTGAATGGGAACTGGCCAGACTCCCCTCACTTGCCTTTGTTGCTAATTTTCAGATCACAAATATTAAATCAAATTCCCTTCCCACATGACAGTCTTTCAATAGCAATTGGAGCTCCAGGCTTTCCTTATTCCATACCTTCAACTGCATCTCAAATCATGGTTTCTAGTTTCCTAAGCATCTTAGTCAAGTCCTCTGGACATGCTCACTGATCAACTGGTCCCACTAGTACAGAAAGGAAATGGACCGTCCTCCCCACTGTTTCATTTGTTCTGTTTCTATTCATGAACATTCACTGACCCTCCATTTTCGTCTTAATTGAGAAGATGCCTAGGCCCAAATACAAGGAGCTGGGATTACCAATAAAGTGATCAATCATAGCACTTGATTCCTGTTCATGCCTTTCTTCTCTCAAGGCTTAGCATGTGCTAGGTCCCTGTTGCTTCATGCTTTCCACTTTCGTCTGGCTATCGTTTGAAAAATGAAAGCCTAGTTCCACTAAGACAAACTCCTAGTTTTCTGCAAAAATTCTCAAGAACCCCTACTAACTCAGAGATGAACAAAAAGTTTTCTTCAATAAATGCTAAGTTTGTGAAGAGAATTTACCTAGTGTAGCTCTAAAGGATTCTTCAAATAGCTCACTAAATAATTTTAAGGCTCACATCCTTGTTTTTTTTTAAAGAAGGAATAAGACAATACCATATAAACAATGTCAAGATAATTACAGCTCCATGCTTAAAAACGTCCTGTCAGATATTTCCACTCCCTCCTCAGATGCATTACAACAGCCATTTCCAGAGATACTGTCTTCCAACAGTGTTGTCTTCAGCCATAGGGGCTGCCAGAACATTATTATCTGGAGAGAATTATGCCACAGTCACTGACATACATGTATGAGAAGCTTCATATACAAACATGCTTTCTCTTAAAAAACGAATGAAAGCACAAAACTTAGAGGTTCTGGGTGTATTACTTAAGGCTGTGGGTGTATCAACCAACACGAAAAGTCTTAGACAATTTCCAAGAGATGTCTCGAGGTTTTCTGGAGACAAACTCCACGTTACTTTCCTTTAGCTGCTGAAAACTGTTTGAAAAAGACAAACTTCAAAGCTGGCAACTAGCCCTGTAGATACCCCAATGTTCTGAGAATAATACCTTTCTCCCCTATTCATTTTCATACTCCATTTAAAAATTTTCCATTTTCTATTATAAGCTCTGAATTTAAATTATAATGATTTATAGTTTAAGACTCAATTTAAAAATATTCCATTTTCTATTATAAGCTCGGAGTTTACTCTAAATTATAATAATTTACAGTTACTTCATCACGCCTGGTTCTTTCTAAGCATCTATCACTGGAATGGAGAGCCTCCTTTAGTATCAACGTATTTTTCTAGTTGTTCAGGAAAACAGCTTCCTCTAAGGTGGAAGCACTTGAACCAAGGCTTCCTGTAGATAGGCTGGGCTAAACACCCACTGTCTGGTTGATTGAATTGGGTAGGAATTTTCTCCTACCTCCAACTTTCTACTGTTTCCTCCCTTTTCTCTACAGAGTAGTATTCGGGCCCACTGAAATGACATCATTGTTAATGGAAAGACACATGTCCATGGTAAGGAAATCTGTTGAAGCCAAAACTTAAGTACAAGTAGACAGCAAATGCTCACGGGATACAGACTCTATCTTCCCCGTAGAGATATAGACTCATCCAACTGCTTTATCATAGTTCAACATCTGTGGCATTTACCTAATGCCACAGTCACAAGTTTTAATGAACATGGACAAAAGAAGGTATGGAAACACGAAAACTATCACCTTTTCAGAATAAATCATAAAAAAACAAACAGCTGAGACAGTCAAGGATTCCTGTTTGCTACATTTTATAAAAAAAAAACCTGAATTGAAAAAACAAGAACTATGGCTATTGGTGATTTGCCTTCTCCCAAGGTGAAGAGAAGATCTACAGTCTGCAAACACGGCTGATAGGGAGGTATCGGGTAGATAGTCCTCCTAATGTATGTAACTCAGCCATGTCATAGCAGTTAATTCAGGATGTTAAAGACGGTTGAAACATACCAGTGACATTGAAATTCAGACTACAAACATGATCTTGGCAGAAGCAGTCCCTCCATCTCTCACTTAAGATCATAACTTCATAAGGAAAAGTTATGACATGAGAGAGAAACAGCCAATTCCTGACCATCACAGGAAGAGCATTTATATACCTTTCTGCAATGGTAATGCATCACAACAGACATGAAATCAAAAGAGGGAGGCCAAATTCTGAAATTATTAGCTATGTGACCTTGAACAACTCATGGAGCCTCTCTGAATCCTTATTTCCCCGTCCAAAAAATGAAGACATCATCACCAGATCTACTAGTCATTTTGTGCCTGCAACTTGGCTTTTTAAACATATGGAGCTCTAGGTAAGTATCAGCTTTCGTTATCACTACCAAAATTGTCCATATCTCACCAGCAATAGGAGGTGTGTATGTCTGGTAAAAAATAAGAAAAAAAAGATAAACAATAATGAGAAATTTCAGAGATCTACTGTAGTCATTAAAACAGTAAAGTTGAGACAGTACAGAAATGGTGCTCTCTCTACCCACCCTGGGAAGTATTCTTAAGATAATTCATTTGTGACAGGCTTCAGTACCTTTTTAGAGAGGAGGAAAGTCCTTGTAGTTGTTGTGGTTATTGCATCTCTAGCTGTTTTAACCCGAGGTGATTCTGCCTCCCCACAACATTTATCTCTATCTCTGTTTCTCTACATCTTTCTATCAATCATCCCTCTCTCTCTCTTTCTGTCACTCTATCACTATTTCAAAATAAATTGTAGACATCACACCTCACCCTATACTTCAACAAATAGCTAACAAAAATAAGATTTTCCTAATCACAATGCCATGAATATAATCATGAAATTAACATTGATGTATTTTCTATCATTCATATTCAAATTTCTGTTTGCTACCAATCCTTTATAGCTTTTTTTTAAAAATCCAGAATTCAATCAAGACAAGATACCTTACATTTGAATGGCATGTCTCTTCAATTTCCTTTAATCTAGAACAGTGTTTTATAACCTTGACAATGTTGAAGAATTCAGCACAGGTGTCTTGAAGAATGTCCCATCATCTGGATTTTTTTACTTCCTAGTGGTTTGATAGAGCTGAAATATTTTAGCAAGACTATTGCCTGGATGATGCTGCAGACTGCCTACCTTCAGTCAGTTGGCACAGGTTAGCCTGCTCCATTATTGGGGATGTTACATTTCATTAGTTGGTGGAAGATGGCTTCCAGGAGACCTCCATTATAAAAGTTCCTTTTCTCCTTTGTACTTAAGTGATCTGTGAGGTGATCTTTGGTGCCTCTCCCAATACTTTTAGGCATATAATAATTATAATTAAACATAAATAAAACTGTTAAGAGTGATGAGGGGCTCCGTAAAGAAACCATAACTATAAACACATATTCATGAATCATTCCACTTATGAAAAAAAAAAAAAAAGAGTGGCTGGGAAGCAAAGCAACATGACCACAAAGGAACTCTCTCTGTTGACATCATTTATTCACCTTTTGTTCTCTTTCACTCCCTAGTGCAGTTTGTAGTCTAGCAGGAGATCTATGACATGAAAGCACTTAATTACCTTCAGTAAATTAGCTATGATTTAAATAAAAATTCCAGCATGAAACAGGCAAAGTAGGAGAGAAAGAGTGCGGTTTTGGCAGGGCTGAGAAGATAGTACTACAAAAAAGAGACGTTATTTAAGGGAAGTGCTTGACAATGCTGTTTTCAGTCCAGAATGGGCCAAAGGTAAAACTGACAGAGAGCAAGAGATGACTTTATCTGTCGCTCTTGGGTCAGGCTCTGCTGATGCAAACACACTGCTGTGTAATCTTTATGTTCATCTTCAGGTGGACTTACTGACCCTCACACAGCAGATCAGTCACATCTAACAGAGTGCTGATATCTGCACTGAAATCCCTGACATCTGTGACTCTCTTGTCTTTCCCGGGAACCCATGAGCTCCATGAGGACAGACCCTCTGCATTTGGATGTCCCTAACACCCAGCACAGTAACAGGAGCAGAGAAGGTGCTTGAGAAATGTTTAAAGCATGGAACAATAAAGGAGAGTTAAATTCACAAGTCAAAGGACTCTTGATTTCATCTTACAGGTAAGAGGTAGCGCGGACATTCAAATCAAGGCATCCTGCCTCTAGAGTCCATGTTTGTAACCACTACTCATGGAGCCCTTTTCATGGCATATGATCTCAATGTGCAAGGGCTCATTATAGACAATAGAGTTCTTAGCCTTTAGCCAAACATTGAAAGCCTTCACTAGATTGGTCCTAACCTGCTACGTCAACCTTATTTCCCAATATTTGCTACTTCTCACGTGGACACTTCACTCCAATGTTCCCTGTTATGTCAAAATTCCCCTCCTGAGTAATCACTTCACTCCTCTACTGTCTTCTTACTTCCAAATCTCAATTAGCACAGTTTTAAAGACTTACTCAGCTCAAGCCTGTAATCCCAGCACTTTGGGAGGCCGATGCAGGTGGATCACAAGGTCAAGAGATCGAGACCATCCCGGTCAACATGGTGAAACCCCGTCTCTACTAAGAATACAAAAAATTAGCTGGGCTTGGTGGCACGTGCCTGTAATCCCAGCTACTCAGGAGGCTGAGGCAGGAGAATTGCCTGAACCCAGGAGGTGGAGGTTGCGGTGAGCTGAGATCGCGCCATTGCACTCCAGCCTGGGTAACAGGAGCGAAACTCCGTCTCAAAAAAAAAAAAAAAAGACTTACTCAGAGGTGAACTACTCCATAAACACTTTTCTATTCTTCTATCTTGATTTTCTCTCTCCTTTTTCTGAATTCTCAAAGAACACTTGGTGGACATTGCTTAAGTCCCTTGTCACTATCTGTCTTGTGGTGATAATATAACATCATAACCCTGTAAACATCCCCTATTAGACTATAAGAACCTCAAAGGTAAGACCCCCACCTGCCCCACCACCATCTAGCAGAGCAGCCTGCATATTATCATAGGCATATTTTTTTTGTGTTTTCTACATAACGTAAATTTTCTTTAAATAATCCTGGCCTCAACTTATATTTTGTTAATTCTGTGTACTTAGAAGGGAATGTTCATCTCTTATTTCCCATCTGTCCAAAGCTAATCTCCGCCATAAACACTCTTCTAAATAAATATATAGGCTGGCTAGCTTTCCCCATCTTTTACAGTGTGGTGTTTAAATGTACAAATCTGGATTCTAATTCAGTTCTGTAATATATTAGCTGTTGACATTAGGCAAATTCATATTTTTGTGCCTTAGTTTCAAAATCTGAAAATGACAATAGTATCTACTTCACAGGGTTCTGTTTTCCAGTAAGATCCGAAATGGGTTAATTCCTATAACATAAATAAAATATAGTGCTGCTATATCATAAGCACTCAAATGTTAATCATTTTTTCCAGATACTGAAATGGTTAGTGATCCCTGTCGGCAATGATTATTTACCAATTGGTGACATATGTTCTGTTGCTAGGAACTTAAATTTAAATCAAGGGTTATTAATGGATTTTTAATGAGCATATCTTATTATGTTAAATAAACTATAAGCTCCAAGAGCATGGGAGAACTTTGAATATTGAGCATATTCTACATGCCAAGAACTTGGCTAAGTGCTTTCTATAAATATTTCATTCATTTCTCACAGCAACAGTATAAGCTGGTTATTATTCCCATATTACAGATGAAACAAAACAAAAATAAGGTTTGGAGGGAATGATACTTGTTTAAGTTTTCTGAGCTACTAAGTAGTAGAGGTTGGACAGTTCTTGAAGGCAAGAATAATAACTTATATCTGTTTCTCAGTGTTCAATATCTATTCGTTCATTCAATCACCATCTATGTTTAGTTTTCTTTGTGGCTATACGTTTGGTTGCTATGATATCTGAAGCATATGTACTTGGTAAGTCCTTTTTAATAGGGCCTAATACAGAGACCTGAGTTTTCACTTTTCAAAAATTTATCTTAGACTCCATTATAAATCCTCCTCACATGGCAATGACAAGAGGATAACATACTTTTTGCACATTTTGATATAACTAGAGACTTCTGTGAATTTTTTACGTTTTGTTTTGTTTTACTGTTCTCCATGCATTGTTATTAATCTCCATCAATTTGTCTTTAGCTTTATTGTTTTATGTCTTTGGATTATGATGTTTATACATTGAACTTATTACTGTTGAAAGAAATGCTAGAGAACATTTTTCCCAATCATTGATATACTGAGGTGGGATATGGGGCTCAGGCAGATGGGTAAAACGCCAGTATTGCTTGGCCAGCAAGTAACAGAGAAGAGACCACAGATTTTTTTTTTTTTTTTTTTCTGAGATGAAGTCTTGCTCTGTCACTCAGGCAGGAGTGCAGTAGCACAATCTCAGCTCACTGCAACCTCTGCCTCCCAGGTTTAAGCAATTCTACTGCCTCAGCCATCCGAGTAACTGGGACCACAGGTACCCACCACCACACCCGGCTAGTTTTTGTCTTTTTGTTAGAGACAAGGTTCTGCTATGTAAGCCAGGCTGCTCTTGAATTCCTGACATGAGGTAATCCACTTGGCCTCCCAAAGTTCTGGGATTACCGGAGTAAGCTACCATGCCCAGCCACAGCCAGATGTTTTATTCCCACTCTGTGCTCTTTTAACTAAGCTACACTTCCACCTGAATACAAATAAATGACAGGTTTTTCATATCTGAATACCTCCTACTCCATATACTGTGTGATTTTGGACTGGTGTGGTCAGTTTACCTGTCATTACATATCCTACATATATAGGAGCAAAAAAGAAATGAAAATAAAAAATATTTGAAGAAGCAAAAATCCTGTGCAATTTTCACACCTCTGTGCCTTTACTAATACTGTTCTCCAAATGTCCTTTCTCTATGTGTCCTTAAAGCAGTGCTACTCAAAAAGGTGGCCCATGGATGGGTGTCTAAGAAATGCTTATCACTTTGGATGAGACAAGTTCTGGAAACAAGGAATAAGTATTTAGAAACTAGTATAACAATTTAAAAGAGTAATCAGTTAATGGTTGACTCTAATAATGATAAAATTTCATCTTCCGTCTTATTTTACGTCTTTTATTTCCCTAGTAATTAATTTTAACTGACTCTACAAAAATACTGCTCTCCAAGAGACTAGAAGGAAGATGGTCTTCCACCAAAAAAAAAGTGAAAGGCACTGGTTTTAAAGGGCGCAGATTTGAGTGCCACCAATTCTTTCACAAAGTATTCCTGATGCTCCTCATACATAGAGCTTTTAAAACTTATAGCTGGGTGCCGTGGTTCATGCCTGTAATCCCAGCACTTTGGGAGGCTGAGGTGGGTAGATTACCTGAGGTCAGTAGTTGGAGACCAGACTGGCCAACATGGTGAAACCCTGTCTCTACTAAAAATACAAAAGTTAGCTGGGTGTGATGATGGGTTCCTGTAATTCCAGCCACTTGGGAGGCTGAGGCAGGAGAATCGCTTAAACCCGGGATCAGAGGTTTCAGTGAGCTGAGATCATGCCAGTGCACTCCAGTCGAGGTGACAGAGCAAGACTCTGTCTCAAAAAATAAAAATTTTTAAAAAATTTTTAAATTAAATAAAACTTCTAACAATTAACCTAAGTCTTCTCATAATTTTTATCACTTTCTTCCTGGATTAGTAATTATTTGTATGCTTGTCTTATCTCTTTCTAAACTATTTTAACCTCATTGAGGACAGGGTATGTGTCCTCAGACCTCACAATTGGCATACAGTCCATAAATGTGCATTCTATTCATGGACTGGAAGGATTAACCATTCAAAGTTATTCACAGATTTGAAGAGGGGAAGATTAAAAATACAAAGAAAACATCATTTCTTGAACTCAGATAGAAAAAAGGATTCAGAGTACAATCTGGAAATTAGATATTAGACATCCAATTCCACATGTTTTACATAAATCTTTAGACCACCGAGAAATGGGAATATACACAGAAATCCTATTTCTGCCTAATGGGAAGCTAATAAGTTGTCAAAAAATAAGTCTTCTTTATTTTTTTGAGACAGGGTCTCACTCTGTTATCCAGGCTGGAGTGCAATGGCACAATCATAGCTCACTGCAGCCTTGACCTCCCAGGCTCAGGTGATTCTCTGGCCTCAGCCTTCTGAGTAGCTGTGACCACAGGCACATGCCACCATACTCAGCTAATTTTTGTATTTTTAGTGGAGATAGGGTTTCACTATGTTGCCTAGCTAGTAAAAAAGAAGTCTTAAAAAATAAAATTTG
Source organism: Callithrix jacchus (assembly GCF_049354715.1). Classification (NCBI taxonomy): domain Eukaryota; kingdom Metazoa; phylum Chordata; class Mammalia; order Primates; family Cebidae; genus Callithrix; species Callithrix jacchus. The sequence goes on along the minus strand of NC_133516.1, from coordinate 17,690,753 downwards.
TATCTAAAGAAACTCTAAGGACCACGGAAATTTCAGTACAATCTAATTAGATATGACATTTATGGCAGTCTTGCAATGCAAATCCCACAATTACTTAGCTGTGTGGGCATGTATATCAACTCCCATGCATCTGTACTCAAATACTTTACCAGTGGAGTTGATAATACTTCCAATTACTAAGTAAGAAAATCTGAACAAGATATTTACTTTGGAAGTCAGCTCTAGACCCTACTCACCAAAGTATTCATCAGCAGGTGGATTTTCCATGTCATACAGCATCTTTTTGGTTAGGTGCTCAAGCTCATCCTCTGGGCGGAATGAAGACGCAACAGATGAAGGCCCCAGTGACCCTGTATGTCCGCCCTGAAAGACAGAAAGCACACAGTCCTTTAACTACAACCTAGACCATCAACCAAGGCAGTCAGCCTACACAAGCAGTGATTGCGCTGGAGAAAAAAAAGCACTGGACGTGGCTGGCGGACAGGAGACCTGAGTTTGAGGATTAGTTTTATCACTTATTCATTGGCTAACCTTGGACACATCTCTATTCACTTGGCTTATCTAGGTGATTCATCTATCAGGCTTTAGAAATCCATGTTTACAATAGGAAGAATCTATTTTGTTCAACAATTGCTAAGTGATCACTATGTGCTGTTATACATTTATAAGAAAAGTAAATTGAGTCTTTCTTATGAACCTTACAGTCAAGTGAGAGATACAGGCTCATTAACAATTAAAGAAAAACAGCTGCAGAAAGAACACAATCAGGGCACAAGGTGGGACCTCTTCCATAGCACAAGATGGACTTCTTGAAGAGACACAGCAGAGCAGGCTGGGCTTTATTCAGCTAAAAGGGAGAAAACACACAGGTAGAAGTTTCTCACACTCAGGTGAAAAAAGTCAAGTAGCATAAAGAGCTTCTGGAAGTTTCGTATTTCTGGATCACATATAAACTTTGAGATAGGAAATGAGATAAATCTTATCGGGTACAGGAGTCCAGAAGGTGAACCATTTGGTGCTAGTTCTTTTGTTCTAGTTAAGGAAGTTGAGTAATTTCATTTTTCCAGCACTGCAAACAGCCAGATTTCAAACAGTGATGATAAGTCAGTAGCGTTGACACTGGGTTGGTGTTGAAACAGGTGGGTGAGAGCTAAGCTATGAGGATGCAGAGACATATAAAGCGATACGGTGAATTTTGGGGCCTGGGTGCAGCCAGGTTGGCTGGGGGTGAGGCATGAAATTGGGGACAGTATAAACTACTTGGGTGATGGGTTCACTAAAATCTCAGAATTTACCACTATAAAATCCATCCTTGTAAGCAAAACCCATATGTACCCCCAAAAATATTGAAATAAAAGAATAATAATTAAAAAATGAATAGGTGGGTGAGTCAGAAGTATAGCAGTGTAAGAGAATCAAATATCAATTGAGAGAGTACTTGAGATAATCAATGAAGAATAAAAAGCATGTAAAAAAAGAAAAAAGGCCAGATACTAGATTTAAAGTAGCTTTGTGCTATGTGATTAAAAGGGAATTTATTACATTTTCCTTTGCCTATACATTTGACCATTTCTAGTATCTCACCCCAACATTCTTAATGAAAGTGTTATAAAAACAGAAATGCTATTACTAAATTTAGAACTGACAATCACGTCCACCATGGGTAATACACAGGGATGTGGGTTGGGAATGCTCTTGCCTTTATATTTATGCATTCTTAAAATAGATGGCCAAGAGGTTCTCAGAATGTTTAAAAGAATAACTTCAACAAAGCTGAAAGCTGCATATTCATTCTCCTATTATCTTCACTCTACCAAAGGAGCTCTTGGATGTGAAGATCCTGTGAAGTACAAATCCCTGAACACATGTTATCATTCCCAGCATTTACTTCAGCAACTCCAAGATGGGTATTCATCATCTGTGTGACATCTAAAGCATTAGATGTCTTTTAAACATAGTCAAGAAAGTTGATTGATACCTATTTGGCCTTTCCTCTAAAACAATTTTCATTTTTTTTTTCCCAAAATGTAGATATTTGAAGTACTGACAGAGAGAAGGCTGAAAAGGTCAAACTATTTTATGTTAGTCACTAACCTTAGCCTGAGATTTTATTGCATTGTTGAACAAGTCGGATTAGAGATTAGAAAGTGATGAGTAAACTATGGCATATGCTCAGGTTACAGACAAAAAATTGAGTTGCTTGCCTCGATGAGAAGAAGCATTATGCTAATCTCCTCTTTGTGAGACAGGGAAATTGAGACCTCCCCCAAAAGATCACGGAGGGGGCCAGGCGCGGTGGCTCAAGCCTGTAATCCCAGCACTTTGGGAGGCCGAGGCAGGTGGATCACGAGGTCAAGAGATCAAGACCACCTTGGTCAACATAGTGAAACCCCGTCTCTACTAAAAATACAAAAAATTAGCTGGGCGTGGTGGCGCGTGCCTGTAACCCCAGCTACTCAGGAGGCTGAGGCAGGAGAATTGCCTGAACCCAGGAGGCTGAGGTTGCGGTGAGCCGAGATCACACCATTGCACTCCAGCCTGGGTAACAAGAGTGAAACTCCGTCTCAAAAAAAAAAAAAAAAAGATCAGGTAGGGCTAGTTATGGTAAAGTCAGACAAGGGTCCATCCTTGATTGATTTACTTATTAGCAAACATTAAACATTAAAGATTAAACTTAGGCCCTTTTCTAAACTGTTTGGTATGAGGGTTAGAGGAGCTACTGATTACTTAGTTATTCTTTTGTTTATTATTTTGTTCACTCATTCTTACAGGGTCTATTTTGTGTACCTTCTGTAAGAACCTAGGAGGGACATAAAGACATATTAGACGCAACCTTTGTTTTTGAGAATATTGCAGTCTAGTGGGGTTAAGAAACATGCACAAATGATTAATTATAAAAAGCACAGTTCAGGCGCAGTGCCTCGCATTTGTAATCCCAGCACTTTGGGAGGCCAGGCCTGGTGGATCACTTGAGGCCAGAAGTTCAAGACCAGCGTGGCCAAAACTGTGAAAACTCCTCTCTACTGAAAATATAAAAATTAGCCAGGTGTGATGGTGCACACCTGTAATCCCAGCAACTCAGGAGGCTGAGGCATGAAAATCACTTGAAGCTGGGAGGCGGATTTTGAGCAAAAATCATGCCACTGCATTGCAGCCTGGGTGACAGAGAGAGGCTATCTCCAAAAAATATATATCTAATATCTATATATCGATATATAGATTTAGCATAGTATGTTGATAGGTGTCTGCATAAAGATGAACATTGGATGAATGCTTCCCAGTACTGTTAAACTTTAAATTGCATATATGCTGCTTGCTTCCAGGAAAATTGTACGGAAGTCCCCATACAAGTGAATAACATTAAATGACCAAGGCTGGTCACAGGAGCCATATTTGAGAGGAGGAACAAGGACTAACAAGCTAAACTAAGCAGCAAAAGAATCACCTAAACAGACAATGTTAGATACTTACATTGTAAATCTATGTAACATGACTGCAAAGATGAACAAGAAATGTTTCACAAACAAAAAATCCAATTGCAGAATAGGATAGAGAAACTACAGCTTATTTATAGATCTATATAAAGACCAAGTGTCCAAATCCTAAAGGAGATTCTTTCTGGCAGGTGGAATCTTAGGGGGCTTTCACTCTCTACACTTGCATCTTTATTGCACAGCATGTAGTTATACTTTTGTAATCCATGAAATACACATTTTTTTAAAACATGATGACTTCAAGTGATGAAGATATGCTGGCTACGACTCACTATCCTGGAGCAGCCTTCTAACCCAGGTGAAGAACTCTGAGCAGAGCAAAATTTCAAAGTTGAGAAGTAGTTTGGTATAAGTGGGAAAAACTGCAAGTGGTTCAGTATTTTGGGCTGGAGAGGTGGCAAAATAGGAAAAGTCAGTCATGCTTCCATGCCATGCTGACATGTTTAGGACTTTTCAGTGAGCCAGGGGCCCCAGGCCTTGGGTGAGAACATGGACGACTATGGACAACTCTCAAAATCTAATGCATTAAACTGTCTTTTGATAAGAAAAAAAAAATCTGTAATAATGTACACAAAATTTACTTACAATTTCAAGAAGTTCACAGACCACAGGGAATATATCTGCATATTCTCATTTAAGAACATCCAGGCATTAGAAAACATGATAGGTATTTTTAGAAGAAGAATATTCTAATTAGATTTGGAACATTTTCTCTAGAGTAGAGGGCGAATGGGAGAGCAGTGAGACTGAAATGAGATGGTGACTTTATCATAACATATTGGTGGTCAGAGATAAAGGGATACATTATATGGTGGTTTCATTATGGCTAGAGACAGAGATTTGATTATGACCTTCACTTGGCATCCTTAGGTGACCTTGTCAACCTTTTATAACTTCAGGTTCTCTTCTGCCAATGGACTTGCCAGTGGTACCTCACAGTCTCTGTAAGAATTAAAGTGAGATAACCCGCATTTCATGATAAATAGAGTTTAACCAGTTTCAAACAATTGAATCTCCCAACCTGCCTCTGAGGGAGAGGATTATTACAGTTCAGGTAATGGAATTGATAATGAGGATGGGAAAGTGAACTACACCTTTTCTCCTGGCTTGCAATACAGGGAGATCTTGAGCCCAAAATATGGAGTCACTTATCTCCTAGTGCCATGCATTTCTTCCCCAACCAAACAACGCTTTCCGTAAAGTGCTAGAAAAGTATACAATGTTACCTCTAATAATAATGGTGCTAGTTGTTTTAATTAAGCCAAAGAACTATTAAAGAAAACATGATAATTCCTGCCTTCAGTCTTAGGGTGGACCCTCTGAGAACAGACACAATTTATCATTGTCTCAACCTAATATCAGTTTCCCTTTCAATATAAACAAGGCAGCAAGAAAGCTGATTCTGTCCTTTATAAACCTAAGCCATAAATTTAGATTCTACCCTTTGCACTTACATTTCAAGTATAAACCTAATTTCAAAGTACTTACCCTGTCAATATTTCACAGATTTTGAGAAAAATGTATCATTCTCTTTGTTCTCTGAATGCTCTGTTTGCTTGCTCTGCTGTTTCTGGGGTAACACTTGGAAAGGCTATTTTCTGTTAGATAACACTCTTTTATCTAATGCTAATTATGGATTCCTGTTATTTCTTATGATGAACGATTCTGAGAGATGATTTCTTCCAGTATTTCTGAAGCTTATTTGGCTAGAGAATACCCTTTACCCCCACTCCACTGCTGTCATTAACCCAGTGCATAATATTTAACACCTGTGGAATGTATAATGGGGAAAACACAGGATCCCTCAGTTAAGAGTTGTCTCTCACACCAAAGAAGACAACTTAGGACTTTCAGTGTTCAAGCCTAGAAGTAGTAGCCTAGTACTATTCTCACCGTCCTCATCAGAGACCTACTCTAATAACTCTTTCTCAGTAGTGTTTAGGGCTCAATACCCCCTGAGAAAAATCAACAACTGTATCCAACTTATTTGTTAATAAGCAATTTCTAGCATATTGTATGGGTAATAAGACATGATTGAGCATTTGTTATGGGAGGCGCTGAAAGGGAATGATTTGTGTTATTTTGTTTTGCATTTCTTCAAAAGTTGAAGTTTGAATTGTACCAGCAACATATTCACTGTGGCATATTTCTCCACATTTGCATGACCCTTTTCAAGATGCCTACTTTCACAGATATGAAATCTCAAATGTCTATACAACAGCCCTGTATGACATGTAATCCTATATCTAGATGAGAAAATGGAGACTTAAGAAGATAAGTGAGCAACCTTGTAGTGGTACCACTGCTTAAAAATGGCAGAACATTGAAACTAGAGTGTGCTGAGTTGAGCATACTTCTACACTGCAATGTCTCTTAGGGTTCCAATATCATTATCTCTAAGCCTTTCTAGCTCTCTTACTCTGTAGCAGTTTGGATTTTAATCTGAGTCTATTATCTAAGCAAAGATTTCTTTTTTCAGCGTGATGGTTTACTGCTAAATAGTAAAACAAAGACATTGTGAAGCAAATAGAAGCAAAACTTTTCTTTCAAAAAAAAAAAAAGACATGCTTGCAAGTATCAATCTTAATCACTAATATGTTTGTTTCTGAAATACCTGAATCTCTTACTAAAGACAAATTAACATTGTGTGATCCACAGGTGAGTTACTGAGCAAAAGATATTAGAGAACTCCATCAAAACTGTCTTAACACAAATTTCCTAAGGGATTGCCAAGTGCCAAGAACTATAATTATAAAGACAAATTATTCAGAGATCCTGTCTCTAATAACTCACAGTTTAGGAAGAAAGAGACATGAAAATAGGCAATTACAATACAGTCTAAGCTCTAAAACACAAGGATGAATTCAGTGCTGTGAGATGGAAGAAGGCTGCCAAAAAAAGATGGCCTGCCAGTTTGATCTTGAAGAATAAATTGGGAATCACTAGATGAAAAAAAAGAAGAAAAGGAAGAAAAAAAAAGAAGGAAAAAAAATTAAAGACATTCCAGAAGGAACATGCATATCAAAAAAAAAAAAACTGTCAAGAAATAGAGGAAAAATAGAACTGGGATGATAAAAGATACGTAGGATATGGTCACTACCAAGATTGTTTCAAGTAATGGGAAGTCATTCATAGATTTCAAAATGGGAGCTGACTTTATCAAAGTCATGCTTCTGAAATAAATGTACTGGCAAACATCTTCTAATACCAACATCACTGACACTTTTTTTAAAATGCAGACAGATATCATGGCTTTCTGAGCAATTTAGTGGCTAATAATGCTTTAAAAAAACTGATGTTACTAAGCATGGCCGAGACTGCTACCTGCTCACCAAAATCCATTTCCTCCTCTTTCTGGGCACATTGCTAGACTACATTTCCCATGCTCCTTGCCATTAGATGTGGCCTTGTGAGGCACAGGAAGGATGGAGACCGGGCCTTGAATTACTACATGGAGATCAGCCACCCACTGGCCAGGGTGACCTGCCTGACTGCAATAAAATATGCTCAAAGGTTAATGGTCGAAAGTCATGGGAAAGTGGATGTTTGTATTCTATTTCTATGTTTCTGTATTTTCCTTTCTTAAAATAAAGATTATTTTTCAGCTGGAAATTATAACTGGTTCTTCTTTGCCATTGCTCTTTTCATGCGAGGGGCCCAGGTGATTGTCATTCAAGAGAATGCTTTCCTATTACTGTGCCAGGCAAATAGAAAAAAATAAAAAAAAAGAAAGGAAAAAAGAAAATACTTAATATGAAGCCAAATTTACAGCCAAATCTGGATCTAAATTCTTGGTAAACATTATGGGTGGGACTGTGCAATAATGAAGACTTGCTTCTGAAACAAAATATACACATGAATAGGACCCTTGATAAACAAGGAAACTCCACTAGATTAATAACACATAACAATATTTGTATGTATTTTGAGATGGAGTTTCACTCTTGTTACCCAGGCTGGAGTGCAATGGCGTGATCTCGGCTCAATGCAACCTCCGCCTCCTGGGTTCAGGCAATTCTCCTGCCTCAGCCTCCTGAGTTACCTGGGATTACAGGCACGCGCCACCATGCCCAGCTAACTTTTTGTATTTTTAGTAGAGACGGGGTTTCACCATGTTGACCAGGATGGTCTCGATCTCTTGACCTCGTGATCCACCCGGATTATATATTCTTACATAGAAACCCATAAATGCAGAAGATCTGACTATTCAGAATATCTTTAATCTTAATTCTGCCTTTAACTTGTCCAGTGATTTTGCTCAAATCATTTCCATTTTCTGAGCCTCAGTTTCTTTATGTGTAACATGTTATTTTCAAAGATTCTTTTGATTCTACTCTGTCATTTTTTGGTGCCCATAATATGCAGGACACATATCATTACCAATCTTAAGAGTGAAATCACAGATATTCATATTTACAGATCCTTTGCAGTCTATAAAGATAGACACACTGAGTAAGTGGAAACCTCATTATGACAGAGATTTCCATTTATGAGAGGACTTAAGTCAGTTGTCAGCATCCTCTGAAACATCCAGAACTTCATTCAGCATTCTGAATCTGAGTAAGCAATGGGCAGGTCACAGGGTTTCTGCAGCCTACCGAACTTTCACTACACTTGGGGCATGAAATCAAGAACACATAAAGGTTAATCACCATATGCCACCACTGCCCCTTTTCTGAGTGGAGAAGAAAAAAATCCATCATCCTTTCTAAAGGATAAAGGAATCATGGGAAACAGCCTGCACTAGAGTGCAAACGGCTCCACCACTCCAGCTTGCATCTTTGTTACTGCAATTTACCTACTTTAACCTGTGTGCTGAGGATCCATTTTTACAAAATGGATACTCACTATCTGTCCCAGTGTCAGACCCCTGAGTTCCTCTGGGGCTGACCTTGGCATGGTCATTTTTCTTTCTTGATTCCTTCCTACTGTTGACTTCTTTGTTACATAGTGCTAGATAACTCAAATTTACTGCAAATCTGAACCTTACCAGAAAAGCACCGCTCAGGCAGATAAAGCACCAGGAAAAGGCAGCCAAGATATTCAAAAAGATTACATGATAATGAATACTCTATCACTCTGGGTACCGGAGCTGCTCATTTTTCTTGTCCATTTGTAATGATGTACAAGAGGTTCCTTCCCTCAGAGGGAAAATAACTTCAATTATGTGTTCTTGAAAAAAAGAAACATTGAAATTATCTTCTTTTCAAAAGGTAGAATTAGCCCCGTTTTAGAGCTGAAAGCCTGCCAGAAAAAATATATTTCTGATATTTTCGTTCTTCTTCCCCCCTCTATTTAGCTGTGTCAACTTTGCAGTTTGCAATTTCCTGTGGCTGCTTCTACTTTTTGACTCTCACTGAATTATACTCTACTCCCAACATCTCACTGTTTAAAGGGAAGGAGCACCCCTTCTGGCCAGGGGCAGATGATTTGCTGGATACCTCTTCTGTTTCAGGTTAAAAGTGATGGCCACAGAGAAGGAAAGAGGTGGAAGGTGGATACCTGCCTATCATAATTAAAATCCTCCAAATGAACATTCCTCACAGCTCCATGGGAGTAGAAAATCATGATCTTGGTTCTTCTATTCTTATGTTCCATTTTTTAAAAGAATAAATTATATGAACAGTCACAGGAAGACTCAGAAATTTTGACTGTAAAAGTTTGATTCTTGCTTTGAAACTCATTCTAGTCAATCTTCCACTTTCAAAATCTTGATTTCCTTACAACATCTACTTCCTTATATTCCCTTTCTCATGTCATGCATCGATGCCCTTAAAATGCCTTTTTTAAAACCAAATTTGGAGTCATAGCCAAGGACAGATGATTCTGAATTACAGACGAGGAGTTGCTGGAAGAGCTATTGCAGCTAGGAAAAGGCCTGGGCATCCAGTCAGGGGCCCCTTGTCTCTGAACACAAGGGTTTTATGCTGATCTCAGCTGAGCTGGGGGAAAGTGACCTCTCTCAACACCCACCTCTTCACCTCTTTCCATCTCCATGTGTTAAGGCAGCCCTCGTAGTGCCTGGGCTTGGAGCACCTGGCTGGTAGGCCTGATGTCTAACATACTACTTAAGTTCTCCAGTGATTTCTTTTTCTATTGCTGATTTTCTCATTTATAAACTGGAGGATAATAATATCTGATTCATATGAAGAAGCTCTGTAAGATACAAAATATCAAATAAAGGACAATTATAATTATCAGGAGGGACAGCTTAGAAACCACTAACAAAGATGATTATCTTCTTGGAAGAAGAATGTTTTCAGAACGAGTTTCTCCAGTAACTCTCCACTTTCCTACTTGCTGATAAAGGACTTCAGCACAGTGTACCTGAATTTCACATTAATTGTTGCTCTAGCAAGCTATCTAATTACTGAGTACTTTTTAGCTACAAATCTTGACACTCACAACACTTGGTGAATATATGCCTTGCTGCCTCTTCAACTGTTAACTTTTGTACGTTCTCACCTTTAGCACCAAAAGACAAATAACAAAGAAAGGCTCATGTTTGGCTGTTTAGAGCAGAGCGGCCTCTTTTAGGCTTGGGAAGACAAGGTACAACTACTGACTTTATCCTGCCTGGTAGACAAGAAGTAAGAAACGCGAGTAGCAGAGTAGAAGCTCCAAATCCTCAGAATCAAGGAAAATCTAGGGCAAAGATCTCCTGCCAATCTTATTCACAGTTCTCATTTCAGTATTCCTTCCCTCTAAACCTCCAAGTGGGTCCTCCATAAAGGAGAAAGCGAGTTGTCTTGGTGGGGTGAGAAGATCTCTATTTGCTGTGTGTGAAGCTAAAAGAACCTATTTCCACAATGTTACGGCTAAAACATACATTCAGATTTTCCCATTAATTAGGCTTTGTGCATGTTGTATATTAGGGATTTGATATAATAAAGACAAGAGAATTCCCAGACATTATTTCTACTGGATGGCTTCACCTTGGCAAGACCCATGACATAAAAGTTTGATGAACAGAATGAAACATTATTCAGGGTTGTGTTTTCAAACTAAAACCATGTTTTGGCCTTTGCTGTGCCCCTCATGCCTGGCAGTGACTCCAGGCACATGTTTCATCTTTATTTGGTTGCCTGGAAGAATGTGAAAATGATGTTTTTCACAATGCACAGCTTTCTATGCATTGCCCCATAGAAAAACTATTCTCAGTTAGAAGCTACAGTTTTGATAAAGCACTATCAACAAGAGAGCACCGAGTTTCCATTACCGCGGCTCCAGCCCTGACTAGTTCTAATTCACTGTCTGCTCAAAGTGGGATTTTATTAATCTGTTATTTTAGATATTTGGATTGTCATAATTCTTGTCTTCGTATTATCAAAAGAGAGAAGATATTAAAATAGTACATCTGATAATTACAAATGTATAAAAATATGTATGCGAAACTGTCAGTATGTGTGTACCTATGAAAGTATTATCAAACAGCTACTAGAAGGAAATACACCCAAATGTTAACGAGACTTATGTCAGGATAGTGATACTACGAGTAATTTAAATTTTTCTCTTTATAATTTTAAAATTATCTAAAGAGAATATAATATAAACAGATGGCTCTTAGAAAATAGAAAATAACAAGAAACATACTTTATAAAACATGAGGTTCCAGTCTTTTCTTTAGCATTTTCAGGTATGAAGCTAGGAGAGACTGGAGAGCCCAAAGTGTGGACAAGTTGTTGATAAAAATAAGGCACCTAGATTTTCAGTATGACATGCACAAAACACTTTCCTACTGTACAAGCTGTTTCTATCTAGTGGGCTTGACAGATGCCTGAACGTGACACAAGACACTGAAATAACATGCAAATCAGTTTTCGGTTTTAATATGCAAATATGATGCTTGGCACATCACTTTCCATGGCAAGGTAAATTTCTGTTTTCGAATTTTTCGTGAGAAATGCAAACCAGCAAACAAATGGTTAACTCCCCATATTTCACCTAACACCAGGTGGTTTTCATTTGAGTCAGAGTGGTTCTTGCCCAGCAATCCAAGGCACTTGGGATGCAAAGAAAGTACATGTGTTTTCTTCAATAAGAATGTCACCCTACGCAACAAGCCTACCTTCTGACAGACACACTGATAACACCAAATTTCTGGGTCTCAGCGGGGAGGCAAACGAATACCTTAGTGAAAATAACAAAAACTTGTTGTATTTTTTTTTTTTTTTTTTGCTTGACTAGGGAAAATCAAATCAAAGTATCTCAACATGGTGGGAAGATAAGCTTATAGCCAAAGAAGAGAAAAAAGTCAACGGTCCTTGTTTCTAGATGATATCAACAGTGTAGCAAACTATAGCCTCTGATGAATCTATATGAAATTATCCACAAATAATAGTTATCGATCAGGCATTAAGGAAGTCATTAAAATGAGTGAGATGTATCCAGTTCACAGAATTTATCATCCAGTCAGGAAATCAAGGCATACGAAGGAGAAATGAAAGAACAAAGCAAAAAATTAAATGTTGATAGTAATCGGTATGGTAGAGACACATAGGTTCTAGGGTCTGCTTACTTGGGTTCAAATCCCACATCCACAACTTGCCAATTGTGCGACTCAGTGCAGGATGTTTAATTTTATTATTAGTTACTTCAAATATAAAACGGGGTGAGATGGAGCCTCACTCTATTGCCCAGGCTAGAGTACAGTAGCACGATCATGGCTCAGTGCAATCTCCACCTCCCGAGTTCAAAAATTTCCAGCTAACTTTTGTGTTCTTAGTAGAGATAGGGTTTCACCAGTTGGCCAGGCTGGTCTCAAACTCCTGACCTCAAGTGATCCGCCTGCTCAGCCTCCCAAAGTGCTGGGATTACAAGCATGTGCTACAAGTTAAATGAGATGCTTCAGCCTACACCAATTAAGAAACTAATATCATCCTTAAAGAATTGATACACTTATTCAATTGTATCAACGGATGATACAGATTGAGAGAGAGAGAGGGTACTGTGCACTTAAGGAGCTTGGATTAGAACTTGAATGAGGGATAGAATTTAGAGGCAGTGACATGGCACTCTATTCTATTAATCATGGGATTAAAACTCCTTCACCTTTCTATGCACTTTTACAGTCAAAAGATACTTGGGTGCAACACGCACACAGTAGATTATTTAATATTTTCCAATGCATGAAATCATTTCTTCTTTTTGTACAAACCAAGTTAGTGGTTTGTTAAATGACTTGGCCCAAATCATACTCATATTAAATGGGAGATCAAAGAGTTAGGCATGAGTATTTTGATTCCAGCTTAGTGTTTTTCCACTATATTTATAGCCATCTCTATATATTCATTTAGAAATATGAAACTTACATGATCAATCATAAAGGTTAATCAAGACAGTCAACCTCACTGATTAAAGTATGATGCTAATTATACCAGAAGTTGGAGACCGATGTGGCCTTTTTCACTTTCAGATATATTGATTGTGGTATAATGGAGAAAATGTGGGCTTTAGAGGCAGAACAAGCTGGTTCAAATGCCAAACTATACTTCCAATTTTGTATAACATTTCAGAAGTTTTTTTTTTCTTTTAAACTTAAAACTTAGCCTTAGCATCTTCACCTGTAAATGGGGTTAGGAAAGTAAGCAGAGGAGCGGGCTAGATGCCTTCATCTGAGAGCCTTTGTGAGCACATGGCATGTGCTAATATTTGACAGTGGTGCACGACTATTTGTATTAAATGCTCACACACAGTCTGTCAAATATGAGCTATGGATGTCTTTCAAATGTGACAGGAAGGTGGACGAGAGAATACGAATGACTCAGTGTCATTCATCAGCACTGCGGCTGAAGGAAGAAAGATCATGCTCTGACAGTGAATCTGAAGATTTAACATTTCTAATCGATCACTGACGATGATTAAAATAATAGTAGTAATATCGAAGAAATTTTTTATCCCATCCCACAAACTCTGAAAAGTAGAAACATATTAGTATTTATTTCATATATGTGAAATTCACAAGAGTGTAAATAAGGTATTCTGAGTATTTAGTAGGTGCCAGGGTTCACAATATTTTAGTAAGTAACTTATTTAGTCACAGTAGGTGGCTTCTATTCTGAATACTCAAATGAGAAAGCTGGAGTACAAAGATTACTGTAATAAGAAGTGGAGAAGGTGGGATTTGAATCCAGTCATCAATTCCAGAAAGTGATGCTTCGCCACGACAAATGTGCCTCAGTCTCTCAACTCATCTGCCTTTTGTCAGTGAGATTTACAACCCATCCACTTATTTGTAATGGAATTTCACATACATTACAAAGTCTTGAACTATCAGAAGAACCTTTCTTGGGTACAAACATTATTATTTTTTAATGATATATTCCCTCTGTACATGAAGATGGAAACCAAAATATTACAAGTACCCCAGCTAATTCTGGTGCAGGTGGTCTAAGTACAAGGCTTTGAAAGACCTGGTCATTCACTTGACTCATCTAAAGAAGTAAACCTGCTCTTCAAAAGACGACTTCCTTTATCAATCTGAGATATAAGCTAGAGAATTAATGTTAAATCTTAAAATAGTAAAATAAAATAATAAATAATACTGTACTAAAGGTGGGCAAAGGGAAAAACATGTAAATGATAGGAATATTCTTTCACATTAAAAGCCAAAGGACAGTGTCATTTTCCAGTGACCATAGGAAAATTTTTCTGCTGGGTTTTTGCCTAAACATGCATAAAATGCTAAGAAAATATTCAATTCTGTAAGAACTTAGGCCCCTCTAAAATGTGGGAGGCAACTCTAGATTCCCTGACTTCTATGAATTTCAGAAGCAGAAAAGACACTGGAGATCATTTAGTAGTATGTGAATCCCTTTATTTATGGCAAGAAAACTGAGAGTCAAGGAGGGAAACTGTGTTATTCAAGGTCATCTAGAAAACAAGGAGTAAAACAAAAAAGAAAGCTCACATCAGGAAAGCAGGTCTAATTCAATATTCGCTTAGTTCTCTTTGCTCCATTAAAGATTCAGTCAGAAGAGTGACGCATTCTTGATGCTCTGTAAACTATGCTCATTCTCGGAAAAAATTTTGGGAGCCCTAATCTACATTTATGCAGCATTCTGAGATCCCAAGATGGAAGTTGCTATAAAGTGAAAATCGTTGCTGTTATTCTTGGCGAGTCAACACACTGACAACAGCTGGCGTGAACAGATGTTGTCCACAGAGAATTCTGTCGGGCTGTGCTGGTGCCATCCCTGCCCAAGTTTCCTTTTCCTTGATGAAAGAGTGTTTCTCCTCAGTCTATGCAGACCTATGGTCTTCTCATTGATAGGGCTGAGTTCAAAGCCCTCATCAAGCTGGCCTCTATGTGGCCTTTCCCCTTTCATCTCAACAACTATTTCTCAAATAACATGTCTTTCAGAGAGAAATATCTTTGTTAAATGGTGAAAGTTTTCATGATCCAGGGCTTTATTCAATGCCTGGTGGTTACGATAATATTTACAGAATCACTATGTATGCATTATCTCCTCCCACTTCGCAAATACTATAATGAAATAAACACGTTGGTTGCCCAGCTTTACAGATTAGGAAATGGAGATACCATGACGTTAAATAACCTGCCCAGGTTCTCAGGGCTGGCATGAGAAGGAGCTAGAATTTGTACCCAACCATACTGGTTCTAGAAATTGCTTCCCAAGTTGTAATCACTAAACATTAAGACCAAAAAGAACAGGATTCAAGGTGTCACTCTAATGAGAATAAATGAGTTTCATGTAATTATGTGCCATAAATATACAAGGTGTTGTTTTTATAATACCACCATAAGCATCAAAATACTCTAAATGCTTCACATCTTCATCATTCTAAATATCCTGAGTAACAGGCAGAAAACAAGTTATTAATGGCTTTACTCTTTTTTCTAATCAAAGCATCTAATGCAATGACTGACCCAGGTCATTCAACACTCAACTCTGCTGACAATGGTGAATGTATAAACTGAGCCTCCAGTGCTTCTTGCTTAGAAAGTCTTTTGGAGAAGAACAAGTGACTAGATGTTACAGTACATCAAATATGTGAAGGGTCACATTGTTTCTCTTGCAAGATGTGACCTAGCAAGCTTCTAACACAAAAACTACATATACCTGAAGAGATGATTGTAAATAACATATTTATTCAAAGTGCATTTGCTGAGTGCCTAGTCAATCTGGAAGTCCTGGTTTCTAGAAGATATAGTAGAAAATATTACACACACACAGAAATGTCTATCAATCCAACAGTGTTATAGGATCATGTCCTAACATATGAGCACAGAGAAAGAGGAGATGGTTGTAATTCAGGAGAAGAAGGAACATTCTCAAGAAAAGGTAGCATTTGAACTAGGTCTTGGAAAAAGGTGGGATTTGCATGTCCACAGATCTAGCAAGAACAACATTCCAGGTGAAGTTCTGAAAAGGTACACAAAGTGAGTCAAGCCAACAAGTTAGCATTTTTCCTTTCACGTAAATGCAAATGTAAATTACCTCCAACCTTTACGTCCCCTTTTGTTCTTTTTTGTTTGTTTCATTGCCTGTGCTGTGCATGAAGATGTCAGCAATGTCACCAAGGCGAGGGAACTGTTTGCTGGTAAAGGCAACCCATATATGAGGCTGCATGAAGGGAGCTGTCTGCAGATTACCCAGGACCCTGGCACGGCAGCCTCTATAGAGGCTGAAGAAAATGAGGATCAGTGTGGCTGTGATTTTCTGATGCTAACAACTGAATGCTCAGAGGAAGGCCAGGGTGGAGAAATACAGGTGCCCTGGGGTTTCACTGCAAAAGCTATGCTGAAGCTGGAGGGGCAAGCATCATGATGGAAGCCAAGGTGTTTTTTACAGGTTCCATAAAGTTATGAAAAGTGTTTTTTAATGTGCCGTCTTTACGTAAGAGCTTAGCTGTGACTTTCCAGGAGTACTTCCCATCCACTCCTTAAGTACCTACGTTTCAGTGGATATGAGGCACTACCACACAAAACCGGCATAAAAGCCAGCCTGAAAGAGCTTAATGTGCTTTACTGTCTCTGTAACTTGAACCACAATGTTAGACAGTAACTAGGAATAGACGATGTCCTTTTCCAACAAGAAAATTATACAGAAAATAAGAATAGAGGAGCCTGGCTGCTAGAATTCTATGTTTCTGTTTACCATAAACTTCCTGGGTGCTATTTAGGTAATCATTTTATCTCTCTGGGCCCAGTCTCTTCAAGTGGGCACAATCATCTTCAGCCTTCTAATGCGCATGCTTCTGGCAACAAATAAACCAAATAAGAGAAGCAAGACTACTCAAGTAATTTGTGAATGGCAATACGATTAAAGGGACACACAAACCATCATCATTTTCATTGTCACCGTCCACTTTATTATTATTACAGCTAAACTTTGGGCCAGGCCTTACTCCAAATGCTTCAGATGTATTTCATCCTCCGTGTATCTTGATTACATGGTTACTTTCATTGCCTTTTCAGTGCTAAGGAAATTAAAGCACAGATTTCTAAGTAGAGCAATCAAGACATTGCAGCCAGGATTCCAGTGTGACTTTACGATCCATGGCCTTTGCAGTCGGCTAAATGAAGTATTACAAGAATGGCATTATCAGTACCTCTTTGTCGTCCCTCCTCTGCTTTCAAACTTTTGGCTATGTCTTTATATTGCACTCATAACTAAAAATGAAAAACGTTTAACCCAAATTGTTTCTACTGAGCAGGCACAAGGTGGCAGATACTGCATTAGTCAGTGCTTTGATGATAAAGGTAAGGATAAACTTAGAAATGCAAAATAACCATGACAGAGTAGCATAAACTGACAGTAAGGTGGAGCTGATAGTGTTTCTCTCTCGGGAAAAATAGGGATAGAAGTATCTTAAAGGAAGAAAGAAATGGTCTCAGATGACGATAAAAACATTGATGAGAGATAACACATAATTACCTACTTAAAATGTATAGGGATGATACTAAATGAATGTTATAAAAACTACAGATAATATTGTTACCCTCCTTCTACAAATAGAGGCCCATGAAAATTAAGGAGTTTGCTAATATCTAACAGGTAGTACAGGTAGAGCAAGACTCAAGTCTGTGTCTGTCTGGTTCTAGCAACTGTGTTCTTAATCACCAAACTACCCCTAAAAGAAGGTGAATAATGTGGAAAGAGAGAACACCTTGACTATTTTCTCATTCTAGCAGGGTCTGACAATAGGGATTTTGGTAAGTATTTATAGAACCCATCTACATTTTACACAGCTATTTATCATCCTTTAAAATGTGTTATTGCTTGTGCTTAAAGAGAACACAGAAATTAGGCCAACCTCTCCATTCCAGTTTGTAGATTAAAGAAACACTGAATATTTTTTTGAAACATTAGAAAAATTAGATGTAAAACTGCAAATAAAGAAAAACTTATCTTTCAGAGCAGGCCCTTCAAAACATCATTTTTTTTAACTTTAACAGATACTTCATGCTAGCATTACTATGGCATACTAAGAAGTTCATCGATTTAGAGTTATCAAGCTCTAACCTCCAAAGGAAAAGCCTAACCCCAAGCAAACAACACCACAAACATGTCATGTAGTGTAACAAACAGGGGACTCGGAAGCCAGAGGACTAGGATTTATGCCCCAAGTCTGCTGCATAGTAGTCAAATGACCCAGCACACGTCACATAATCTCTCTGCAGCCCGCCTTATTCTAGACTAGGTCAGTTCTATCTGTACTATACAAGGTAGATATAAAGATGATATCCCTTGGGAACATTATGCAAATCTTTCAGAGTTTTTCAAATGTAAATATTGGCAATATCTTGAATAGAAGACATTGCTTATGATGGCACAGGTTACCTTGTGATAAAGTCAGGGAAACAGATGCAGTGACTTCACAGGTCAGGGAAGAATATTAATCTTAAAAATCCCATTCTAGATTTTCTAAGGTCACTTAGTGAGCCAAAAAAAAAAAAAAAAAAAAATGAGTTCAGAATTCCTGACATACCATAATGTGTTAATGGGACAAAAATTACTAGTTTCTGATAGAACAGCAAACCTCAAAAAACAGCTATATGGATTTGGCACAGTAAGCTATATTGATTTGGGCAAATCACTTCACTTCTGTGGATCTCAACTGTACTCACTCCTCCACCTACTTGTGATTCAATAAATATAGTAAAGTGTATTAATTTCTACCATATGAACCTCAGAGAGACTATTAGGAACTGTGAAGTGAGATAATGAACTATGAACATTCTCTGAAAACAATGAAATGTCAAACAAACCTGGAGGACATTATGTTAAGTGAAATAAGCCAAGCACAGAAAGATAAATACTGCATGATCTCCCTCAAGTGTGGAATCTAAAAGAGTTGATCTCATACAAGTAGAGAGTAGAATAGGCCCTGTGAGAAGGACTCCATCACTTGCAAATACAATTGATTACATAAAGCACAAGCAAATCAACTTTTCCTGCCAAGAAGATTTGTTGCCCTTGGTGAAATAATAGCATGTGGGCCAGAAAAGAAATTTCATCATTTTCCTGTGACTTTGGTTCTGACTTTTGCAATATGCATGCCTCAGATTCAGAGTCCGAACCCAACTCTGGCCCTGAGGGTTCACAGCCGAGAGCCAGTGATTTGATCACTGACTGAGCTGAGGAAAGATTTGCTAACTACCACGGCTGGGTGCCAGGCCGACCCCAGGCTGAAATCTTCCCAACACCAAGGCTGCCTAGACGGGACCTCCAGCCAATCAGGCAGCAGAAGTGTTCTGAATGTCTACCATGTACCAGGCAAAGAGACAGAAAAGGAAATAGCATATACAGAGCTCCTGCTGTGTCAATCACATCTCATCCTTTTCTCATTTACTCTTTCCCTGGTGAGGTAGGCACTATGAGCTGCTTTGCAGAGAAGTTAACTGATGTGAACACAGTTAAAATAATAGAGGTGGGATTGTAATCCAGGATTAGCTCTCAGACTTATGCTCTTTTTCCAGATGAACAAAAGTGCCTGCCCTCCAGGAGCTTACAATCTAGTGGGAAAGTTAGAGAGGCAACTCAATAGACTGTGAGCTCCTTGAGGGCAAGGACCATTTTTAATTTGTTCTTGTATCTTCAGCACCAAGCATGGTGTCTACCATGCATAAGGCACATAATAAGTGCTTGCTGAATAGATAAGCCATATTCAGATGTTGCCCTTCATAAAATACAAATCTTATATATCATTCCTCTGGCCTTACACACCTCTGCTAGCTCCTCTTTGTCAAACTCCTGAGTATACTTAGATAGTTCTTGATGGGCCTGCCTTCATAGTCTCATCTTCCATGACTTCCTTCCACATCCTCTGGGTACCACACTTTCATCTTCCAACTATCGTGGGATATAGGTGGTGTTAACAGATGTTCATTGAATGGACAAACAAAGCCAAGAAAGTATATATCTGCATAATATCAAAGGCATAAATCTAATGCCTTATGAACACCAAGGGTAGATTTATCCAACTGAAGTTATTGGGAAGGTTTCACAGAAGACAGGACAATTGATTTGAGTCATATACTCTAAAATCTCAAAGGCTAGATGGCATTGCATAGGGAAAATTCAATCCTCTTTTGCTATTAATTAGGCAAATGACATCATAACAGAACATTTTTCTTTAAATCAGAATATGAGCTATGCCAAATGCCATCATCTAAAGGATATGGGTTTAGGCCAAAAGCCCATCATATAGATTATTGTTTTTCTTCTCCCAAGTACTTTGGAAAAATTAAGTCTCATTTGGCATGCAGTGCCTCTCAGCAAGGTCATGATTCTTCTGCAGTGGTGCCTGGGGCAGATAAGGTAAGAATTATTAAGTGTTGTTTTTTTAAAAAAAAAGAACAACACTTCAGACACCTTTAAGAGTAAGACAGGATGACATGGGAATCTCCAGAGCTTTGGTCAAAAAATCAGATCAACGAGTCAGTGAGAAAGCATCAGTGTATTAGTCCATTTTCACACTGCTATAAAGAACGCTGCTGAGACTGGGTCATTTCTAGAGGAGTTTAATTGACTCATAGTTCCCCACGGCTGGGGAGGCCTCAGGAAACTTACAATCATAGCAGAAGGGAAAGCAGACACCTTCTTTGCAAGGTGGCAAGAGAGAGAGGAGTGAGCAATAGCAAGGAAAACTGCCTTAAAAAGCTATCAGATCTTATGAGAACTCCCTCACTATCACAAGAACAGCATGGGGGAAGGGCCTCCGTGATTCAATCACCTCCCTCCCTTGATATTTGGGGATCACAATTCAAGATGAGATTTGGGTGGGGACAAAGCCAAACTATATCAGTCAGTAAGAAAGCAAAAGACACTCCCAAATTAGCACTTCCAGCCTTGATCCCAGCATTATCACTGACTACAGAATACTAGAGGGGAGAGATAGGAAATCTGCCCTGATCTAGATCACTGGCATCACTGAGTGTGCTCATCTGCAAAATAAAGCAGCTGAAATGGAACTAGATAATCTCCATTACTTGGAAATTGGAAATGAGGAAGCATGGAGAGAAGAGATAAGCTGTAACCAGATATATTAATTTAAAGACTCACATACAAGTACAGCGAAGCTGTGACATCATGTCCTTTCAGACAGCCTGACATTGAAGCCCTAAATTAATACATGTATTTCACCTGAGCACACATACACCAGGTGCCTTTGCTTTCCCCCCAAGTTAAAGTCTTAAAGCCCCTGCCTAATATCTACCTGAAAATTAGAAGCAGCTTTCACATCCTTGATATCAAGGTCCTCGCTCCTTTGTGTGTGTGTGTGTGTGTGTGGCTGCTTGTAAATACAACTCTGAGATAACAAATGCAGGAGAAACCAGGCTTTCGCTAGACACACACTTGTTGAGTGCTTGTTTTATGTTGATTCTTCTCATAGTCACCACAGAGTTTTCCATGGCCTCGGCTTCCCATCCTCTATCTAAATCATAGATTCTTAGCCTTGGCTGCCCATCGGAATCGCTTGGGAGGCTTAAAGCATAGCAATGACTCTACCCACAAGAACAATTTATTCAGTATCTCTAGGAGTGAGCCGTGAGAAGAATATGGTTAGAAAACACCATAGATAATTCTGATGGGCAACTTAAGACAAGAACTGTTAAGTTAAACATAGCAAGTCGTGCCCTGTGTTAACTTCTCTTTTTCACTCTCTGGAATATAACTGGGGTATGGTCCATCCACCGAGCATCCATGATGCCCATTAAATTTCTCCCAGAAACAGCTAATAGGGTAAGAGTTGCAAGAGAAGCTGTAGGGACACACAGAAGTGGGTCACCTTAGTTTAAAGGAATCCAGATTTTGCTGTGCCCTCTCTTTATTGCCATTGCCTTTGGTAAAGTCCTGTGGCTACATAAAACAGAATCAGCCAGTGGAAGTGCTATGCACTTTGGTAGAATTTATTCTCAATATTTAACAATATTATTAATAATATCAATGGCTACATTTATTGGGTAACATTTTGTACAGAGCTCTGGGCTAAGTCTTTCACATGCATTATTAATATTTAATAATCTGAAAATTTTCATGGGAAAGGTAGTTATCCCCAATATATAGAGGAGAAAATCTAGGATTAGTGAAGTAAGTAATGCATGATGCCACTCTAGCCTAAGGCTATCGAACTCCAAAGCCTGCCCTCAGATACATTAGGCCAGAACAGTGCCTTGACTACATCGTTACATCACCATGATGGAGGAAGAATGAGGATCTCAATGTGTGGACATCCCCTTACAGGAAGAGAATAAATAATAAATAAGTAATAAATCAGAAATTATTTTCTTTAAGTAGAGAAGCTTCTTCAAGGGAGCTATGGAAGAACGTATACAACTCAGGATTCATGTAACGTTAAGCAAATGGATTGAATTTGGAAAACTTCCTTCCTTAATGGAGAGATGAATAATTCCCAAGGAAATGGCCCAGCTTGCTTAGCTGGGTTTATGCATTTGAGAGCGTTCTCCCAATACCGCAAGTTTAGCAGTTAGCTTTCCAACCTCAAGTCAAGGGCTGCTATGGATGGAAGGCATTCTTGCCGTGCTGGTCCTGGACCCCTAATTGCCTCGTGGCCCCATTAAACAAATTAGTTAAGGTATACAGACTCTTTGGCATGGGGCTCAAAGCCCCTCAGATTTTGGCACTAAATCTGTTCTCAATATTATCTTCTACTTATGTGTACACCCTATCCCAGACCAGTCCACTTGCTCTTATCTCAATACAACCACAGAGACCATTTTCCACACCGAGGCCATGGCTCATACTGTGCCCACGGCTATGAACACCAACAGCCAGCCATTCCCAAACATTCCCTGTAGGGACAATTGTACTTGTCTTCAGATCCTAGTTGGATATCTTGTTCATTAATTTGCTGTGCCTCAAACAATCTCTTCCTGCTCTCACTCCCTGAGAGCACCGCGTAGCTGCAGAGATAATATACTTCAGAGCCCACTGCCTTGCCCCACTATGATTGACGGTGTGACCTTGGGCAGATTCCTTACCTTCTCTGTGCCTCAGCTTCCTCAATGCAAAATGGAAATAATCACATTTGAAAGGGCTGTTTTAACAATGATAGGGGTTAAGAAAACATATGGAACAGTGCTTGACATATAAGTGCTTGGTAAATAAATAGATACCGAACTCTTCGGAGGTACCAATCACTGACTAGCCAATAGTGTGGTTACATGCATTTAGTACCTAGTCGGGGATCTTAAAAATATTTGTTTCATTAATTCTGCAAATTGAATATCAACAAAATAGTCTTTGGTTAAGTTTGAGCATCATCACCCTCCCATACTGTGCATGTTCGCAATAACACAGAGAATTAGTAAAAGGAAATTTTGTTTTCTTTTCAGTGTTGTATAATTTTGGTCTCATATTGACAAGCCTCGGGGAATAAAATATGTATTTATATAAAAATTTCTGGTAATGGCATAATGAAAAGTAATTAAATGAAACAACAGATTCTATGTGATGAGGGCTCCGTTTCTAACACTAACACTGTGTGTGACAATGTTTTGTCGTAAGACCTAGACAGCCCCTCTCCCAAGTGGTCTTATCTATGAGCTGTCAGTCACAAACCTGGCTCACCTCTGAGTTCTGAAGTACACAAAGATCTTTGGAAATGGAAGAACTTAATAGGCATTAGACTCACTGGCATAACTCCATGGACGAGGTGAACATAGGTGTTTCAGAATGTAAAACAGTGTACTTTCTTCTTTTTCTCTGCCAGCTTTTTATCCCCAAAAATGTTCCAGAGAAAATTTAGGAACTAAGAACTTGGAGAAAATTTTAGAGATTTTGTGGGTTAATAGTTCTCAAGCTGTTGTATGTGGAACTTGGTGTGTCTGTGATAAAACGATCTAATGGAACTTCAGAGATTGATTTCAGATTTTTAAAAGTCTAAAAATATGCAAATGTTTACCCAAGATTAGACTGTTTATTGACTGAATCTCAACTTAGTGCAGTAAGAATGGTTATGTCGCTTCTGATCAGCCAGTGTGTATGTGTCTTGCAGTCTGGCTGCAGAATCTTCAACTCAAAGAGGACAAATTCAAAAGATAACATGAGGTTCTCCTGTTCATTAGAGATCTAGCCTGAGATTAAAATAACACCGCTCAGGTTTCCCGACTTCCAATCCAGTATTTCTTCAACTATACCATTGCTGTTGAAGGGTCTTTGAAGGGATATTTTTGTGCCTATGTGTAAATTGTATACATAATGTCTTTGAATCTACAGAGTAAGATTTTGTGACCCTCCTACTGTGGACTTACAGTGGCTTTCTTACAGTAGGCTGTAAATGTGTAGGCAATTAGAAACATACAAACACACACTTATACTATGCTCCCCCTCAACACACAACTCTAATTTCCTAACTCACCACTCATTTTCATAAACTTTTTTTTTTTTGAGACGGAGTTTCGCTCTTGTTACCCAGGCTGGAGTGCAACGGCGTGATCTCAGCTCACCGCAACCTCCGCCTCCTGGGTCCAGGCAATTCTCCTGCCTCAGCCTCCAGAGCAGCTGGGACCACAGGCATGCGCCACCATGCCCAGCCAATTTTTTTTTTTTGTATTTTTAGTAGAGACGGGGTTTCACCATGTTGACCAGGATGGTCTTGATCCCTTGACCTCGTGATCCACCCACCTTGGCCTCCCAAAGTGCTGGGATCACAGGCTTGAGCCACCGTGCCCGGCTATAAATTTATTTTTAATAAATGACCAGGAGTCTTCCTTCATTTGGGGCCCTGCGTCAATTTAGGAAATAATCAGGGTATACAGTCAAATACCCAAGTGAACAAGGCCAATGGACACAGCAACTCCTACAGACTATTTCCCTATAAAACCAGGCAAAAGGCCGGCTTTTGACTAAATATAGAGTTTGCAGTCAAAATGTACAAATAGAAACTTCTCGTTGTGGACTGGTGGGAAACCCCAATAGGCCATCTCAGCAAACCATGTATAGGAGGTGAAATCAGTACTTCCTCAAAAGACAATTCCAGTAAAAGAAACACATATGGTTCTCCAGTGCATTTCCTAAGTCATTTATGAGAAAGGAAAGAGGAAAAAATGAGTCCTACTACCACTGAGAAGCCCAGGTCCATGGCCCACAGTCTGACTCATAGTCCAACAAAGAACTAGACTTGACAATGCGTATAGACACCTCTTTACCTCATTATGCTTGGTCTAAGGGCATTTTAAAATAGGCCTTGGAGAGTTCCTGGGCTACTCACTGCCATTGCCACAGAGTCGGTAACAAAACATGCGACTTAAGATCACCTTCGTACAGTCTTGCCCTGACTCATTCCTACCCATGTGGGCTTTAGGTGAAAAACAAATGCTATCTTTCTGTCATGCTTTAATTTAGGATCCTGTGTTACTGTATATCTTATTCTTCTTTGTGGTTACCCTGTTTTAAAATACAGGAAAAAAGAGAGGTGCTTGAGAAGAGAAAGTGATGGCTGCTATGCCTCTATGTTGCCGCCAAGTATGAGATACGCATGCCTAGCTTCCTGTGTGCATTAGGGCCTGAAGACTTGCCCTTCTCTGTCTGATACGTATGTGCCAAATCTGTCTCCAATGATGGAGTGAAACCGCATGTGGTGCCTGGCTTCTGTTTGAGTAAAAAATGATATTTATTTGGATTTCAAGATGATTATTGAGATCCTTGGACATTTAGTACAACTTAGTAATTTGCATGGGTGTTTACTCCATTTGCCAAAGTGAGCTACAATTAGGGTGAATATCGGCTTTTTACAAAAACAAACCAGCCTCGTTCTACCCTGAAATGCCTGCTCTCCAGCTTGCCTCAAACCCTATTCACTTGCCAAGGTAACCATAACAAATGGGGCTGCCCATTGCTTGGCCTTAGCCCCACCAAGCCATGGCCCTGATAGGCACCTGGGATGGTCAGGGCAGGGACAGCCTATGAAAAGGAATTCAGACTGGAAAAGTACAAGGTGAGAGCTACATGGGGTGGATGTGTGTGCACTGACACATATGCTAATAAATGCAAGAGATGGAAAAGAAACGTTCTTCCTTCTAAAAATCACACAATCTGTGTTACCATTAGATTGAAAAGTCAGTAATTTCTTGCATATGCATCATGAATTTAAAACTGGAAACAATTTTTCTTTGTGTGACATTTTTTGCTTGGCTATTAATACAGCAAATTCCCAGAAGACAAAAAGGAGAGAATAAGGAAATAGAAAAACCTGAATTCAAATCTTGGCATGGCCAAAAACTAGCTACGCAAACCTGAGCATGTCTCAAGGCCTTAGTTTTGCCATCTGCAAAAAAGGAGGATACATTATGAAGACTGTATTCACTTCACGGGATTATGGTGAAGATGAAATGAGGCAATACTGTCATTCATTCTTCTAACAAACATGAATTGGGTTCTTCCTTCTTAAAAGGCGCTGTTCAAGGTGCTGGGAATACAATAGTGAATATAATAAACTCCCTGCACTCATAGAATTTGGATTTGTGTGTGTGTGTGTGTGTGTGTGTGTGTGTGTGTGTGTGTTGGGGGTACTGTATGTGTGAGAGACAAAGAATATACACATATTAAAAACATACATACATACTACGCAACATGCACACAACATCAGAATTGAGATGAAAATAGATGTGAAAGAATTTTGTATATAGAAAAATGGCATAAAACTCAAAAGCATTATGTAACATTTATTACACAAGGGTACCAGACATCAACTTTCTAATTACAATATTTCCTTCTTCCCTCCTTTTGTCTCTCCTTCCTTTTTCCTCCCATAATATTAGTTAAGAGCATATTTTGAGAACTGCATTGGGGTTCAGTTTCTTAAGGAAATCTGATAAACTAGAAGCATATCGCATCTTCAGGGAGCGTACAAATGGCATAGAGATAAGGCATGAAAAATCTTTCCCCTAGGTACAATGTGACAAAAGCTGTTTAACTCAGAGAATGGTAGATTAAATGCTACAAAAATTTTGGAGGAAAAGGCTCTTCCTGAGCCTTCTGGAGGTAATTCAAAGGGGACTGGAGATGTTGAGCCACTGACCCAGGCAGAGCGACCAGAGCATTCTAACAAAGGCTTGTGGCATTGGGTAGCTCCCAGAGCACAAAAATGCACCTGGGAAAATAGAGCTGGGGGTGTCCACTGCCCCACAGCAGGGCTGCACTCTCACTTATGCTCCCAGCTCCATTTACTCTGTAACAGAAGGTCTTCATGAACGCAGGGAAACTCAGTGCTCCAGCCCTGAGGATGAAACACAAAACTTGTGTCTCATAATGAGACTTTCCCAAATTTCAAAGTTTTGGGTGACATTTCAGAAGCTCCTTTTTGCTGTCAACAGCACAACGATCCTTTGAAAGGTAATTTCTAAGCACAACGATAGGTAAAGTCATCTTCCTCTATTGGGTGTGCAGCTCCAGTTACTTCCTAAATGCAGACTTCTAAGAAAGCAGAGGCCTTTCCCGTAAACGTAATCAAATTATTATTTTCACTTTTTGCTGTCTGAATGTATTACTGTTATTTTCGGCTGCTGATCTGAGGGTAAGGTGGGGTAGTACAAAAATGTTCTCCCACTATTGCAGGCATCTGAAATATGAAGTTAGAGAAGTAAGTTATGCTTTTTGGCTTTATTTCAAATACCCTTCTTATTATGAAGAGTGTGAACTGGAAATAAAGATGTCTTCTTTCATATGAAAGATTGTGAGCATTCTTGCTTGATAGTCCAAATAAATGGATGAAAGCTGCCAACAGTATGTGGCTTCAAATCAGCTTGTTCTTAAAGTCACAGAGAACTGAGACAATCTGAAGTGATCCAATTTAGAAACACTCCTCTAATTGTTACAAATTAAGAACAAAATCCCAGCAGAGGGTAAGTAAGAGCATATGAAGTCATAGCCCATATTTCCAGTTTTCTTGAAGGTTGGAAAGAAAAGAAAAAGATGAAGGAGAAGGAAGAAGAAAACAAGGGGGAGTAGCAGCTCTGTGTTTGTGAAATCGCAATTTTAAGAAATGAAACAATATTTTTTCCTCTGATGAATGGTGCTTCAGACCACTACTGAATGGTTATTGGCTACTATTCACCAATGATTCTCATGACAATTTTGCTGTTTCTTCCTCATACCAGAGAAGATTAAAACCAATGAACATTAGAAGGTGGTGGGAAAGACTGTGAAAGGAAGCACAGTGACAGCAGAGATGGCAGCTGACAGCCTGAGGGGACAGGAGGAAAACATTACTGAGTTTCAGCAGACCATAACAATGGATGGTCATGGTGATGACTGTGAGTCATCAAAAGGCTTCAAATGCTTAGACTAGACACTTAAGAAAAAAGAAAAATATGCAGTGCATTTTAATAAGATTTTTGTTATCAAAAATCTTAAAAACTGTTTATTATTATTATTATTAATTTTGTCTTTGATGGAGGAAAGGTCAGATGTGAAGTACGAAGTGACTATCCCAAGCATCCATGTAACATATTTGTGTGCAAAGGCAAATTCATCAGTTCCTCGTAGTGGTCAAATATTTTCAACAGCAAGTAAACACACACACACACACATACACACAGAGTATGCAAAGTGTTGGCACACTAAGACAGGATGATGAGAAAGACTAAAATGCTCATTTGCTTGGCTATATTGTCCACAGGAGTGGCAAAAGGAATACCATAATTTTAATAATAAGTGAAATGATAGAATCATATATTAAGTGGCTCCTATGATGATGATTCTTGATAGAAAAACAAAAAACAAGTGAACTTTTCCATGAATGTTCACAATTTTCAACCACACATGTGCTATTCTCTGCATTTGTTCTAATCACTTCATGAGGTGAGCCTTCCAATGATGCCCATGCAGTTACCAGTTGGCCCACGGTCACAAGGCTCGTTGGGTGACTGGAGACCAGACCCACTGGGTGCCACACCCACATTCCTTCATCTGCCCAGCACTACCTCTTCCTTAGATGCAGGGACTCCTCTCCCGGTACCTCTGAAGATACCCCAAAGCACATGTGACATTTCTATTATGGGTTGCCTATTAAATGCCAGCATCTTCCCATGTTTTCTCACTGAATTTGCTCAATCAATCTATAAAGGAGAGAGTATTAACTGCCGTTCTTTGAGCTAGGAGTTCTTGGAAAGCTCAGGTTACCTACCGACATCTCCAGACTTAACTCATTTGAGTCTGGCTTTCGTTCTGTGTATCTTTTCTATCTTCCCACAAGACTGAGGATTTAAACTATTTAAATTTTATTTTTCCCTATAAAGGCAAGATCTAGGTCTTATTCATATATGTATCCCTCACCATATCTAACACAGCACATGGGTCATTGAGGGTGCCTAAAAACGTTCACAGCTGAATACATGTATGAATGTATGTATTACATATGTATGTATGTATGTATGTATGTGTGTGTGTGTATATATATATATATATATATATATATATATATATATATATACATATGCTGTATTCATTTAATGGAAAAAATATAAAGGTTAGAATCAGAAAGACTAGGATTTACTCTCTTTTCTGCCATTTGTGAACTGTGTGCCCTTAGGCAATTCATCAAAACCTTCACAGATTTTCTGCTCACTAGTAAGGCAGAAGTATATAACATATTCTGGTACCGGGAAATAATCAATATTTCTCTGGCTTGGTCACAGTAGAATTGATTGCTCCATATTCTTGTTGGTGACCCATTCAGAAGTGTTTTAGGAATAGTTTAACAAAATACTTAACCTATACAAATAAATCTGAGCTGTATAAAGCTACATTAAATGTAATGTTCCCCAAGAGAAGAAGAGATTGGTTTGTTACGCTAACACTGAAGCATCCTCTTCTGCTCATTCATTCAGAATTGAGGAAAGCATGTTGTAAGAAACAGTATGATGGAAACTGAGTCTTTAAAGAGGAGCTTTGCTAACTTTGGAACAAAACAGAACTACAAAGCAATGTGTTCAGAGTTACAAGAAAAGTTAAAGTGCTGCTTCTAGAAAATTTCTAAGACAGGTACTCATCTTCCAGTTGGCTGGGTGAATAAAGAAAAGCCAGAGAACATGGCTGAGGATTAGGTCATTTCCACGTAAGTCAGAAGCAAGACCACTCTGGGACCATGTTTGGGCTACTCCAGGGCTACAGTTTAATTCAGAGTATCAGTACCCTCTGTCATGTCCAAATTGTCAAGCCCCTGTCTTTGAGCAAATAATCCCAGGCAGTGACCCAGACCTAGAGCAGGTGGGAGAAACAGCACTGATGTAAACGCCTTAAACACACTCCATCATTTAGATGACGATGGACAGTCCAGGTTCCTGTGGTACTTCCTGAATAGTGGTCTGGCAAGATGGAACATTCTTCAGGCTGAATAGTGGTCTGGCAAGATCAAGGCTAAATTTCAAAACCCCTCCTATCGTAAATTCAAACTTAATTTTACTGGCATGCAAATGACAGAGCAGCTCATGGAATGCTTCCCTCCTGCGTTCCCATTTCCCAGTGGAAGTTCTGTTGTATCATCTCTGGGACAGCCACAGGAAGATTTAAGAACAGCTTTTAAAGAAGCCCAATTCATGGAATTCAACATGATTCAGCAAGTATTTATTTATAACTTTCAATCTTATTCAACTTCCTTATAAAAAAGAGTAAGAGAGCATCTCTCTTGAAGAGATACCAGAATCTGAGGAGCAGATTTATGAACTGCAAAAAGCCACAAATAAATAGAATATTCAATAAAAATACCCTTCATGATTTTGAGGATGGGAGTAACAAGTCACATTGACTTAGTAACTATTACATAGAAAACAAAAGGCAAAGAAAATGGTAAATTCTAAAAAGTAACATTTATATTAGTGATCTATAAAACAATGAAAACTTAGCAGAGTAAAACAACACACATTTATCATCACACAGTTTTTCTGGGTCATAAGTGCAGGTATGGGTTAGATGGATCTTATGCCTCTGGGTCACATTTCCTATAAGCAAAGTTAGGTTGGGGTTGCAGTCTCACCTGAGGATTGACTGGGGAAGGATCTGCTTTCAAGTTTGCATGGTCATTGTCAACAGTCAGTTCCTTGCAGGCTGCAAAACTGATGGCTTTGGTTTCCTGTTAGCTACTAGCTCCCCTCACTCTTTACCATATGGCCCCCACCAGGTGGCAGCTCACAACATGGCGGCCTATTTCTTTAAAGCCTAAAAAGGGCAAAAGACCCCTCACAGAAAAAATGCTACAGATTTGTGTAACACAATCACACACAAGTCATCAAAGACCATATGTCACCTAGGCTGTTTCCATTGGCTAGGAGTTGGCATAGGTCCTTCCCATACTCAGTGGGAGAGGATTACACAAAGGCATGAATACCACCAGGTGGAAATACTTGAGGGCACCCTAGAGTCTGTCTAATGTCATTTTCTGCCTTCTGTATAAAGATCTATGAGGCCACATTGGTCTTTAATGAAGGAGAGGGGCCTTCATTTTCTGAACAAGAAAGACCTTTAGATGTTGATGAAGATTTTACCCTTTACCCTGCATGATTTGTTTAAAACATAATGCAGCATTTTACCTCTTTTAAGTACAAAGACATATAACAAAGAACGAAGAAAACTCTTGTTAGTTTATTCTAATCCTTTCAAATATAACCTTTGCATGGGGGTAGAAAATTCAGGTTTTCTGGAGATGCATTAATCCCACTCTGAAGTTCAAATCTATCCTCAACTTCAGTGCTAATGCCCTGTCCTCTACCAATCTAAATCACCTAAGATGTGTAGACACAGAGTAGATGATTGAAAACACTTAATTGAGAGCTAGTACCTGGTGGCTGCCCTTTATTTATGTCTATGTAGCGTCCCCTGAATACAGTGTAGCTGTTTCAGCATTTTACTGTATCCCTCCACTATGTGCAAGGCAGGATTTTATCTAGATCATTCCATGAATACACAAATCTAATCTTCGAGAATTTGGTTCCATCAGAATACGGTGGTGACTGCTACCTATTTTTTTTTTAACATTTTCACTTTTCTAATGTTTTTCCCTTAAAAATATTATATTTTTATCTATTACAGCCCAAAGCCAATTCTGATTTAGAGACTAGTAATCTTTCACTCCTAATACTCTTTCTCTTGAATCAAAAAGAGAATTCTAATCACCAAAACTGAAAACAGACTTCCAATGTAAGAGAAAGGATTGCAGCAGTAGGGGCAGTAAAGTACAAGAAAACACTAACAAATTATAAACTCTGAATACATGATTCTATATATAACAAGGTCAGGCTTCACCATTTCTGACAAGAAAGAACATACCTTTTCTGATGCATATTAAAATGGTTAATATATGCCTCTGTAATGCAAATGAACAATCAAAGCCCACTAAGAACTTTAGAATTATTAAATGTTGGAGTTGAAATAGAACTTATATTCATCCAGTTCAAACGTAATTCCAGAAGGACAGTTGGGGCCTGGGTGTTACATGACTTGTCTAAGGCTATAAAACAACCCAATGGTAGAAATAGAATTAGAACCATGATGTACTGGCTTCTAAGCTTAGCACAGATCACTACCAACACCCCTTGATGTGTTGACCTTCATACACAAGCATAAATCATCTAGAGGGCATATGCTTGAAGCAACTTCTCTAATTTGCTAGGAGCCATTCACAGCCTTAGCCCCACCATTCTTTATTTACTTCTTTACTTTGTGTGTGTGCGTGGTTTGTTTGTTTGGTCTACATGTTGAGCAGGTAAGGGAGCCAACTAATGAGAATAAAGATCTGACCAGGAATAGTGGCTCACGCCTATAATCCCAGCACTTTGGGAGGCCGAGGCAGGCGGATCACAAGGTCAAGAGACTGAGACCACCCTTGCCAACATGTTGAAACATGGTCTCTACTAAAAATACAAAAATTAGCTGGGCATGGTGGTGCGTGACTGTAGTCTCAGCTACTCAGGAGGCTGAGGCAGGAAAATCGCTTGAACCCAGGAGGTGAAGGTTGTAGTGAACTGAGATTGCGCCACTGCACTCCAGCCTGGCAACAAAGTGAGACGCTGTCTCAAAAAGAAAAAAGAAAAGAAAATGAAGATCGAGGATACCTTCCCAGTATACCCCAGCCTACACTGGTTTGACATACTGCCTCATCTCTACAAATGACTCTAATCAGTACCACAAGTCTGAACCGTTGTTTTGTAACTGTTCAATTCTTCCATCCTTTCATTTACCTTCCACCAGGGCTGGTCCTCTTCTTTTATATTATAGCAATAACTAAGGCTAATGCTGTGTGGAAAAATTTCCTTAAACTATTTCTGAATTACTTCTATGCCCTCATATTCACTATTATTCCACACAGCCCAAGATTAGAATGGCACCTAAAAGTAATATTGCCAAGGACTTATGCAACACCATAGTAATATTCGCTCACACACTTCTAGTTGTTAAAGCAGCATGCACATGCTGTGATTATAAACTTTAAAGCAGTAAATATGTCACAGCCTCTGTTCCAACACTGGATCTTCTGGGTGGTCTTTCTATGAGGTGGAAAAATCATAGACTTTGAGACTTCAAAGTCAGAGATGCCTAGGTTCAAAGCTTAGCTTTGCCACCTACTCTCAGGCAAGGTATTTAATATCTCTGGGCTTCAGATTCCACACTGCGAAATGGGATGGTAACCCCTAGCTAGCGGGGTTATTATGAAGATTAAATGAGAAAATATAAAAGAAAAAAACCCAGCCCAATGTTTGTTGAAAGTAGGTACTTACATATTAGTTTTCCTTTGTTACCTTTACTAAAAGCATGGGATTACATGAATTCAGCTAGAGTTTGGGTGCAGCAGTGCTAACAAAACCAACTGAGGTTTCCAAACTAAAAATTTCTTTATGGGCTGGGTAACCTGTAACCCAGTACTTTGGGAGGCCGAGGCGGATGGATCATGAGGTCAGGAGTTCAAGACCAGCCTGGAGAAGATGGTGAAACCCCATCTCTAGTAATTTTTATATTTATAAAAATATAAAAATTTTTATAATTTATAAAAATTAGGCATGCATGGTGGCACATGACTAATCCCAGCTACTCGGGAGGCTGAGGCAGAGAATTGCTTGAACCCCAGAGGCAGAGGTTGCATTGAGCCAAGATCTCGCCATTGCACTCCAGCCTGGATGACAGAGTGAGACTCTGTTTACAAA
The DNA here is from genome assembly GCF_049354715.1 of Callithrix jacchus. NCBI lineage: Eukaryota > Metazoa > Chordata > Mammalia > Primates > Cebidae > Callithrix > Callithrix jacchus. Next base: position 17,656,634 of record NC_133516.1, on the reverse strand, counting down.
AGAAAACAAACAAAAATCCTTACATAAGTTACACTGTGGTATGCTAAAAGGTTTATAGCCATGACTATGACTCTATACCCAAGGCAGACTAGAGAAGGGGGGAAAGCTAAGCCATTTCTGTTATAAATGAAAAGAGAAGAGAGAAAGAGGAATCAGGCATAAAATGGTAAAAATTTACTTTTAGTGTTCACAAAAGTGAAGTTGGGAAACATCGAGTTGAAGAGCAGGAGGAGGAAAAGTTATTAAAAAAGTCAAAGGTCGAAGCTTTTTGAGATATAAAGCTTCCAACCACATTATTTTTTAAACTGCCTCCCTAGAATCCCAGAGTGTATTGTGTGAAAATTTAACCAAGTATAACTAGTTCAGAATGTGGTCACTCAATAGGCAGAAGGGTTTTTAGGCAAATTCAGCAAGCCGCGGGCTCATCAGTATATTCCAGAAAGGTGCTGTGTTTGTTATGACATGCCCAGCAACAGTAAGTGCCTATAATGGGTTCGGAATGCTCTTCCCTACACTACAAAGGAATGAGATGCAAATGACCCAAGGGGTATATTTCATGAGTTATCTCCTGGAGAGACAGAATCTTACTCAATCTTCTTTGAGAAAAAAGTTACAGAGAGAGAGAAAGGGACTCCACCTTTCCTTAAGAGATTGAGTGCTGGTACTGGTCATATTCCAATTTTTCTCTTTTCAGTTACTCCAATAAATCCAGCCTCTCCTCCCTCCAGTTTCACTGGACAAGCTATGTTTTCACATCAAGTACTCAAAATGGGGCAGGAGGAACTTGGTCCATTTTCTCTATGTCAGGAGGGGTAAGAAGAGCCACAGTATCCCAAATCACAGCTTCAGGGAGAGGAAGAATGGTCCTGATCAACTGGCTAAATGAATTCTTTTGAGACAGAGTCTTGCTCTGTCGCCCAGGCTGAAGTGCAGTGGCACGATCTCAGCTCACTGCAACCTCTGCCTCCTGGGTTCAAGTGATTTTTCTGCCTCAGCCTCCTCAGTAGCGGGACTACAAGTGCCTGACATCATGCCTGGCCAATTTTTGTATTTTTAGTAGAGATGGGGTTTCACCATATTGGCCCCATTCACAGCATCAGCCTTTTAAAACATTCTCATAGTGTTTAAAAGTCTCAGAGAGACAAAAGCATGAGCCTAATTATTATTGGTGTTGGTACTAATTTAAATAAAGTACTGAGAAAGTGCTACATTGATTCATTCATTACAGAGGCTGTACACTGTCAAAGAGTTTTATAAATATTTAATAATTTATCCTAATATTGATGAGGATGAATACAACCTTCATCTTTCTCTGATATGATTCCAATTCCACAGCTGTGTTTTTGTTGTTGTTCTTCTTGCCATTTGTTTCCATATATAGGGCCCTATGTCATTTAAGAGATGATGTAAATTGACCAAGTCAATAGGATCCTCAGAGTAAAAAAAAAAAAAAAAAAAAGACAGTCCTTTTCTATTATGAATCTACCCAGCTCACATTCAACTTCTGACTATAAGTAAGCTTTCTTCACTTGAACTTCACAGATTATTTAATTTGTATTCCTTCAAAGCATACTAAACAGTAATAAGAAAGTTATTTGTAAGATTCTTTTTCTCTACTTAAACAGACAGACCATGTTGCATCCACATTAATGTTCTAAATGGGACTTAATATAGCTCGGGATTCTCAATAAATGAATGCTGAATGGAAACAGAAAAAAAAAATTTCCTTGGATATGGAAGTCAAAAATTAAACTTTAGATAGTATATAAAGTGATTCATATATTACATTGACTCAGCTCCTCCAGTTCCTCTCCTCCCAGGGTCCAGACTTTTAAAAGAGAAAACATGCTATTGTCTTGGCAGCAGCTCCAGGAGCAACTCTAAATGGTGCTGTCAAAGCAGTGGAGAGAAGGGAACCAGCTTATGGGCAGAACAAGGGATTCCAGAGCAGTGAAAGGCATCAGTCTTCAAAGGCATAGGGACAGGAAGGGCACAGACAGCTTATTCCGCTCCTGCCTGCAGGGCAGCCTATGCCAAGGGTTAGAAAGCAAGCCGGTAGCAGCAGATAGAAACAAAATGGCGCTGGTAAAACGACCCTCTGTCCCCACCACCCACTCCATCTACATAGACACACTGAAAGTGAGGAAAGGGTAAAGATAAATGACATTTTTATTCAGGTCCTTTAACCCTTCCTATCCCTTCATCCAACAACAACAAATTAATAAGAAACACTTACATAAACAAAACCAAATAAAACACGCGCCTACAAGATAATGTACCAAACAGGGTAAGCTCTGGAAAAATGAACGGGGGTATGGGTGCACTTTCACTTTCTTTCATGAACATCTGCACTGGGTGATTGAAAAAAAAAACTTTTATAACAAACATTTAAACTACCTTAGTATCAGGAAAGATTACTGACGTGGCTGTTGTCTTCCAGGAATGCAAATCGCTTCCTCATTTCTGCCCCTCCCAGTTCTTGCTTAAATTCTTACACAGTTCAGACTTGTTCAGTTTGATACCTCAAGTGTGAGCAAGAAAGCATCTAAAATGCAGAAATGAAGATTAATGGAGAATTGTCAAGCGCTTCTGTTTAAACAATGACTGCTACATGTCTTTCTGCCCTTCTGTGGCAGCTTTACTAGCAACCACTGAATATTTATTTTCTTTATAATTACATGTTCCACAAATGCTGCAAATGATGCAAAAAGAGCATGTTTCAAGCTCTCACTTATGGCTAAATGATTAGTCAATATTACATTCAAATTCGACTTCTGGTATTACAGCCATTCTGGGCCTAGAGTCTTCTACGCCTCCACTGAGGGTGGGGGGCCTATTACAGTAATGTGTCTGAAACAGACTCAGTGTTTTCAGACGAGAATGGGTGAACTGCTCTACCCCAGTTACGTTTCAAAATGCAAATAAACAACAGCAGAGAATTAAGTAGAAGCTTTTAAAAATCAACATAGGCAACCACCCCTTGATTATCAGAATTCATGACTTTCTGGGCAAAGGGGGCCACGGAGCACTCTGAACATTAACAAAACCTTGTCTCCTTTTATCAGGTCAAGCTGTAATCTTCCTACTGATGAAGTGAGGGAAAGGGGGAGGGGAAGGCATTAATAAATGGGATATGTGATTTGCATAGATAAAAATGGCTGATTGGTTTCAATTTAAATAAATATTGGAATTTGATAAACTGAAGTAAATGCTGACAACTCTGCCAATGCATCTAGATGTTAAATTTTCATAGCCTTTAACTTGATTGCAAAGGGATTCTTGTGAAGCTTTTAAAAGACAAAGGATAATATGCCAAAATAATTCATTCCTTATATGTTTCTTATTTGACAGAGGCAAGGCTAGATCCTATGGGGATAGTTCGTAGGAATTCAAACTGCTATTCTTTTCACATTTTTAGTATCTAGGGTCCAAGGTAGATATTAATAAATGCCATAAAAGAGGCAGAGCCATTTTCAACTGCGTAGTACTTATCTGAGACTTTTGAAATTGGAAAGAGTTTAGGAGGTGGAGAGAACAATCTGGCAAAAGCTAAATTGCATAAACAGATATGTAGAGAAAGGACAACTTCTGTGGAAAATGCGGGGGAAACTGAAATTGCCCTATTGGTTAGAAATCTGTAACTGCCAAGAAGTAGCAACGGAGCCAAAGCCAGAAAGACAATGGAAGAAAATGATGGAAGTCTTAGGATGGCAACAAGGACACATTAATCATGGTAGTGTTCCAAATATAAAGCCTGTGGTCATAAGATGGGACCATTTGGAATCCCTTGACTTGATTTTGTTCCCTTCACCCTTCCAACTTTTCAGTTTGGAGGCAAAGGAGGTTGTATCCAAAAATAAGTATAATCTTCAAATGTGCTTGTGGTCAAAGTCTTAGCACCAACCACATGAGTTTAATCCAACGGCAAAATTATACAGTGGAAAAGGAAGTAACGTGTGTGCCAATGTGGAGGTGAGTTTAGTTCAACATGAGGTCCCGGTCTCAAAAATGCTCTCATCTGAAAAGAGGTTCAAACCCCTGCCGCTGGCCTGAGACAGCCTTGAGTAACAGTGGAGGAGACAAGTAACGAAACTAGAAGGATGGAAAAACTGTTGGCTTCAGTGATAAAAAAGAAAGCTGGGGTCACAGACTGATGTTTCTCAGTAAATAATACATGACATATTTGTGACTGCTGGCGAAACCTTTCCTCACTCTTTTTCCCATCTGTAAACAAGGGATTTTGACTGGGAGATTTAAGGCATGCCTTTTAAGTTTAACAGTGTAATTTTAAATGTGGCTTGCTCTGAGTAAATAAGACTCTCAATTACCAATCTCAGGGTGAAAATGAAATTAAAGAATGTCCTCTTCAGTGTCATGGTCCTTTGGGTCTGTCCAGTCTCAAAAGGATCCCCACTCACTTCCTTTCTCGATTTTCCTAAAATGATATGTTCATTTGCTCCTTCTTTGCTAGTCTATACACAAATTTAAGATTTTGATGAACTCGTGCTTATCACGATCTGACAGGTCTTATTAAGATCTGACAGGTCTGCTAAGATCTTACAAATAATGATCATTCAATAAATAATAGTGGAATGAAAGAATGATTAAAATGCCCATTTTCAAGTACTATAGAAGGTTATAGTCACCGAAAGGATTTCCAGGAAAATCCTGGAGACAGTATGAACAATAAATAGCAAGAAAATCACATATTACTGCTCCTGATGTTTTTTACTTTGGGGTACTTCCTAGGAAATCGACAGAAAAAGAATAAGTAATTGTCCCATGGAAAAACAGCAAATCACTCAGTGATCTTGCACTTCTGTGCCAGACTGTAATTCCTAGCTAAAGGCTTCATCGGCAGATGCATGCATCAGAAAAGCCTGAGGATCTAACTCCCAATCTTGACTCTTCTACTCAAATACCTATTAAGAAGGAATATTACATTTTGGCTGTTACAGTGCTGCTGGAAATTAAGGAATTAGTGTCTTTTGGCACCAAAAAATTACTTGTATGGAAGCAATTATACAAACTGCACTTACAAATCTTCCAAATCTTGAATACCTGAAAAGTTACACGGCTTCCAGAGAGCAGCTTAGAACTTAGTTATGGTGTCTGATATAAACACCTCCCAATACCCACTTTGCATATCATATGGCAAGTGTAAACTAAATGATTTCCTATTGTACATTGTTCATGTCCAGGCATAAAATTATAAGAGCTTCAATCTTCAGAGTCAAAAAAAAAAAAACTAATTTAACACATCATCTTTAAGAATAAATGAGGTTACAAATCTACATTTGGAAGAACAGAATCTAGTCCATATGTACCAGATACCATTTTTTTTTCAAACTTAAACTCCGGATTCCAAAATGTATACTCTCTCTATATACTGAGGTAACAGCTTGTCAGAGAAATGTGGCAAGTAACAGCAGGACTAGCACAGCAGATGGGTAGTATTTTTATACTGGCTTTTAAGTGATAATGTGAGTTTACATAGGGTCATCCTAAATATTGTTTAAGTGCATGGAATGACTCGAGTCACTGTCTAACCTTGAGTAGGCTGTTTTGCTTTCAGTTCTTATCTAAATTTCTAACCATCAAGGCTTCATCAAGAGAAGTCTCTTTTATTTTGAAAAAGGAGCTGCAGAAATTTCTCAAAACCTCTCTTTTCAGATTCATATGTTTTACATTGCCGTTAAAAACAATATGGAAGAAAAAAAACTATAAAAACTTTCCTGGTTAACACAGTGGACTAGATTAGTGTCAGTCAACAGGTCACAAATGATAACTGTCCCAGGAGGAAAGAACAAAAACAAAATGATTAGCAACACTAGATGGTGAGGCTGAGAATCCTAAGTTCTAATTTCAGCTCTTCTACTAACTGGCTCCATAGTACTTCTAAGCCACAGTTTCCACATCTGTAAGATGTGCTTACCAATAATTATAGTAAGGAGTTGCTGGGGTGGGAGGTGTCAAAAGGGAATCTGTGTAAAACTCCCACCAAAGCTTTCAGGGCTCACATCCTTCCTTCTTGTGCCTGAGACTATTTCACTTGTTGATAAAATGAACATGTCTTGATGACCTCTAACTTCACTTACAAAAGACTGCATGGATTTTAAATGAATTCTGTGTAATCAGAGCAAAGTTTCTTTATTTTTTTTAATTTTTTTTATTTTTTATTTATTCTTATTTTTTATTGCATTTTAGGTTTTGGGGTACATGTGCAGAGCATGCAATACAGTTGCATAGGTACACACATGGCAGTGTGTTTTGTTTGCTTTCACCCCTTCACCCACATTTGGTGTTTATCCCCAGGCTATCCCTCCCCACCTCCCCCTCGGAGGAAAACACCCGAAGCAAAGTTTCTTTGTTCACAAATAAGAATGTACGTGAATCTCAAAATATTAAGAAACTGATAACTTTTATCACTCTTTTTCTCTGTGCAGAAAACAGTGAAAAAAGATATAAAATACACACTATTATAGAGCTACTATATAGTGCCTACCTCTAAGTTAAGTTTTCCCCAATGGTGATGGGTAGGTGAAAGAGACAATGGCAGAAGTTTTAGGATTTCAGATAGTATTAGGTACTATTACCTTTGAAAATCTCCTCTTCCTTCCTGCAGTATAACACAACCAGAAATGTAAGCATCCAGAGGACAGGAATTTTTATGACTGTGTTTACTGCTGACTTCCATTGTGTAGACAAGTGATTGACACCTAGTCAGCATTCAAAAAATATTTGATGAATGACTGTTGAATAAAAGATGGTCCTATTCAAGCATTTCCCTTTCCCTCTTCCCTGTTGAAAAATAATTGTTATAAAGAGATCTGTCAGGAATATTCTGTTTCCCAAAGAAGGACATACTGTGTTTAAAATTAAGCATCTTACCTATGCTTACATAGCCAGAGAATTCCTGAGGCTGGATCCTGCCCCACACTTATTTCTTATTCTTTCTACTAAGCCATACTGCCTTGATGAACCTTTTAAATCTAGAGGCATGGGTCTATGCCTTTGAACAAAGTCAAGTCCAAGTCTGTGTGAATCTTTCTGGCCCTTCAACTTTCACACTCTTAAGGATGACATAATAAATATAATAGTGTAGGGCCAGAATATAATACTGGCCAGAATGAGATGAAGTCATAAGTTAGGAAATGGTGAAGACTGAATATCTTCTGAGGTCTCTTGACTACAAATAGAACCACATAATTTTGCTTGCTAAGTTATAAAATGTTAGAGAAATATAAATAGTTTCTAACATTACAATTCTTAGTTTACAAGCACCTTGAGTCAGGACACTTACATTATTCATCTACTTATGAATGAATTGGCCAGTCTTTGATATTAGTATCTGGCAAAGTTAGCATTCTGAAATTGAATGGCTGGATACATGAAAAGTAATGATGAAATATCAAAGGGATAAATGTAAATGACTGCATTTCTGCTAAAACATTAATTGTGGAATTATAGGATGGATCAGATTCTGCCAGATAAGGCACAGGCTGAGACAAAATTACACACTAAATGCAAAATTTTCCTAAAATGCAAAATTTATAGCTCCTCCCTTCTTTAACAAAATTGATTGATGTTACAGAGGAAAGAACAAGTTGGTCTCAAGACATGTGCTTTTAAAACTGAATTTAGGAACAAAAGAATAAGTCATCTATGTTTAGAGAAAATTACAAATTTCTAATAAAATAACAGCTACTCAGAAAATCACATAGAAATTATGCTAAATAAAGTGACCTATGGAAACCTTTCTTTCCTTTGTCCTAATATTCCAGTTTTAAGATTTGGTGAAAATTTTATATTTTCTGGAAATTGATGATATTTTGGGTGTTATGGAGTATTGAATGCTTGTAGCCCATTCAGCACGGAAAAGGAGCATATACTTTACACAAATATTTACCAACATTCAATTTCATTATAATGATAAGTCTAACAGGGCACACAGAAACAAAATTTGAACTTGAGTGGAGCAAGAGAAAAGATAAAACAACACACCATCCTCAGAAAACCCTTAATCACACTCCATCTTTGTGCACTACAAATCTAGGCAGTGGCTCTCCAAAGATGAGGGCACTGAAGGAATGCATCCCTCTAGGGGGCGTACTGCACTGGGTGTGTGGGGAAGACGCTATCAAAGTGTAAAGGCTGGAGACCAGGCACGCTCAGGTCCTGCTGTGCACAGGTCATTCCCACACAGGGAGGAACTCTCTTGCTTTCAATGCCAGTAGCGCCAGTAGAAACACTACTGACTACACTCTAAGTTACTCCCAGTTTTCTCCAATTTTAGTCCCTGGTAGTATTTCTATATCTATCTCATGAAAAAACCACTATTTAATCCAAAAAAGTCAGTAACACAGAATATAAAACAGAAGCTATGGCCAATCTCAAAATTATTTAAGTATTTTTGTTACATGTAACTAGAAGATTGTGGCAAGGAGTCCATGTGTCTCCTCTCTCTCTGTATCTGTCTTTGTCTCTGTCTCTCTCTCTCTCTCTCTCTCTGTCTCTCTCTCACACACACACACACACACAAACACACACACACACACACACACACACACACACATCTTTCCCATTAATAGCTAAAGACAATACTCAGGAAAATGCTAGGGGTAGATAAAATTTTTAAAAACAGTTTCTATCAGGCCACTGAGTAAATCAAAGTGTTAGAATACACAAGACTTGACTTTACAGTTGTTTTAATAAAACCAGAAGTCTTTTGGTATTCAAAGAACAGATGAACTTGAACTACCATGTGTAACTTTATTTACTCAAACAAGGGTTTGGGATACCTTCTAGGTCATATACATTTAGCAGCATACCAAAATGAGTCAGTACAAAACACCTCTTCAGAAAGCTTTATCTCTAAGGTGGGTGTTAGACAAATCAATGAATAACTTTAATATGAAGGAAAAGACTAAAACTTTCATTAAAGGTATACAATAAACAGTAACAGGATTTCAGACAGAGGACAATCACTTTTCGCTCAAGGATCGGAAAAGGCTTAGAGGTGAGTTGGCACTTAAAACCCAAATGTTGCTCTACCCTCATTGCAGCCAATTACGACAAGTGACAATATGTTGCTTGTTTAATGTGCATATCAAGTGACATTTAACACTATAAATTATACAACAGGTGCCCCCAGTCTCTAGGCCACAGACTGATAGTGGTCCTTGGACTGTTCCTAGCAGGTGAGTGGCAGGTGAGCCAGCATTTCAGCCTGAGCTTGGCCCCCTTTCAGATCAATGATGGCTTGTACCCCATTCGATTCTCATAGGGGTGCAAACCTTATTGTGAACTGCACATGTGAAGGACCTAGGTTGTGCATTCCTTATGACAATCTAGTGCCTGATAATCTGAAGTGGAACAGTTTCATACTGAAACCATCCCCAACCCCCAGCTCTAGGGTTCATGAAAAAACTGTTTTCTCAAAAAGTGGTCACTGGTGCCTAAAAGGGTAGAGAACGCAATGCTGTCTTACAAGGTCATTTGCCCAATTACAGTCCTGAAAAAGTCCTTCCTACAGCTTTTCGCATTGGGCCAGAAAACATTGTGTTCTGAAACTATGCATAATATATATCATGTGTATACCTACCTACCGAATTTAATAGACAATCTACCCGTTGGGGTTTTAGGTAGTAATGTACTTGACACTCAATAGGACAAAATGGGGGTGGGGGTGGAGAGGAGAAAAGCAAATACTTGTTTGAAAGAGTTTTATCTTTAATTTATCAGGTACCGGGAGATTTGAAAGGCAAAAATAAACCCTCCTGTGGAAAGATTTCATTTACCTAACAGCTTGAAATCTCTGCTGTAGATAATCTTTTATGTGACACTCCCCTATCCCTTTCTTGAGTTTGTATATGCAATTAAGGGAAATACGAAGCCCTAAATGCCAGGCACCACAAGGCCCTTTAATCAGATCCAAGATGTCTCACATGGAAACGGCACAAGGCATGCACACATGTGCAGGTTATTACACAGGCTCACATTCACACAGAGATGCCTTCCAATTATTTTAATCCCACCCCCACGGTTTACCATGGCTTTTTCCTTTCTACTTGTTTCTTCTTTCCCTTTGGACTCTGTAGTGTCTTCTGTTCTCTTTGATGACAGTTTGTCAATTAGATACATTCCATTCAGTTCAGAAGTTCATTAAATTCAGATAACATACTATGCTTGCAAGCGGACTGATTTTTATTACTGTAACATGTGCCACAGGTAGTGCAACAGGGAATTTGGTCTTGTCTTTGTATTACTCAGACACCTAGAATAATGCATTGCATCTGCTATTCACTGGGGGCTTTATAATATTATTTACGTATTTAAAGATTTCTGGAAAATCACATGCTTTTGAGAGATCCAGGAATGTGACATTGAGCAAAGATAAATTAGATATAGGCAATATGCTGATTCATGTATCTCTTAATAGCTTTAATTTTTGAGCCTGCTTTGTGAGGGGATGGAGAAGAAAAGGGGCAGGAGAGAGGAAATAAGAAACTCCTCATCTAATTAAGCTTTGGGTATTTAACAAGATGTTGGGACTATTAATAGCTACCATAATGTCAACCTTTAAATTTAAACAGTAAGTAAAAGTCCGAAGTATTTTCCTCTATTTGTTATCTCATCAAACTGGTTTTTCTACTCTGCCTTTCTAAAGAATAAAAACAAACAGAAATGAAACAAATACTATCAGGCCTCAGTCACCCACAGAACCTCAAGAGCAGGAAAGATTTCCAAATGCACGCAATGAAAGAACTGAGATACAGCAAAGTCCATGGTATCTACGGGCCCTCTGACTCTCCCAAATCTTAATAACTGTTTGTGCCGGTTGAGCCCATTTGGATAAAGACAGTTTCAAGCAGCCCAATGATGCTATATGACTCCAGGATAAATAAGACTAGAAAGTTTATTTCAAGAAACACTGCTTAAATGCAAATTACCTGCTGAGCACTTTGAGATTCTGTGAGATGCATCCTTTCCCCTTAGGGAGCTTACACTTTAGGAAGAAATAAAAAAGCACTATGTCTGCGTAACTGAGATAATTTGTTTTTGTTTTTGTTTTTTTTTTTTTGACACGAAGTCTTGCTCTGTCACGAGGCTGGAGTGCAGTTGTGTGATCTTGGCTTACTGCAACCTCCGCCTCTTGGGTTCAAGTGATTCTCCTGCCTCAGCCTCCCGAGTAGCTGGGACTACAAGCATGCACCATCACACTCAGCTATTGTATTTTTAGTAGAGACAGGGTTTCACCATGTTGGCCAGTATGGTCTAGATCTCTTGACCTGTGATCCGCCCACCTCAGCCTCCCAAAGTGCTGAGATTACAGGCGTGAGCCACCATACCTGGCTGAGAGAAATCATTAAAATACTCTTATTGTTTCACATAAGGACAGAATTGAACCAACATTTCTCCCTCTTTTCCTTTCTCTTCTCTTTCTGGTCACACTAATAACAGATGTTGAAATGTTCACGTTTGTGCAAGTGCACTGCAATAGTAGTCAAAAGCTTTACTTAAGAGTTCAAAAAAATTAAACACTAACTAAATATCAGAATATTGTTTTTATGCCCTTAAGTCTGCTGCCTATTAAATGAATGAAAGAAAAATGAGTTAGGAGTTCTCCAAGATAAATCAGCTTCCCTCAAGTTGGTCGTTTAAGCCTATTTGAAGATATGCTATCGAGGAGGCAGGGTGCATGTCAAAAATGCATCTTTGTCAAAAGTATATGAGAAGACAAGCCACAGAGTGGGAGAAAATATTTGCAAAAAAACACATTTGAGAAAGGGCTATTATTATCAAAAACATTCAAAGAACTCTCAAAACTTGGTAAGAAAAACATCCATTAAAAATGGGCAAAAGACCTGAACAGACACCTCACCAAAGAAGATGAACAGATGGTAAACAAACATATGAAAAGATGCTCAACATCACATCACCAAGGAATTGAAAATTAAAACAATAATCATGTACCACTACAAGCCAACTACCATACGCTAAATCCAAAAGACTGACAACACTGATACTGACAATACAATTCTGGCCCCAATGTTGCAGTAACAGGAACACACGCTCATTGCAGGTGGGACTGCAAAATGGTACAGCTACTTTAGAAGACAGTTTGGCAGTTTTTTTACAAAACTAAACATACTCTTACCATACGATCCGGCAATCACATTCCTTGGTATTTACCCAAATGAGTTGAAAATGTATGTCTACAAAGAAACCTGCACATGGATGTTTATAGCAACTTCACGCATAATTGCCAAAACTTGGAAGCAATTAAGATGTCCTTTAGTAGGTGAATGGATAAACTGTGGACATCTATATAATAGGATATTATCCAGCATTGAGAAGAAATGAGCTATCAAGCCATGAAAAGACATGGATGAACCTTAAATGTATATTATTCAGTAAAATGGCAACATGGAAAAGCTACATGTAGAATTCCAACTATAAGACATTCTGATAAGGCAAATCTATGAAGCCAGTAAAAATTTTAGGGGTTGCCAGGGGTTACAGGGAGAAAGAAATGAATAGGCAGAGCAAAAAGTTTGGGAGCAGTGAAGGTATTCTGTATGATTCTATAATGGGAAATAAACGTTACACATTCTCAAAACCCAGAGAATTTACAACACCAAGAGTGAATCCTAATGTAAACTATGGACTTTGGGTAATAACGATGTGACAATGTAGGTTTATCATTTGTAACAAATGTGCCACTCTGGTCGGAGATGTTGACAGTGGGAAAGAATGTGCATTGTGGGATTTGTGGAGACGGGGAGTACATGGGAACTTTCTTGTAATTTCCGCTCAGTTTTACTGTGAACTTAAAACTGCTCTTAAAAGTAAAAAGTCTATTTAAAACACACACAGACACACACACACACACACACACAGACACACAGATCTTTGGAAAACCATTTCACACTAAGAGATGACAAGAAGTCCTATGATGCTTACTATTGGAACCTAAAATAGTTGAAAGAAAAGTTTAAGAAACAAATGATGAATTTGGCTCTTGGTTCTGATTTTAACTAGCTGTTTAAAAACCCCTCTAAACATTAATTTCTACATATATTAAATGGGAAAAAATATCTACCTGAAAGAGTTTTGTGATCATGAGAATAACATAATGAACACACAAATATTATACATACTTTAAAGCTTGTACACATTATTGAATGTTTCTGCTTTTATATAGGTTGAAGCACCTTCTGCAAAGAATTCACTCCCCAAATCTTAGGTTTTCTGTTTGCACATGCAAACACTGAACAAATATCATGCTGTTGCAATCATTATAGGTAAACAAAATTGGGGAAGGAATTTTCAACCCTGGTGGCCTTAAGAACATGTTCACACATCAGGAGAACCAAGGGAAAAGCAAGGAGAGAATATAAAACTAAAAAGCAAATCTATGAGAAATATGTGTAACAAACATGTGTAAAACTAAAAAGCAAATGATAATATAAAACTAAAAAACAAATATGTGAGCTGTGCTTTATGCCATCCCACTCATGTTATTCTCTCGTGCTTATGCTTTAAAAGACCTAACCCATGTAGTCCAACATAAGCTCACTCCTGTTACATGTAAAGTGAAAACCATTTGTATAAGAGACAAAGAATGAGGGGGAAATGGATTGGGAACAATAACAATTAAAGGCAAAGGCCATATAAATTGCAAAATTGTTTCCTATTTTTCAATGGTGTGTATGTGTGCACGCACGCACACATGCATAGGATTAACCCACCCACAAGGAGAACCAACAATATGAAATGAAAATGGAATAAACGAGTCAAATATTCATATGTACAATGGATTCCATGAGAGAAGGCTGATAGCAAGATCCCTTGCCAGGCTGTGAGATGGAGCAAGGATTTGTAGCAATCCGTGGGGAGTTAGGAGCAACACTCTGGCTATACTTCTGTGCTTTAGTGGATCCCATCCCAAGCTACCAACTTGCCTGCTCGCCTGCCAGACTCTCATTTTTTATAAATCTAACTTGGAAAACAATTGAAGAAACATTTGTTGAAAAAATATATTCCAAATTTATAGTAAAGGCCACCCTGGATTCCTTTGTTAGCAGCTAGTGAACTACACAGATAACTATGTTTACCCGCTAACTTGATGGTTACATAAAAGCAATTCCAAGGTTAAAATTAGCAATTCTATTTTACAGATCCAAAACTGAGGTTCTGAAAAAGGAGGGAACATGTAACAATTGCCTTGCTAGAAAGCAACTGAGTCTAGGTCTCCTGACTTTGATAATCATTTTCCAGCTACTGTATAACATTCTAATCACCTGTATTCAGTGATCATTAGCTCCCAGGACACAGAAATATATCATACATAAACAGTCAGCTAATGCTGAAAAAAAATTATCCTTGATACCTACCAGGTTATTTTATACCATAAAGAATGCATCAAGATGCACTATTATTTGTAACACTTACTAAGCATCTAGACTATATTTGGAAACATAAAGCTGAGAGGCAGGGGATGCTGCCAGCTCTGTGGTCACTAAGAGCACCTTGCGTTTCCTGAAAGACATTAAAAATCTTCAAATCACTCCATCATTATTTCATTAAATCCATTCTTGCAGCTTTTAAGCCTAAGTGTTGTGTGGAAATGGGGCTCTGGAGGATCATCAAGTAACTCTTTTGGCTCAAAGGCAAATAGAATCAACCTAAAACAGCAGGCCAACAGGTCAGTAATGAAGCCAACAAAAGGATCAGACTGTCACACCTTCTGGAACACTGCAAGGACCTGAAGATAATGTCCAGTGAAAGTCCCGTTTCACAATTTTGGAAGGAGACGGGTAAATCCTCCCCAGAGTAGGAAGCTCTAAATATCAAACATTCATATGGATGGCATATCCATGTCTCTTGTGTTATTAATCCACAGATAATGTCTAAGATTTATGCATCCAAAGATAGAAATGCATTTCTTTTTTAGACATGAAGCTGTGCAAATGCCAGGAAGAAGCAGCCAAGAGTGTCTTCCATGAAGCAGGACTGGGAGAGTGGAGAGAAGAGAAGCACGAAAAGGATATGTTTGTTTTAGGCTGATTAGTCTTACTAGTTTGTTAAGCCAGTCGCATGTATTCGTTTAATTAAAAAATAACTTCAGAGATATGAAACACTTCTTCAAATGTTTCAATAACAGGAACACTGGTTACTCATTCATCATCATTGACACCACCCTGACTAATAAACAAACATGTCAAGTAACCCCAAAGCAGTCAGGAAGTTCTAAGGTTAATAGAAATATTAAGATAGCACATATCTGAGCTGTGCCATTATGCATTGTTATGTGCCACTATTCCGTTTACAGTACCTACTCTCATAATGCTGTAAGAGAGGATTAACTCTATAAGAGTACTACGGGCATGCAATGGAAAAAACATATTATTTACAATGGAAGGATCTGTAAGAGTATTAAAGAAATGGCATTTTTGAGCTTAGCCAACTTACATATTTTTCAAAGGCATTTTCTACAGAGAAACAATTTTATTAAAAACAGAGGAATGAATGTAACGAGTTAGTGAGCTTGGGGACCAGCTCTTTGTTTAGCTTGGATAAGCTATGGATATCATGAAAAAATATTGGGTAAAAACACTAGAAAGCCTAAGAAAAAAAGACCCATAGATATCAGGCTCTGGAGTAGAGACCTAATCCCATAGTCATGGGAAGTTATTGAAAGATGAACTAATGAGTAGCAAACTGACAAAACCAAAGCAAAAAGAGCATATCAAATACGCAGAATCTACTGGTAATGCTAAATGTATACCAGCCTGTGATCAATGACTTACAATGTCGAGGAAAGCCAAGCATAGCAAATAACACAGGGCAAAAATTTTGAAGTTAAAAGTTATAATGACAGCCACACAATTCTTTGCCTTTTTTATATTGCCTTTTATCCATATCAAAGTGAAACAACTATAGTAAATGTCTTGTACCATCTACTTTTGGACATCTATCTATCTATCGATCTGTCTATCTATCTGCCTACCTACCTATCACCTACCTACGTACCTACATTGACAGTTCTTGAAAACTTATGTACCACTAAAGTATTACAGAAAATGCATAAGCTGGAGGGAAAAGAGGAAAAAAATAATTGAATTCAGATATAGTCTCCTTAGACAACTTAAAACTCCGAAACAGTTCAGCAATTAATAACATACCTAAAGACTAGTAAAATGTTCCATGGAAATGGGCCAATGTGGACTCTATTTAGAAATCCCTGTGAGAAAGTAGGGATCAAATATTATCTTCAAAGGAGGTAACAGAATATCCTTTTCAAGAGCTATTGAATGAGTGGTTAGCTAGAAGTGGTATCATGTAGTAGAAAGAACAAGTGATATTAGAAAGCCTAAATTCTCAGTTCATAATTTACTAGTCATGTGATCGTGAGCTGGCCCCTTGTCTAATCCTGTTTCCTCATCTATTTCACAGAGCTATTATTGTACAGCCCCCAGTGGCATGCTGTACAATGCCAATGTTAGGTATTATTCACTATTATTTCCTCAAGCCAGGAGGCTTCATAGAACCTGCGTTTCAAATGGAGGAAATGAGTGTGATTTGCTTACGATCACATATCCAGTCAGTGGGAAAGTCATGTTAAGAGCAATAGTTCCCAAACCCCTCCAGATTCAACCACCAGAAAATGGGTCACCTGTCAGTAGTACAAGAAGGACACTGTCTGATGTGATTTGCTACAGTTTGGCAAAAACAGAAGCTTAGCCACAAGGCCTTGGCAGGTGAGCAAAAAGGTTGTTGCTGGTTTTTCCCAACACTTTGTTTTTAAATGTAATTGTTTGTTTGCTTTTTTTGAGTCTACACAATCTGTTCTTTGATTTGGGATCTCAAACAGTTTGCGATTGCTTCCCGGCTTTGAAGATCAACTTAGAGAAATGAAACCAAGTTGCTGTCACAGGCTGTGAGCTTTAAGGAAGCCAGTATTTGCAGGCATAGCACGTGGAAAGAGGCACTCAGGTTTGTCTTCAGGACCCTTACTTTGAGGCTGGCAGCACATGGGAATGCTTAGCACAGGCCTTCTTCCTAAAATCAAAAGTGTTTTTTTTTTTTTTCTTTTTTTTTTTTTTTGGAGACAGAGTTTTGCTCTTGTCACCTAGGCTGGAGTGCAGTGTCATGATCTCAGCTCACTGAAAACTCTGCCTCCCGGGTTCAAGAGATTCTCCTGCCTCGGCCTCCTGAGTAGCTGGCATTACAGGCATGTGCCACCACATCTAGCTAATTTTTTGGTATTATTAGCAGAGACAGGGTTTCATCATGTTGGCCAGGCTTGTCTTGAACTCCTGACCCCAGGTGATCCACCCACCTTGGCCTCCCAAAATGCTGAGATTACAGGTGTGAGCCACCGAACTCAGCCCAAAGTGTTTTTTAATATGAGATTGGCACCGCTTGCTCTTTGTATAAGGATGCACTGAAGTCACTCGTAAAAGCTACATATGGTAGCTTATGAAAAGTTATGACTGAAAAGTTCAAAGCAATATCAGGATTATCAGAATTATTTAATTTTCTATAGATCAATTCTCTCTATTCTCTAGTAGATTTTTAATAGATATCTTCCTCGATCCTTGAGAATAAATCACTGAATTCTGAAATTTAAGAAACTTAAGGTCGGAAATAACCTCTATGGTGATCTATTGAACCCAAGGACCTGCTTCAGTTGATGACTAAATCCCCACTGTAATGTTCCAGCCTCCTCAGAGGTGATAATCACACTATTTTCAAAAGAAAATAGTCATTGAGATAATCCATGCTTCTTCCATGCATCTTCTATCCAACATCATTATATTGTGATATTGATTAAGCAATCTCCCTAATTGTCTGCCAATTTTATCTTAATCATTCTCTAAAACCCACATTATGCTTTGTGTCTTCCTTAAAGTGAACAAGATAATTCTAATTTTTTTCTGATGTCCTTTTTCTCATCTTGACCCTGATAGCACTTATTGATCAAACTCTGGGCACTTTTCTAGGTGCTGCTAGAAATGAAACCTTCTCTTTTAAGTACTTTCTTATTTTCAAGTGGAAGAACAGCGGCCTATTTTAGACCCACATCAATGTTCAGGTGACTAGAACATGCAAACAGACCAGTTAAGGATAAAGAAAGAGAGTACATCATGCCCTTTATTGCACAACAAAACATGAGCCTAAGAACCATTCATTTTGTATTTTCTGTTCATAGTAGACTTCTCTATGATGTATATGCCTTCACCAGATTAATATCTTGTGCCATTTTATTTTACATGCATATTACATATGTTTCTTCCATATAAATTATTTAATGTATGTAATTTTCCATTCTAAAGGATACTGGTTGAACTCCATCAAACTCCTGGACTACAATATTCTATTGGTCTTAATATGATTAGGATGATTTCCTTCCTGCGGGGGATAACCACATTGAAGCTATCTTCCTAATTTCTGGCTCACTAAAACATTGTGGTTGGAGTCCTCTGAAATTTATTTGTGAAGAAATTCCTGTGCTTGCAGATACAGAATCTGCAGTCTTTACTTACAGAGGAAGAGACTGGGTAAGCTATTGGGGGCCACACAGAAACTCAGCAGGATTGAGAAATATTGATGGACTTCATCATTTTGCTGAGTGCAGTGCTTAAGCATGCAGTTACTTAGAGAAAATTGTGGAAAATTGCTCCATTTGGTATTGTCATTGATTTGTGGCAATATGTGGAGTATAGGTGTGTACACACACACACATACACACACACATGCACGCAACACAGAGAGAAGGAGTTAATCTGCATTTTAAGGGCTTTGTTGATTTTCACTCTAAAGTATGTAAGAATCTTGAAGTAAAATGTGGCTCAATTCATATAATGCCCCGTTTTTTAAGGCATTCGAACACAGACAGATTCGATTTCCAGAATGTTCTACCTCTCTGTCTTCTTATGTTATTTCCTCTGTCAGGAACGTCCCCTTTCTAACACTCCTTTCCCCGAGGTCACTGATTGTCCAAGCACAGTTAACCAGATCCAGTCAACACCATTTTCCTCCTCTTAATTCCTGAAGAACATCGTTTCTCTTGAGGCATTTGATATGTTTTGTTTTGTGTATTTGGGCAAATCCGTTGGATTTATCTTTATATAAACCACAGTACTATAAACCACAGTACTCTTCCTAGCTCCACATAATGTTGAAGTCCTCAGGAAATCTTTATGACTTCTATTTCCTAGGTATAAAATAAGGGTCATGGGCATTTTATAAAGCACAGAATAGAATCCCTTTATTGAGAATGAGCTCACGGGGGACAAGGGATGCTGGCATGACAATCCTTTACCCCATTCTACCAGCAAACAATGGCACTGGTGGAAAATCACTAACTGAGCTTTAGCTAACAAGCCTGAGGGCAGATATGATAACACAACCAATTAAAGATTTGTCGGTTTTGCATCCAAGACTCAAAGCAGATCCTATTCAATCTACTAATCAGAGATTCTAATTTCTTATTTATTAACAAAGATATAAAAAATGCAAAGAAACAAAAACCAAGAGGGAAAATAAATTTACTTCGTAAACTTAGTAACTGAGGGCTTTATATGATGTTGATTGGTTACGTTGGGGCAGGTGCGTCAGACATGCCTATGAAATGCAAACTAAAAAAGATAGTGCATTCGGTAAAAATATTTTTGCAGACTTTCAATTTTCTTTCACCATCAGTCTCCTACTCCACACTGCACCGTATATATGGATGGCTTCAGTCCAAGAGTTTCTTCATAAACTCATCTCTTTAGAACTCAGGAATTCATTGTCTCATTAAAAAAACAGTGCTATAATTGTGTGCTAGGTTCACAGGCTAATCCAAAATTTCTACCAAACCTATAATTATGTTAACCATATTTTCTGAACCCAAAATAGAAACATGGTATGACAAATTCAAGTACAAAAAAGAAGTAATAACCAAAACTTAGACAGTGAGAAACTTTTCTAAGAGCTTTACATGTGCTCATTTAATCCTTACAACAGCTCAGTGAGGGAAGTCCTATGATGTCCCCTTTCATAGATGATGCTCAGGGAAATCAGGAGAGATGCTCAACATCCAGAGTTGTAACTGAAGCAGGAAGATCAGAATCGTCACAGTTGATTCCAGAGCCCGTCTCTTAACCTCTATGCTTTATTATTTTTTGCTAAAAGAACATGCAGTGAAAGCTTCAACCTATTGTCTCAAGACCACTCTTGTTGAAGCAAGAATTGGCAGTGGAATCAGTCTCTGCTGCAGCTGCTTGAGGAAAAAGACACACACTTCCAAAACCAGCGATAGAGGTTCCATGGCCCAAGACAGAGAGTTGAGGGGTGAGGAGCTTAGACATTTGGGGGTAGGGACCAGGAAAAAAGACTGAACACATAAATTTAGCAGCAGCACCTACACAGTATATGGTATGAGGAGTGAGCCTAAGGGTTGGAGACCTATGGTTACCAGCAATGTGAGTAATAGAAGCTGGTGAATGGTGGGACTTGGGATACCTCTTTTCTCAAATATCAGGGGATGCTTAATTATCATTTCTTAAAACCTTTCATCAAGGCAGTTAGATGACTTGTTCAAGGTTTCACTGCTTATAGACAATAAAACTTGCCTGACCCTACTTCTGACTCTAAAACCACAGGACTGTCCCCTTAAATCAAACGTTCTGATCTAAGTCTACTGACATTCCCCAGAATTTCTAATTGATCTGAAATGCGAGAGAAAAGGGTCTTTTGCATACTACAGAATCTGTTCTGGTTTGCATTCCACAGAATCTGTTCTACAGAATCTGTTTAATTGAACAGATTCTCCTCTCTCTGGCCAAAACTCCACCTGAGAAGGAGAAAGCCATATGATTAAGAAACTCCACTGGTGACAGAGGGTCTATAGGCTGGTATCAGAAACAAGGAAAGGAAAAGAGGACAGAAAATAGAGCAACCTCCAAGGAAAGTTGAAAGTAAGGGAGACCTATGACCGTCTAATAAGAAGAGCCATATGTATGTGAGGGAAAAGCATGTGAAGTCCAGATCACGATTCCTTCCACTGGCAGCATGTGCAATAATGCCAGTTGCAAAAAACATTTTTTGACCATGTCTGGAAGAAGGCAGGATGCTCCAGTCCAGGAAAATTCAAAGACCCTTTTCTCTTGCATTTTAGATCAATCAGAAATTCTGAGGAATATCTATAGACTTCGGCCAGAAAAATTGATTTAAGGGGACAGTCCTGTGGCTTTAGAGTCAGAAGTAGGGTCAGGTAAGTTTTACTGTTTATAAGCAGTGAAACCTTGAACAAGTCATTTACCTGTCTTGATGAAGCCTTTTAAGAAATAATAATAAAATGGAGATAATGATTACAATCAATCTCTGTTGTAAAGACCAAAAAGATAGTGGATAAGACGTTAGAAAATGTGGTGTCATTATTAACACACTGATAAGGTTTGGCTGTGTCCCCACCCAAATACCACCTTGAATTTCCATGTGTTATGGGAGGGACTTGGTGGGAGGTAATTGAATCGTGGAGGCAGGCCTTTCCCATGCTGTTCTGGTGATAATGAATAAGTCTCATGAGATCCGATAGTTTTGCAAATGGGAGTTTTCCTGTACAAGCTCTCTTCTCTTGTCTGCTGCCATGTGAGACATGCTTTTCACCTTCTGCCATGACTGTGAGGCCTCCCCAGCCATGTGAAACTGTGAGTCCATTAAATCTCTTTCTTTTGCATACTGTCCAGTCTCAGGTATGTCTTTATCAGCAGCGTGAAAACAGACTAATACACACACCAGACTATTTCAAAATAGACTTGAAGCTTCTAGAAATAAAATATTTGTTCCTATCTTTGTCCATCTATCATGAGTTCACGCTTTCATAGGTTAAATTTCTACCCTCTTATGGTATATTTCCCAAAATTCCAAATATCCAGGTCATCTCTACTCTCCACCTCTTCTCTGCCTCTTTATCTTATCTCATATATAGCATGAGTTACACGGAGTATTTGCTGATTTGTATGCCCATCTCCACTAACAGACTTAGGGTTCCTGGAAGGCAGAATGCGTTATATATGTCTGAATATCCCAACATATGGCAGAAATTCCTGAAGTACACAATATCCTCAGAACAAACTGGTTGACGTTGAAAGGAAATTTGTCTATCATCTTAGCCCAGGATTAAAAAAAATTTGTTTTAATTGTTCTACATTATTGACTGAGAGTTTCAAAACTGCTTGTTGAATACATTTTAAAATATGATTAGAGACACTAAATTTTTTTCTTCTCCTTCAGGGTTAATTAGTTTTTATAGACTGACAAGGCTTTTCAATAAAGAGACAGTAAATATTGCAAAGTTTGTGGGCCATTTGGCTTCTCAAAACTAGTTAACACTCCATGTAGAGAGAAATCAGCTATAGACAACACATAAGCAAATGGGCATGACTGAATTCCAATAAAACGTTATTTATAAACACAGTGGTGAAGTGAATTTTGCCTATTGATTATAGTTTGTTGGCCTTTTTCATGCAAGTCCTTTTTTCCCTCTATTTCCAAGCCACTCAGATAATGTGAAATCCTAATAATCAAATGCCATATTGCTCTGCCAACCAATTTTAAATTGCAAGGAAATGCTTCATATTTGTGAAAATCCTTGTGCAATCTGATTTTTAGTCTCTCATCTTCTGACAGCACTTGGTATAGGTTCATTAGAATGCAACCAGCAAGGAGAGCAGATAGCAGACACAAACAAGCAGCGAAGCAAGTGTCCGAAACCCCTGACTGTGATGGACACAAGCACAGGTCTAATCACCAAGAGAAGAGGTTTGGAAACAATGTCTCATGATATCAGAAGATAAAATGTCCCACTTTATACTAGCACATCATTTGACACAGAACAAATGTACAGTAAATCATGGAATAAATGATGAGCACAAGGGATTCTGGGCTCACAAAAAAAAAGTCATTTTCAGCATGGACTGCCTGAGTTTATGATAATATTGACATCGGCTTCAAGAAATTCTTTTTTTTTCCTTTAACCAATCTATGGAGTGATAATATTTTCTCAGCTGTTTTTGTTTCCATAATTAAATTACATATTACTGCCTAATTGAATTCTGTAATAAGGATCTAGCAAAATGCTTGTCATATAGAGGGCACAACAGTTTGTAAAATGAATGGATGGATGGATGCAAAGCATCAGACAGACTGTGTTTCAAGTGAGAAATCTATCCTAATCTGAAACACACCATTATGTAGGAACTCTAGACAGACAGATGGATAGATAGCTACAGAATATTAATAATAGAGACAAAGAAAGAGGACAAGGTGGAAGCTTAATTATTATTACCTACAACTGAGGTAATAATACCATCAGGAGGAATTTAAATAAGCCTTCTATGTGCTTCCTTGTTACTTTGTTCATTATGACATTTAGCTTAGGACGTTGGAATTCGTTATTTCCACATCTGTCTCCATTTCTTAATCATGAGACTCTAGAAGACAGGAATCATAGTTGACTCAGGAATTATAGTTGTTTCATCTCTTTCTCTCTGTCTCAGACCCCAATGCATTTCTTCTATGACTCACTGCAAGGCTTTATATAATAATAATATAAAAAAACCTTCACAGCTATTTGAAGAATAAAGGATTTTGGATGTCTGGCAAAGGAACGTTGGTATTTTGCTATCACTTTAGGACTACCAAGATGGTCTTTCTCTAGCTCAAAATTTCAGTTATCACTTCCCACAGGGAAAGGGACTGATTTTCACTGCAGGCTCTCCGAGTTTTATTGGGGTTAAATCCAGTTTCCTTTGGTGAGGCTGAGATGAGGACTAGTCTGGTTACAACTCCTGAAACCAAAGGTGCATTAAATCACAGTGATGTAGCTATCACCGCAAATCATCCTTTCCCCTTTGTCCAGTGATATATTTTTCTTTGGCTTGAGTATTTACAATGTAACAATAATCTTAGTTAAGCATCATCCTTTACCTGTAAATGCTACTGTCAGATTATGACACACTGGAAACTTAGAGCTATTTTAAATGTAGGGCTTTGAGAAAAAAAAAACTAATTAGCTTCTCACTATCAATTTTTTTTGTGTTTGAAATTTCCTTTGTTGAATTTACTTAAAATATGGAATATCCTTTGTGAAAATAGAACATTCCTGCTATTAAACCGAAAAAGACAATGACGATAGCACTTTGACAAGATAACACAGTGATAAAAACATTTTGTAGCAAACACTTCATATGCCAGAATTAGAATCAAGCAAACACTCTTTTCCCTTTCTGAAGCATTACAGAAAAGAGGAAAAACCTTTTTAGAGAGGAAGAAAAAATATTTTTTGACATGTGCATCTTAGCTTGGTTACAAGAGCTAAGAAACCAATACAACCTAGCAACATGCTGGCCCAAACTGGCCAACAATAAAATAGAAAGGGGAAAAAATAAACCTCCAGTGCCAGATCCATCTCAAGTGGAAATTTTCTTGGTGCCTGAGCACCAGAGCCATCATTCAACTCTGGAGAAACTCCCTAGCCTCAGGAATACTGGAAACAAATACCCAGATGAGGGTACTATTTATTTAAAATAAGGGTACCATACTGAAAGTGACTGAAGAAATATGAAGACTAGGGAGAGCAAATGCAGGAATGAAGGACAGACCAACAGGACAAAAGGCAGAGATTTTAGTGCAATGGGCCAAAGGTGATGTCTGGATGTTTGGACAGGACCTGAGTGCAGGCATACACATGAACAGCTCATGCTTCCCCACCAATCCTCCTTGATGAGTATTTATCATCTGAAAAGGAAAACCTCGTAAGCCAGTTATGAGCACTAACCAGGATCCAACTTCCCATCCTGATTTGGCATTATGTAAACCTCTGCAAGCTCAATGGACTCCCAGGGGCCTATGGACTTCATCTATGGAGTGGGAATAAGGCACAATCCTTTGTGAGCCTTTGCTAGTGGTGAAAAGAACTCAACATCCCTTGCGTAGCCTATAAAGACTGTAGAATCACATGATGGCTCACTTTTTTCTAAGTGATACTTAGATAAAGTTTAATCTAAAGTCAACTACATCATGTGCTCAAATCAACTAAAGTGCTACTATAATGCGTAACACCGACTTATTGGAACATGAGGAAGGTTCAATTACAATTTTCCTATTTATATAGTGCTCTATGTCTGAAAAGCACTTTTTCATTGAGTCTCATGTTTGAACCTCACAACAAGCAGAGTGAAAAAGGTCTAATGATTATTCCAGATTTACAAATGAAAACATTGAGGCTTAGCAAGATCCAACGATTCAACTGCAGATCTATCTTTGACCGCAGGCCTATGTGCTGACCACATCCTACAGCTTTTTTCATCCAGTGTTCCCTCACCTTTAATTATGAAAGGGGAACACTTTTTGAGAAAAATATGCTACAGTAGCCAAGATAGAGCAGAGAAGAATCAGGTCAGGACAGCTGTGATATAGTAGGGAAATGACCAGCTGCGATTGTTTTCTTGAAAGAACGTGTTTGAGGTAAGGTCAGATGCTCAGATGCTCTCTCTCGAACCCATGCAGTCAGGGTGAAGGCGATGCTTGCTCTGAGGTCTGCATAATAGCCAGGACTAATGTAAATGCACTCAGTATCTCACATACACACCTCCTTTATTTTCTGTCGAAGGTATGCAAAGGGGGCCATGGGGAATGGCAGAGAAGGGCTTCTTAACCTTGGAAAGGCATTAGCACCAGCTGTGTCCTGAGGTATAAACAAGCTAAGTCAAACAAAACCCAAGAGAGGGGAGGGCAAGAGAAAAGGAACAAGTGAATCAAGTCTTCTGTTTACAGTCCTTCCAAGCAAACAATTTTTTTAACTAATGAAAGATCCATTCATGAAGCCCTATCTCCCGATTAAGCGGCACTTTCCATCAGGCACCCCACCAGATGCTCTTTACAAGGATCAAGCCAGGTCCCCTGATACAGTGAGGCCTGTGTGATTCCCACATCCTAAAGTTGGCAATGTCCTGCTCAGGGTGGACCCAGGTCAGGGCTGGATGATGGGAAATGTAATTGTGCTTGCCTCCACTCTCTTCTGCAAGTGAGCTTACACAGGGAAATCCAGAGTAGAAGCGAACAGTTCAAAACAGGGGTCCCAACTGTTTAGAAGCAGGGTGAGTGGATGAAAAGAAGTAAACATTTGTCGAATGTCTATTATGGGCCAAGAATTAGGCCAGGCACTGGTATGTCATCTAGCTTAATAAACAGCAGCTCTCTGCTTGGCACATATTCACAGTAAGGCTCAGGCAGGGGAAGCAACTTAGCTAGACACGAATGCCCAGGAAGCGGCAATGAGTTGTGCACTCAGGTTGCAACGATCCCAGACACTGTATTTGTTTGTTCCTTTTAGAGCTTCCTGGTTTGTTCGGTTTATGCATCTAAGCTTCAGCACCATGTGATAGAAAGGGAGTTTGTGTGTTGCTCCTGGCCGAGACACTTTTTGGCTTTCTGCCAAATGGGGGCATCAGTGGAGGTGATTTCTAAGGAATGTTTAAAATTTGGTAATGTTCCGATTCTGTGGCATATAGGTTGGTGCTTTTTGTACTTAAATGTGCAAGGTATCAGTGGTTTTGAGGTTGTATCCCACAAAACGCCAGTTTGCTTTGGGCAACCCCATACAGACATCCTTCCCTCTATGGACAACCTGACTGCTATGGGTCTCAGTTGCATCATTAGAAAAACAGGTAACAAAAACTCTGCCTAAACTCATTCAAAGATTTTCAGGGAAAACCATACGAGTTTATAGCACTTTGTATGCAAAGAACTATTTTACAGATAAAATCAGCATTATTGTTCTTCCAAGGACTAGCTTAGAGGATTCCTGATCATTTACTGGTAGCCAGGACTACCTCAGTATACAGAACTTTGGGTATGGTTCTGATTATCATATTTTACTCCAGGAGACCAACTGAGGTTCTGATTGACCATCCTTGGTCACTCCCTTTGATAAATCCTGAAGGAAAAAGAAGAAAACATTGCTACTTGGACACCAGGGTGAATGAATGATACTGTGAAAGTATCTGTCCCTAGCATGTTGCCATACATTTCTATATCATTTCTTCCTGACAACAACCTTGATATAAGAAAAAAATATTTTCTCCATTTTACAGGTGAGGACACATAACAATGTCAAAATCAGAAGAGATCTTGGACATTATTTCATTTTATTTCTTTGTTTTGATTTAGGAAAACTGAAAGCCAAGTCTTGGAATATGTGGACAAAGCTTTAAAATATAAAGATAATTTCAGAATTCTACTTCTACCTAATAATTACAAACATTTTTTTCTGCAAATTTTGCTTAGATTCACATTCATTTGTCTGATATAAATTATTTAAGGAATCTTTTAGGAATTTATTTTCTGTCTTTGTTTTTCAAAAATTGGTATTTGTTAATCAGAGCATGGCAAACTTGAAAATCCTCTCAGGGTAAAAGAAGTATACAAAAATTTTCTTATAAATGCACTATCCCTTTACAAATATTTTTCTGTTATCAAGAAAATAAGGGCTCTGTAGGTTTATCTGAAACTCCTCTGGATTACAAAGGACGACACTGGCAAAGTTAATATTAAAAAGAAGGGATCCAAGTTCCCATGCTGTAGCTATTACTGGGGATCTGTCTCCTAATGAAAAGTGACCTTGCACTCCACGGATGGGGCCACACCTCAATAACAACATCTGAGTTTGAGCCTTAACAGAGATGAGGACAGGACCCCGAATACAGATGCTTTTGATGGTTCTGAAAACCATATTTATGAAAACTGCTTTTTGCCCATTGAGGATGGGCATCCAAATGGAGGGAAGATCGAAGAGATTTGTGAGTATCGTCTTCAACACACCCAAAGAAAGCTATAAACCAAGGTGCTTTTCCTCTCTCCCTCCAACCCTTCCTTACTTCTTTCCTTCCATTAAGGAAAAAAAAAGTTCTGGAACTGAGAAGCAGGACAAAGGTTTAGAAACAGTGGAAAAGAGCTTTCACTTACTCAAATATAAAAGGACTTGCTTTGGAAGGTAATAAGCGTCAGATCACTGGAAATAGTAATTATAATAATAATAAAAATAACTAGTAACTGAGTACATACTATTTTCCAGAAGTGGCTTAGTACTTATTTCTCATTTACTCTTTAGTATAATTCTGTATGTAGATGCCATCATACCATTTTGCAAACAAGAAAGAGGACGTTTAGAGAGCTTCGATAACTCACTTAAGGTCACAAATAGGTACTAGAAAACAGAGACAAAATTTGAGTCTGGCTTTGCCTGATTTCACAGCTTATACTAATTTCTTTCTTCCTGTTCCCTCTCTTGCCTGCATCCTGCACCAGGTCATAGCTACCTTGTAACAGATACTTCCAAAAAATACCAGGTTTGGAAGAACTGGTCACCCTTTTGTTGAGTTAATAAATCTGTGTAGTAGTTGGTCATCTCCTCTCAGCATAGATTCTTTCTTCTCTTTTCTTTTCTGATAAAAAATTTTGGCTTCTACATTATAAAAACCCACTCTTTTGCAATACTCAATCACACAATTCTATTTTAGAACTTTTTTATAGCTTAGAATAAATAATAGATGAATTTCAGTTATAGAAAGAGAGAGAACCATTCTTAGATTACATACCAGCAATGTTGAAAATATATTTTTTGTTATACTAAGCAGCCTCCACATTTGAGATTAATTCAGGGTTCCTCTAATCTGAAAGAAACATCATTTCCTATATTAATTTATTTTTATCTTTGCTCAGAATGACAAGGTTCTCCTGAGGTCCACTAGGGTGTTCAAAATTCTTGGATCAATATCTCCGTAAGATAGAACCATTTCATCCTACCAAACATTTGTTTACTTCTTTCACTAGAATCCTTTGCTTCAGCTAAACTGGATACTCATTGATCCTGAACTTATGAAGTACATTCCTAGGGCTGCTGCCTTAGATCCTTTCGTTCTTTCAAACCAAAATGTTCCAAATTGTTCTTCTATCTGAATCCTCTCTACTTATGAAAGGCTAGCTCAGATCCCTTCTCCTCCAGGAATTTCTCTAGAACACAGAATCAGCGATCTTGTCTCTTCATCTCTCATTAAAATATGACAATCATGAGATACTTACGGGTAGGTATGACCCAGTTTTTCTTTCCCAGTACTAAAACTGCCATATTGTTAAATATTTCACAGATAATGGATGATGTTACTGATCTTCGTTCATGAAAATTCCTCTAAGATTCCCAGTCAGGAGTAATTGTCTTCCTTTAAGTATCAGAGATTTTATCTCTTATCTACCTTGGTACTATTTTCTACATTGTGTTATAGTTATTTGGGTTACCACTGGGTTCTTCCTAACAGACTTCAGGTTACTCAGGAAAACAACCTGATTGCCTTTTATACTCCCAAACAGAAATCCCAGCACACAGACGCTATGTAAATATGGGGCATTTTAAAGTGATGGCTCAGAGGTGTCCCATGAGCTGCCAGAGTCACATCTATACTCCTAGGTTGCTTATACTCTATTTAAAAATGCATTCAGAAACTTTTTGTTTTGTTTGAAGGAATCCACAACTACTTATATTTCATTTCTTGTAACAGTATCAGAGAGCTTCACACATGTTCATTCTCAGACTTTTATAACATATCTTCAGCAACGCAGTATTATCTCTTAAGTCATCCAGAGGTGAGATCGTGTTCCCATCTGATAAACTTTAGGTACATTACTTATTTAATTGAATCTAAAAGTCTCAAAAAATGAAGAAGGGACAGTCTTGGAGCTTGAAATGCACTGGTCTCAGCACATTTTACTCGTCTATAAATAGAAGAATAAAATGCACCAAATTAAGTGAAGTAAGTTCTCTTAATATTTGCTGCAACCTAGCTGTGTGGCCCTGGGTACAAGCGCAATCTCTGAAACTATGACTTTCTACTCTGTAAAATGTCTGGGCTAGAATAATGAGTATTTAACTTCTAGCTCTAAACATTCACAATTCTGAAAGGAACCTATGTAGTAATAATCAAAGTGTCCTGCCATTCATTCCTAGTCTCAAACTCGCTTCTTCTTAAACCCAGGCTAGAGAAAAATATTTCAGTGGTCAGAAACTGTAAGTTCTTTTAGCATTTGGCACTTCTATAACTGAAACTCAATTCTCAGGTTATTTTTACGGCATCCATCACCCATAAGCATGGCATTTTGTCCTAACTGTTGATCTCTTGAGTTAAAGATGTCATCATGTCATATAATACATCTCAGAGATAAAGGTAAAATACTCTGAATCTTTAACATTAAAAGGTTAATCTCCTAAAGGGAGACTTGACCAAATACTGTATGAGGCCATTTATTCCATTTCTTAGTCCGGCACTGTGTGTGGCTGCAGGAAAGTTGTTGACTACTAAATGTTAACCAAACATCCTATTTTTAGAAGAATATTTAGCTCCATCTTTATAGTGTCTGGACCTGTAACTACCCATTTCTCTAACATTATGCTGAGCCACATGAGAAAATTAATACAGTGATAATATTTCCAGGACACACTGAGTCACTGTCCAATGTCTAAAATGGGAAATAAATAATTTATGAGGATTTCTTGGCTCAAAGAGAAGAAGGGTTCTTGACTATTGGTTTTCTGAAATAAGTCTCAGGGTTTAACATTGGGGGAAATGTTCTGTTTGCCCCAAAAGTGGGGATGCTAGTTTTTTTTTTAAGTACCACTTCAGGCTTATGAATATGAAGTAAGCATGGGCAGATGTCAGTATCACCAATAATTATCAAGCTAACTGCTATAAAAGCAAGGATGCGGTTTGCTTCTGATGGTAATAGACCTTCTTTGGAAAATGAAAGATCAGATCCACTTCATCCAGTAAGCAACCACGGGAAAGGCTGAGGATCAAAGACCTCCAGATGCAAATCCCAGGCCACACAGAAAGAAGGGAGTTTCTATCAGAACAGGCTGAATGGCACAGACATTGTGGGAGGCTGCCTCGTCCCAATGTGAATTAACAGAAGTGTTGTGTCTGTACTTAGTCCATCTGAAACCTTCCTTTGCTGCCAACTTTACCTCAAAAAGAAAAGAAAATAATAGTTATGCTCCTGGATTCTGAGTCCCCCTCACAGTGCTGCTGTACAAAATAATTTTAATGGCAAGCCAAAGAGTCTTGCAAAACATATAAGGAAGCCCTAATAAAATAGGATAGTCACCCTGCTGCTCTGATTAGACCACTTCCATTCAATAGTTGTAACTACTGACTTGTTTTTCCTCTGGTATTAGAGGCTTTATTACTGCACCGAACATAACATACCTCATTTTGTTTTCCTAGCTGTGCTTGTTCCTCTCACTGATGACTACAATTTGATATTTATGAAATCACATAAAAACACTGTATAATCCTCCCCACTACCCCTCCCAAATCGTAAAATTTTTCAGAGGACGATAGAACGATGTATACTTCAATGCATGTGTCCTCTTCTCTAACCACTTCTAACTGACATTCTTCCTCTCACTCCTGCTCTCTGGCTAGAGAACACACTGTACTTTGGAGATAATTGTGGAATATGATGATGTTTATTCAAAAGCAGGTCACAAAGACTGCAATTTGAGAGTCTTCCTTTATCCTCTTTACTTACTTTCATCCAAGGGAAATGCATAATACTGTTTCCTGCAAATCAGAAATGTGGAGTCTTAATTACTTCTTTAGATTTAACCTGCTGAGATAAATCCACTGCAAATGTACCCTCCTCCCTTGTGATTGTTGAAATTTGGAATATTCATTTCCGATTTTCGTTTAAAATAAACTAGGATGAGGGTGAGTATGCCTTCACATCATTTTAACACTGTGTTCTACTGTTTCTAAAATAATATATTATGGCATTTGACCTTATTTTTTGGAGAATAATAAAAAGAGTTATTTCTGTATGGGAAGTCGTGATCACAATAATCAGTTGTGTTAATAATCACCGCCATGATATAGACATGTAGACAGACTGGTCTTCGGCCTGATGTCAGAGCGTTTTCTCTGGTTTGTTTGCCAGTTACTGTCATTCTAATCTATTAATGTTAAAAAAAAATTGTCCAAAAGAGATATACAGTAAGGCAATGAGTCTCTTGCTAGGGGAAGAGTATCCCATATAAATCACTTCTATTGTAAAAGAGATACCCATACTACATAGGTTGCATTTTCATAAAGTAAGGTGACTTCTATGGGATATCATTAGGGATCTAGTTCTTAATCTGAATACCATCCTTCAACTTCTACTTCAAAGATCTAAGTAAGCTACACACTTGGTAAAATAGGTAACTCTAACACAAATAGCTTATTACTTGCAAGCAGCTTCTAAACATAGTCCTTTTTCCTGTAATCTGACATTGCTTTTTATCAGCCTGGTCACTGGAATTTCTCCAACACTAAATTCAGATTAGAAATTAGAATTCACATCAATAAACATTTATGGAATACTTATCGTGCCACCTGGGAAGTGCTAAGTTAAGGAATAAACGCATTTTATTTAAACTCAACTGAAGAACACATCATTCTCCCATACTCCAGGAAACCCTTGGATTTCTCGCTATATCAGATTCCAAAAACCAGAACTTCTAGATTCTGGTACATTAGGAATGATATTCGAGATGCTAACATTTTGAGGCAATTTCCACTCCTGACAACCCAGGGATGGAGCCTCTTAGAGGCTCAGTAGTGTTGTGCATATTTGCCTTGCAC
Organism: Callithrix jacchus; assembly: GCF_049354715.1. NCBI lineage: Eukaryota > Metazoa > Chordata > Mammalia > Primates > Cebidae > Callithrix > Callithrix jacchus. The sequence continues at coordinate 17,623,905 of NC_133516.1, read as the reverse complement.
ACACACGTTCAGTTCTCACATGGTTCAGAATGCCTTGCCTGAGCATGTCAAAATAATCTGACAAAGCCTGTTCTCACAGTATTTGTGGAGAGACTAGAACCAAACGTACTGGTAACCTCTTGAGAACAAGCTGTCTAGTGAGATTTATGCTCCACAATTCAAATGAAAGGAACTTAAAAACATATCCAAACTCTCAGCATTTATCTAGATGCAATGACAAGCTTTCTAAACTGTCCCCACTTTTATAATTGTCCCCACTGATGCCCAAGAAGCACTATCACAAAATAGAACATTCCAAACAACCCAGCAAGTGACTTAGAGACTTCTGAAAGCCTAGAGACATCAGATATCTAATCTTTCTTCTAAATGTCTCTGAGATTAATATCAAACACAAAATACATATTTTAATAATATAATTTAAACATGGAGCTCATAAAGTTTGAAACTCAGAACAAGAATTACTTAATTGTAACTTTTCTGCCATGTCGCACATTAGGGAGATGGAGTGGTCGACAAGCACCAGATCTGGAAGGAAGGCTGTGCGATCTTTCTGGTCCTTATTCTATCCTCTATTCCAGTGGTCCCCAACTCTTTTGGTATCAGGGACCAGTTTTGTGGAAGACAAGTTTTTACATGCATCAGGGCAAGGGGATGGTTTCAGGTTGATTCAAGTACTTTACATTTATTGTGGATGTTATTTCTATTACTATTACATTGTAATATAAAGAAGTAATTAATCAGCGGGAGCCCTGGGCTTGTTTTCCTAAAACTAGATGGTCCCACCTGGGGGTGATGGGAGACCTAACAGATTGTCAGGTATTAGATTCTCATAAGAAGCATGCAAACTAGATCCCTTGCATGTACAGTTCACAATGGGGTTCATGCTCCTGTGAGAATCTAGTGCTGCTGCAATCTGACAGGAGGTGAAGTAATGTGAGTAATGGGAAGTAGCTGTAAATACAGATAAAGCTTCTCCCACTTGTACCCCACTCATCCCCTGCTCTGTAGCCTGGTTCCTAACAGGTCATGAACAGGTACAGGTCCATGGCCCAGGGGTTGAGGACCCCTACTCTGTGCCTATAGGAACATGAGGAAATGATTCCAGGCCTCATTCCTTCATCTATTTCTTCTGTCACTGAAATCTTTGAGGGCAAGGGATTGTGTGTTCTCTACCTCCATTCCTATCACAGGGCCTGGCACATAGTAAGTGATCAATCAATGTCTGCAGAGCACATGAGAAAAATAATGGTTTTAAATCAGATGCTATATAAACTCCCCTTCAATGCTAAAGTTTAGTTTGGCAAAGAAGATATCAGAGTGGTCATTTGAATTGCTGAGAAAATAAATGGAAAGGAAGAGAGCTTTGATTCTTAAAATATATAGCTTGTGTTGACGGATAGACTGACTGAAGTAGGCAAGTGCCGTATTGCTCTCATCAAACTATGCAGTTTATCTGATAGTTCCATGGCGGAGAGAGTAAACCATGCCTAAAACTAAGCAAAAAAAAAAAAAAAAAAAAAAAAAAAAAAGAGTTCAGAAGGTTAAAAGCCTTCAAATTATTTCCATGAGCAAAAGAGTAAAAAGGAAGAACTCTAGAGTACATTACACAACATACTAAAGACGCATCAGTCAAGGATGGACCAGTAATAACAGCTAGAAGAATTATATGAATGATATATAGATGTACTTTTCAGTGACATCCCTGCCATTTTACTTGTAAATATTGTGACTGTATTACCTGCATTTGTCAAGAGTGAGAGATTATTTTTGTTAGCATGCCCCTCCTCAACCCATCTGATTTTATTTTAATATACTCATGCCATTAGAATTTGTTATCTGGATAAAATCACTATGGGAAGATAATTATGCGGGAGCAAATATGTTTAAGATGAGAGTTTTCATTCACTGTAAACAGAGGACTGGGGTTTGCATAGTCTTTCTCACTATTACTCCCGAGAATGTAGTTCACAGCCATTCTCGCCAGAGAGGTATGTTAACACTGCTCACAGGAATGCTATCTGCCACCAGTAAGCCTTACAATACGAGTTATGTAAGTAACTGGCTATCATTACTTTTGCTTCTCAAATTACAGCAAGAGTGATAGAAGCCTTGACAAAATCAACACAATAGCATTTACAGGGTCTGTGTAAAGAACGGTGGTTTAGCAGTGACGTGGGAGGTGACTGAGTTGGATTCTGTTCAGACTGGTTGACGTCCGTGTCCTACCAGAATATGTAGTGAATTTTACTACAGTTTCCAGTTCTCTAGTGGCTCATAACCTAGTATGATGGTGACAAGATGTCTTATTCAAGATTGAAGTAATCGACAGATCTATATGACTTGGAAGAATCATTCAAAGACTGAACACTCAAATATGCCTACTGGTTTTGTCACTAGGTCACACTGGGTGACGGCTGGCCAACGACTTTCTTCAGATTGCATAAATAAGAGAGTATGTTAGACTTCTCTCCCTCTGGGCCAAGGGAAGTTCAGAAAGAGGGTCATGGTTCCATATCTTCTATGACAGAAAGAAGAGTCACTGAAATAAACAAATGAGCAAACAGGGGATGAGAAAAAAGAGAATGAAAACAAACATGGGGTAGAGTTGAGGGCTAGCAAGAGAGAAATGGAGGAAGCCAAAATGGGTGCTACAGAAGAACTACCAAATAGCACTGAGGAATACATACCACTTGCTCTAGGCGTTATTATTAAAATGTAGGGTCTTTGTAAAACAGTTGATGTAAGCCCTTTTCTGGTGAATTGGATAAAGCTTAATTCTTTCAGATGTTGTCACAGAAACTACTTAAGGGGCTCCAGAATAGAAATGTGATTGGATATTCTCAGCCCTGAGCTCCAAAAAAAAGCAAGCATAAGACTCTGGAGAACATTCTCCAAAGGAACTGAGGTGGCCACAAAACCAGAATTTCATTTGGCACATTTGCTTTGCCATTAGCCAGGCCAAGTAACCAAAAAAATTGTAACTGTTATAGACAGAGAATATGTGTGGTAGAAGTACCACCATGTTCAGCACCAGTCCACTGGAAAGACTTTCCATCTCTCCGTCTTCCCAGGCCCTATCCTAAGGGTCCTATAAGCAAGATCAAATGCTACTTCCTTAAAGGTTTTCCTAAATATTAAGCTAAAGGTCACCCTTAAATCACCAGGATAGCAGTAGATTTTATTTGTAACTACTTAGGTTACCCATTACATTCTAGCCAGTGCTGTAGACATCAGCATACGTATCTTATCCCTTAACATGGGGTCTGGAATATAGTACAAATGTTTGAGGAAAAGAAGAGGTAAGGAGAGAGGGAGGAAAAAAAAGGAAAGGAATAACTATTCTGAGGAAGTGTCCAGAGTAAAAGAAATATTTCTAAATAAATATGCACTGATGAAGAAGGAAATGAAGCTCCAGGGCCCCCCTTGTACACTGGCCCTTACTAAGGTCTTGGGAGGGACCCAAGCTGTATGCTCACTATGGTTCTTCCACTCTGCCTGTCCTCTGTGTATGTTCATGTAGGGAAATGTTAGAATTCTCATGTGACCTTTGAGATAGGTTGAGTGAGGGAGACATTTAGCTGAGTGTCATGAGATATGTTTACATGATCTGCAGTAACTACAGTGTGTGCTTAACTCATTGCCTGCCATCATTGTGTATAAATGAGTTCCTGGAATGCTTCAATCTCCCTGGGTCCACTACTGTCCTAGCTCTGTGACACAGATTTATGAAGCCAGAAGTCATGTGATATTAATGTGTCCTACAACACCCAGCATGGAAATCACACTGGTAGAGGAGAGAAACAGGAGTGAAATGCATAGCGACAGAAGCTGAGACTGCTGAAAATTCAACCAATACTCAGATGTATAAAAGGCATGTGGGGACTACTTGGTTTTCAATCACGCAAAAGAAGATACCTTCTCTTTAGAAATGAGCTTAGTAATGCACTGAAAACAATCATAAATGCACCGCTGACTTCATTTTTCTTTTTGATGCTAATTGCACAAAATAGAACTCATCGGCTATGAATCTGCAGTAAGAGCAAAGGTGTTGTAATAGCTCACAAATAGAAGAAACTACATAGGAGTGTCCCCTAATTTGACAATTATCCCAAACTTCAAACAATAACACCAATAAAAGTCATGCAAATTAAAGGCAGTTTAAAAGTTTCCAAATTTTAAAAACTATAATAATAATAAATTTTTATCACTCAGGCTAGAAGAAAGATGAAATTTTTTTCTAAGTATAAATATTGTTTTTCCTTCTTTTTCAACTTTTATTTTTGTTTCAGGGGATACCTGTGCAGGTTTGTTACATGGGTAAATTGTGTGTCCCAGGGTTTGGTGTACAAACTCTTTCCTCACCCAGGTAGTGAACACAGTGCCCAATAGATAGTTGACCCTCATCATCTTCCTAGCCTCCATACCGAGTCTAATGTTCCCCTTTTTGTGCCCATGTGTATTCAGTGTTTAGCTCCCACTTATAAGTGAGAATATGTGCTATTTGGTTTTCTGTTTGTGTTAGTTTGCTAAGAATAATGGCCTCTAGCTCCATCTATGTGCCTGCATCCATCTTGTTCCTTTTTATGGCTGCATAGTATTCCATGGTGCATAGGTACATTTCCTTTACCCATTCTATTGTTGGTGGGCATTTAGGTTGATTCCATGCCTTTGCTATTGTGAATAGTGCTGCAATAAACAGATAAGTAGATTTGGTTTTCCATTAAAAGTAATGGCAGAAACTACAATTAATTTTGCACCAACCTAATAGAACAATTTATATTCCTTTAGGTATATACCCAGTAATGGGACTGCTAGGTCAAATGGTAGTTCTATTTTATGTTCTTTGAGAAATCCCTAAACTGCTTTCTACAGTGACTAAACTGATTTACATTCCCAACAGCAGTGTACAAGCATTCCCTTTTCACCACAACCTTGCCAACATCTGTTAATTTTGACCTTTTAATAATAGCAATTCTGAGTGGTATCAGAAGATATCTCATTGTGTTTTTGATTTGCATTTATCTAATCAGTACTGATAATGAGTATTTTTTCATATGCTTGTTGGCTAATTGTACATCTTTTGAAAAATGTCTGTTCATGTCCCTTGCTCATTTTTAAATGGGGTTGCTTTTGCTTACTGATTTGAGTTGCATATAGATTCTCAATATCATACTTTTGTCAGATGCATAGTTTGCAAATATTTTCTCCCACTCTATAGGCTGTCTGTTTACTCCATTGACAGTTTCTTTTGCTGTGCAGAAGCTCTTTAATCAGGTCTCACTTGTCAATTTTTGTTTTTGTTGCAATTCCTTTTGGAGACTTCCTATGAAATTTTTGCCAAGGCCTATAATAGTATTTCTAGAATAGAATTTCCTAGGTTTTCTTCTAGGGTTTTTATAGATTAAGGTTTTACGTTTAAGTATTTAATCCATCCTGAGTTGACAAATGTTGAATATCAATGGTTGTAGGTGTGTAGCATGATTACTAGATTCTCTAAGTTCTTTCATTGGTTTATGTCTCTGTTTTTGTAACAGTACCATGGAGCTTTGGTTAATGCAGCCTTACAGTTTAATTTGAAGTCAGGTAGTGTGATGACTCTGGCTTTGTTCTTTCTGCTCAGCATTAGCTTGCCTATTTGGGCTCTTTTTGGTTCCATGAACATTTTAGAATAGTTTTTTTGTTTCTAATTCTGTTAAAGATAATATTAGTAGTTTGATAGGAAAACCACTGAATCTATAAATTGCTTTAGCCAGTATGAATGCCCAAAATTTTGACAGCATTGATTTTTTTTCCTACCCATGAACATGAAATGTTTTTCCATATCTTTGTTTCATCTCTGATTTTTTCAGCTGTGTTTTAGAATTCTCATTATAAAGATCTTTCATCTCCCTGGTTAGCTCTTTTATTCTAGGTATTTTATTCTTTCTGTGGCTACTGTGAATGGGATTGTGTTCCTGATTTGGGTTTCAGTTTGGACATTATTGGTGTACAAAAAGGGTACTGATTTTTGTGCACTGATTTTTCTATCTAGAACTTTTCTGCAGTCATTTATTAGATCAAGGAGTTTTAAGCAGTCTATGGGGTGTTCTAGGTGTACCATGACATCATCTGCAAACAGAAATACTTTGACTTTCTCTCTTTCTATTTGGAGCTCCGGATGAAATTTCCAGTACTATGTTGAATTAAAGTAGTGGGAGTGGTCATCCTTGTCTTGTTCCAGTTTTCCAGGGGAGTGCTTCCAGCTTTTGCCTGTTCAGTATGATGTAGGTTGAAGGTTTGACATAGATGGTTCTTATTATTTTGAAGTATGTTCCTTCAATTTCAAGTTTGTTGAGGGTTTTTAACATGAAGGGATGTTGAATGTTATCAAAAGCCCTTTCTGCATCTATTGAGATGACCATGTGGTTTTTGTTCTGAGTTCTTTTATGTGATGAATCACATTTATTGATTTGTGTATGGTGAACCAACCTTGCAACCCAGGGATAAAGCCTATTTGACAGAGGTGAATTGGCTCTTTGATGTGCTGCTGGATTAAAAAAGCTAGTATTTTGTTGAAGATTTTTGTGTCTATGTTCATCAAGGATATTGGCCTGAAGTTTTCACTTTTAGTTGTTGTATCTCTGTCAGGGTTTGGAATCAGAATGATGCTAGCCTTACAGAAAGAGTGAGGGAGGAGTCCCTCCTCCTCGATTTTTGGGAACAATTTAGTACGATTGGTACCAGCAATTCTTTATACATCTGGTAGAATTCAGCTGGGAATCCATCTGGTCTATCCAGGGCTTTTACTGGTTGGAAGGTTTTTTATAACTGATTCAATTTTGGAACTCATTATTGGTCTATTCAGGATTTTAATGTCTTCCTGCTTCAATCTTGTGAGGTTTCATGTTTCCAGGAATTTATTCATTTCTTCTAGGTTTTCTAATGTCTGTCTGCAGTGCTGTTCATAATAGTCACTGAGGGTTTTTTGTGTTTCTGTGGGGTTGGTGGTAATGTCCCCTTTGTCATTTCTGTTTGTGTTTATTTGGTTCTCTTTCTTTTTTCTTTATTAATCTAGCTATTCATCTACCAATCTTATTTAATCTTTCAAAAAACTGACTTTTGGGTTTATTGATCTTTTGTATGGTTTTCACATCAGAATTTCATTCACTTCAGCTTTAATGTTGATTATTTCTTTTCCTCTGTAAGCTTTGGAATTGGTTTGTTCTTGTTTTTCTAGTTCCTCTAGGTGTGATGTTAGGTTGCTGAGATTTTTCTAACTTCTAGATGTAGGTGCTTGTCTCTACATTCTTATTAATACTGCTTTAGCTGTGTTCTCCAATAAGTTATATCTTTGTTTTCACTAGCTTCAAAGAATGTTTTTTTATTTCTGCCTTAATTTCATTCTTTATTCAAGTCATTCAGGAACAAGTTGTTTAAGTTCCATGTAAATACATGATTTTGAGAGATCTTGGTATTGATTTCTATTTTTATTGCATTATGGTCTGAGACTGTGATGGGTATGATGTCAGTTATTTTGAATTTGTTGAGAATTGCTTTATGAATGGGTTTGTGGTCTATCTTAAAGTATGTGTCATGTGCAGGTGAGAAGAATGTTTATTTTGTTGTTGTTGGGTGATATGTTTTGTACATGCCTTATAGGTCCATTTGGTTAAGTGTCAAGTTTACATCCCAAATACCTTTGTTGGTTTTCTGCTTCAGTGATCTGTCTAGCAATGTCATCGGGGTGTTCAAGTCTCCACCATTATTGTGTAATTAGCTAAGTCCCTCCATGGCTCTCTCTAATACCTTGTTTTATAATCTGGGTGCTCCATTATTGGGTGCATACATACTTAGAACTGATAAGTCTTATTGTTGAATTGAACCCTTTATCATTGTGTAATGCCTTTGTTTTGTCCTTTTTAATCATTGTTGGTTTACAGTCTGTTTCGTCTGAAATAAGAATAGCCACCACTGCTCTTATTTTGTTTTCCATTTGCTCGAGAGCTCTTTCTCCATCTCTTTACTTTGAGACTAAGGGTATGACTGCATGTGAGATGGGACTCTGGAAGACAGCATAGAGTTGGGTCTCGTTCCTTCATCCAATTTGCCACTCTGTTTCTCATAAGTGAGGTTTTAGCCCATATAAATTCAAGATTAATGCCAGTATATAAGCATTTGATCTTGTCATCAAGTTGTGACCTGGTTCTTATGTAGACTTGATTGTGTAGTTGTTTTATAGTGTCAGTGGGCTCTGTACTTAAGTGTGTTCTTGTGGTAGTAGGTAATAATCTTTCATTTCCATTCCTATCATTCCCTTAAAGACCTGTTGTAAGGCAGGTCTAGAAGTAATGAATTCTCTTAGCATGAAATTTCTTTGTATTCCCTCTGTAGACAATATTATGAAATTAGGTCGTACAGTCAGGTAATCAATGAACATGCTGTTACAAAATGTAAAAAAAAGTAATCAGGAATTTAATTCATAAGGATGCTATTTTTCAAGATTTTGGTGATTTTTGAAGTATTTCATCACTTTTATTAATTTACAGTGTGTTGCATTTGCTTCTGTCATTTAAAATAAATATTCATTTGCCTACATAGTTGTTACAAGCTGAGTCATGTCTCTCTTCAAATTAATATGTTGAAGTTCTAACCCCTAGTCTCTCAGAATATGACTACATTCAGAGAAAGGGCCTTTAAAGAGATCATGAAGTTAAAATGAGTTCCACTATGGTGGACCTTAATCCAATTCTATTGGAGTTGTCCTTACAAGAACAGGGACAAGGACACAGACAAGCAGAGGAAAGACCATGTGAGGACACAGAGAGAAGGTGGCCATCTACTGTCCAAGGAGAAAGCTCTTAGAGCAAAGCAACCTCAGTACCTTGATCTCAGACTTCTAACTTCTGGAATTGTGAGGAAAAGAAATCTGTAGTTTATGTCACTCAGTTTATGGTACACCCTTCGTATCTGCAGGGGATCAGTTCTAGGACTCCATGAAGATGCCAAAATCTAAGGATGCTCAAGTCCCATAGCCTCCTATATAGAGTTGAAGAGCCTCCGATATAGTTGAAGTCATCTCTAGATTAGTTATCATACCTAATACAATGTAAATGATATGTAAATAGTTGTTATTCTGTATTTTGAAATTTGTAGTATTTTCTGTTATTGTATTTTTGTTTGTTATATTTTACAAACACTTTCCATTTCCATTCTGAATGCAGAATACTTGAATATGAAGGGCTGATTGTATTTTGTTATAGCAGTCCTACCAAAATAATATAATAATTTTATGCATAAAGAAATTCTTCCCAAAGTGATAAGCTTCAAAGCTTCAGGTCTATAAAAATTGAATATATCTTAACACACACACACATACTTATAGATTAATCTTACTGTTCATCATTGAGAGTATTAACTAAAATATGTAAGGCCCATTCTGTTTTATCAGAAATCCTTACTTTTGGGATATACAATTTTACAAATGCTTTCCATTTAACAACCATTTACACCATAACTACCAAATGGTTAACAGACTTTAATCATTTAATCACAACAAATTTTTTGGCTTCTGAAATATGTGTAACCTTATCATCTATGGAGTCACTCTCTGCAGACACTTCTTGGATGGAATACTAAATAATACCTAAATATCAGCCCAAGTCTTTTATTCAGTTTCCTGTTTAATGAATTTTGTATTTATCAGTCTAAATGTTAAGCAACTGCAAAGGAGCATTCTGTAGGCAGTAAAGTTGGAAACTGTGATTTCAAGGTCTGTGTATTTCATATTGCTGATTTTGTATACAAGTGACAAAGATTCAGTCATCTATATAGTATGAAAAATTGAAAAACTCACGTGTCATCATCTGTAAAAGACGATAAATATGCATTCTCTGATCATCTCAATGAGTTCTTTTTTGAGGATCAAATTCACAATGGTTATAAAAATGTGTCCCATTAAAATGTTTACTGTTATTTTATGAAAGACAGTGATAAAGTACCTATCAATGTACACATAGGATTCTCTTAAATATTCCAACACCAGAGGTTTTATGGATTTTTTTTTAAGTCCTAATTATACTGTGAGGTCTTGGGTAGTCATTCTCTAGGTCTCAGTCTTCTTATGAATGGGGAAGATGGCATCTTTGAAAAGCAGAGACAACATATTTATTTCATCTCTGAAGGTCTAAATATCAATGAATTTTCTGTCATGGAACAAATATTTTGGGGTAGTTATTATGTTCTAGAACATTACTGACAAAATTATGTCTTAATTTCTGGGACATATTTATGACTTTGTAATTAGTTAACCATTAAAGTAGAAATCTAGACTTCTGTCTTTAATAGGAAATGAAAATACTAAGAATAAAGGGATATGGAAACCAAAGACTTCCCTCACATGATAACATCTTGCAAAAGGAAAGGACCCTTTGTAAATATAAATGATGCAGTTAAAAAAAAAGGAGGAGGGAGGGAGGGAGGGAAGAAAGGAAGGAAAAAGGGAAGGGAGGAAGGGAGGGAGGGAGGGAGGGAGGAAGGAAGGGAGGGAGGGAGGGAGGGAGGGAGGGAGGGAGGGAGGCAGGGAGGAAGGAAGGGAGAAAGGGAGGGAGGGAGGGAAAAAGGGAGGAAGATACTTGAAACCTTATCATCTGTAGATTTACTGTCTGCAGATTCTTCTCAGAACACTAACAAAAAGAGAAAAGAAAGGAAGGAAGGGACGGAGAGGGGAGATCTCTTCAGAGGAAGGATATTTCTACTTGACTCCCTATTGATAGTGTGGTACTAGAACTCATAGCACTGCCACAGAAGGCTGAACAGTCCTGGGCTTTTCACATGATCAGGTTCACACTTCCATGGTTCTCCCAAATAAGGCTTTCTAAATGAAATTGGACGAGGCTCACTCACTTGGCATTTCTCCTGTAGGAATGCAACTCAATGTTCTACCCAAAGCTTTCAAGAATGACAGCTTTTGGAGGTTTATTTAATCCTCTCTCAAGCCATGTTTGTTTTGAATAAATGGCAAATGTGATTAATAAATGGAGCATTCATTTTGTTAGACTGACTCTAAACTCCAGATACAAATGGGCTGGATTTTACAGGTTATTTTAACATTTTCTTTGTCATACATCATTTTCCTGATCAGCTCTTCAATGGTGATATAATTTGTTTTAATGCAAGTGTACAAAACAGTGTTACTCCTCAAATTTGGTAAGCAGCTCACAAGTTTGGGTGAAAAGATGTCACTTTTGAAAAACGAGTCACTTTCAGTTTTGCTTTGTCTTTCCTTCTCGTTAGACATATTGTACTGATACAGAACAATGGGGCTGAGGGGGTCTTTAGCTTGTCTTGCATCTAGCAGAACTCAGCAGTACTTTCCTCTCTGAGGTTCAATGTCATTGGCTAAAATTTCCTTTTCGATATTCTGCTTAATTCTACTTACGAGCCCACACCAATCACAACCCTTCCCTGCCAGTTGACTCACAGGTACTTGGACAGGGCAGGGTATCAGATGAAAAAGGAAAAGAAGACCTGAAGCTCTCTATTAGAGAAACAACCAGGAGGATTTTCTGGCAGACAACTGCGCAATGGCCTCATGTGAAGGAGCATCCTCAGCAGTTTAACATATAAGACCTGCTCAACATACAAAGAGAACTAGATTTACGGCTTAAAGTTAAGCTGCGGCACAGCAGTGAGAATTTTTTTAAACATTCTTTTTCAAGGAGGCAGTGTAGTAGAATAAGTATAAACTTGAGGCATGTAGTCTTTGGGAAGTAACTTTTTCCCTTTCTCAGTTTACCACTCAGTAAAAAATCAAGATGTTAATAGCATCTTCAGCCAGGTGCAGTGGCTTATGCCTATAATCCCAGCACTTTGGGAGGCCAAAGCAGGTGGATCTCCTGAGGTCAGGAGTTCAAGACCAGCCTCTCCAACATAGTGAAACACCCATCTCTACTAAAAATACAAAAGTTAGCCGGGTATGGTGGTGCATGCCTGTAATCTCAACTACTCGGGAGACTGAAGCAAGAGAATCACTTGAAGCTTGAACCTGGGAGGCAGAGGTTGCAGTGAGCTGAGATTGTACCACTGTACTCCAGCCTGGGAGACAGAGTGAGACTCTGTCTCAAAAAACAACAACAAAAAAACAGTATCTTTATAGACATTTTGAGACTATATGAACCAATGTACATGAAGGCATCACAGAGAGGAAATAATAATTGGGAACTTTCTAGAATTTAAACTTGAGAGTCACTTTTTAAGCACCTATGCAATTTTTGTTTTACATAATCTAGTCATCCATACATATCTAATCATGGGGAAATCTGTATTTCCTTAAAAAGTAGGGTATTAGGTCTCCTAAAAAAAACACTTCAAAATAATTTTAAAAATCTATGAGTGGTTAGAGCCCAGCATCACCAACAATACATATCTGATTTTGAGGATGAGCTAAGTTTTTGTTCATCATTGTATGTCCTCTAGCATCTGAAAATATATGTTAGGTATCTACTGAAATTAAAACTTTAAAAATGCAGTAATACAGTGACATTGGCAAGTATAATAAAAACCACATTTCCTCAACATTTTTTCCTAGAAATTACTATAAAACGAATATATGCATGGCTGTGATAATGCCATAAACAATGTGGCTAAATGACACGTGTTACTAGACAGAATTACATTGGAAGCAGCTCGAGTGCTAAGTAAAATGCCTTGAGATGTCCTAACATTAGGAAAAATAAGTCTATTAATGAACACAAAGAGAATACAAAGTATTGGGTAAGTCATTTCAAGGCAGAGGGATAATGTGAAAAGGGTAGAAAGAGGAAATTAAAGAAATATCAAGCTGATGAGAAGAGAGAAAGATAAGGTGAGTGACACTGGTTTGAATATAGAGTCTGCAAAACACATACCATTATCTGCCTTTTACTGGTTATATTGCCACCAGGGCAGTGGCTGGATGAGAACAGCAGAATCTCTAGCTGTTTAGAAGAATGCTCTTGTTAACCCAATTGTTTGCATCATAGAAACAGAAATAGAAAAAAACCTTCACCTTTCACCTGTGCCCTTGCCACCCTTGACTTTAGCACATTCAGTTTGTAACTTCTCAAATGCCATTTAAAAATGGCATCAGCCAGGTGTGGTGGCTCACGCCTGTAATCCCAGTACTCTGGGAGGTCAAGGCGCCGAGATGGTGCCACTGTACTCCAGCCTGGCAACAGAGTGAGACTCCCTCTCAAAAAAAAAAAAGTTGGGTGTTGTGGTGTGCTCTTGTAGTGCTAGCTCCTTGGGAGGCTGAGATGAGAAGATAATTAAGATCAGGAGTTAGAGACTGCAGTGAGCTATGATCACACCACAGCACTCCAGCCTAGAATACAGAGCAAAACCCCATCTTCAAACAAAACAAATAGACCAGGCTCTTTCGATTATGCAGGCTATATCCAAGTAGATGACACATGGAGCAAAAGGGAAGGCTGGGAAACTCAGGTGGTGGGCGGTGCAGAAGGTAGAGAATGCAAAGCTTCGGAAAGTCAAACATGAGGTGCATGACTTCTATGGGAGAACCTTTCCCACATAGTAAAAGTCACTGCCACAACACATCAGAGCTTTCTGGATAAGCTGTTTACAGAGAGGACAATTCCATGACCCACATGTGCTCATTCATTTATAAATACATCTTCACTGAGGATTTCCAACTTGCCAGACACTGTTTGTGATACTGCAGTGAACAAAGTAGACAGAAATTCCTGTTCTGAAATTCTAGTGGAGAGGAACAAAGAACAAAAGTAAACAGTATGATATTTTAGGCTGGGTGTGGTGGCTCATGCCTGTAATCCCAGGACTGTAGGAGGCTGAGGTGGGCTGAGAGTTCAAGACCAGCCTGACCAACATAGTGAAACCCTGTCTCTACTAAAAATACAAAAGTTAGCCGGGCATAGTGGCCCATGCCTGTAATCCTAGCTACTTGGCAGGCTGAGGCAGGATAACTGCTTGAACTTGAGAGACAGAGGTTGCATTGAGCTGCGATTGCACTACTGCACTCCAGCCTGAGCAACAAGAGCAAAACTCTGTCTCAAAAACAACAACAAAAACAATATGATATTTTAGAAGATGATAAATATTATAGGAAAAAATGCAGCAGTGAAGGTAGATAGAGACTTTGGGGCAAGGAAGTGTTTTAGATTGGGTGATCAGCAAGGTCTCCTGCAACTAAGCAACATTTGAGCAAAGTCCTATAACAGGTGAGAGAACAAGCCATGTGAGTATCTGGGGCAAACCATTCCAAGCAGAAAGCACAGCAAAGCAGAGGCCCTGAAACAGGTGCACGCCCGAATTCAGTGTAACTGGAGGAGCATGAAGGTGAAAGGGATGGAGGAAGTCAGAGAGTTCATGAGTAGACAGGTTATTGTCTTTCCTCTGAGTTTTCTCACAGCATTTTTTCATTCCTTTACTATAACATGGGACTCGTGTTTGAGTTAGGCCTTGTAAGCACAGTCCCAGCTTTTTCTCAGTCTAAGAGGGGAACCCCAATTGGGGGTTTTGAGCAGGAAAGTGAAATAATATGACTTGCATGGGATCACTATGTACTGAGAACAGGCTAGAGAAGGACAAGAGAGCAACCGTCAAAGCAGCAGGAGGCAGAGAGTTAGGGCTGGGCCAGGGCATGGGTGGTGGAGATGGGGAGAGGTAATCAGGTATTACTCTTCAAAAGTAAAGATGAATTTGCTGAGAGAGAAGGAGAAATCAAGAATGATTTCAGGTTTTTGGCCTGAGCGCCTAGGAGAGCGGAATCACCGTTACTGGGAAGACTACCATTTACAGCTATGTTCTTCATCTTTTCTATCATTCAGATATAGAGTACAGCGAGAACAGGGTTGGGTGGGGGTGAAATCAGGAGGTAATGTTTCCATCACTGCCCTGCCATGATGAAACAAGCTTTATGTAACACTCTATGCTGCACAGAGACAAAAACATCTCAACCACAGCAAAAGAGACAAAAACTACAATGATGTAGGATGGAAAATGAGCCTCAGTGACTAAACTGGAGTGCACTAGCCAGGCGCCGTGGCTCATGCCTATAATCCCAGCACATTGGGAGGCTGAGGCAGGTGGATCATTTGAGGTCAGGAGTTTGAGACCAGCCTGGCCAACATGGTGAAATCCAGTCTCTACTAAAAATACAAAAATTAGCCAGGCATGGTGGCACATGCCTGTAGTCCAAGCTACTTGAAAGGCTGAGGCAGGAAAATTGCTTGAACCCAGGAGGCAGAGGTCACGGTAAGCCAAGACTGTACCACTGCTCTCCATCCTGGATCAAGAACAAGACCCTGTCTCAAAAAAAAAAAAAAAAAAAAAAAAAAAAGAAATGGAGTGCATCTAAATGAGCACTAATATATTGGTTATACACAATGGGATCTGAATGGGAGAAAAGATGAAGAACACAGGTAGAAATGGCAGATTCAATTTTAAAAACGTGGTATGTCTACACTATGGAATACCATGAAGTCATAAAAAATAATGAAATCATGTTCTTTGCAGCAACATAGATGAACCTAGAGGCCATAATCCTAAGCAAATTAATGCCGGAACAGAAAGCCAAACACCCCATGTTCTCACTTATAAGTGGGAGCTAAATACTGAGCACACATGGACATACACTTGAGAATAACAGACACTGCAGACTACCAGACAGGGAGGAAGGGAGAGGGCATGGGCTGAAAACTTACCTATTGAATACTACGCTCACTACCTGGGTCCAGTTACCCATGTAGCAATCCTATACATGTATCCCCTGTATCTAAAAATTTTTTAAAAAAGAACATCTATAAAAGTACAGCTATTTAAGCCCACATAAACAACTGTTAATAACAGGAATCCTATGTGGTTCCATGTCAATTCAGTAAATGTTATTTCGCTTGTTGATTGACTCCTTCATTTATTCATGAGTGCCTGATACATGCAATGTACTATGTTAGACATACAGAAAAAAACACGAGACAGTTTCCACTCTTGAAGAACATGGATTTATACTTGATAGACTGACACATAATATGATTCAATCAAATGGGGTGGGAGGATGCAGAGAAAATGAGATCCTCATACACTGTTGTGGAAATGGAAAGTGGGTAGCCCCACTGGAAAACATTTCAAACATTTCAGCAGTTTCTCAAAATGTTAAACATTAAATTACCATAGGACTCAGCAATTCCACCGTTAGATGTATACCCCCAAAACTGAAAACATATGTCTACTCAAATATTGATAGAAGAAGTATTTATAATAGCCAAAAGGTAGAAAAACCCAAAATGTCCATCAATTGATGAAAACATAAATATAATGTGATGTATCCATATAATGAAATATTGTTCAGCAATAAAAAGGAATACAGCACTCACATATGCTATAATATGAGTGGAATTTGAATATATTATACTAAGAATCAAATAACAAAAGACTATATACTGTATTATTTCAAATGTCCAAAATTGTTAAATCCATAGATATAGATATTAAATTAGTGGTTATGTAGACTTGTAGGGCTTAGGGATAAAGAAAGTCATTGCTCATTGGTATGGGGTTTCTTCCCGGTGTAAAGAAATTGACTGTGATAATGATTGCACATATACTATATTTATGAATATAATAAAATATACTGTGAATCTACTAAAAATAATTGTGTATTTAAATGGGCAAACTATATTCTATGCAAATTGTCTTTAAAATGTTATTATATAAAAATACTGAATGAGGTGCCTATTATAGTAAATAAATGAAAAAATGCTATGAGAAAATTCAGAGGAAAGAAAAACTAACAGTATGTGGGAATTGGAAGAATAGTCAAACCTCTCCAAGAAGTTAATATTAGAGATAAATCTTGAAGTTTAACTAGGAGTGTACCAGGATGGAACAAAAAGGAGAAATATAGAACCTATTTTGCACACAGCATGTTAAGTTTCGATTTTGTTATTCTGTTCTTCCTTCCCCGATTTCCACATACTGTCACAACAACTTCTAATTTAAGATTCAGGATCTGCTGGACAAGAAATAATATTAAATAGTTTAGGGATGTTCCAGAACTTTTAACAAGAATCTAAATTTCATCAAGTTCTTCCCATACTTTTGACAAGGAGTCAACAATGTTTTTCTGTAAAGAGACACACAGAAAATGTTTTCATCTCTGCAGGCCACACAGTCTCTGTGGCATCTTCTCAGCTCTACTGTTGTAGTATGAGAGCAGCCACTGATAACATGGAAATGAAGCAAGTATGGCTGTATTTCAAGAAGACATTAGTTATAAAATCAGGTGGCAAGTGACATTTGGCCCATGGGCTGTTGTGTGCTGGGTCCTGTTTCATATTCTCTAGGCTGTGTTCCTGAACTCCTCTCCAGTTCCCATTTTTCTGCCTCTGCAGAGACCACCAGCCTCAGTTGTATCCTAGTGGCCTACTTAACTAATATTTTGTGAGCTTTGGATGCGGTGGGTAACAGGATTAAAAGCATGGTTTCCTGCCAGGCACAGTGGCTCACGTCTGTAATCCCAGAATTTTGGAAGGCCGAGGTGGGTGGATCACCTGAGGTCAGGAGTTTGAGAACACCCCACCCAACATGGTGAAACCGTGTCTCTACCAAAAATACAAGAATTAGTTGGGCATGGTGGTGAACACCTGTAGTCCCAGCTATTTGGGAGGCTGAGGCAGGAGAATAGCTTGAACCCGAGAGGCAGAGATTGCAGTGAGCCTAGATCGCACCATGGCACTCCAGCCCAGGTGACAACAGTGAAACTCCCTCTCGACAACAAAAAGAAAAAGGAAAGCATGGTTTCCTCCAATAAAAACTACTAATATCATGTATAGTAAATTTACTCAGACTTATGTTAAAATTGCATTATGAACCATGAAAGATAACATCAAACTGATAAATCCATAAATAAAACAACCATCACACTTACACCTTATCCTTCTTTATTTTTTACAATCATCCCTAAATATGAATTAAAAACAAAGACGATGTCATATTTGAGGAGGCATAAATATACCAAACACAAACACTGAATAACAAAGGGCCTCTTACCTTGAATTCAGATTTAGTGTACACATAGTTTCAGCTACTTAACTCTTAATAGCAATGTTGACTGACTCTTGAGTTTCAAATAATGTTAAATATATGTTATGTCCCAGAAATACTACTCTGAAGTTCTAGTCCCTAAACTGCTGAACCCAAGGAATATTTTATGTTTGGACAACTCTACATAAAATAGAGTTAGCGTCTACAAACATAGAAAGCTACAAATGGAGGCAAGTTTCACAGAGTGGAAAAAACTCTGTGCTGGCAGTGAGGTGACATCAGTTCTCACCCTCCCTTAGGCATTCAGTGCTGCTAGGATACTCAACAAGTTGCCTCTGAAAGTGTTACAGAGTTTTCCTTACATGAGACTGTTTGGTAAATTTTATAAGGGATTAAAACATGTTAAACGTTATTAGCTCACATTTTCAAAATTTTATTTTAGATAAGCAACCTTCTGAAATAAACCAAACTGTATTTTCTGAAGATCATTCTCTGACGACCAAAGATGAAACAGATCAAACCCCGTATTATTTGTTAAGAGTATTTCCAAAAGTTGAGGTTGCTGTATTCCAGAAAATCAAACAACTAAAATAACAAGTAAATCTTTGCATGTGGGACAACAGCACTTTTGATACTATAGCAGTAAAAATGTGCCTTTCACTATAAGACACTTCCTATTACTCGGTGTGCAAAACATTTCAAAGCCTTAAGATTCACCAAAAATTATTTATCAATAATGGTTCAAATTTATTTGGTGAAGAAGAGAATAACTACGGTCTCTTTTTTGAAACAGGACAGTGTGAGTGCTTGTAGTTGGCCAAGAAAGAAATGAGATCCCCAATGGAATGTATCAATATGTCAATAAGCAAAATAACTGTGTTGCTTAGAACTGAAATAAAACAAAACAAAGAAAAAACACTGATAAATAGAAGTTCTCTCATTCTGTAAACATGAAGAATTATATATTGCCAGAATCACCTGTTAAAATGATTTGCTAAACTTTCCAAAGGGATTAGTGACCTGGGGTATTTTATTATTATTATTATTATTATTATTGTTATACTTTAAGTTCTGGGGTACATGTACAGATCTTGCAGGATTGTTACAAAGGTATACACATGCCATGGTGGTTTGCTGCCTCCATCTCCCGTTACCTACATTAGGTATTTATCCTAATGTCATCCCTCCCCAACCTTCCCACTCCCTGCTATTGCTCCACTAGCATCCCACTCCCCAGCGGACCCCAGTGTGTGATATTCCCCTCCCTGTGTCCATGTGTTCTCATTGTTCAACACCCACTTCTGAGTAAGAATATGCGGTGTTTGATTTTCTGTTCTTCTGTCAGTTTGCTGAGAATTACGGTTTCCAGATTCTTCCATGTCCTTGCAAAGGACATGAACTCATCCTTTTTTATGGCTGCACAGTATTCCGTGGTGTATATATGCCACATTTGCTTCATCCAGTCTATCCCTGATGGGCATTTGGGTTGGTTCCAAGTCTTTGCTATTGTAAACAGTGCTGCAGTTAGCATACATGTGCATGTATCTTTATAACAGAGTGAATTATAATTCTTTAGGTATATACCCAGTATTGGGATTGCTGGGTCAAATGGTATTTCTTTGTTTTTTTTTTTTTTTTGCCAATCAGTTTGAGCTTATGAGGTTGCTCAGGTTAGCCTTGAACTGATGACCTCACCTTCGCAAGCGCCATGACCTCCGGCGGGAGCCACTTTGGACCCCCAAATGGTATTTCTTATTCTAGATCCTTGAGGAATCGCCACACTGTCTTCCACAATGGCTGCACAAAGTTACACTCCCACCAACAGTGTAAAAGCATTCCTATTTCTCCACATCCTCTCCAGCATCTGTTGTCTCCAGATTTTTTAATGATCACCATTCTAACTGGCATGAGATGGTATCTCAATGTGGTTTTGATTTGCATTTCTCTAATGACCAGTGATGATGAGCGTTTTTTCATATGTTTCTTGGCCACAAAAATGTCTTCTTTTCAAAAGTGCCTGTTCATATTATTTGCCCAGTTGTTTGTTTATTGTAAATTTGTTTTAGTTCTTTATAGATTCTTGATATTAGCCCTTTGTCAGATGGATAGATTGCAAAAATTTTTTCTCATTCTGTTGGTTGCCAATTTACTCTGATGATTGTTTCCTTTGCTGCACAGAAGCTCTTAAGTTTAATTAGATCCAATTTGTCTATTTTGGTTTTTGTTGCCTTTGCTTTTAGTGTGGAAAAATCCACCTTAAACTTCATATGGAACCAAAAAAGAGCCCATATAGCTAAGACAATCCTAAGCAAAAAGAACAAAGCTGGAGGAATGATGCTACCTGACTTCAAACTATACTCAAAGGCTGCAGTAATCAAAACAGCATGGTACCGGTACCAAAACAGAGACATAGACCAATGAAACAGAACAGAGGTCTCAGAAGTAATGCCACACACCTACAACCATCTGATCTTTGATAAACCTGACAAAAACAAGCAATGGGGAAAGGATTCCCTGTTTAATAAATGGTGTTGGGAAAATGGGCTAACCATGAGCAGAAAGCTGAAACTGGACCCATTCCTTACATCTTACAAAAATTCATGCCAGATGGATTAAAGATTTAAACATAGTATGTATCACCATAAAAACCCTAGAAGAAAACATAGGCAAAACCATTCATGACATAGGCATAGGCAAGGATTTCATGACTAAAAAACCTGGATTATTTTTAAATAACCGAATCTATGAAAACAATTAGCTAAGCAAAAGAAATAAATAACATTCACAGACATTTCTTAGTATACTAGCACATCCATTCTGATGATAATTTTTGAAATCAGTATAGAGAGATCATGGACTGAGTCAAAATTACAGAGAGCCTATCAACAAGTGTTTTCATGTGAGTAGCTGTGAGACAGAATAGGGAGAGCGCTAGAATAGGAGCCATTTTCTATTATTAAGTTGCCTTACAAAACTGATGATGGGGTTCTAAAGATAGGAAATATGATAATTGTGACAATAGTTATTATTACACCTTTTAAAGGTCATTTACTCTATTGTTAACCAGTGTAGAAAAGAATCGTAGAATAGAAAGAAGAGTTACATTTTGTACTCACATGTGGTCATTTACTAACTACATAACTCTGAAAGTCACTGTGACTCTTCAGACCTCAGTTTTCTCATGTGTAAATGTAAGGGGTTAGGACCTATAACCCCTTATATGAGAGTGTTTTACACTTTGAAAATTGCTTCTACGTCTGATGGTTTAAGTAGACTAGCCAATGGAAGTGGAGACTAAAGATTTCTTGTTTTTTCCAACTTATTTCCTTCAAAGTTGTATGATACTGTTTCTTTTCCAATCAGCAAGCAAATCTTTCAAACATAAAATGTTCATGAATAGACTTATCCATAAAGGAAATAAACAAGTGCATCAACAACTTGCAGCTAAAATGAACAGGAAGAATTGCCTAAGAAGTCTTATTAAAGAAGCTAGTACAACCATTACATTTAACAAATTGTAGGATACAAAGTCAGTATACAAAAATCTATTGTTATTTCTATATACTAATCACAAATGATTGTAAACAAATTTTAAAATACCATTTAAAATAGCATCCAAAATTTGAAATGCTTAAGAATAAGGTTGCTTTTTCCTGAAATACTTTCAAAGAAAATTTTAATTATGTGGTTTCAGAATTTAACATAACCTCTACCCTCACGGGGACGAGATTCTCCAACTTTCCTGGGAGGCACAGCCCCAGCATTTTCACACATTATGTAGCAAATACCTGTCCCTTTAATAGCTGAGGCCGACAAAGATGGGTTTTTACGATTAGTGGAGGCTAAAGTTGCCTGGTCACTTTAGACCTGAGCGTCCTGAATAGCTTCCAGGTGCTGGCTCTGGAACTTTCAAGCTGAGCCACCGTATCTTAATACTGGAGAAAACGTGCATCCCGACTCACAGGGATATAACTAGTGCACAGGACTAGAGGCCTGTGCTATACACAGCAAGATGTATCTAACATTAGGTTTTATAAATCAGCAAACAGAAGAGATTCTACGGCATCTAAAAGAGGATTTCCAGTGAGAAGAGAACATTTCTGCCTTATAATGACTTATTTATAACAGTATTTTGCAAGGAACTCAGCTCAGATGGTATAGGAAACACAGTATGGCCTACGGCAGCATGCAAATTCACTGCGAGGCATATTATGGGAACATAAATACAATCGTGATCCCTTAAGCCTTAAAGGTTCTCATCCTGTCTCTTTCCTTTCTTCATTTCTTCCCCTTTCTTTTTCTTTCCTTCTTTCCTTCCTTTCTTCCATTTCCCCATCCTGTCTTACCTCTTTTTTTACTATACTATATTCCTCTTTTTATACTATCTTGATATAAGAAAACTAAAGCAGCTCATCTCAAATATTGGGGAGATTTATTTATTTCATCTTTTAAACTTTTGCCTTAATGGGTTCAATGCCAAACTCCCCAGAATTACTCAATATAATAAGTATAATTGTTTTCAGACATGAGGGTAAGTTTTCCATCAGTGACTTAAAAAAAATTAAAAATAAATGAAAGCCAGTGGAAAGCTGAACAGTCCTCACTTGGCAATTATTCAGCCCTTGGAAATTTCCAAGCCCTTTTCAATCATTAATTAATTAGTAAAGATGATGTTCTACTTTACTAGGGTTTGAAGCGTGATATAAAGAGGTCTAGAGGTTTTCCTCAAACTGGAAGAGGAATGTCAACAAAAGAACTAGGTCAAGAATTAGGAGCTCATTTCTCATGCCCATAGTCACATAATTAAGCCGAACAGTCAATATAAGGACAATAAGGTCCTCTGTGCACAGGTGCAGTAGAATACAGTAGTGTTTTGCTCAAAGACCAACTGTGAAGAAACCCACCCCTTCATCAGCCAATGCCCTCACAACACACACAGAATTTATCCATAGCTTCACCAGCCTCTTTCTCCTTTCCCAAAGCACAGACAGATGGCTAAATATCAACTTCTAACCACTCTTAATAATCAGAGTGAAAGTACAAGATTTGATTTTCATTTTAAAAATGTACAACCGAATATGATGTGAAAACACATGAAACTGTTAAAAAACAAATATATCAAAAATTTAAAAAATAACATAAAATCTGATATCCAGAATCTGTAAATCATCTAATAGATCATCTTGAATAAACTACCTTGCTCAAATAAGAAGCAAAATAAAGATCCATGTTTTCTGATGAGTGGTTCATAAAAATTCATTCCATCTCCCTGGGTCAGTTGGTGAGGATGGGCCAAATGTTAACAATGTGGCTGGACTCAGTGTTTTAGATCCAGTTCTAGCAGTGGGGGCTGATTCTTTCTCCTACACCAATGGATGGATTCCAAATGCTTAAGAGGGGCTGGTCAGAGTTCCCAGTGACTTAATGAGAAAACAACACCTGAAGACTAGCTCAGTACTCCTCCAGGTGAGTCTCTTCAGTACACATTGTTTTGCTTTCTCTCATGTCTGGCTCCTACGCGGGATAACACAATCCTCGAGCAACGCAGACCCCATCTCCTTCCTTCAGAAACATCACTCAGCCATGCTTTCAGTCGCCCTGCTTTGGGCAGGGCAAAATTGCCTATCTATTTGAACTTAAATGTTGGCAGCAATTGTTCTGACCTAAAATTTTATTTTACTGTAATCTTCCCTAGGTGAATCTGTTGCAATTGTTAAAAACAGAAAGTGTGGCTAAGTTGAATAATCTGTTTCTCTGAACTGGTTGTTTTGAAAATAGACTCCCCTTGTCTGGGCCAGGAGGAAGTGATACAAACATCCTGTGACATTAACAAACAGCAAGGCTGCTCAGATTGGCTATTTTGGAAAAATTTATTTTAAAAAGAAATAAAAAGCTGTAATAATATTTCTTTTCATAGAGAGACTTCAGAAACTGAGTAATGTTTAAAATCATTTAAAATTCTAACTTGGAATCTATCTATTGGAAAAGGATCACGGCCAGCCACTTTCTTTTTTTTTTTTTTTTTTTTGAAACGGAGTTTCGCTCTTGTTACCCAGGCTGGAGTGCAATGGCGCGATCTCGGCTCAACGCAACCTCCGCCTCCTGGGTTCAGGCAATTCTCCTGCCTCAGCCTCCCGAGTAGCTGGGATTACAGGCACACGCCACCATGCCCAGCTAATTTTTAAAATATTTTTAGTAGAGACGGGGGTTTCACCATGTTGAACGGGATGGTCTCGATCTCTTGACCTCGTGATCCACCGGCCTCGGCCTCCCAAAGTGCTGGGATTACAGGCTTGAGCCACTGCGCCCGGCCGGCCGGCCACTTTCATATAGTGGTCACGCATAAAGCTAATGGATTTCTTGAGCTGGCTTTCCCCACCCAGCTCTTCACAGTCCCCACTGTCAGGAAGAGCTCTATTCCCCTATAGAACCTGAAATTCACATAGGACAACATTAATATGGCAGAAACTTTCATATAAGAAAAATAGTTTAGCAAACACCCTCTAAGGAGGTTTTTGATATAATGTTGAATATGTGAATAGATCTGTCTTGAAATTGACCGTCTTGTTAAAAATGTGGAAAGAATTTTAAAAATACAGTCTAAACTTCTACCCAATCTATTCCCCAAAACTACCATTCATCTTTTAGCTAATTGAGGGCTCTCAAATTTCTGATTTCTCACAGTTCTAACTGAAAAGAAGGAAGGGCACTCTTCCAACCCAAATGGCTGGAAACGGGCCCAGTTCCTCTATTTTCACCCGTTCCAAGTTGTTCTCATGGTTTCTCTGGTCATAATGGAAGGAATCAACATCATGTTGGGTCCAGTACTAATGAAAAATCCACGTTGTGGTGAGTGGGCATATGCAGCATTATACCTTACCTACTCAGAAGAAGTAACAGAGAGTGTTAACTTCAAAGATCCACATATGGACAATTAAATCAAATAAGATGTAACCATCACATATAAGGAGTTTTTAAACATTGCTTAATAGTGCTAGAGGGTGAAGAATAAGATTCTTTCAGGAGGATCAGTAAAACGAATAGACAAGGGGTCACAAACAAGCCACATGATACTGCAGCCCCTTCTCAAAGGAGAAACTAGCCAAGGTATTTGCAGTATCTTAGACCTGTTTGACCTCACCCATCTCCTGGGTCCTTGGCTGCCTGTTCTGCCTCAGCAACCACTGTGACACCATCATTGCAGGAGTTATGATTGCCTTCACAGGGCTGCAGCCTGGCAACAGATCACCTTAGTTTTGCCCTCCACAGGTCTCACCTATAGATCGGCTTGAGATGCTACACCCCTATTTAATGTCCAAGCAAATGCAAGATATTGAGGAAGTTTCTGCATATTAGATGGAAGCCTGAATTAATACGGGGAAAGATGTGAAAAGTAAATTATTTTCTTTTTCTCCATCAGAACACTGTCCTGAGATGCTGTGGTTTCTATGGCCTTTTGGAAGATGATTCTTCAAGATTGAGCAAGTAATTCCATTTGATACTAAAGAGTGGCCATACTGGTAATATACCAAATAGTCTCTCTCTCCTCCCTGGCTTCACTCATGTTTCCCTGGGATTATATTTGTTAGTGAAGTAACAGTAACACATACACTTTTGTCTTAGGCTTTGCTTTCTGGGGAAGGCAGATTGAATTTCTTACCTTTGGCTGCAATGGTGGTGCAGAGGGGGCTGAAACAGGATCTGTGATATAGGTCTTCTTGGGACCACTGGCTGGATATATCCCAGCAGGGTTCTGGTTTCCTGCTCCAGGAGGAGTGTACCCTGGCTCCCGTTTCCAAGTATTTGTGTGACCTTGCTGACCATAGGCAGGATCAGAGTCATTTCTGCCCCCATAGCCTGGCCCTGCTGCATAGTAGCCTTCATAATAGCGTCCCTGGTTGGGGGTATACCCATACCCAGGCTCAGGTTGAAGTCCTGATGGTGGAATGTAGGCATAATCCATGCCTCCCCGTGTTGAAGGAGGTGGACACTGCCCAGAGACAGGAACTGGCTGAGTGTTATAGCCCTGGGGCCCTGAGCCATACATTTGTCCTGATGAAGGGGCAGCCATGTAATGAGGGCTGGGCTGGGCTGACTTCACCTGCACATTAAAGGTAGGCCTTGAAGAAGTGGAGGCCGTGGTGTAGGAGGCTGGGACTGGCTGAGGCTGGGGTTTGAGTGTACCAATTGGAGTCACAGAGATGGGTCCAGCCTGGGGTGCAGGCTGTGGTTTCAATGTAGACTTTTTAGTTGCTGTTAGAGGGGGTTGGTTCGGGATGACCATTCTCTTGTGTCCTGTGACTGGGGTTGAAACCGGAGGAGAGGCTGTAGAACTAGTGGAGCCCTAAGAAGAATAGGAAGAAAAAGGAAGAAAGAAAACAAAAATTACTGCCAAGGAAACTCAACAAAAATACACAAATAAAAAAATTAATAACTGCTAATTGTTATTTATATATTATTATGTAGAATACAAATAAGGCATGATCTTGCCTTCAGAGATCACAGACTAACCTAAAAATCAGCTATATATCTGTGCATTGCCAATGAATAACAGAAAAGGAAAGGAAAAAAATCCATTTACAATAGCATAAAAAACTTAGAAAAATTATTTGAGGAGAAAGATTATACACTGAAAACTATTAAACACTAGTGAAAGAAATTAGACAAGACACAAACAAATGGAAAAACATCTGTGTTAATGGATTGAAAGACTTGATATTGTTAAAATGTATATCCTACCCAAAGTTATCTACAGATTCAATGAGATCCCTATCCAAATACCAAAATGACATTTTACATACATAGAAAAAACAATTCTAAAATTCACATGGAACCACAAAAAGCCACATTAATCTTGAAGCCAAGAACAAAGCCAGAGGCATTACCATCCCTGATTTCAAAATATATTATGAAGCTACAGTTATCAAAACAATATGGTACTGGCATAAAACAAGATATACAGCCCAACAGAACAGAACAGAGGGCCCAGAAATACCTCCATGCATATACAATCAATTGATTTTTTTTAAGAGGGGACAAAGAATGCATGATGGGTAAGAGCAATTCAATAAATGATGTTAGGGAAACTAGAAATACACATGCAAAACAATGATACTGGACCCTTATCTGACATCATTAACTAAAAATGGGTTAAAGCTTAAAGATGAGAAAGACCTGAAACTTCAACTTCTAAAGAAAGTAACATAGAGAAAAATTTTGTGACATTGGTTACGAAAAATAGCAAGATAGAGCAATGTAACATGATATCTTAACTTGAACAAAAGGAAAGTGGAGGGCATGCTCTTAAAAGGCAGACACACAAGGGGTGCACCTTGTCTGTTCTTATCTCCTGGCCACAGCTAATTCTGATTGATAATGTAGAAATCTATTCAGTCTAACCTATTATGAATAGCTTCTCTACCAGATTGGGGGACAGGGAGAGAGACACATTATTCATCCTAGGATACCACCCTCCCCCCATTAACCTCACAGAGCTTTACATGTGAAGATGCTTAGAAAATGACTAAATCCTTTGAAAATATTCTTCAAATTAAAGAAAAAAGAAAATGACTAATGGAAAAATACTACATAAAAATGATTGCTACAGAGATTCAATTCTCAAAAAAATAACATATTTGCATATCTGTATTTATAAATGATTATATCAATAGATTTATATATAAATAAAAAAGCATAAACAAGTAATCTGTATAAGTAAATTTCTACACCTACATTTTTATTTTCAAAATATGTGAATTTTGAACTATCTGGTTTTGGGGGTGGACTATAGCTGCAGCAGACTAATTTTTAAAATGTGCCTGATTTTCAAAATAAAAATGTTAAATCATAATACAACTTCAAAAATTCCTGCAAAAACAAAAATGAAATGAAATGCCAAAAATAAATGCCTAGAAGCACCAAATAATCCAGTAAGTAGAAAAGATTCACTATATATTTAATTGAATATGTGGGCCAGAAGAATGTTGGCATAGTTTTCTTTAACAATGAAGAACATAAATAAATATGCTTTAAAATAATCCCTGTTCTTTACCCCTTCTACCTCCCATGATGTAAGGCATGTAAAATTGCAAAGAAAAAAAATATATGTGTGTGTGTGTGTGTGTGTATGTTTATGTACACAGAGACACATATATATTTATATATACCTAAATATGCTATTTTCAAACGTATAGTTATAATATATAAAATATTCAGAAACATGCTCACACGTACACAACAGAATTCATAATTAAGTTGAGAAAAATCTTCTCATCTCCAAAGAGAACTCTAGTAGTGAGATATTTCCTAGAAGAAAGCAATAGCTCCTGAAATTGTGCCATGATTGTTTAATTCAAAGACATTAGGATGCTTAAAGTGTGTGTGTGTGTGTGTGTGTGTGTGTGTGTGTGTGTGTGTGTCTTCACCGAGAGAGAGGGAAAAAAACTTATGAAAAAAGTTTCTTCTAAGGAGTCAGGTCTATATTAATTCTTTTTGTTTATGAAGGTTATTGGTTTTCATTTCCAAAATATGTGAATTTTGAACTGTTTTCTTGGGACAGACTTTACAGCTGCAGCAGAGAGCATGCCTGTCATCAGCCCAGTTGCTCAGTCACTGTCTCCATTTATAGTTGGGTTTGTAAAGTGTTCAAAATAGGAACTCCGGGTTTCTGCTGATCTTGAGTCATCAAAGAAAAGAAAAGCTTTCTTCTGTCTTTCATTCAATGCCCATTGACGCTGACTTTTTTCTGACTGGCATGATTGACTAGAAAAATCTGACCTTAAACTTTTTCTAGGTTCAAAATGGCTTTTCCATGTCATCTGTAATAGAATGTTGGAAGTCTTAACTAAGTATTTTTTAGGAATGTCTTGAACATACATATTTTAACAAATTGCTTAATGAGGAAACTATGTTTCTATTTAGTACTATTGGGACCACCTTCAAGCAGGGAGGAAAAGCCACTCCACCACGAAGACAAGAATATCCAGTCTGCTTAAATTACAAAAGTAAATGACAACTTTATCCTCTGAAAGACTAATATATATATATACATATATACAACACACACAAACAATAAAACAAACAAACAAAAAAAGATACTACTGTATTCAAGAGCTTCTTGTAACTTAACAGGAAGCTAAATCTGGAATTACAAAATCCTAGGAAACTACATTTGAGACAAATGATATGTGGAAAAGATAGCCATAAGAGTCAGGACTCCAAGAAAAATGACAGCACACGCCAACTAGGTCTTCTCAAGGATCTGATTTACACAGGTCCTATGTACATAGCCCCATGCAATTGCAGAAGAGTCATAAAGGACAGGGAAATAATATGGGGCTCGCAGAGGCAGAGCCATCATCTCTAGGCTCAGGACAAAGAGAGTGATGCAGAGGTGAAAATCCAGAAAGGGTTGGTGACTGTTCTTGACAGGCAGCTGGGAACATTACAATCAGCAAGTCAGAGAAATATATGTGGTACAAGAGTTTATCAGGGACTCTCAACATAGTACTATGGTCTTCTTGAGTTTGACAGTTATGTGTTTTGCACCGTACCCATTAAATGATAGTCATTTTGACAGTTTATAAAAATATGCCTATTCATTTCCAAACTCCTCCTGTCAGAAGGTGGTTTACTCTCTAGTTGAGAACCATTGGAAGTGAATGTTAACCAAATGTCCCTGGGAATTTTTAAATCTTTATCTCTGAATCAACTGAGCTCACCAGAAAACTATCTATCTGCATCAAATGGGATTTTATATTATGACAAATAAAATGCTTCTTTAATCTTTCTGTGAAATTGTTACTAATGACAATAGCCAACATATTGCCCGGTAGCCGGCAAATAATGATTCCTTTTTTTTTGACAGCAGACCTCTGCTTCTGTCTCTATTCACTGTCTCCAGGATCATGCCCACAACTTGATATACCTTCTATATTATGAAGACTTTAGTATTTCTATCTCCAGAATTCATCTGTATTCTGAATACTAAGCCTAATTCCTCAACTATCTATTTCATGTGTCTGCTTGAATGTCTCATATGCTTTTCAGACTCAATATATTAAAAATAAACTTCATCTACCCTGATCTGCTTTTCATTTGGTTTTCTCATCCACCCAGTTGTTGCTCAAAGGAGAACACTGGGAATCACTTCTGAGACTCTGCCTCACTTCCCATTCAAGAACTAAATCCCATTGATCCTACTCTCAAAAAACAGGGAATTCCATAACTCACAGACATGTCCACATTTTACCATTTCCACTACTATAATTCCATGCCAAGATACCACCATTTTTCATTATGAATTCTCCAAAAACATCCAAACTGGTCTCCCCGTGTCTACTACTACTCTCCTTCAACAAGCCCTTCACATGGTAGTCAGAGTGATTTATTGCAAATGCAAATATTACTTCTGTGCTCAAAAATCTTCAACAGGTTAGTGGAATGACGAACTCCAATCCACCTCTTCTACCTCTTTTTGAGATACACTGACCTTCTTTCACGCTCTCTCACATCTCAGAGATGATACCTACACCAGTGTGCTTCCCCATTGTCTTTAAATTATCTAGTTGATTGCTAGGAATCTCTTACATCTCAAGCTGAATGTCAGAGTCCTCCGTGAAACTTTGCCTGAATCCTCCAGCACAGAGTGTTCTTTACTTCTCCCTCCCTGTAGGTACCATACGTGTATATGTCTGCTTCCATATGGGTAGAGACTGTCCTTTTTATTCACTGCTGTGTCCTCATTATGCTTTATCATATCATAGCACACAGTTGGCATTTAACAGATATTTGGTGAATGAATGAAGGTTAATCTCCAAAGAAAAATGAATTTCTTTGGTCAGATTATATAACTGACCATGGAAAATATGAACTACCTTATTTCTTATTGACTTGACGATGAAGAAATTCTGTAACAATTTAATTCATGCCCAACTACAGTAATCGCATTAGTCCCCCCCACCTCTATATAGTTTAATGATTTTAATTTGGAATGTACTGATATTATTATTTTTCCAAGAGTCTTTGAAGTGCTTATTTTCGTTTTTGTGGCCATGTTGTATATGCAAGTTTCACTTGATGCTGCTGACTCAAATCCCCTCTGGAAATAGTTAAAGGACAATTTTTAAATAAACTTACTAAGAAAGGAAAGAGATGAATGCATTTAAAAATAGTATTTAACAACATGTACTAAAACGAAGTACGTTCTGAATTTACTGCCAAGTAAACATAATACCACAAATCCCAGAAATTCAATCCAAAGTATTTATTCAATAAAAATTTATTGTTAAGTCTACTATGTGACAGGCATGGAGCTCCTCACTAGATTCGCAATAAGGCAAAAAAAAAAAAAAATCGCATTCATTGCACTCAGAAAGTTCTTAGCTATAAAATGTTTGGGGCAAAATTTAGTGTGATGAGTAAACATGATTTCTACTTAGAAAATTTTCTAAAGTAACAGAAGGGGAAACTAGATAAAAGCTAAAGTCAACATTTAAACAGTAGCACAAAATTCAAAATCTTTTTATTACATTTTTATTTAGCTACATGACATGGGAAACTGCTTAAGATTTAAATGTAAATATAAATTGCAAATGAAAAACATGGAATGTGAAAACATTTATACAAGACAATTGAGGCCATAGAGAATACAATTTTCATACGGCCAAGGAATATGCAAAACATCAAAAGGGAGAGGTTTGACTTGCTAGAAGATTAAGATGATTAACATTTCCATTTCAATTATATTTTCATGACAATTATCTGAAGTTACTTGAAGAATATCTGAATTGCTTTTCACTTTCAATTATGTACTTTGTCTGGATAAATCTGTGGCAGAAAACACAAACTAAAATTCGTATTGGTAACGCCAAAAATGTGTAATAACAGCAAACATTTACATAGAATTTACCTGGTGCAAAAAATTTGTGTTGAACATAGTTTATATACAATCCTCACAACTACTCCTGAGACAGAAACGAATCCTTACTTTCCAGAAGAAAATACTGACAGAGAGATTAAGTAACTGCCCAAGGACACACCACTAGCAGATGGCAGATCGAGGATGCAAACCTGGGTAGTCTGGCTCCATAGTTTGGGTTTAAAAAACCATCTACCTCTCTCAAGTAATGAAAGAGCAAAATATAACAGTTCACATGTTAAAAAACACACACACATGACCTTCTCATTCTATCTGTAGTTTTTCTATTTTTAAGAGATAAGTAATCAAAATGTAGACAGGAAAATCTTTCTCTCTCCTTAAAGAAAAATTGAGTAAACTGGAGAATGAACAGAAAATAACAATGCCAGTATCTGAGAAGCAGCAAAGCGATGTGAACTAAGTAAACTAAAGAATTTATTCTGTCAAAAGGCAGCTGCTACCCCAGTGCAGTGAGCCAGCTCCCTGCTGACATGTGGAACATGAATCAAATATTTCTCTTCTGATTCTAAAGCTGTGTTCATCTGTTTTTGTTGTTGTTGTTGTTGTTGTTTTGGCAAACACAAGGAAGAACAGTGAAACAAATAATTTCTGCAGGCCACCTGTAGTGCATGAGGTACACCTCGCAATTCCCAGTTTAAGTTATGGATTCTGGCAAATGAAAATATCACTAGGAAGCACGCAGTTGAAAGCTGTGCACTGGAACTTGGGAGACCCAGAAAAAAAGTGCCAGCTTTGCCACTGTTTAGAGTTTAGTGACATTGGAAAAGTCATATGACTTCTCTAGACTGACTCCTCATCTGAACAATAAAGGAGAGGAAAATGTTAAGTTATTCTTCTCCTTATTTATTTATTTATTTTTAAAAAGCAAAAAGTCTTTCTCTTCAAATTAAAAATATTTGTATATCACTCAGAAAAAAAAAAACAGATTCATTGGTTGAGGCACCTATAAAAGAAGGTATTCTGACCCTCAAAAATCCAGTGATTCCAAGAGTACACGTGCAATATTCAGAGTTTTATTGCCCAACAAGAGCTTGGGCTTATTATCAAGGGTTCATATCAGGTAGGCATTTAATAAAGAATACCTGGATAAATCAACAGAATTGGTTTCTGAGTTTGTTCAATGAGCAAAATGCAAACACAGCTAACCTATTTCAGTTATGATGCAATGCCTAATTTGCTGCTTCTTTTGGCTTAATGCAAAAATAACGTCATCATTTTCTCCTAACCATGATTAGAGGAATAACTGAATTTTGGCTTTCTTGAGTCATCTCACTAATGAACTTCCATAAATCAGTCTAAGTAATATATCCACACCTCATTCAACCAGGCCACCTACACTATGCACTTCGTAGATGACCCCATAAGTAGTTGAAAAACAACTTAACAGATTAAGAATGTCATATATATATCTCAAATATATACATATATAATTATATATACTTACATATAATACATATATAAAATATATATTAATCAATCACAAATATATACATATATAATTTATATGTATATATAATATATATGTATTATATATTAATATATATAAATATATAATACATTATATATTAATGCATTAATGTATTATATATTACATTGTATAATACATTATATATTAATGTATTATATAATATATTAATATATAATACATATTAGATAGTTATAAATTATATATTAATATATTATATAATACATTATAGTATATTTTATATATGTATTATATATTTTATATGTATGTATAATATATTATATATGTATAATATAATACATATTATATTTTAATTAATAATTATTTTTAATATATTATTAAATTAATATAATATATAATTATATACATAATATTATATAAATTAATATATAATACATATTATATAGTTATATATTATATATTAATATATTATATTATTAATGTATTATTGATTAATATTTTATATATGCATTATATGTAAGTATATATTAATATATAATATTATTTATTCATATATTAATTATATGTAAGTATATATTTATATTTATTATTAATTAATTATATAATATTAATTATTTATATGATATTAATTAATTGTTTATATATTATATAATAATATATTATTAGAATAATATATATTAATCCATATATATGTAAATATATAATACATACATAACTATATGTATATATACCATATATATTGTGTATATATACATATATACACAATACATATATTAGATATATAGTGCAGCCATTTATACATAACTATGTATATATATACAATATATACATAAATATATATATACACACACATATATGCATATATTTGAGACAGAGTCTTGCTGTGTCGTTCAGGCTGGAGTTCAGTGGTGCTGTCTTGCTACAACCTGTGCCTCCCGTGTTCAAGCAATTCTTGTGTCTCAGCCTCCCAAGTAGCTGGGATTACAGGCACCCACCACCATGCCCAGCTAATTTTATATTTTTTAGTAGAGATGGGATTTCACTGTATTGTCCAGGCTGGTCTTGAACTCCTGACCTCACCCCTGATCCATCTGTCTTGGCCTCCCAAAATGCTAGGATTACAGGCATGAGCCACCATGCCTGGCCATGAGTGCGATATACAAACATAATACTACACATTTAGTAAAGCACTTCTTAAATCCGGCTGCACAACAGAATCATTTAGGGCTTTTTAAAGACAAGATATTGTAGATAAACCCACTCAAGAAAGTGGAATCTGGAAATTCAAAAGGATAGGAGCAGGTGATTTCTCCATTAAAACCAGAGTTCAAAACTACTTTTGAGTACTGTTGCCAAAACTGAACAGGAAATCCCACTTGGAGTTAGGGGCTATGAGTGACATACTGAATTACTCCAATTGCCTTCTAGGAAAATTGATTATATAATTTAGATTTATGGACTAACTTAATGTTTGTTTCTATAAAATTTTTATGGACAATCAGTGATGTAATTTGGTAATATGTAACGAAAGCCCTAATTAAGTTTATACTTTTTAAACCCATAGTTTTATTTCTTGAAATTTAGTCTATGGGAATGACCAGAGAGCATAAATGTTTAGTTTCAAGAAAGTCCATGGTAATAATGTACATTATAAAACTAAAAGATTATCGAAAATTTAAATAATCTATTCATGGGGATTGTTTACATATATTATGGTATATTCATATAATGGACTACTACACAGACATTAAAACAATACCATAGAAATATTTTAAGGTCAGGCGCAGTAGCTCACGCCTGTAATCCCAGCACTTTAGGAGGTCGAAGTGGGTGGACTGCCTGAGCTCAGAAGTTGGAGACCAGCCTGGGCAACATGGTGAAGCCCCGTCTCTATTAAACACAAAAAATTAGCCAGTTATGGCAGTGTGCACCTGTAGTCCCAGCTACTCAGGTGGCTGAGGCAGGAGAACCGCTTGAACCTGGGAGGTGGAGGTTGCAGTAAACCAAGATTGCACCACTGCATTCTAAACTGGGTGACAGAGCAAGAGTCTGTCTCCAAAAAAAAACAAAAAAAAAAAAATTAAAATATATCAATAATCTAGCAATTCAACTTTTCAACTTCTGGGTATATACCTAAAATAACTAAAAGCAGGGATGCAGCTAATTGTACAAACATGGTCATCTCTTCATAGCAGTATTATTCACAATAGCCAAAGGAAAAAGCAATTCAAGTGTCCACTGCTGAATGAATGGATAAATAAATGTGGCATATACATATATATGTGTGTGTGTATGCATGTGTGTATATGCGTGTGTGTTTGTGTGTGTATATGTATATATACACACATATATGATATATTATGTATACACACATATATAATATATATCATTATACACACATATATCATATATATGTGTATATATATTAAATATATAATATATATGTGTGTATATATTATATATATGTGTGTGTATATCTATGCCTACATCTATATATCTCCATCTATATCTATCTATACTTACATGTATACACACAATGTAATAAGAAAATTCTGACACATGCTACAACACGGATGAAGTTTGAAGATATTATGCTAAGTGAAACAAATTAGTTACAAAAAAACAAATACCATATGGTTCTAATTATAGCAGGCACCTAGAATCATCAAATTTATAAAGCTAGAAAGTAGCATGGTAATTAGTACGGAATGGAAGTACGAAGGATGGAGCTAGAGTGTTATTGTTTAATGGGTAAGTAACTTCAGTTTGAGTAGATAAACTTCCACTGGTGATGGCTGCACAACAGTGTATATGTAGTTAATGCCACTAAACTATACACTTAAAATTAGTTAGATTTTTAATTTTATATTATCTATATTTTACCACTGTATAATAATAATAAAATGTGTCAAACATTTTCTATGTTTTAAAATTCAGTTAGAAAACATTGTTTTAAATAATGCATCTATATCTCATATATATACATACACATACATACACGGCTAGAAGAATTTATTCCCAAACTGATAACATTGGTTATTTAAGGGGGTGATTTTTGGGTATTCCATATACTTTTCCTATTTTGCCAAGCATCTACCACATATTACTTTTTTACTCAAAGGAAGATATAAATATTTTATAGGCATAATATATGTTACACATTTCTCATATAAATGTATAAAAATACACATATTTTTAACATAATATATATCAGAAATATACACATTATTTTAAAAACTAAGCAAACGCCCTCCAAAATATTGTGGTATTCCAATGTCCATGTGTATGTACATACAAAAAAAGGAAGGAACGTAGCATAAAATTAAAAATGGTTTAAATGAATCTTAAAAGTTTACAGTTTTACACTAGGTGAGGCAGTTAAGAGAAAATTTTATTCTTGGTTTTAAGTTTTACTTTATTTCCCACATTAAAGAAAAAAAGTAAATTTATAAATTAAGATAAATGGTAATTGAAACCTGGTGATGAGTTTTTAAAAATCTCAAATGCTATGCATGAAAAAAAAAAATCACACAATTTTAATTGGTGCCACCAAGTTCAAAATATTGCTGCCAGTATACCATTAGTATTCATTTTTAGTCCTCAATGGACACATGAAGCACACACCACATGCACATACACCCCCACCACACACACCTATTAAGTCCCCATAGATTTTTTCAGAGAGATGCACACATAAATATCTTACCTCTCTGAAATGTGTCAGCATTTATTCATTTCACAGCACTGTGCTCTGCTAGTGATGGGCTATTCTTAATAGCTTCAGAGGCAGAAATAGTTAAAACAGTATAGTCTGGTGTGGCACTCGAGAGCAGTTTCTGTCCCAGAAGCTTTTCCATGTAATTCTGACAACACTTACGATAGGGTATACGACACTGTGAAGAAAAACATCTCCCTGGACTTCTAGAGACCCCAATGGCAGTATGTCAAGGTGTTTTCTCAAACATAAAATCAAGTCAGTTAGGAGCACCCAGACGCTACCCTGAAAATCTTAATTTTCTAATTCCTATTAAACAGAGAAGCAATGATCCAGGTACAGGCCTGCACTCACATCTGCATAAAGCTAGCATATCATCATATTAAAACTAAGGGCCAGGCGCAGTGGCTCACACCTGTAATCCCAGCACTTTGGGAGGCTGAGGTGGGTGGATCACCTGAAGTCAGGAGTTTGAGACCAGCCTGGCCAGCATGGTGAAACCCCAACTCTACTATAAAAATACAAAAATTAGCTGGGCATAGGGATGGTGTGCCTGTAATCCCAGCTACTTGGGAGGCTGAGGCATGAGAATTGCTTGGACCTAGCAGGCAGAGGTTGCTGAGAGCCGAGATCATGCCACTGCACTCCAGCCTGGGCAACAGAGTAAGGCTTTGCCTCAAAAAAAAACAAAACAAAACAAAGCAAAACAAAACAAAACAAAACAAAAAAACCAACTAAGAAAGCCAGTATTTTAAGGAATGTCCTCTCCCACTCTCAATAACTTTCAAATGAGATAGAATGCCTTCCGTTTTGATCTTGACAGGTCTCCAACGCCCTTGTTCATATAAACACCCATCCATGTATCATTAGTTCCTAGAATATATATGGGTATCATAAATACCCATACAGTACACTCAGTTCCTAGCATGCACATGCCCAGCCAGCACTGGATAAAATGCCATTGTGATGAAGGTTAATTCAATCTGAGTGTGTTCTATAATCTAGAAACGTAGTGAGAGAAGAGCCTATTTCCATAACAAGTGACCTCGTTTGCTGAAGCATCCCCTCAAGGGAACAGACACTTCTCTCCAATCAGGCCAGGGGTTTAGTGAAAAATACTGAGAGTTCAACCAATTAGCCAAGAAATAATAAAACTCAATCCCAGTGAGAATAGTATTGGTGCATTTTTATATGACTGGTAGCACTGAAAATTGAAATAATTCTTTTGGTGGACAAACTTGTAATGAAGAGCTATTAAAATGCTCATAACTAATGTTACTAGTTTATATTAAAGAAAAAATCAGAGGATGGTTGAGAAAATCATGGAACATTGAGCTAATGGAATGGTATGCAGCTGGAAGGCCAAAAAACATTAATTTACAACAGTTTATTTATTTTATTATTTACTTTTTTTTAATTTTTGAGACAGAGTCTCACTCTGTCACTCAGGCTGGCGTGCAATGGTGTGATCTCAGCTCACTGCAATCTCTGCCGCCTGGGTTCAAGCCATTCTCCTGCCTCAGCCTCCTGAATAGCTGGGACTACAGGCACATGCCACCACACCCAGCTAATTTATTGTATTTTTAGAATAGATGAGATTTCACCATGTTAGTCAGGATGGTCTGGATCTCCTGACCTCATGATCGGCCTGCCTTGGTCTCCTAAAGTGCTGGGATTACAGGTGTGAACCACTGCGCCTGGCCCAAAACAACAGTTTATAAAGAAAAGTAAAATAATTGTGCATATGTATATTGACAAAAACTATATAAATCAGGTATGTTTCAAGGTTAGTAGATATTATAAAGTTTTAGCAATGTGATTATATTATAAATGTATTTCTTCACAGTATTTTTTCTCCTCTTGATAGAGTAAAGGTTGTTAATTCTCTCTACCAGTTACCATCAATGTTTCCACTTCTATTAACTTGTTAGTGCCCTAGTCCAGTCCACTATGATTAGTGACCAAATTTACTGCAACAAATACATACACACACAGGTATATGTGTATTTTTAAAGAATATGACTGCTTATTGTCCTCTAGTACCCTGTTCTACAATCAAAAAAACTGAAATATGATCGTTGCCTTCCTGTATTAAAATCGTCGAAAGTTCTCATTGCTCTTACCACAAAGTCGAAATTCTTCCCTGACAGAACAACTGCTAATCTTCTTAGCCTCCTCTCGGACTTTCCTCTACACAGCAGTCAACACTGCAGCTATCCTGTGGTTGCCCTGACTTGAACACTTTCCAGCCTGCTTCCACCTCACACCTTCTAACTGCTATTCGCCCCTCAGATTTCAAATGAAACGATGCTTCCTTCAGGAAGCCAACTCAGATCCTCCTAAACTAGACAAGTTGCACACCATTAACATCTATTCAATATATTGCATTATCCTTATGATAACCCTTATGCTTTGTTTTGCAATTACTATGTAGTATTCTCTTCCTCTCCAAACTCCAGGTGTGTTGGAACTTGGGCTTTCTGGTTCAACATTCTATCCTTAAGGTCTAGCAAAGAGATTTTCCATGGGTTTTTATTGAATAAATTAGTTTGTTCAGTAATGTATTATTGGCAAATTCCATACAAGAAAGAAGTGTTTAAACAGATAAAACAATAATGGCAATAGCTGGCTAACACAATTGCCCACTCTTCCCATCCCCATCAGTTTTGCGAATCATTCATCTAAGAAGAATTTAAAAGTATGACAGAGGATTCTGTAATTCAATCTAATTTTAAAAGTTCTGAGTTAGTTTACGCACTTTGGGTTTCTTAGCTGAAGGTAGCAAGACATTTGGTAAGCGTGGTTCACTAGTTTTTGGTTATAATCAACTACTGTAATAGAACCAACCATTCCTATCTATTACTGCTACTCAGAGGCCATAAAAAGAAAAGATATTAAAATGGGTGAGATCCTATCTCTCCAGAAACTCTCAACTCCTACAGGGGTTTCTTATTGCTGAAATTTGTGCATCAGTGGTAGAAATTAAAATGTGACCACCTTGAGACAAGGGTCTGAAAAGAGCTATGTGGGGAATAATTTTTAATAAAGGATTTTTTGAGAAGAAATAACTACTTTATTTGTTAAAACATACAATTAAAACATACAATATTCTTCACATAATTGTAGTATAAGAAATGTGAAGGTCATAAATTTCTACATTTTCCCCAAGGAAACCTCAGGAAAGGTTTGCCTACAGTGACAAAGTCTTCAAAGAGTCAGGATTCGAGATGTTTTCCAGAATCGAAAACCAGTGTTCCTACCATCACACCAGAATGACCAGACATAATAATAAGCCTACAAAAAAGCAGCAAGCCCAGTTTTGTTCTTCAACAAAAGTGGATCTCGGTGTATACACACCAGGCAGCAGTGCATGGAAATCACAAATTAGGCTCAAATTAGGAACAAACTGGGTTGCTCTATTCTCATACAAGAGTTTCTAACGTATTCGGGGAATTCAGAAAGAGAAGCCACCAGTGTGAGCAAGTGGCTATATCTGCTTCAATGGAAACAGACTCTCGTTCACATATTTCTGAAGGAAATTTGGGTGACTGAAAGCAAAACCAAAAAGGAATAGGAGGTGCGTTACAGTTCTGAGAATTCCATGAACAGAACTTGTTAAGACCTATCAAATATTTCAAATAAAATATTTAAAGGGCATCATATTTAGACACAATAAGCTCATAACAAAGTCACTAGATGTTTGCTCAGTTTTTTTCTCTTTGCAGAAAACATGCTTATTTTATAATAATCACTGTATTATGATGATTTGACTGTGTACCAGTTACATTATATATTGTATAGGATATAAAAAAGTTCCTCTTCTAACATATTTGTTCTCCAAAATGGAGTTGTCTGTCCACTTTTTGTAGATGGATAAAGGAAATGGATCACAACAGGGTATAATTTCTAAGGGGAGAGTACTTTTGCCACAGAGTAGGAGGAAGGGTAGAAAATGTTTTCATAAAGAGTGACTATTAGGGACAAATAAGAGCCCTATTCACCAAACCTGTACACATCCCTTTATCCCTGTAAAGCCAGCTATGAAAGCACATAATGACTAACTGCGGCAAAATTACTCACATTCTAACTTTGCATAATCGCTAAAATGGCTCTGGTTTTTTAACCCTCCCCCTTCAACAATTCTGCACTCTTAAAAATTTTTTTTCAACCACAGCACAAATGGTTACAGCAAACGGGTGTACCAGGCACATCTGCTGTTTCAAAAAGAATTCACTCTCCTGTGCCAAATCCACGTCTATCAGAAGAAATAAAAATAAATTGCGAGCAGGTTCAGCAAATGCCCAGATAAATCCTGTAGTGACCACATGGGGTAGATTCATTTCTGGTAGTTGGTTTGTACTGAAGAGGGTGAGGCAAAGGAGGGGTGATTTGGAAGCAAGGGACTCTCTCTCTCACGCCTGTCTTCGTCACTCAAGAACTGAATGCACAGTTAAGGTAGCTCCCTTCTCGATTTTTTGTGCAACTATTTAAAAAATTAGGATTGTGTTTACATAATTCCATAGGTGAAGGGCAGTTGGCAACATGTCTTGCAGTATATGAACAGTCTCCTTTAGAAACAATGATAATGATGAGAACAACAACAGTCTTAGTTTGAATGGTCCCACATATAATCCTTTGCTATGTTGTCTATTTATATTTCTAAAAGCTTTGCTGAAAGCGCCTACTTGATATTTTAGATCATTCAGTGAGCACATGTCCTAGAATTTGGGGTACTAAAAAATTTATGTTTTCTCTTTTCTATATACTGTTAGCTGGAAATATGAGGATGGCTTTTGAAAGAGAGCACCATGATTTTGACCATGGTACAAGGTGACCAAGCTCTATAGCAGAGCAAGGGAATGGTGGCTAGCCAAGATCAAGGTGTCAGCACAACTGCTGAAATCCCATCAACTGGGGGATACAAATGAGTGATGAGGGTTCAATCATTTGGGGCTTACTTCTCCAGTAGAACTTTCTTTAAAAAAATAGGAATTCTTCTTTCCTTTTTAGAATAGCAAACATCAACAAATTCAAAGACAAATGCTTTTTGGGACACAATTTTAAATTAGGACAATAAGGACTGAAATTCCTGGGTCCAAACAAATTCACTTATGTTGTTTTTTGGGTTTTAATTTCCTCTTTATAAAATTAGGGGATTTGATTGAAAGAATTCAAAGAATCTGGGTAGCTTAAAGTCCCTAAGGGATGCCTTTGGGCTCAGATGAATTCTGATACCTAAGGTTCTTTGGAACAGCATATAAACAGAAAAGCCCTTCTCATTCGAACATTATTTTCATAATTTATCTTTATAAATCTCATGAGCTGTACAGGTAATGGGATGCTTAATCTCCTTGTGTTATAATGTTACAGGAAAATAATAGGATATAAATTCATACATATATCAATGATTAATATCCTATATGTGAATAAGAAAAAAAAACTGAGTGGTAATTATGAGTGGTGTCAATACAGATATTTTTCTCTTTTTTTCTCCTTTCATTTTCTCTTATAAGTGAGCATATATACTTACATTTACAAAAAAGTAACTTTATTTACAGAGAAAAATAATTGTATCTCCAAATTGTATTTCCTTTCAGAGAACACATTGCCTTTTCCCCAAATCACTAAAAACAAAAAAATACATTTAGTTGGCTCAAAATTTATGACTTCGGATTTCTTTTTGAAAATAATCTAGTAGGTGCTTTCAGCAAAGCTTTTAGAAATATAGACGAAATAGCTAATATTTGTGAAACCATTCATAAGCCTATTGTTCTTCTCATTATTATTGTTGTTTTTAAAGAAGACTTAAATGTAAGACCTAAAACCATAAAAACCCTAGAAGAAAACCTAGGCAATACCATTCAGGACATAGGCATGGGCAAAGACTTCACGACTAAAACACCAAAAGCAATGGCAACAAAAGCCAAAATAGACAAATTAGATCTAATTAAACTAAAGAGCTTCTGCACAGCAAAAGAAATTATCATTAGAGTGAACAGGCAACCTATAGAATGAGGGAAAATTTTTGTAGTTTACCCATCTGACAGAGGGCTAATATCCAAGATCCACAAAGAACCTAAACAGATTTACAGGAAAAAAGAAAAACAACCCCATCAAAAAATGGGCAAAGGTTATGAACAGACACTTCTCAAAAGGGGACATATATGCTGCTGAGAAACATATGACAAAAAGCTCATCATCACTGGTCCTTAGAGAAATGCAAATCAAAACCACACTGAGATACTATCTTATGCCAGTTTGAATGGCAATCATTAAAAATTCAGGAGACAACAGATGCTGGTGAGGCTGTGGAAAAAGAGGAATGCTTTTACACTGTTGGTGGAAAAACCATTGCGAAAGACAGTGTGGAGATTCCTCAAGGATCTAGAACTAGAAATATCATTTGACCCAGCAATCCCAATACTGGATATATGCCCAAAGAATTATAAATCATTCTATTATAAAGACACATGCACATGCATATTTAATGCAGCACTGTTCACAATAGCAAAGACTTGGAACCAACCCAAATGCCCATTAAGGATAAATTGGATAAAGAAAATGTGGCACATATACAGCATGGACCTCTATGCAGCCATAAAAAGGATGAGTTCATGTCCTTTGCAGGAACATGGTTGAAGCTGGAAACGATCATTCTCAGCAAACTAGCGCAAGAATAGAAAATTAAGCACCAGATGTTCTTACTCATAAGTGGGATTTGAACAATGAAAACACATGGACACAGGGAGGGGAACATCACACACAGGGAACTGTTGGGGTGATGGGGGGCTAAGGGAGAGACAGCATTAGGAGAAACACCTAATGTACATGATGGGGTGATGGATGTAGCCAACCACCATGGAACATGTATACCTATGTAACAAAAATGCATATTCTGCACATGTACCCCAGAACTTAAAATATAATTAGAGAAAAAAGAAAAAGTGTTTCAAAAAAAGGAAGGAAAATGCAATCTTTCATACAGTCATTGAGTATCTACTGACCACTTTCTAATTACCAGGACTTTTGCCAGCTATTGGGTAAAAAGTTACCATTCTTGGCCCCAGTGAATTCAAGTGTAGACAGGGAAACAGGCAGAAAACCAGTAGAATTTTTTTCAGATTTTCAGAAGTCTTACAAACTCTACTTGGAACACAGTGCTTTACTGCAACCCATTCATTTTTCAAACAGAGAGCTGAGTTCTAGCCAGCCAAAGAACACTGGCTTAAGAGCAGGAAAACCAGGAAACCAGGGTTCTTTTCATTCTACTCGGAACTGCTGAATGGCTTTAGGCACATTCTTGTCTGTGTGACTCAGTTCCTTCC
This sequence comes from Callithrix jacchus, assembly GCF_049354715.1. Taxonomy (NCBI): domain Eukaryota; kingdom Metazoa; phylum Chordata; class Mammalia; order Primates; family Cebidae; genus Callithrix; species Callithrix jacchus. The sequence continues at coordinate 17,579,464 of NC_133516.1, read as the reverse complement.
CCTTCAAGACACTCGCTAAAAATAATTCTTTATACTTTACATGGGCAGCTGAATTCAAACTTCCCCTAATCTGTTCTCCCTCTTGATATTCCATGTGTAAGTGCTATGACCTAGGTAATTCTTACACACTCTTAAGTTTGAGTAAGAGTGTTCTAAGCTATGTAACTCAGGAAAGGGGTCATGTTCTCATATTCCTATTTTCAGCCTTTCATAACACTTAGAACATGGCAGCACCAAGACTATCCCATAGTAGAGTTTCAAAACATCATAGAGCTCTACTTACCATTTGATCCAGCAATCTCACTACTACGCAGAAGAAATCATTATTCATCATTATTCAAAAAAGATACTTGCACGTGTGTTTATAGCAGCACAATTCACAATAGCAAGATCATGAAACCAACCCAAATACCCATCCATCAATGAGTGGATTAAGAAACTATGGCATATATATATATATATATATATATATGATGGAATACTACTCAGCCATAAAAAGGAATGAATTAGCCGCATTTGGAATGACCTAGATGAGATTAGAGACTATTATTCTAAGTGAATTAACTCAGGAATGGAAAACCAAACATCTTATGTTCTCACAGATATGTGGGAGCTAAACTATGAGGACGCAAAGGCATAAGAATGATACAGTGAACTTTGGGGACTTGTAGGCAAGAGTGGGAGGGGAGCAAGGAATAAAAGACAACAACTATGGTGCAGTGTACACTGCTCGGGTGATGGGTGCATCAGGATCTCACAAATCTCAGCTAAAGGATTTACTCATGTAACCAAATACCACCTGTACTCCAATAACTTATGGAAAAAAAAAAGAAAAATCATAGAGGAATGAATGAATATATTCAAATGTGAAACTATTACCCATTTTCTTAATTTTCTTGTGTGTGTGTGTGTGTGTGTGTGTATGTGTGTGTGCACGTGCACTCAAGAGCAAGAGATAGCACCTGTACAGAATCTGTGACATCAGAGCTGTAATCTATATAGTTATTCATTCTATTCCTAGATTTCTTCATTCAATACCCTAAAAGCAAATAAATAAATAAATAAATCAGAAAAACATACACTTTTCCATGGATACCATTCATGGAATGGCAGGATACAGAATTAGTCAAGAAAATATTTTACTATCAATTTTGTATTTACTCCTGTCTCTTCATGTTTTTAAATAATATTTAAATAAAATAATATTATTCAATGTGTCACAGAGTTTTGAGAAAGCTAGGCAAGCCCTCAAGTAAGACATAGTTTACTCATTAAAACAATGATATCCTAGGCACAGTGCCTCATACCTGTAATCCCAGTACTTTGGGAGGCCAAGGCGGGCAGATCATTTGAGGTCAGGAGTTAAGAGGCCAGCCTGGCCAACATTGCGAAACCCCGTCTCTACTAAAAACACAAAAATTATCTCGGTATGGTGGTGTGTGTCTGTAATCCCAACTACTCGGGAGGTTGAAACAGGAGAATCACTTGAACCTGGGGGGTGGAGGTTGCAGTGAGCCAGGATGGCACCTCTGCACTCCAGCCTGGGAGACAGAGTGAGCCTCCATCTCAAAACAAAAACAATGACACTCATTGTAGACAATATAAGAAGTATTCACAAGGTTGATAAAGAAATAAAAAACTCATAATTCAAAACTTTAGTGATAACAACTGTTAAATTTTGGTAAATTTATTTTCATGGTTTGTATATCTATGTATACATGTATCTGTGTGTATGTGTGTGTGTGACTGTGTGCATGTATGTGTTTTGTATAGGTGATAATGCTTAAACGTGAACCCTTTTTATGTATGGGTTTATATCTTATTTTTTTATTTAACATTATATCAGAGATGATATATTTTAAAATTCTTCAAGAGTTGTTTATAGCGTGGTAAGCCAGTAGTCAATCTGCTTTAACAGATACAATGCTCCAATGCAACAATTTCCTATTTATTATACATATTTAGTTGCAAAATCAAAACCGGAACAAAAAGCACTAAGATATTTTTGCTGTTCTACATTATGCTATTCTATCATCACAAAGTAGTTTGTTTCTGATAAAAAAGATTTGAGGAGGTGCAACAGTGTATCAAAATGCCAGGCATGCACTTTTAACAAAATGTCAGCTCCCATTTACACACTTCTCATGTGTATCAGATAATCTTTTTTCAATCAGCCATACAACATACAGGCAATTCAGAGCCATGCCAAATACAGTTAAAACCCTCTGCTATTGAATTCCAAAAGCCTGATTGTCTCAAGACAGTGAATATCAAAAAGCAGCCATTTACTGTTGTTGTGATTACCATTACTATTTGTATTATCCCATTCTTTCTGTCTCTGAATTGGGTAGATTTTGAGAAAATCAATTGTAGAATGACAGGATCAGGGCTGTGTTGAAAGAAAATGTTAATCTGGCAGCCATATGTTTATGAAAGGCCTAAAGGAAGCCAGCCTGGAAGCTACTGCAATAATCCAGGCAAGAAATGATGAGCCCTAACAAGGAATACAGTTTGAAGGAAAAAGACTCCTGGAGCATTAACTACAGAATGGATACTTTTAGAAATTTTGTCCCAGCATATCTTTTTCTTTTCTTTTTTTCTTTTTTTTGAGACAGAGTTTTGCTCTGGTTACCCAGGCTGGAGTGCAATGGCACGATCTTGGCTCACCAAAACCTCCGCCTCCTGGGTTCAGGCAATTCTCCTGCCTCAGCCTCCTGAGTAGCTGGGATTACAGGCACGCGCCACCATGCCCAGCTAATTTTTTGCATTTTTAGTAAAGACGGGGTTTCACCATGTTGACCAGGATGGTCTTGATCTCTTGACCTCATGATCCACCCTCCTCGGCCTCCCAAAGTGCTGAGATTACAGGTGTGAGCCACTGCGCCCAGCCCTTTTTCGAGCGTCTTTCACTTCGTACAATAATATTTCCTAATGTGAATATGTACAGAGTGAATGAGATCCACCGCTGATGAATGAAAACAAGCGAATATACTCCAAGAGATCTGCATCAAGAAAGGTAGACTGGGGTGTCAGAGCAAAGGCAGAGAAATGCAGTAACAGAAAAAGGCTATATTAGCGCCGAAGGCCTGCATTCTGCTAGTCAAATTAGTTGACATTCTTCACATTTCATAGTCTCGATGCTTTACGAGAAAGGGTGATTTATTTCATTTGGGCGGTGGTCATGCGTACGTCTTAAGGCAAGTGCTAGACAACTTTGTGGGAAAGCACAACATAGGTGTCCAAGCGACCTAAATTCTTTCTCAGACGGAAATTCCAAGAAATAATCTTGCCTCTGATTCTGATAGTAATCATCTGGCTGTGGAGACACCGATGTGAACCTTCAGAGGGGAGGAGGAAATATCGAAGGACAGCAAAACAACGACAAAAATTCTCAAGCACCACCATATTCATTTCACAAACTTCTTAGATATGTCTAAATAGTTTAAGTAAAACTGGGGATTCAGGGTCACAAAGGACCATCCATTTGCCTTTCTAAAATAAGGCACTAAAGTGACTCAGTTTTCCAGTGGTACTGAATCTTGAGATTGAAGGCCTTAGAGATCACAGACTATTTAAATATAAAAAAAAATCCAGAGAGCCAGCAACACTGGAGCTGCATTCCTACATGCAGTCTAGGTTAAATCTGGGAGGTTGAAGAGCCCTCTTGATTACTACAGTCCTCACCACTCTCTAGTATTCTTCAGTCAGCGATCAGTTGTCAGTTAAACATTTACCTTCTTGCTTGCACTGTGGTCTGTCCTATAATAAAGGGTGAAGTGAAATAATTCTTTTGAAATTATCTCTTTTGTTTAGAGTCTCGCTCTGTCGCCCAGGTTGGAGTGCCGTGGCGCAATCTCAGCCCGCTGCAACCTCCACCGCCCAGGTTCAAGAGATTCTCCTGCCTTAGCCTCCTGAGTAGCTGGGATTAAAAGCATGTGCCAATACACCCAGCTAATTTTTGTATTTTTAGTAAAGATGAGGTTTTGCCATATTGGCCAGGCTGGTCTCGAACTCCTGACCTCAAGTGATCCGCCCACCTCAGCCTCCCAAAGTGTTGGGATTACAGGCAAGTGCCATGGCACCTGGCCAATAATATGTCTTTTTTAAAAATGAAGGAGTGTTTGTTTTAAGAGATCTTGAAGAAAATGTAGATTATTCCTAGATATTTTCTATGTAAACAAAAAGCATCGAGAAAAGAACAAAGCACACAATACAATTATAAAAGAAATCACACATTTTATCCGCTTCAACTTTTTACATTGCTTACCTGGGTCTGCTACACTGCAATTACCTCCCTAGAATAAATGAGCTGTCAGTCAGCAGTGACGAACAAAAAAGGTTACTTAAGTATATGAAAGAGTGCTGTGCAGTGCAACGTAAACAATTAGACATGACGACAACTGAACCACAGAAACAGTGAAAGCAAAACCAAAAATCAGGTAAGACTATGGAAAACAACAGCAAATCCTTCATCGTTTCAAAAGGAGCTACATAAGCTATGCATTTCATGACTTTAGTTCAAAATTTGCTTTTTAAATAAATCTATAGTTTTTTTAAAAGAAAATCTAGTAATAAAATATTCCCTGACAAAATTTGTGAAGTTACCATGTTTTAGGATTTGTTTTTAAAATATGGCAAATTAGTATCTTCAATATATAAAAATTAAACTACTGTGAGCCTCACAGGTTTTCAGTGGTAAAGAAAAAAATGCAACATAACTTTTATCATTGGATATAGGATGTTAAAACTTTATTTTAGGATACCATCTTTTTAAAGACATGCTGAAATTCCAGTTTTCAGACTATAACTATTAGGCTTTAACCCATATGAGCATGACAAAAAAATAATCACACAGGCACTGAGAGCTTCATGTCTGTGTGCATCAACCATATGCTTATAAATATCTTATTTATCTAATTATCCATGATAGAGAATTGGCATTCATATGACAGAAGGTAACAGTTCTGTTTTCACTTTTCTTTAAATAAAGGAATTTGTCATTCTTTTGCAAAACTTGGGATCTAAATTAGGGAAGAAACTCAATAAGAGGAACTCACGTGTTGCTTAAATGGACTAAATGTATTTCTTATTTTGGTTCCTTTTAATTTTCAGACCTTTGCCAATGCCCAGAAGTGATAGGCTTAACGCAAAAATAAGGAACCACATCATGTAGACTCAAAAGTGTATCAAATTTTATATATATATAAAACCACCTCCTCCCCTATCTATTATTAAGCACAGCAGCTCATCACAAGGCATGGAGTTCTTTGTAGTGGGGAGATATTTATCACAACAAGTCCTGGGACTCAAGAAGTTCACACATCAGCAAAAGAGGCAAAATAAACTGGTAAATATCTACAAAGTATAGTTGTGCATGCTAAGTAACACAGAGAAGTATATGAAAGTTTCAGATGAGCTAATGTCCAATCTGGCAAGCAGAGGGTGGCTTTCTGAGCCATATCTTCTCAGGTGGGTAGAATCAGAACACATAGATGCCTGTGTGTTTGTGGGGACACATGCATCAGCTTTGAAGGAGAAGGGTGGATCCTGTTTCCAGCAAATCATGTGAACAGAGACACGGACAAAAGGCTGAGGTGGGTATGGAGAACAAACAAATGTGGCAGAATTTAATAACAGCTAAGTACATACAATGTACTAGTCCTGATTTAAAGGCTTTCCATATAACTGAAGAAGAGCCTATTATTATCCTCATTTTATAGATGACGATGACGAAACTGAGGTACGTGAGTTTAAGTACTTGGCCCAGGTTTCAGCCTAAGCTAATGTTGGTATCTGAATCTACACGTTGAGTCTCCAAAGTTGTTCTGTTAGCCACCTCTACACTACATAAAGGAAAGCACCCGAAACAAGACTGAAACATTAGACCAGGACAGATTGTGAAGGGTAATGTCTACCTTTAATTTTAGTTGACAACTAATGTAATCAAATTAAGGGACAAATATTAGGGCATAAGAAGGGCAGGGAAGAGACACAGTGATGAAAATAATACATTGTAGAGATAGCAATTACTTTCTGAAGAGAGGGGACTCTTTTTTCATTAAGAGTAAGGACACACACACCTCTGATGTAAATTACTTCTGTTTAGCTGAGGGTGACATTTTCAGTCTTGAAAAAGGCAGCTTGCAAAATGTTACTTTACTGAAGCCCTATTGTCAGAGCTGTATACTCTATTCCATATCCACATAGGATCTCAGTTTAAAATATACTGTCATTTTTAAATATAAAAGTTTGTCTACATGTGAAGTGTGAATTTAAAATTCTTCACAGGACAACTACGGGAATTTAATTATCATGTTGAACACATTGTGAAAACTAAAACGTCAATGACGACCACAGAGCCAGAAGCATGACCTTTCATTCATTAAGAAAGCTCATAGCCCAATATACTGTACAGCTGGAATTATCATGTTTTGTATTGTTTGAAATTTTTAAAAAGTAGGGGTGGGGGAACACAAAGGAAGTAGGTAAATTATTCCCTAAACCTCTTAAAGAGAGAGGTCATCCACAAATGAGAAACCTATTTTATTTTAAAAGAAGCAAAATGATACTAGACCCTACAAGATTCTCAACTTAATTAAGTCCTGAGTGCATTGCATCAGATAATTCTGACCCACAATCTCTTAATCTAAATTCCAAATTCAACAGATACAAATCATATAACCACTTTACGAAAGGCTGTTTTAAAGTACACTGCCTTTTTATTAGCCTATTATACGAAATTACGGTAATTTCTTAATGAAGTTATGGAAACAGACCACATTATTAATTGTATGGCATATATAATATTTAATTAAAGATACATTATGCTGATAGAATTTAACATCTGGCACTCTGGTATTGCAGACGATGGAGGTAAATTATTAAATTTTAATGTAATAACAACATAAAAATAAACAATCACTATAAATGTCCTCTTGTGTCTTCAGTAGAGTGTCAATTTTCTTTAAAACAACGCTTAAGGACTATTTTGTTAAAAACACCTATGTGGAGGGAAGAAACTCCCAGGTAACTGTCATGTTTTACACTACTCAGCATTCTGCAGTTTCATTTTTCTTAGAAATACGTTTTCTCTAAGCATGTGTTAGTAAAATGGGCGCTGCCTGAGGACCCTCACAATAAATAGTTACTAATTTTTGAAACAGACACTCTAATGACTTTTATTAGTTTAACAGCAAGTTGCCTTACAGGTACTTTCAAAATTTTTCTAGATTCCTTTCCAATGTCAATTGAACATGGTCCATGGTGGACTAATGAGGCCCATTTAGCAGCGATTCCTAATTTACTGCACTCATATTCTTCCCTCCAGGGCTTTTTTCTCACTAAACCATAATCATATCTCATTACCATCGTTTCATTACTACCTTTTTTGGTTTAAATTTTGTTCCTGGCATTTACTTAAGAAAAGGATCCTTTCTTATTATGTATAGAACCTTTTTCTTAAAAATGTCAAATCATAATGTTTCCAACTTAAAAAATACTGCACTCAACGTAAGACAGCCAATTTCAACAACAAAAATAAAAACAAAAGGCTTTTTCCTCTGATTTAAGTTATTCAGTTTTGCTATAAAAACTGAAATGAACCTCCATAAAGCCAATTTATTAGGTAGCAATTTGACTTGTTCTACTTTAAAAGTAGAATGCAGAAGATCTTCACACCTCTTCCTACCCCAGAGACCCTCTCCAAAAAACCTGCCATCTTTGATTACAAGATGCAGCCACAGACTCTATGCTATAGTACCTTAAACATGGATGCAGAGCCTCTAAAAAACGGTGTTATCTAAAAATGCTGGTGTCCATGTAGACTTATAATAGTACATAAATATACAGGTATGTTTACATATGTGTTGGCATATATTTCAAACACATTCAGTAAAGACACAGAAATAATCTTGAAACTTCAGACATAAAACAAATACATTTATATGTTTTCTATTTTTTCCCTTATGAAACGCCTGTATAAATATACAGTAATAGCAGGTTTTTCATTGTAAACGATTTAGACATTTCCAACTTCAGAATTTTAAAACCTGGATTTGCAGCCCAGGGGTGAAAGCAGTATGTATATCTAAGCTTTAGGACTAAAAGAAGAATGCTAATCCCCTGTGCTGGTGCCTTCAATTACCCAAAGGACCATTTCTGTTCATCTCTTCCCCTTTTTTACTAGGGGGCAGTGCTGCCAGAGTTGTGAGAAAATCTTTTCTACTCCACTCTCCATGAATCCATTCAGTTGCCAAGGAAATGGCCTTCAAAATAAGGAGAGGAAAAAGGAAAAAAAAGAAAAGTAAAATAAACTGATATACCCCAACAGAAAATGATGCATCTTAAGAGCAGAAAATATAAAGGGGAGAGGGTTAAGACAGTGCATTTTAACAACCCACTGAATCTTGTTATAAAAACAAGGCATTGACATGCTAAAGTCAACAAGCTTAATCAGTTCTAACATGTTTTCCACCTTTTTGAGGACTCTGAATTCTCTAAATGAGTCACTGGTTCTCTGCAGAATTACATTAAAGTTAGATTATGCCATGTGATTGATTATTTGTCCGTTTAAGTTGCCTTCTGAAACATGAGCCCTGAGAGAAGTTCAAACTTCGCTAATACTTGTCAGTCCTCAGTGGAAATCCTGGAGTAGTATCTTAAATAAAACTAATAGCAAAACATTTCTAAACCCTTTAGGCAGTGATGTTTCATTTCAATTATACTAAAAAACACTTTTATCCAAGTTTTTGAAAGTGTTATAAAAATGTTATGTGAATGGAATTTTTCAAGGAGGGAGAAATTTATATCACAGAGAGAACTCGGACCATCTTCACCCGTTTTACTGTTTTAAAAAAGGTTGGCAGAAGAAAAGCGATCTGGGGCTCCAAAGTAAGATGATGTGAAAAGTATTGAAAGGACCCAAATAAAGAAAATGAAAGAAAAAAAAAAAGACAAGCAAGGGAACAGGATGTAGAAATGAATAATTTAGATATAGAGCATGAGGAATAAGCTATGCCAATAAGTAAAAAACCATAATTTAAATAGAAAATGGCTTGTGATTGTTCTAAGTCATGGCCAAATTCACATACACACACAACACACACACAAAGACTAAAATTAAAAGAAACATTTAGACTTCTTTTTCTAATCTAAAATGGGAAAGAGGTGCTCACTTTTAAAGAAAAATTCCTCATTTATTCTTTCTCTTATCAGAGAACCTTCTTTGTCAGTTCTAACAGCAGATTAATCACTTTCGCAACCTACGGAAAAAGTTTTCTGGAAAGCATAACAGCCTACAAGTGTAAATGACTATTACTTTTCCTGCAGCTCACCCGCCTACAAATTCTCTCTCATCCATGACTCAGCATGAGGTAAAAGGAGCTAATGAAAAGGGCCACATTTCCTTTTAAAAATTGTAAACTTTCTTTCAAAGTGCAGAACTAATTAAAAAAATCCCCCAAAAGCTTGACAGAAAAACGAAGCAGCTCTCCATGAATGTTTGTCAGTTATATACCTAGAAATTTTCTTCCAAGTAATGCTAAAAATAGGCTTGCTGTTTGACTCCCTCCCAAGGCTAAACGCTGTACTTGATTGGGGATTTAGTACTTACACATATCTATAGTATATTTGTAGGATTCCAGCGTGTGGGGGGGAAGGTATAGACATGTTGCTCTGCTGAAACCAAGAAATCAAGAAGAAAGATGAAAAACATAGAACTTTGTGGTCAAGAGAAGGGACTTGTCCTGGGACTTTCCCTCCAAATTGATTTGATTGTGTGAAGAAGCTCTCTAGAAGCAGTCAGGTTCCTAGGGAGCAATTACGGAGGTAAGAAAATTCTATTTTATGATACAGAGGGAAAAATGGTATCACTTTGTTGTACGTGCACTGGCGAGACGGTCACACTATAAACACTCATTAAATATTTACTGAGTGTCTGATCTTTGCTGGACGCTGTGCTAAGTTCTCAGCAGCTGAGACTAGAAGTTTAACAAAATGGTTCTAGTCAATGGTCATTGTCCTCATGGAACTTAAAACTTCTTCTCCCAAGAAGCAGTGAGTGAATGATCATTTGCAGGAGGGAAGGTGTGAGGATTAGGAAGGAAGTTCAAGGAAAAAGACATAGGAGAATACAGCAAGGGCATTTAAACTACATTAGGCCAGAGGAGTGTGCTGAAAAGTTCATAAGGGAAATGGCATCTATGTTGAGACAAGGCAATAAAGGACTGGGGGAGTGAACAATGTTCCAGGGTAAAAACAATACTGGGCCGGGCGCGGTGGCTCAAGCCTGTAATCCCAGCACTTTGGGAGGCCAAGGCGGGTGGATCACGAGGTCAAGAGATCGAGGCCATCCTGCTCAACATGGTGAAACCCCGTCTCTACTCAAAATACAAAAAATTAGCTGGGCATGGTGGCACGTGCCTGTAATCCCAGCTACTCAGGAGGCTGAGGCAAGAGAATATCTGAGTCCAGGAGGTGGAGGTTGCGGTGAACTGAAATCGGGCTATTGCACTCCAGCCTGGGTAACAACAGCGAAACTCCGTCTCAAAAAAAAACCATGTGACTCTCCAGTGGTGGCTCAATGTCACTGCGAATCAGAGAAAAGGCAGTGTGTGGGCTATAGCAAGGTGCCTAAGGGAGGCAGGAATGAGCTACCTCACATGTTCTTAAAGTATACCAGAGAGGTATACAACATCTAAAAAGAAAAGTCTGATGACTATTCCTATTTCACATGTAGAAAATGAAGTGAAAAAGGTTATGCGTCCAAGATCACATTGTTATGTAAATGAGATTCAAACTCCTTTCTGTTTGACTTCAGAGCCTGTCTTCCTAATCACTGTCTTATACTACAGGCATAAGGAGATAACATATTAGACAGGAAAGTAATACAGTCAGAATGGCATTTTAGGAAAGGCTTGGTGGCTAGATGGGGGTGGTCGTGGGGAAATGGGTACAGGAAAACCCATTAGGAGGATATCACCAATGGTCCATGAAAGATGAGGCTGACCTGCAATCACGTAACAGCAGCAGAAATGGGGAAAAGTAGAAAGATTTGCGAAATACTTAGGAGGTAAAATTGACAATAAGGGAAAGAGAGTTTAGAAATAATACCTAAACTTCTGGCTTTGGAAACTGGTTAGATGGTGATAGTACACACCGAAACAACATAGAAGAAATTCCTGGGAGAAGTGAATGAGTTTATTCTGAAAACACTGAGGCTGAGATTTCTGCGATACATCCAAACATACCTGAGCAATATAAGCACTTAGAAACATTTGAATCTGGAGAGCAAGAAACTTTACTGAAACATATTTATATCATATTGCAGAACTGACAGTTGAGTAACTACAGTAGGTAAAGGCTCTCTTAACCTAATGTGGGAAGCAGAACAAGAGCAGGCCTTAGGAAAGACACCCCTTCCCAAAGCCCATGAAACAAAAACAACATTCATGATTGGGCACAGTGGCTCACGCCTGTAATGCCAGCGCTTTGGAAGGCGGAGGTGGGAGGATCAGTTGAGGTCAGGAGTTCAAGACCAGCCTGGCCAACATGGTGAAACCCCATTTCTAGTAAAAATACCAAAAAAAAAAAAAAAGGAAAGAAAGAAAAATTAGCTGGGCATGGTGGTGTGCACCTGTAGAGCCAGCTACTCAGGAGGCTGAAGCAAGAGAATTGCTTGAACTTGGAGGCAGAGGTTGCAGTGAGCTGAGACTGCACCACTGCACTCCAGCCTGGGTGACGGAACGAGACTTCATTTCAAAAAGAAAAAGGAGACCGCTAAAGTGAAATGTTACAGAATGGTAGGAAAAAAATAACAGAGTATGGTGTGCAATAACTCTGAAAAGTTGGCAAGAGGGCCTGACTGTACCATAGATTTACACAAGGGCAGGCACACAAAGGGAAACTCTGATAAAAGCATACCGAAAGAAGGTTATATGTTGGAAGAGTGAGTTGAAGCACTGAACCACATACTGTAAACTGGATGATAAAGGAAATGTAAGAGACTGATGAGGAAAAAGAAAGGTAATAAAAGGTAAATATGCTGAAGAAAAGCAGAACAGGACTCAGAATGAAAGAGTGCCAGAAGAATGGGGGGTTGTGTTCAGAGGCAGGTTTTAGTTGTTATTCTTACGATTTAGGAAGTAAGATAGAAACAAGCAATGATAAGATCCAGGATATAACTAGGGGCTGTAGAGGCTGCCCCTGAATGGAGATGAGAGTCATGGGAGATGAGGGAGTTGGGTCCTGAGCCTCCCAATGGGACTAACAGCTTAGGTAGTGATAGGTGAGTTAGGTCACTTGTCCTGTGGTCAACGAGTAAAGTCCAGAACCAGGACATTAATGAATGGCAGCAATGTGGAGAAAAGAGTAGTTATTCAAATGTCTCTAACCTTCAAGCAGAAGATGAATACAGTACTAAACTGCAGGTTAAGAATGCAAGAGAGACAAGCAACTCTGCTCTTGCAAGTGAAAACTAATACAAAGGACTGTCTGGCCCACTGTGGTTCTGTAAGCCTATACAGGTCCCAGTGTGCCCAGGGTAAAATGCCAGTTTATCCACTTTTACGTTCCCTGGGCCTATCATCACTTCCAGTCACCATTTCCAACGACGATGCTGGCTCTGTCATGGCTGAACCTTTTTGCTCTTCCTGGATTTTTTTGCCGTCAGGTATCCATTGCTTCTCTATCATAAATTTATCTTTTGTAGAAAAAGACTACCCTTCTGTAACGGTTCCTTTTTTGTGTTAATTTTTTTATCCCTTTATTTAATCAAACTCCAATCTAGATGTGGCTGGGAAGGTATTTTGTATATGTGATTAAAGCCTCTAATCAGTTTATTTTTAGGTAATCAAGAGTATGCTAGATAATCTGGTTGGGCCTGATTCAATCAGTTGAAAGGTTTTGGGGGTAGAGTTGAGGATTCCTTAAAGATGAAGGAATTCTGGTTGTGGGCAGCAGCTTCATCTCATGCCACAGAGTTAGAGCCGGCCCTTCCTAATTGCCTAATCTGTAGATGTTAGACTGCCCAGCCAGCCCACAAAGTCATGCAACTACTCCTTCACAATTAATCTCTTAATGTATATCTTCTACTGATTCTGTTTTTCTGGTGCTATTTTCTGTAGGCATCATCCATCACACAGGCTAATCTTTTACTTTTGGTGGGAAACAAAACATTGATAAAGCACGCTGATGCGTGGCAAGACCAATATGTAGACCACTCTTGCTGCATAATGATTAGTACTCTAAATAAAACAACTATTGCTTCTGAAAAACCTGCCTTCCTAGTATAAGCTAAGAATACTACCAATTCAGTTTCATAAAGGGCCTTTCATTATGATGGAAACTTTCTGAATCCTTTTGAAGGCGTCAGCCATCTCATAAGGAGAAGGAAAGAAGTACATAACATATGAAGCTACCCCACATGTCTGTAATCCCAGCACTTTGGGAGGCCACGGCAGGTGGATCACGAGGTAAGGAGATCGAGATCGTCCTGGCCAACATGGTGAAACCCTGTCTCTACTAAAACTACAAAAATTAGCTGGGCGTGGTAGTGCATGCCTGTAATCCCAGCTACTTGGGAGGCTGAGGCAGGAGAATTGCTTTGAACCCGGCTATCAGAAGTCACAGTGATTGTACCACTGCACTCCAGCCTGGGTGACTGAGAGAGAGAGACTCCATCTCAAAAAATAGATATATTCTTACAAATAATGAGGTCATCAAAATCAGAAAGAGACTAGCAAAAGAAGAATATGATTAAAGAGGTAGAGGTTCTAGATCTTACTAATTTTTTAAAAAAAATTTTATCTGCCTATAATTATAATTAAATACTAAATGTTTTGTGTAAGTTTTTTTTTTTAATTGAGAACGATTCCATCGAGGAAAAAATACTTAATTTCAAGAGCATTACACTCATGGAAAATATAACAAAATTATGTCATCTTTTGGCTAAAATAGGTCTTGCTACACTGTCAATTAATTCAGTTATTGTAGGGTACTATGGTTTACATAAGCCAGGGTTTCAACCTGAGATCTTAACACATTGGGCTTTTCATTTTACTTTATATGTGTGTGTTATGTGTATTTATTTATTCAATTAGACACAGGATCTTCCTCTGTCGCCCAGACTGGAGAGCACTAGTACAATCACAGCTCACTGTAGCCTTGATCTCCTACCTCCTGGGCTCAAGCAATCCTCCCACCTCAGCCCACCCCCACAAGCCCACACCCCACCCTAGCAACTGAGACAACAAGCACATACCATCACACCTGGTCAACCCTGGCTATTTTAAAAATTTTTTTGTAGTGACAGAATCTCACAATGTTGCCTAGTCTGGTCTCAAACTCCTGGGCTCACAAGATCATACCACCTTAGCATCCCAAAAAGCTTGGCTTATAGGTATGAGCCACCATGCTCAGCCTCACTGGGGTTTTAAAATATATAACAAGACCCAGAATTGTTAATAAAGTTAGTTATTCAGTTACTAAAAGTACTGTATTTAAAGATCAAATTTTAACGCGATTGCTTTTATTGCTTTTTAATTCTAGGGTAGTTGGTTGGTTAACGTCTGGTTAATACAGAAACATGATGAACATGTATAATCTTTCTTTTTGAAATAATTTCAATAATTACAGAATGTAAACACTTTAAGACTTAATATGACACCCTTATTTTTCACAGGATACCTGAAGTTCCAAGAAGGACATATCAGTTTTCCGGTGTCATAAAGACTGGGTGGAACCCAGTCTAGAATGACTTCCTACCTTGTTCCCAGTGTTCTTCCCACTATTCACTATTAAGTAAGAGAGTTTTAAAACACATTCACATACACACCTCCATATTCCCTGCTTTCCCCACCCTTATAAAATCCCATGGGATGCTTCTGGCAGGATTCAGAGACAGTTTCGGCAACTCTAGCCACATTCCTGGAATCCATTTGCAAATGCTGGTCAGCAGAGCCTGCTTCATTCCCTTTTCGGTATCGGTCAGTAAAGGTTAAGTGTATGTGAATTATCACAAGGTTATTTTTACTCTCCCACTACCCCCTTTTTTTGGTAAGTGATCAGTGACTACCAGGCACAGGAAATACATTTCACTGAATGATTTTCTAAAATCAAAACTCCATCTGGGCTGGAACTGAGACAGGATTAGGGAGGACCATTTATAACATTAAAACCAGCTACATTAAACCACTGAAAGATGCTTAGAGTGGGGAAAGGGTCTTCACCTTTGCCTGAAAATACTTCCAAGGCTGCATCCTGGCTCCTCTGCTAGCCAATGTGTTGTGTGAATAGCAGCACATGCAGCTGGTGATCTCATTGTGACTCAGTGCACCACAGGAAGAGAAGGTCGGATGGAGGAGGAACTAACTCAGAATTGTAGGACAGAAGTCTCAGCTAGCAAGTACTAAGTGTGGTCTCTTTAGTTGAACAGATAAAGTTCAAAGAAATAAAAAAGTGAGGGAATGAGCTGCTAAAGTGAGTTTCCTTTAAGTGACAGGTTATATTTCCCCTTTAAAAATTAAAAGACACACAAGAAAAACCTGTCAAATTCATTGTGGACTAAATTAATATTATAATATCTAAAACTAGTAGCATAACATGGACTGGTGAGGAAAATATCAGAGAAAGAAAACTAGTGTAAGTATAGCAGGAGTGGTCCTGGGGTGAGGAGTCAAATTTATAACCACAGCCATCTGGAGAATGGAGAAAATAAAGTATATATGCTCTAGCTATTAGGGACCAAAACTCCTGGCTGCTAGGAAGGAAGACAACCAAGATTTTATGAACCTTAAAGGAAAAAAGGAAAAGAAGAGTAGGAAAGGGGAAAAAGGGCAAGGGAATGAAGCGAAGGAAGGGAAGAGGGAGGACTATGGTAGCCACTCCACTTGAAAGGGGTTTATTGCAACCACCAGACTTACATTCAAATGTTCTGTCATCAGGTTAGTAGGGAAGGAGGGTCACTCTATATTGAAATTAATAGTAAAAACCATAGATATATCTTTGTTTTGAGATAGACTGAGGTACAGAGACAATGATATATGAATATAAGCACAAGCCATCTTCTTTCAAAAATCTCTTTTTCTACCATACTACTTTTAAAATCTAGGTTTCACAGTTTATTCTGTGAAAGAGTCTGGTTAGTGACTTTCTAGAAAGAAGGAAGAAGGCAGGGAGGAGGGGAGTGGAGAGGGAGGGAGATAAAGGTGGGGAGAGGAAAACAGAGGGGAGAAAGAGAAAGAGAGAGAGAGAAAGAAAGGGCCAGAGAGAGGAAGGGAAGGGAAGGGAAAGAAAGGAAAGGGGAGGGGAAGGGAGGAAAGGGGTGGGAAGGGAGGAGAGAGGAGGGAGGAAGGAAGGAAGGAAGGAAGAAAAAGAAAGGAGAGGAGGGAGACAGTAGAAAGGAAGGGAAGAAAAAAATGTAATAGTTGTCAATTTGCCTTTGTAGATATTAATTACTAAAGGTTTTCTACTTGCAAAACATACTCTATACATATGTATATATATAAACATACATATTTACATAAATTAAAAAATATATTATATATATGTTTATAAATACATTTATATTAATTACAACATATATGTAAAACCAAAGCAAAGTAGGCTCATGAGAGAAAATTTAAAGATAAGTAGAAAAGTATAGAAAGAAGCCTGCTCCCCACATCCCAGAAATAACTAGTTAGTGTATATTGCCCTTTAGATTTCAAGAAACACACACATGTACTTATATACATGTATAAAAATGTATTCACAATTCAGATAACATACAGATTTATAAATTAGATTAGACATGGAAGTAACTAGAGTGTATTTCTTATTTCACATAAGAGAAACTTAGATGAGAATAATTTGTTACTGTCAGGGAAATAACAGAATTAGGATTTTTTTTAATCCAAGGCCCTACAATTATCCATAAGGATTATCAAATATATTTTCAGATTAAGTCTTACAAATCTAGAAAGTATGGGGCAGAAAAAGCCAGTGTTTAGAGAGCTCGGTGGTTTTCAGAACGACTATTGCCTTACAGGGGATTATTACCACTTTGCCACTTACAAAATGCTTCTCACTCATTTCTACACAAATCCGTATTATTGCCAATGTTAAGCTTCCATTTTACCCAAGGGGAAATGAGGCTTCAAGCTAACCACACTGATTAAAGTCACCAACCCAGTAAATCACAGAGCCAGGACTTAGATGTCTGAAAACAAATTATTTTACAGGTGGAAAAGTTAACAAAGAATGTACAATGTTTTCTGAAAATGTATATTTCCCTTCATCATTTTGAACTATGGCTTCTGGAAATCTGCTCACTGGTGATGGAGACAGTCATGGAAGTGTTACCCACAAGGACATAGTAAGATGCAGCCTCTTCTCCTCCCTGATAACTATCATTTTGGACAAAATATACCTATGATATGTAGCAAGACTAAAATACTTCTCACATCAGAACTTCAGGAATTAAGATTCAGTGTTCAGCTAATCTTTGGTTTGTTTTCTGCAATACAGAAGATAGGCCCTGAGACTCTGTGGACTTGGTGGTATAAAGCAAAGAGCCCTGGACTGTAGGTTAGGAATCCTGTACTCAAAATTCCTCATCACAAAATAGCCCTGAAATGAGCAAGCCCTTCTCTTTATCTTTACCTACTCTACAAAATGGAAAATGAAGTTGATGAAAGTCATAGACATACGAGGTCACGTGCCTGGCAGCATGTGTGCTACGCAGAAGGAAATAACCCAACATTCTACCAGCCTGCCATTTACCATCTCAGAGAGGGAGAACACAACACACTAGCTTATATAATGCATATCCTTTCTCACAACCTGGTGCCACTCGGCTCAACAGTGGCCATATTAATTCGATTGTTTAAATTCTGTGTACTTAAAGAAAACTCACCAATTAGTTTGAACCAAAGCAAATTCCTGCCCTATTAGAAGTCTGTGAAGACCAAAGAATATCAAGAGGCTACAACCTTTCCTGAATCAAGTCTGGATTTAAACCAGTGGCCTGAAATGCAACAAGAATCACTAAAATAGAGAGCATTCGCCTTAGTAGTTAAGAGCAGGGCTCTACATCAGCAGACCCTGGTGTGCTTGGGGGTAGGAAGGATTCAGATGACAGGCTTCTTCTTCCACGGGGCCTCTTCCCAAACACTTGCATGCATCTCTAGTCACTACTGAAAGCTCAGGGTCCAAAGAGATCATCATGTTTCATTCCCCAAATCCGGTCAATCAATCACATAGGGGCATTTATTGTTCAGCTTGATAGAATAGATGAGAATGAGCCCATATGATCCTAAGAGGCAAGAACAAGTGGTGAGAACCCATTTCTCAGCATGCTTCAATCAAGAAGTCCACGTCATCAGCAGCGCTAATTTAATTTTAAAAAAGTGGTGGTGCTATAATTGGATTGCCATTCTAGCTAGTGGGTTTCCAGGGTAACGGTGTTCTTGCCACAGATAAAAATCTACCTAGTAGCACAAAGACTAAGGGTTTGGGAAGAGTAGGCATCAAATGAGAGGTCAAGAATTCAGCCTGAAGAGAGCTACATCAAAAGCATATTTAGCTAAGCTGGACTAGATCCAAAATCTGAGCCCTGCCACATACTAGCTGTACCATTTCAGAAAAAAATATTTAACTTTTCTAGGCCTTGTTTCCTCATCTGTAAGATGAACATAATGATACCCGTCTTGCAGGATTGTTTCAAGAATAAAACAGAGATGTTAAACATTAATTGGTACATTTTAAATCCAGACTAAATGTAAAATAAATAAATAAGACTATGACAGATGTCCCTAAACCTAGACATTCAGAGACCTGAAAAAATAAAAACAAAAAATTAAAATAAGTTTTTTTTTTTTTTTTCAATTTACCGCTTTGGAGAAAAAGCATCCTAAAAGCTTCTGAAAAGAGCACAAAATGGTTTTACAGTGATGCTCATGTTATTACTGCCTCCCGGACCTGACTTCTGGGAATATGCTGCCATGTCAGAGGCAATTTGGAAAGTCTTAATTGAGGAGAGCCACAGCTTTTCAGGCCACAAATTAAGGATGGGGAAACCGTCCTTGCTTAGGGTGTAGCAGCTAACTGGAATGTTTCATAGCCTAAATACAGCATGCCCATTTACCATGATTCCCCTCAGGGAAAAGACTCATCTACCACAAATGTAACAGCGATTAAAAAAGGGGAAATTTTGCCTCTGAATGAATAAAAAGAAAAGACAAAAAAAAGTGAGCAGTTTGAAGGGGTCTTTAATATGTAAATTTTACAAGGGGGGGTATCACTTTTATTGCCTTTATTACTATCAGAAATGGGATCTAAAGTTGAATAAGTATAAGCTTCAGCTATAAAATCCATCATGTTACAATCCCCTCTTAACTGCCCCCCACCCCAACATACACACACACACACACACACACACACACACACACACACACACACACAGGAAATCAAGCTGGCAAAAGAGAAATGGAACAACTTACCCCTGTGCTCACACTGACAAAACAACTTTCAGGCAACAAGCAGCAAAGCAGTGAGAAACAGAGTTTGAGAGCAAGAACACGCACACACACAAAAAGTTTCTGTTGTCCTAAGATTAAATGCTGAGGCAGGAAGAGATACTATTCTTGAATCAAGTGAGAAAAGATGGTAAAGTGCGATATTAAAATGCAGCACACTGGAATAAGTTTGCCTCTATAAAAACTGTTATGTTCTGTATGTGATTTAAATTAATGCCTATATTTGTGGGAGATAAATTTAAAATGAAGATAAATGGTGCCAGCATATAGCGTGTTCGCTGGAGCAATAAATAAGGCAGTGAAAGGTATTTTACATTTCAGTCACATCTATCCAAACAGGGAGCTCAAAGCACTTGAGGAACATTTGTTAATTAAATGCTATAATAGATGTGTGAGTCACCCAGACGGTTATTATATGCGTTTTCCAAAAAGAGACAGGAGGTTAAGTGACCCAGGGTCCTCTGGATGCCGCTGAGAGGAAGCCCAGGGTGCTGAAGGCATGCTTTCTTTCCAGCTCAGCTGCTTCTCGGCCTGGTGGTAGAGGCTGGAAAGAAGCCTCTCTGTTTGCTGTCCCACTGAACAGAGCTCACAGGCTTCCGTTTATTACCTACCTCAATAGCAGGCAAGATTAGAGCTGCAGGTGGGGAGAAAGGTAATGATTTTGGCATAATGTTAACAACATATTTCTCCTTTCCCCCCTTACATTGCAAGAATGTCCTATGAATGATTAAATATTGTCATATCATTTATCTTCCACTTGCAAACTTGTCTAAGTTGTTGATTAGAGATGGCCTCTTTTCCAGTTGAAGCTCTTCAATTCTGTCCTCCACATGTTCTCTCTGGCCCTCCCCTGGTCACTGGCTCCCTGTTTTAGTAGCCTTATACCCTGCAACCCCTAAGAACACACTTTGTGTCCACAGCTCGGCTTCACGAGCAGCCAGATTAACTTGCAAAGTGAAAGCAAGAAAGATTGAGAATGTATTGATAATTGTGTATTGATCGTTGATAATGGAGTAGACTGTGGCCACTCTACTGTTCTTTTACATGTTAGAAAACTCCAAAAACAGAAAGGTTAAATAAGTCAAAGGAGGAATCATCTACCGAAATGTTGGGACAATGCCCCTCTGCCAAGCTACCACGTAAGAGAGTGGCCAGGAGAGGGCCCCTGGTTTCTGAGGATGAGGCGGCAAAACAACATAGCAGTTAAGTGTAGGTCACTTTAGGCTGATCTAGGTGAAATTTTAGGGATGCTTGGGGATCAATCACTTAACCCCATCTCTTATTTTCAGAACAGAAGATCCTCAGCTATATTTGGATCTTCCTTTTATAGTTTAAAAAATTCATTCTGATCCATTATAGTTTGAGACACACATCAGTGTCGCACAAGCAAAATCCCCGCTCTGCCTCTTCTGTGCAGGTTGGTCTACCTTTGTGTACCTCGGGTTCTCATCTGTACAACAGGAATCGTGATCACACCCACTTAATGAAGACTAAAGGACTCTACCCATATAAAGCACTTACAACAATGCCTGGTACTAGGAAGCACTTAGTGATTGCTAACCATTATTACTATTACAGAGTTACTGACACTGTTCTCCACATATTTCCAGCTCTGTGCTCTGTGGCAACCCTATGGCTAGATAGAGTCATGTGAGTAGTTCTGACCAAGGAGCCGTAAGAAGTGATATGTGTTACACCCAGGTCAGAGTGTGGAATTGCCAGTTTGAAACCCTCAGAGCTCTTTTACTCTGGCATGGGGGTCAGAAATGCTGGAGATGACACACTGCTAGTCTGCAAAGAACTCCTTCTGACCTGTGATGAACAGGTAGCGTAAATGAGAAATAAACCCTTGTTTTCAGCACTGAGATTTGGAGAGTATTTGTTACTACAGCATTGCCTGAACTATCCTTACTAATAATTTTTGCTTGGATTTACAAACTGCTTTCACCTCTATCAATCAAATTAATCCTCATAATGAAGAAAAAAGGGCTGAGGATACATATTTAGCAGACATGAACTTTGGGAGGCCGAGGCGGGCGGATCACGAGGTCAAGAGATTGAGACCATCCTGGTCAGCACAGTGAAACCCCGTCTCTACTAAAAATACAAAAAATTAGCTGGGCATGGTGGCACATGCCTGTAGTCCTAGCTACTCAGGAGGCTGAGGCAGGAGAATTGCCTGAACCCAGGAGGTGGAGGTTGCGGTGAGCAGAGATCGCGCCATTGCATTCCAGCCTGGGTAACAAGAGTGAAACTCCATCTCAAAAAAAAAGGCAGACATGAATTTCAGCCCAATTTAATGCAATATTTATTGAATGGACTTCAGCAAGTCATACTGATAGAGTTGCAAGTCAAATCCTGTAGACTTTTGGTAAATCCAAAATATTATTTCATTGTGCTCTACTCACCTTAAAAATCCTTAGAACCCTTAACTCTAATAATGTATTTATCAGCATTAACCTCTACCCAAATCTTAATGAGGACTCTCACATTTATTGACTTCTTACTACACTCCCGCATCAAATCAAAGATGCTACTGATTATAAAATACACCATTAGCTATTACAACACTGGAAATGAAGATTGCTGCCATTTAAATTATAACAGAGGGCTTTGTTGTTAGAACATCTATTACATATTTGTTGAAATAAATGGTTTAAAATTATTTATCCATAGCTTGTATCGTATGTCACACCTCTAATATATAAAGAGAAAATATAAGTGCAACAAGTGAAAGCATTCCAAAAATTTCTTTACGTTTAAATTTCAACCCTTTGAATTATTTTTCAAGTGAAAATCATTGAAGTTCTATGTTTTTCCTCATAAGAGTGACCTCTGGGCCATCAAGAGTCTTACTTTTAAAAAAGGGGGGTCCACTGTTGACTCCAGGATTGTCTTCCAAGTCAGCAATCTCCACAGACAGCAGATTTTTATGTACATGTGCAGACAATGACAACCACGCCATAATGACCACGTGACAGTAATAAGTCAGAAACGTTAAGCATGTGAATGGGTCTCAGAATCGATGACGTATGAGAGGAACGGGGCCTAACTGATGTCTCCACAACCGTATGAAGCAGGCACTATATTATCACAATCATTTGAAGTCAGGAATTGAGGCATGGAGAGATGAAGCTGCCTGTTGAATGTTACACAGCTGGCGAGTGGAGGATACAGAGTGTTCCATCTAAGGCACTTTGACATCTTTAGAGGAGCTGCTCTCAGCAAATATGCTGTATGACTTCTCATAATAACAACTAGATTCACTTTTTATTATTTATTTGCTTACTTTTTGATGGTGGGAGCACAATACTTACAAAATCTAGGCAAAGTGCTCCAACACTTAAGTCTTATACAGGTCACATAATGCTGTTTATTTTGTTTAAATCAAACCAAAAGGAAATTGACTCTGATGTTACTGCCAGCTCATTTTTGAAATAAGTACACTTCAGGGGCTCTCTTTTGGTGATCCTAGAAAGAGATATTGGAAACATTTGCGTACAGTCCTATCTTCAGAAAATACTGGGATGTAAGTGCAATGAACACAGAGATATAACATCTATACCTACTAGGATGTACATGTGGTAGATCTTAAAACACACTTTTATTGCATTCAGTTTCATATTGGTGTCTATGTCTACACAGGAACATGACCGTGATAAAGGCAAAGAAATCACCTCCAATACACATGTGAGGGCTAAAGGCGTGCTTGATCCTTATGGAGCATGAAATAAGACTTAATCTTTGCCCAGAAGGAAAATCTCACAGAACAAGTATAACAATTAGTTTTTCTTTAGCAGTTCTTTATCTCTTCTCCTTTTTTAAGGACAGTTAGCACAACTGAACAATTACTTAGGAGGTACAATACAAAGCTTTGAGCATAGCTCTTTATACACTTATCAAATGAGTATAATTTCCTATAATTCTCCCTCCTTATTATATACAGTAGCTATTTCATTCTCTAAATAATATCTTAGACTTTTTTTTAGAAGCTGGTTAAATTGCTTAAGAGGAGAATATTAGGCTCAGTTTCTTTGAAGGGTAATACAGTGGGAGTGACTGTATAATTATCTCCATCGGGCTTTCACCCACCATACAATGTCGTCTACTAGATCTGCTGCTTTCCTGTTGAGAACTCCAGTTAATCCTACTAGCTAGCACACAGGAGAATGAGGAAGGGAAATTTTATTTTTAACTAAGGACTGAGAGCATAAGAGAAAGAAATACAAAGATTGATTAAATCTGGTGCATTTGCAATTTTTATTTTAAGCCATTTCAGATATATGTGCTACCCAATAGGTATACTAATTCAGGCATTACAGTCATTTGTGTGGCCGTGTCCTATCTGGTATCTCTGCCTCAGACCAATTGTCCTTTAAGCCACTCCACAGCTGGGCTATTTTATGCCTTGCAATTACTACTCTATTCTGGATGGGGAGTTTTATTTTATTTTAAATTGATGTGGATTTTATTCTCAAAATGCCAAGCATTCCAAATGCTTCATACATACTAAATTTTTAAAAACAATTCAGTGGTTGCCAGCAGAGAGTTTAACATAAGCCCTTCACCAAAAGCATCAGGATTTCTACAAGAATTGCTTTATCCAATGTTGTTTAATAGTTTGCCCACTGGCCTTATCTGCAAGACAGAACTCTGGGGTAGAGTCTCAGGCAGTCCTTCCCAGATGCCTCTGACCAATGACCGCCACAAAGCCTGACACGTTTAACCTTCTCTGCCTCGAATTATAAATAGAGGACACTAATAGCTTGCAGAAGTTAGGAATGATAAGGGCAAACAATGTTATTCTCCTGAATTTGTGATTAAGGCTATCAGATTGCCACTACTCAAGAAAAAAAAAACTGTCATTAAACTAAAGTCACCATTCATTTACAAACTGATTACCACTGAAGTAGCTCTGATGTTATCTAGGCTCTGGGTGAGAATGGGAAGCCAATGAGCATGGAATCTTTAAACGTTCTAAAATTATATTGAGGTAATAATTACATGACTCTGTAAATAAATTACAAATCACTGAATGGTAAAAAAGCAAAATAAAAGCTTTTTGCTCAATATCCCTCTTCACTAACACAGTGACTGTTAGTATTTTCAATTGTGCCTTTAGTGGTCCTTTCATATATTTAGGCTTTGGAGCCAGACAGCCGTGGATAAAACATCAGCTCTGCCATTTGGTACCTCCATGAGTTACATATACCATTCTGGGGCACAATGGGAGAAATGACAGGCTACATCACTGGCTTACTACGAAAAACAAGTGGATTGACATGTGGCAGTGACACAGTAACTGCTCAGTAAATGTTTAGTTATCAATGCATGTCCTTTAGTTAATTAGAATTTTCAATATCAGAAATACTTGGCTATTGCTGCAAAGGGTTACTTTGACAGGGAGCATTCCATATGGAATGTTTTGTAGATAAGCACTCTCCTACACAACACAGATAATATACCTCTAGATTTCATTTACAATCCAGGGCCCCTCCAATTCCAGTTTATTCAGAGTTATCTTTCTAACGCATGCTTCTCATTTCTCCCTCAACAACTTCAATGCTCCTGTCTTCCCCCAGACTCCTGCCCCTAGTGCCCTCAACTGCCTACAAGGACAAGGTGCACAATATTACAAAGTAATTGCATTGCACCCAATCCAATTGAAAGCTGCCCTCTGAACTCTCACCAATGTATTCTTTTGGTTGTTTTCTTTCTCTGTGCCACTTACTCCATTTTCCAGATACTTCAAATTCTTCGCTCAGCCAAAAAACACCATTCTTTCACTCAATTTCCTTTCACAATTGCAATTGCTTCTGCCTAGACTAACTGTGGTCAGGCTTGAAAAACTCCTGTATATCCTTTGTGACCCAACTGAAATGTCACATCCTGTAGCTGACCTCAACCTTCAGTGTGACCTCATAATAAGATATATACACCTCCACTGAAGCATAAGTTGCTCCTCTCCACCCTTGAGACCCTGCAGCAACTGTCTGCCCACACAGTCCCAAATGTTATCACAATACTGAACTACTGTGTGCATTATGTGTGATTCACCTCTGAGCCTCAGCATATTTTATTTTCTCTTCCAGAAAAACTTCTCCCTTTCTATTTTCCCCAAGCCACTAACCTAGCAAACTCCTACAGCTTTGTCAAATCTCTGTTTAGTGCAGATCAGATGCCTTCAGGGTATTATGGCAGGAGAGAGACATGATCACAGGAAACCTTCTCAGACCTTCCAGGACTAGGTTTGCTCTGTCCCTGAACATGCTTCCAGAGTACCCTCTGCTGACCCTGAACACTGGCCTATAGCACCATACAGAAAACTGTCTGTCAATACACATTTTGTGATAGGCCCAGTGTTGTTTAAACTATTGCCAGTCTCCATAACCTGAGCACCTACAAAGTCTCTGGCACATGTCAGATGCTCAATATCTTTCGAGTGAATGCATTAATCATCTCCTTTAAAAACAGAGTCAGTGGACTAAAGGGTAAGTAAATTATATCTCAAAAAGCTATTATTTAAAAATAAATCTAAGTTACCAGTCTATCTTTCTCTTTGTAGTTTTACCTCTTAGTTGCCGGACAGAGGTCTTACATGCTTGCATCCCTACCATGGAGCCTGATACCTACAAGTTGCTCAGTAATGTTTACTGAAATTTTATAAAAATAAAATATTATGCCAGATTCTGAGCCACTGAAGCACTTCTTTTTATTATCATACTTTAAGTTCTGGGGTACAGGTGCAGCACATGGAGGTTTGTTACATAGGTATACACGTGCCATGGTGGTTGGCTGCATCCATCACCCTGTCATCTACATTAAGGTATTTCTCCTAATGCCATCCCTCCCTTAGCCCCCCACCCCCCAACAGGCACCAGTATATGATGTTCCTCTCCTTGTGTCCATGTGTTCTCATTGTTCAACTCCCATTTATGACTGAGAACATGCAGTGTTTGGTTTTCTGTTCTTATATGTTAGTTTGCTGAGAACAATAGTTTCCAGCTTCATACATGTCTCTGCAAAGAACATGAACTCATCCTTTTTTATGGCTGCACAGTATTCCATAGTGTGTATGTGTCACATTTTCTTTATCCAGTCTATCATTGATGGGCATTTGGGTTGGTCACTGAATTACTTTTTACAAATAACAAATTTATATGAAGCTCCTCAGGAGGTAAATTGATAGCAACATCACAAATCATGCAGCTAGAAAACTCACTGCTTTCAACAGCCACATTTCATAAATAAAAAATTGGGTCCAGTAAGTGAATTACCCAAGATCATCCAAATAAATAGATCACCAGTGGGTTTTTAAAAACATGATAAGATTAAACAGGTGTTGATATGGATGAGAAGAAGAATAAATAAACTCTTGGTTTGATATGAGTCATTCTTTGATGAGCTATTTCAAGACTGAATTGATATTTCTAAACAGCTGATGTCAAGAGAGGCAAAATCAAAGAACCACAGAAGTGGAAAAAAATCACTAATGATTTCTTTTCTGTTTGTTTCTTTGAGGTGGAATCTCACCCTGTTATTCAGGCTGGAGTGTAGTGGCATGACCACAGCTCAATGTAGCCTTGAACTCCCACCCTAGTCTCTCAAGTAGCTGGGACTACAGACACGTACCACCATGTCCAACATTGTTCTTAACTTTTTGTAGAGATGGAGTCTGGCTATGTTGTCCAGGGTGGTCTCAAACTCCTGGCCTCAAGCAATCCTCCCACCTTGGTCTCTCAAAATACTAGGATTAAAGGCAGGAACTACTTTGCAGGGCCTATGATTGCTTTTTTGGAACAATTCTATAAAGAGATACTACTTAAGGATTACTAGTATTGGAAATTTCCATTTGGGAGATTTTAGGCTTTACAGAACTCTCCAAATCTGACACCTAGGGGAGGGTGTGTGACTCAACTAGATATTCCTGGCAGGATATGACATTGGGATACTAACTAGGGGGAGATATCATTTGATATCCTTGTTCTTCACTGTACTCATCTAATAAAGAAGATAAAACAATCCACACGTTCGCGTCTCTCTCCAAAACACAGAGATTTCTCAAAAGCACCTAACAAATACAAGTTTAAAGGTTGTGGTAAAGAATACCAAAATCTAGGCCAGGCGCAGTGGCTCACACCTGTAATCCAAGCACTTTGAGAGGCCAAGGTGGGCGGATCATGAGATCAGGAGATCAAGACCATCCTGGCTAATATGGTGAAACCCTGCAGCTCTACTAAAAATACAGAAAATTAGCTGGTTATGGTGGCATGCACCTGTAGTCCCAGCTCCTCGGGAGGCTGAAGCAGGAGAATCGCTTGAACCTGAAAGGCAGAGGTTGCAGTGAGCCACAATGGCGCTACTGCAGTCGGGCCTGGGTGATGAGAGTTAGACTTCTCAAGAGAAAAAAAAAAGAATACCAAAATCTTCTGCTCCCAAGACAAAACTCAGCATCTTCTAACTGAAGCCTAAAATCATATCTATTTATCTACCTCTTAGGATGGTAGGAATCTATTCCTCTGGCTCATCCTTGCTCAACTCCAGTTCCTTAAAAGACCCAAGCTCATTCCTGCTTCAGGGCAAATACACTGTTCTGTAAGAACAAGTTGTCAACTTGTATCACTTCAGATGTCAACTCCTCAGAAGTCTTGTATGACCTTCCTAATAGACATCACGCCAGACCCTGCCAACCACACTATTCGTCCTGTTTTACTATATTAGCTTGTTTGTTGGGTTACTGTTGATGTCTTTACATCTCATTAACGCCTGCTTGTATGAAGGTCATTCAGAGAAAGAACTTCATCCGCCTGAGTTATTTCCTCATGGTTAGTACCCATAGTTCATACGATAGAGTAGGACTCAGTGAGTGCAAAAATGAAGAATAAATAAAACAACCTTAGTTCATGACCTAGGTCTTTGACTTGGCAGTTGTGTAATCTCTGATAAGTCTTCTAAGCTCTATTTACTCAAAGACCAGGAATCATAAGTATATCTGCTTCCCAGTACACAAGCCAGTGAAATTAGGGACAGATGTTTTACATACCACAAATATGGTATTCAGGCAATGATGATAACAGCATCATTCTATAAGACCAATTGTACGACAGGCTTTGTTTTAAGCACTTTAGGCACACTTTACACACGCCTTTGACTATAAACTACATCTTTTTTTCCTACTAAGAAAGAACCAACTAGTGTCACTTAATATGTGCCACAATGGTTTCTTAGCAGATCAATCACAGGATGTGTGTCATTCTTTAAGAAATTAAACTGTGAGAAAGACGCTTTATAGAATACAAGTATTAGAGTATAATACATTTCATAGTCCTAACGATCCTACGAGATAGGTCCTATTACCATCCCCATTTTCATGATGTGGAAGTTGAGGTACAGAGAGTTTAAGGAAGTTGCTGAAGGTTACATAAAAGCTTTAATGATGAGAAAAGTTTAATGGGGACTCATAAAACTTTACAGCATCATCTCTCAGAAGACCATACAATACTAAGAATTAGGTTTGCTTCTCTAAAGGATACAATCGAACCAATACATTTCTCTCACTGGAGGGTATGGTGTTCTGAGCTCTAAGAATTCTCATGGCAAAGTATTATGAAAATAAAAGTAGAAAGACGGCAATTTTAAAGACTTCAAGTTTTTATAATTTGCATCCTCTTTGCATTTATATAGCTCAGTTTGTATCAGATCAATTTGCACTCATTTGGATTTGGCTTTTAAGTTTTCTTAATCCTTTCATTTATCTGTTTTCTGTATGCATAAAGATACTGTAAGCTATTCTGAAAATGATAGTATATATTTGTTTTTCGATTTCCTTTCTCCTGTTCTCTACTCTCTAAGCCTTGCTCTGAGCTTAGTGGGCATTAAATAAGTGTTGCTGACTAATTAAAAGCAAAATGGAGATCCAATTTGGCATCATATCCCAAAGACACAACTCAAGTACAGATTGTTAGCTTCTTGAATATGATTAGTGGTATTCTTGGTGTAATTTACATAGTGAAAGAACATGGCTTTTTGAACTAAGCAGAAACATCCAAGGATTTGGTATGAGTGCTGGAGGGAGACATGGGAAGGAGATCAAAGCAGCACATTCAGAGATAAGACTGTGATTTGACTAGAACTTGATCACTGAATAGAGTCCTTGGGCTGATTATACTTAAGACATACATATTTTTAATCTGAGTTATTTGGTGAGCTAATTAGAGCTAACTAATAAAGCTACCATGAAATATAATACAGAAAATATGACACAGTTCCTATCAATGTACAGTTTCAAAAAAAAATTATTTTATGTAAAAATCATCTCTAAGCACAGAAAGTTGTTTGTTGACTCTTGCTCCCACATATCAAAGTGAAGATATGATATTCCAGATCAACTGTGAAATCCTACCATGGTTATTAAGAATGGCAATCAAAGTGTAAGCACTTTTCCATTGTCTTGCAATTGTGCAAGGAAGATTGAAAATAAACACAACTGTATAATTTTCAAATTTTTCCTCATCAAAGACACTGGTTAGTTGGGAAGTTACAGAGAATATAAAGTCAAATCTTGTTCATCCATTTTCCTATCATATGGATATTCCTATCAACCACAATATGAAACCATCCTTTCTCACATGCAGGTTAACTAAAAGCTGTTCCAAAATCCCTTTACCTCCAGGCCCTCAATGACACTGTGTAATCTCCTACCCACCCCTCCCTTTGCAGTAAATAAAGAGGACTTGGACATTCTGGCAAACACGTTCGTCCACATCTAGCAGAGTGAAAATCTGTGAGCAAAGAAACTTGTACACGTCTTCCAATAGTACATTCATGTTTATAAAAACCTTGATGCTTAGTCAAAGTCTCTGAAGTTATCAAACGTTGAATGTTTTTCATTACTTTAATGTCAAATATGGTTTTATCCTATTTGATATTTTAAGTTCCTTTGCCGTAATAAGATATATCAGACAAATTGTATTTATGAAAAAACAAAAATCCCATTCAGTTTTAAAACTGCTGAAAATGTTAGCTTTGAATGGGCAAAAATAGAATAAAGCTTCTTGAAAGTTTTCAAAGTCTAATAGTATCTAATAGTATTTCAAAGTCTTGAAATTTTTGAAGTCTAATAGTATCTCACAATGGGCTCATGACTGCATTAGCTTTGATTATCAGACGTTTAGATGATGGTTTCACAGATACACGGTTTTAAAACCAGAATAAAAACTAAATACTAGTGGAACACTGATCTACAGACCAACTTAAGAGGCCGTCGGAAAGTGAGAGGAGTGGATTTCTCAGGTCCAGAACCTGTTTACTTGCAAACATCTGGGGTGAAGGCCCAGTCTCAGATATTTGGTTTGCCTGGACTTTATAAATTTCTCACTGTGATAGAGGACTACATACAACGTTGTCTCTACCACACCAAGAGCTCTGTTTAACCTCAAAAAGTTGTTTGTTTTAATAACTACATTGCCGCAGTTTTGTAACAGGTAATTCTGCACTCCGGCCACAGCCAATTGGATCACACATTGCATCAAATCCAGACTAGATACCCAGGAGCTGTGCCGGAGGAAGAATTCCTTTTCGATTTGTACTGGAGAAGAACCAGCTAAAATAATGGCCCTGTTGCTTCAGGCTTTTCAGTATAAGGATACAGAAAAAGAAAAGCTGGGAGCAGAGACGGAATGGAGCAAAAGCCAGAGAAACACAGAGTGGGATGAGAGGGCATGAGGCAGCAGGACTTCATAGAATCCTAGTGTTTAGAAGACTACGCAGAATCACTAACTGGAGCTGCGACCAAAAACATAAGGAAAATGGAAGAAAGCTAAGTCCTTGTCCAACCAAGACCCACTGGAAAAGGAAACACTAGATGTTTATTTCTGAGGGATGACAAAATCAGCTGCTGTTGCGTCCTCAATGATATTCCACGTCTCCATGAGGCTTGGGTGTCTACTTGCTGACATGGGTTTTTGGACTTCCTTCCTTCTCCCTGTATACTTGCCACAAATTCTCATCATCTAAAGTCATCTGAGGTAACTTTAAGCACATCTTGGTTCCTGCAACCTGAAAGGACCTAACTAAAACAGACCCAAGAAACAATGTCTTTATTTTAAAAGAACTTAGACACACATAGTTCTGGCTTATACTGGTGTATTATGGTTTTAAAAATATGACTACGCCTATTAACGGAAGGAAAATAAATAAATAAAATAAAATAGAAGGATGGGGAGAGAGTTTATTCTGTGTCTCTGTGCCTGTAAAGCACAACAACAAATTATCTGTCATTTGGGAATTATCCGTGACAATGTTCTTCTTCGATCTATAATGTCATAAAAACTGCACAGATTAGCTCTTTTCTCTTACATACCTACATTTTCAGATTCTTGTCCCCTACTAACTACCCTCAATATGACCAGCTGGGAATGGTAGAAAGAAGTAGTATGGCTTGGAAGGTGGACCTGACTCTGGACCTTCCTATCATAGAATCAGTACAGAGAATTCAATTATATTTTTTAAAGCCTGATTATGCAAAACACTTGTTTCTTAACAAAAAAAAAAAAATAAAAGGTATTTTTTAGTGCATGTCTACATTTGCATTTTTAAATTATGGTAGATATTTTTATTGCGTTAAGTACCTTATTCTATCTCAGCAAAGAGTCGTGGCTGTTTTAAGTAAACAAGACTGTTACAAGAATACCCTACTCTTCTTCCATGGTGAATGCCTGGATTCAAACCACAGTACCATGGAAAATAACTTCCTCAACGTTTACTCTCTTGGCCACAAGTGTCTGTTTAGAGAAGTGTCTGGGTTGGTCTGAACGACACATCCCCAAGCAACTAAGTGGAAACCCAGGTCGATAACACGAGCTAATACAAGGACTCTAACATTTGGGATGGTGGCCCACACTGAATTTTGATAAATCTCAAAAAAAAAAAAAAAAACCCAAGCAATTCCAATTCTGGATTCACATGTACACAAAGATATATAAGCAAGGAAGTTCATCTTAACATTGTTTATAATAAAAAGAAAGCGGAAACCCACCAATGTAAAAGAGGTTAAGTGATGAACCTTTATACTAGGGAGCACGATACAGAGTTAAAAATAGTATGGCAAATCCTTTTTACTGAGAGGAAAAGATCCAGAAGAAAATAACTGAAAAAAATACCATATATATATATATATACACATATATATGTATATATATACATATATACACATATATGTAAATGCACACATAAATGTATTGATACATGCTTGGAAAGATACACGGCAAAAAGACAATGGTGATTACTCTTTGGAAAAGGAGTTGGGGTTGGCAGGGAGAAATAGAATGGGTACTGAGGGAGGGCTTTTACCTTCTACTCCATATACTTCTCACTGCTGAAATCTGTTGTGATAAGAATGTATTTGTATATTGCAGGCATATATATGCTTCAGTAAAGTTAAGGAACAGGATGCTTACAGTGTGCTCCAATGTACTGCACACATGTTTGGCTGGTGAGCCAGCACAGAGTCTTAGAGGAAATATTCCATTCAAAATCAACAGGACCAGGAGTGAGGCTCAGGTCTACCAAGTTAGAAGTAGGATTTGGCGTAACTCATTCAACCGTGTGTATAATACTGGAATGATGGTTTCTGGCCAGGCAAACTTCTAGACTTGATGTGATAATGAACATAAAGACACTGTAAACTGCTGGGCTCTCCATAAATCTCAAGGTACTACTATTATTACTGTTTATATTATTTGACTTCCTAAGTTTCCCTGGAGAGATATGACTAAGTTTGTAATAATGAGTTGCTTGTTTTTTAGCTTCTCCAGTTGAACAACATTGTTTCATCCTATCTCCTTTCACTACGGTCTGAAATTAAAACAAACATCAAATGAGGCCGTAGGATTTTATTTTATCTGTCACATACTGCTGTCATTAAACACACTTGAAATGAGTGGGTTTAGTTCAAATAAAACTGCTTCTTTCCCAAACTTGACAAACATGAAGGGGAGAGAAAAGGAAGCCTGCACTTGAATCACATTCAGAAGTGCTGCACGTTACATTTCAAGGAGAAGATCCATCTGGCAGGCTGACACAGTAATAAGTTTTTACAATTATCAGGTCAGGCAGATTACAGATCCAGGCTGTCAATTCTTTCATTGCAGTTTTATTTTGTTATTGGTAGCTCAAAAAAAAACCCCTCCTAGTTATTCTATGTCAAAGCAAAACAAAACAAAAAACTATCTTCTCTCCTTTCTAGGACTGACTTCAGTAGGCAGCAATTCACTCCAACAAACAAGGATTTATTACTGAGCATCAACTATGGTGAAACTGTGGTTGGTGGAAGTTCAAGAATGAAAATATCAAAAGTCGCATCCTAAAGGAAGTCAGAGCCAACAACAGAGATAAACTGTTTCAACTGAAAATGATCCTCATATGAATCGAAGATGCTGGTACACTTGATTTTCATCGTCTTTTTTATGGAGTTCCTTCTCAAATGTACAGATCTACTTAATCTTGGCAATTTATCTCTCTGCTGGCTGAGGTTAAAAAGAGCAACAGGCAGCATAGGTCATCAGGAGACCCTGAAAAACGATGGGGGGCGGGGGAGGAGAGAGAGTGTGTGTGCACACACTTGACTATAAACAGAGGCCTCCAAATTCATTACACATTGCCCTCTTCTCAGCCTTACAGCTAACTGCTCACACGTCCACACACTGAAGATTCTCCATGAATCCCTGGGTTCTCATTAGAAAGTGCACTTTCTAACTGCTTTATCTTTACTCATAACAGTCTCCTTTTCTGGAATGTCTCCCTCCTCCGAATGCCCATTACACTTTAATTATGTTTCACATAGTCAGTGCTCAATAAATCTGTGTAATAAGTAAAGTATCCTATCCTTACATACAACAAGTATTTCCTTGCAAAATTAAAAAAAATGAAACAGAGTGATTTAATCTAATAAAGTAGGGAGTAGAACATGCTGGAGAATTTACCAAATAGGGTTGAAAAGAAACTTAGAAACGATCTAGTTCAATGCTTTATAAAACATGAACTAGATGTTCACAGAAGTGAAGTGACTTGCCACATTCCAAATAATTGATAGAAGAGGAGGTCTGAAATCTGCTTCTCTGACGTTTATACCAGTGCTTGCCCTATACCATGCTGTTTCCTTACATTTTTTAGAAATGACAGGGATGTGTACTGACAAGCTTGGTGTATTAGTCAGTATGGAATGAAATTCCATTAAAGGAGAGAGGAGAAAAATCAAGGCTGCCATTAAAACTATGGCATTTTCTTCTGTAGCAACTACTCATTGAGACAGTGTCTGAGACAGCACACAAGTATCAAGTGGACCACTCTCAATGATCACACTTGCTTTTTTTTTTTAAATAAAAGTTCACTGACAAGCTTTGCAGAAGCCAATGACAATGGTGCATTTCCACAATGAAACGAAATGTCCTTTGGGCTTAATAAGGAATTTAAACTTACAAATATATTAGAAAATGAAGAGAATGTAGATCCTACAGGGTTGAGAAAACATGTAAAAGTTCAACGTCAAGGACCTAGAAAAAGAAATTCCATTTGACCTAGCAATCCCATTACTGGGTATATATCCAAAGGACTATAAATCATTCTACTATAAGGACACATGCACATGAATGTTCACTGCAGCACTGTTTACAATAGCAAAGACCTGGAACCAACCCAAATGCCCATTGATGATAGACTGGACAGGGAAAATGTGGCACATATACACCATGGAATATTATGCAGCCATCAAAAACGAGTTCATATCCTTTGTAGGGACATGGATGAACCTGGAAACCATCATTCTCAGCAAACTGACACAAGAACAGAAAATCAAACACCACATGTTCTCACTCATAGGCGGGTGTTGAACAATGAGAACACATGGACACAGGGAGGAGAGTACCACACACTGGGGTCTGTTGGGGGGAAATAGCAGAGGGACGACGGGGGGTGGGGAGTTGGGGAGAGATAGCATGGGGAGAAATGCCAGATATAGGTGAAGGGGAGGAAGGCAGCAAATCACGCTGCCATGTGTGTACCTATGCAACAATCTTGCATGTTCTTCACATGTACCCCAAAACCTAAAATGCAATTAAAAAAAAAAGAGTGAACTCCCATTCACAATTGCTACAAAGAGAATAAAAAAAAAAGTTCAATTTCATTCTCAGGCAAGAAAAACAGATTTGCCTAAGGACTAATGAGTGCACAGACATTCTAACTTGGATTGGAAATCACATATACATTCAGGCCGGGACCCAGGAATGGGAGAAGGATGCTTGCTGCTTGAAATCCAGGCTATGTAACAACTACTATGGGACTCCTGAGAACATCCTTTCCTCTCTCATCCTGTTTCCTCATCTCTAAAATGTGGATAAGAATCCCCATCTTCAGGAGTTACTATTGAGACTTCAATACTAATGAATAAATGAAGATGCTGTAAACTCTCAGTTATTAGGTAAATGCACTGAATTATTATCAAGAAGGAAGGACAGGCTTTGAAGAGATTCTAGATCAGTCAGGCTCAGAAACATTACCTGATTACTATTTCAGGGGTAATGGTAAGAACATATAAACTTTGAATTCCAGGAAAACAAGAAATCACAGAAAAATGTGGGCTTCAATACTTGGCTATCCAGTGAATCAAAGCGTAAGTGCATGGGCCTGAACAATCTATTTATCTCTGGAGAGACCTAAGGTATAAGATTGTCATTTAAATATGTGGAAGGACATGACATGACATGGGTCAAAGAGGAGATTTACCTGAGAGTCAGGACTGGAAGCCAGGACTATGGGAACACACTTCATGACTTTCTCCTAAACTCATTATGTAGGAGATATGAAACAATGGTAGCATGAGAAAACAGCTAAGGACATTGACATTGCAGTGCTGCTGAATGCTTGTTGAGTAGTGATCCAAGACCTCACTGCATTGGATGGCATCCCAAATGATGACTGTAAACCATTTTCTGCTCTTTATCATTGCATAGACGACTCCTTGGTGATAGCATAGCTCAGAGATAAACCAGTGAAGCAGCAGAGATGCTTCAGAGACCCTGAACCACCCACAGGAGGGGAAGTAAACCTGCCCCTACTATATGTCAGTCTCTGTGTTAGATGCTCCCTATGCATTCACTAATTATTCCAGCCACGTCAAAAAGTAAATATAATTACTCCTCTCTTACCAGGGAAGAGATTTGGATCTAGAGAAGTGAAATACCCTCCCAGCAGTCACAGAGCTGCTGAGTGGTGGAACCAGGATTGAGGCCTCAGATGCCACAGTGAGAACAGAAGCTCTTTCCACTTTGCCAAGTGAATGGCCACATTCCAAGTGCCAGCCCACAGACAGAGGGGTCTGAGGTCCTGGAAGTAGGAGGTCAGGAAAGCTGCTATGTGAAAAGCTGGCATTCAAAGAAGAAAGTGGTTTGGGGAACAGTGTTACATTCACATTTTCTTAAGTGAGTTTATGTGAGGTAAGTGTTTTTATATTCTCGGATGAGAAATTGGAGGATTCTGGGTACCTTTTTAAAGTAAACATATTTCCCATTGTGGTACTGGCATAGTAAAAGAATAATAAAATGTGCATAAATATAAAAATAACCGGAGAGGGTGAGGTGTTGAAGGACTTGGACAGAGGGGCTGATATCAGGCCTTGTCTTCCTGCCTTGAGTGAAATGATTGACCCTATGAAGATGGCAATACCAGAGTGAGAAACAAACTTCTTGTTTTCCTTTAGGACAAAGACATACTATAGTTCCAGGCTTCATATAACTAGAGTTTTTACGGCACCATCGTCTTTCCCTCATAAAAATCAAATTGTATTACTCCCTTTTCATAATATTCAAAGTCTTTCTTGCTTGGTATATATTTCACACATCATTTTACACTCACATGAGATCCTCAACAGGTTACATTATATATATATATCTGATTGAATATTTAGGACCCAATTTTCACCATCGTTGAACAGCTTTATGCAATTCATATATTCAAAAATGTGTGAATAATCTGGTGCCTGTTGTGATGGAAGCCGGTTAAGAGCTGAAGGTTGAGTCCTATGTCATCACAAGGAACTACACCTGGAATTCAGTCTAAGGTGCTTGGCTGGAAGAGCCACTGACAATTAACTACATCAGCTCCCTCATGTCACATCTGGGGAGACTAAGGCCTAGAGAGAAGCAAGGACATGTTCAAGTGTTCACGGTCATACAGCTTAGAGGCAGTGCAGGCATCAGAACCAGGTATTTCATTACCTAATCTCTATCATACTTTCCTATTGTCCATTTGATACAAAAGACATCAAGATCTTTATCAAAAACTCAGCCTTTCCCTCATGAATTCAAAATAGAACAAAAGCACTGCTGCTTGGACAACAGCTGAGTAATACAGGTTTCTTGGAAGGCAGAAACGAAATGGGTTAGTAATCAGTTGTAACATCATTGCCCTTTAGATTCATCTTTTGACCATTAGCAAATCTGTGGTTTCATTCTGCTTTTATTGAGGACAGCAAGTGGGAGGTAGAAATGGCAAATTAACTATGGTCTGTCAGTCCTGGTAATGCTATTTACTAATTTTTTTAAAATGAACACTAAGGTTTGATTCTTTTACTCATTTGTTTTCATTTGTTCAGCAAACATCTGTTAAGCACCTAACCCATGCCAAGTACCAAAGGTTAGATACAGTGTGAGTCCCAGAAATGGAAGCACACAGAAACACACGTCCTACAATTAACAATCTTCCAGCCTAGTCAATGAAGCTGTATCTACACAGCTGACCATAACCATAACAGGGCATAAATGTGACAAGTGTCAAAAGAAATGTGTACAGCAACTCAAACGGGGTGGGAGGCAGTTACTCAAGTAAAAAATGAAGGGTGAGAGTGGCAGGCAGGTAGTCATGAATGGCATTGCAGGTAGATGATGCTAATAGAGAAAAGACCAAGAGCTGGGAAATCATAGAGCTCATTAAAGAGGTGTGAAAGAAGAGAGGGTATGAGCTCAACAGAGTACAGCACAGTGAGGTGGGAAGGTATGGTATGAAGGCATGGGTTTTCATGCCTGTATTTTGTTACATCAGTTTATCCAGAATTAAGGAGTTCGTTTAAGAGAAACACGCCTGTTTCTGTAGAAGGACAAAAGAACTCAGAGACAGATAAAGAATGTACTGGTTGAGGTGGAGACAGTATTTTGTTGGAGCGCCTAAGTGGAGTAAAGAAGAAGGTTAACA
Organism: Callithrix jacchus; assembly: GCF_049354715.1. Classification (NCBI taxonomy): domain Eukaryota; kingdom Metazoa; phylum Chordata; class Mammalia; order Primates; family Cebidae; genus Callithrix; species Callithrix jacchus. Next base: position 17,540,711 of record NC_133516.1, on the reverse strand, counting down.
AACACATATGCATCTTTCTGCTCAAAAATACTGATAACATCCATTATCTTTTGCATGAGATCTTCTCTGTACCTCCTTGATGGTTTATAACATGAGGTGCTGAAACTGGGCCCTCTCAGCTCTTATGTCCTCTGATGTCTGTTTATTACAAGTGCAGAAAAGAGAGCACCAGAACATTCACATGCACATTCTGAGGACTAGATAATATCTTGAATAAATTAGGGCATTTGCAACAATAGAATTTACTTGTACAATTTCTTGTTTCCCTCATGTTCTTCTTGTCTCTTTCCCTTACTCAGATAAATGTGTTAGCCAATGTACAGTGGTTGTGGTATGGACTACACACAAAGAGAAAGAGAGAGGCCAGGTAAGAAGGATAAATATAGCTTCTTTATTAGAAACTTATTACTCCCGACGAAGTAAACCAGAGTTGAAAATATTACTTTTACCATCCAGACTACAACTATGTGAGCAAGGCAAGAATCAGCTGTTGCCATTTATGAATTGGCACAGGAATTGCAACAGATATTTGCTCATGATATCTCATTCTGTCCATGGACACAGTTCCCAAAATAAACCACTCATTGCTGGTGCTGTTGCTTAATGTAGTCCTCCTAGCCCAGCGCTTGATTTAGATTTGCAAAACTGCTTTTCAAGAATCTAATAAACACAGTTTTGCTTTATTTCAGGTTTGTAAATAGTTACCTTTATTCATGCATTCCAAAGAAGATAAAGGAAACAAATATCAAACTATCATTTTTTTTTTGCAGTGCATGAAGGCACTTCTGAAGATGTTAAAGGCACCATTATTTAAGCTTCTCGAAATATGAATGAGAAAAATTCAACAAAAGAGACCATTTTAGGTTCTAGGTCCTAGAAATAGAAAGGGACGACAGACTTCACAGAGGTATCCACCACAGGGCAAGAACACCAACCGCAAAGGTCAGCTATCCTGCATGATGGACCTCAAGATCATTTTAAAAGGTGTGAAATTTACAGAGGGTCATACCTGTGAAATAATTTACAGAGGAAGGGAACACAGGTTAATAAGACACTAAGCATTATTTTAGGAAATTTAAGTCATTTATTCATTTATAGAAAATTCCAGTAATTAAGAGTTTATCCTATCACTTTCACATTGAGTACTGGAATGACCTTGAAGGTGAAATAGCAATCAATCACCAGGGCATTCAGAAACCATTTTAATTTCAAGCCTGAAGTGCCAAAATGCCAAGCCTTGTATAAGGTTCTGACATATGAACAAGCTATGGTTTCCCAGTGAGCTAACAATCTAGAGAACTATGTGGAAGTAATTAGATCTCAATGAGGTTAATTCACGTAATAATAAAAAAAAAAGATTAAAAAACAAAAACAAAAAGGCAGAAAATACTGCAACCAAGAAGTACCACTCTAGAAAGAGTTTGCGTAATTGTCCAGGTAAGAAGAAAATATCAGTCAGGTGTAATTTTGTAGATGTTAGTGATCACTTTGTTTATTTAATTATTATATATATATTTTTTTGACTGTCTTGCTCTGTTGCCCAGGCTAGAGTGCAGTGGTATGATCTTGGCTCACTGTAACCTCCGCCTCCCAGATTCAAGGGATTCCCTGCCTCAGTTTCCTGAGTAGCTGGGACTAAAGGCGTGTGTCACCATACCCAGTTGGCTTTTATATTTTTAGTAGAGATGGAGTTTCACTGTGTTCGCCAGGATGGTCTTGATCTTCTGACCTCATTAACCACCTGCACCAACCTCCCAAAGTGCTAGGATTACAGGCATGAGCCACTGTGCCCGGCTGTGATCATTTTATTCTTAATCACTGGAGCTAACAATTATTGGTCATTTACTATGTGACAGATACTACAGTATATATATGTTTAATTCTTGCAATCTTCCCAATAAACCTATGAGACAAAACAAAACATTTCTTTCCTTTCAAAAGAAAAAACTGAAGTGCATAGAAGGGTTAATTAAACTTTCCAAGCTCAAACAACTAGTAAATAGGAAACTAGGGTTTGACCCCAGACAATGAAACTCCAGAGCCCTGGGATTTAACCATTATTGAGTGTGGCCTCTACTTTGACAAAAAGTAAAGCAAGTGTGAGCATACAGCGCAGAAGAGTGATGAGCATTGTTCTTACCAAGGCAGCCCCCAACAGAGATCCAGATTCAGTGGTCCAATTTTCAATCCTCATGGCATCTGATCCAATGGTGTGGACACCCTGATCACACACTCACTTTTGAAGCACATTTTCCACTTCATTTCTGGACATCACTGCCCTTTGCTTCTCCTCCCACCTCAATGTTTTTTGTTCTGGGCATTCTTCAATAGTTCCTCTATTTTCTCCCAGACAGCAAAATATTCATGGCTTAATCCATTACCTTAAGTGATAACGATCAAGGCTCAAAGCTTTAAATGTATATCTGCTGACACCTACACCTATATCAAGTCAAGAGCTTTCCCTGGAACCCCAGCCTCAAACATACAGCTGTCTACTCAACCAATAATTAAACCTCTAAAAGACAGCTCAAATATAACATATTCAAAACCACATTCCTGATCAGCCTTTCTCCTTTCTCTTCTAAACAACAAGAAGAAAAGCAAAACTACTCCACTTCTGGTCTCCAGAAATCTCACTAAATCGTAAGTCCACTCTTCTCCTTGCTCAGGCTAAAAACCTAGAAGCCATTCTTGACTCTTCTGTTGCTCTTATGTTCTACATCTGACCTGCTCACAAAAGTTGTTGAGTCTACAACTGAAATATATCCAGAATCTCACTACTTCCTACCCCTTCCCCAACACTAACTATACCTACCAAGACCAACCAACCATCATTTTGAGTTTGATTGTCATTTCTAGCTTGTATGATGACTTCTGGTTTGGATTGCCACCATAGCCTAAAGAAAGCTGCCAGAGTGATCTTCAACATAAGCCTGATTATGTGACACCAAATGTCTTCCACGTCACTTAAAGTAAGAGTAAGGGGTTCTATGAAGTTCTCTGTGATCGTGAGGGCCCTGTTACCTCCTTAACCTGACTTTTCCTGACTTTCATTGGCATTGCTTGGCTTCAGCCACCCTTGACTACTTCATTCTTTCTTAAAAATGCCAGTTGTTAGCCATAATCTTCTGTCATGATCTTCTCAGAGTTTTCACACTTGTGCTTCCCTCTGTCTATAATACGCTTATCTCAAATATCTGCAGAGCTCACTTCCTCACCTCCTTGAGGTCTCTCCTCAATTATCACTTCCTCTTAAGGCATTTTTTTTTTTCGAGACTGAGTCTCGCTCTGTTGCCCAGACTGGGGTGCAGTGGCACGATCTCGGCTCACTGCAACCTCCGCCTCCTGGGTTCAAGCGATTCTCCTGCTTCAGCCTCACCAGTAGTTGGGACTACAGGCATGTACCACCATGCCCAGATGATTTTTTGTGTTTTTAGTAGAGATGGGGTTTCACTGTGTTAGTCAGGGTGGTCTCAATCTCCTGACCTTGTGATCTGCCCACCTCAGCCTCCCAAAGTGCTGGATTACAGGTGTGAGTCACCGTGTTTGGTCCCTCTTAAGGCTTTTCTTAACCACTTTGTGCAGACTACCAACTATCATTCCATTCAACCCAAAGTACTCTCACTTTTCTCTTGCTTTATTTTTCTCCACAGAACCTAATATGTTTATTAAGCCTTCCCCAGAGTAAGATAACTCTTTGAGAAAATACACATTGTTTTATTCATAGCTGTACTTTCACCCCCTATAAGACAGCTTGCCACCCAATAAGTATTCAATAAACATGTCATAATAACAAAATAAATGACTCCTCTGGTTATTCTTATCGGAGTTCTAGAAATAAGATTCAACTTGAAGAATCCAATAGTATACAAAGTAATGCAGCAGTGTAAGCACTTCTAAAAGTGGCTTGTTGATTTGGAATCAAAGTAAAATATTATATGTCACCATAGATTTGGATTGTGAGTCATAGACTATTAAATTTGGGAGGCAGCTGTGCTGGACTAGAAAGAGAGCAACTTAGAGTCAGGTGATGATAGCTGCAGGCTGGGCAGAGCGACCGATGTGCTGCAAACCTTCAGACAAACAGCTTCCACTCTACGGGTTCTCCTCCATCGAAATAAAACAACGCATCACTGTGAATCTCTAGTGTTCCATCATTTGGTATAAACTGAACTACAACTTGTTCAAAAATATTCTTTTTAGATTTGTTTACAGGACGTATTTCACTGTTGTCAGCTCTATTTGCAAGTTAGAATAGAAGTCACATTAAAAATTGTGTGGCTTTTCTGAAAAATTATGTTACATCAACAACACACAAAGTAGGGGATACAAGGTTTTTCCTCTCCGTGCACTATAGTGGGTGGTAGATATTATCAACTACAACACAGAAGAAACACGTTTTCAGGATACTAAATTCTTCCAGAAAAACACTTTTAAAAAAAAAAAAGCATCAAATTCACACATGAAAAACAACTTACAGTTTTCCTTCAAATGTATTTATTTCTGATTCTTTATACACAGTCCCACTGTGTATCAGGATGCATATGATGTGATACGCTGTTTTCTCATAAGCAATAGAGATGACCTTTAAAAATGCAACCCCCTTTATCCCCCAGCCTGCAAGCCCATGAAGATCAAAGCCAGTTTGCTATATTGCATTAACATTTCTGTGATCAGATATAATGTGGGCACCTCAATTCTATCTGTGTCAAGATATTTTCACACAAGTGACTCACTCGGTAGAAGCTCAGGCACTGAACACCATTCTGACACCATCTCCTTTGAGGTTGATACCACTTTGCTGGTGTTACCAGCCAACATCCTGTTTAGCTGCTTTCCTCTGCAACACAACTATGTAATTGGAACTGACTGAATAATAAATCTCCATTTCCCTGTTTCATCAGGAGAATCTTCCAATTTACTAGGCTTCTTCTATTCACCAGTTCATCTTCTGCATTACAAATCATTCTTGAACACACACACAAGTTAACTGCCCATTCCTAAGTTAAAAACAGTGTAGCAGGGAGAATTCTTTTATTAGATTTCCTAGAGCTGTTTTGTAGGGATCTCAGGGAAAACCTTGTGTTGCTCCCAAGCTGGATATATAAAGAGGTCATCCACCTCCTCACATGGGTAATGTCAGCTCCGACACACACATACACGAGCTCGATCTGCAGCCATTCCAAGGAACATGAGGTATCTCTCTGTCCTAAGTAACCACCTCCCTGCTACCAAGTTTTAGACTTCAAAATCTGAGGTACCTATGCTCAACGTAGATCTACCTGAACTTTTTACCCCAAAAGTTATAAATCATGAATGACATTCCCTCAGGCTAAAAGGAAAATTGAGTAGAAGGAAAGGGTAGAAAAGCACATGATAAAAATAAATTAGAAAATAACAATACACGGCACTAATATGTGTCCCAAGTATACTGAACCAAAAAAAAATTAGTCTTCATGTTCCCATGTTTAAAATGCGATGGATGGTTGGGTACCACAAAGCTAACAACTTCAATAGTTTGACATCGTTATAGAATAAATATTCCTGTACTAGGATGAACTGAATAGCTCTCTGTGGCCTTCAGAATAACTTCAGAACTCTTTACATAAGCACAGAATACACTTCATGACTGGCTACTTTATCTCTTCTCACTTACAATCTCAGCCTCCATGCATTAATATTGCGAAATTACCTACATTCCTAAAAACAGACTGTGATAGACAGAATAACAGCCCCCACCCACCAGAGTGTGTACATACTCTAATTCCCAGAACTTGTGAACATGTTACTTTACTTGATTACAAAGACTTTGAAGAGGTGATTAAGGTTAAAGATTTTGAGACAGGGAGATTAGCCTGAATTATCCAGGTGAGCCTAGTCTAATCACATGCGTTCTTAAAAGCAAAGAATCCTTCCCAATTGTGGTCAGAGAGACTTGACTATAAAGAGTGGTCAGAGAAATGTAATGTCACTAGAAAGACAGAGTCCCAGAATTGAGAAATATGGGCAGCCTCTAGAGAAGCTGGGAAAGGTAATAACTATGACTCATCCCTAGAGCGTCCGGAAAAGAAGGAAGTTCTGCTGACACCTTCATCTTAGCCCAGTGAGTCCTGGACTAGAATTCTGGCCTACAGCACTGCAAGAGAATATACTTGTGATGTTTTAAGACACGAAGTTCATGGTATCTTGCTACAGCAATAATATAAAACTAATCTGTAGACTAGGCCCAATCCTACTTTCCAGCCTTTGCTCATGATATCTTAGGATGGGTAACGGTCCTTATAGCATTATCTATTACTTCTAGGTGATAGCTAAATCAGCAACACACAACTACCCTTCCAGTTCCAAGACTCAATAGACATTTCACTCCTTGAGTTTATTCAGTGCTGGGTTGCTAGCCCCTAGTACATGGTGCTATAGACCTACTGGAGAAATCCCTTTGGGTCTACTAAAATGTGTGATCAGTAAATAATTCTCAGGGAGATGTTATGATATGATAATTCAGGGAATTGTAAAACATTAGAGCTGGTCACAATTTTGGAGATTATCAACTAAAATCTCTGATTTGACAGAGGGGAAAATTAAAACCCAAGGATGAGAAGGTGCCACAGACACAATGCAGTGTTTTTTCTGTTTGTTGTTGTTGTTGTTGTTGTTGTTAATATTCAAACTTTTTTGCACAAAAACCTCTGTTTGACTTACAAGGACCTCCAGGATGGCATCACATCATTCTAACTTGGATTTTTACCATTTCTCCCTTTGCATAACCTACTCTCAAGACAAAGCTAAGCTGCTCATGGTTTCCTGAAATGGTTTATGCCAGCCACGTCTGCTCCTGAAGCATCACTCCAACCTTCATTACTGAATGCCCACAGTTGACCAATGGAAAATCGATCTTTATGGCAGAAAGTGACTCTTCAGTAGCCACCATCACCTTCCCCAACCCAGTACACACCAAGCTGTACATCTCCATTGTCTTTTTATGGAGCAAACCTCCTACTCTGTAATATCTATTAAGGAAAATATGATTTATTTTCCCTACTAAAATGTAAGTTCCCTATGAGAAGGGTCATATTTTATAGATGGGTGACTGACATGGAACTTGTTCCATATAACTCTTAGTTGGACAAGAATCCAAAATATTAAAAAGAATTGGAAAATATTAGATACTATAAAAGCAACTAGGTTTCTCATGAAGCTTATGATATTGTTTGGTTCTGTCCCCACCCAAATCTCATCTCGAATTGTACTGCCATAATTCCCACATGTTGAGGGAGGGACCGAACGGGAGATAATTTGAGTCATGGGGGTGCTGTCCCCCCATACTGTTCTCATGGTAATGAATAAGTCTCATGAGATCTGATGGTTTGATCAGGGTTTCTGCTTTTGCATCGTCCTCATTTTCTCTTACTACCACCATGTAAGAAGTGCCTCTCGCCTCCCACCTTGTTTCTGAGGCCCTCCAGCCATGTGGAACTCTAAGTCCAATTAAACATCCTTTTCTCTCCAGTCTCATGTATGTCTGTATCATCTGTATGAAAATGAAGTAATATTACATAATTTTAAAAAGACCAGCATTTGATCTCTATCCATGAGTTCATAGTTTGGGCATTCCTTTTGAATATAGAAATTTATATAATTCTTATGGAAAATATCTCATAAGCCAAATTCCTTCTCTAGATACAAGCTCCCTGAAGTTCATAAGGAGACTCTTTGCCAAAAAATATACTGACACAAATGAATGTTTAAAAATGTAAGATAACACATTTATATCATCTCATTTAAAAAGTAACCCTATGAATTACACAGCAAAGATATCATTGAATACATTCTAGAAATAAGGGCTGCAACCTTTGTACACCACAATCTGGGTGTCCTATCACTCTAGTCCAACAGCCTTTCCAGTCAACTAACCAGCAACCTAACCCAGTAAGTGCAGCCAACCAGCTAATTCCTGCTTTACTAAGATTTACCTAAAATAAATGTGTACTTAGGGCATGATCACGATGGTTAATATCCAAAGAATTGTTTGATTTTTCATGAAGTGTTGCCTTCTTCGATCTTGCATTCTTTGTTCTCTTATTCTGCTACAGTTTGAATTATGCCTTTGAAATCGTATACAAATTGTTATTTCTAACAGAGAAGTTTTGTTCAATTAAAAAACTGTGGGGGCTGTCTAAGGGGGATTCTATAAGATTGGCTTTGAAGCATCTTGGTCACATTAATACAAAAACAGCATCCTTTTTGTCTTACCATTAAAGTACCATGTCAAAATGTTGCATTATCTAAGACCTACACAGAGAGAAATCCTCATGACCAGTGTGCAAATTGCTGGTGAAAATACAGTAACAGAGGTCACAAACTCTGCTTTATATGAAAGTAGAAATTGACTTTAGTACTAAAATTTTAATGCACACCAATCAACGCCTTTTATTGACAGAAATTTCAGAACAGAGTATTAGAATAGATGTCAAGCTGCAAACACTTATTGCTGTTATAACCACTGTGAAAAAGGGTGGGCCGGGTGCAGTGGCTCAAGCCTGTAATCTCAGCACTTTGGGAGGCTGAGGCGGGTGGATCATGAGGTCAAGAGATCAAGACCATCCTGGTCAACATGGTGAAATCCGGTCTCTACTAAAAATACAAAAAATTAGCTGGGCATGGTGGTGCGTGCCTGTAATCCCAGCTGCTAAGGAGGATGAGGCAGGAGAATTGCCTGAACCCAGGATGCAGAGGTTGCGGTGAGCCGAGATCGCGCCATTGCACTCCAGCCTGGGTAACAAGAGCGAAACTCCGTCTCAAAAAAAAAAAAAAAAGAAAGAAAGAAAGAAAGAAAAAGGGTGTCAGTTTAGCATAAGAATATATATGAGTAAATGAAATTTACTTTTAATGAAAAGTTCCATTCCTATGTGAAGAGGGAAATAAGTGGTAGTGGAGGCCTCTGTGCTACTCAGTTCCAGGTAAACTGAGTTTGTAGTTTTTGGGTTTAATCACTCTTTTATGTAACTAAGTTCTCGTGATGTGGAGACGAAGAGATAAAGCACAATGCTACAGCCTTCGTGGTAAAGCCAGAGCATGACTCTAAAGCAGAATTAACAGGTAGTCAGATTCGGAACTAACAAAGATCTATAAAATTATTCTTTGGCCGGGCGCGGTGGCTCACGCCTATAATCCCAGCACTTTGGGAGGCCGAGGCGGGTGGATCACGAGGTCAAGAGATTGACACCATCCTGGTCAACACGCTGAAACCCCGTCTCTACTAAAAATACAAAAATTAGCTGGGCGAGGTGGTGTGCGCCTGTAATCCCAGCTACTTAGGAGGCTGAGGCAGGAGAATTGCTTGAACCCAGGAGGCGGAGGTTGCGGTGAGCCGAGATTGTGCCATTGTACTCCAGCCTGGGTAACAAGAGCAAAACTCCGTCTCAAAAAAAAAAATTATACTTTAAAATCACTATTTACAGGTCTCTGAACTATCAGTTAAGCTAACAACCTTTTATTACTTTAGACAGTGGCTCAAAGGCGCTAAACCATAAAGAAAAAAAAAATAGAGAAGTGGAAGCTCCACAGTGAGAGTGAGGCTCCATCAATTTATGTGTTTCTTAGACTAATTTTTAAATATCATTGAGCTTTAATATACAGGTGGAGATGATGTATTCCAGCACAGCAATCCTAACTTAATATTTTCCAGGCCAAAATAAAAGATAATTCAAAATGAGTAAAATACAACAAAGCAATACAGACTTCTGTTAAACTATCCACCAACATCCAGCTTACATGAGAACCTGCTTTCTTTAAAATTAACAAATAATAATTATACCTATTCATGTGGTACACAGTGACTTTCCATACATATAATGTATATTGATCAAGTCAGGATAATTAGCATATTCCTCATCTCAAACATTTACCATTTATTTCTTTGTGTTGAAAATATTCAGTATCTGCCTTCTAGTTATTTGAAAGTACATCACACATTATTGCTAACTATAGTTATCCGACAGTGGTCAGAACACTAGAACCTATTCCTACTACCTAGATGTAATTTTGTTTTCTTGAGGACTGGACCCAAAAGACCTCCAAAGATCCTTCTCACTTTGTAGTGTTAGAATAAAGTTCAAAAATGCAGCATTTTATAAAGGATCTGCTATCACTACCATCTGTGGCCTCTCCCAGTTTCTGCCTTGCCTCTCTTCCTACTTTTTATATTCAAATCCAGTCCATCCTGATTCTTCTGGAAGAGACACAGTGGCCGATAATTTTTATGTTCATGGCACTCCTTTTCTGCCTTCTCTTTCCTCTTCTTCATCCTAAGGATTTCTAAATTTATTATCTCCATATTCAAAACATCCCCCCAAAGTAAGGCAGGAAGTCTAATGAAAGGTTTGAATTCAATGAACCAATGTATGGATAAAAAGAGAGTAGGCACTTGAATTGCTGCATGGTGATAACCTGCCCAGCTCAACAGGTCAAACTCCCTCAATCCACGCAATAAAGGTACCTTTAAAACATCTACCACAAGAGGTCACATTAGAGAGTGTAAACACTAAGTCTGATCCTTCTTTTGGGACCTGAGGTGGACTAAGCTATGTGTATTCCTCCAGAAAAGGAATCACCATGCAATCTTTTTAATCAGACCTCGAGGGGACAAGGAGTCCACTTCCCTAGTTTATGAATGGAAACCGTGGCACGAGAGAAGTGTAGTCGTTTGCCTGCTAAAAATCAAAAAGCGAGTTGGAAGCAGAACTAGGATAAGCATTCGCATGCTCTGTCTACCACACCATATTGTCTTCATCATCTTCTTGGTCTTTTATTCTTTCTTTTATTTTCTCATGGGCTGGGCTTTGATCCACAAGAATTTATGCTAGGATCAGAAGGAGAATGGTAGAGTAGATCCCACATTCGCAATGGTTCTCTCTCCACTTCAGACAGTAAAATAAGCATTAGAACTTTTCTGAGTGCTCCAAGGTTAGACACAGGTAATAAGCACACTCCAACTGAGAGGTTTTTCACTATACCAGACATAAGGAAGCCTCAGGAATGCTCCCGGAATGAGCAAGAAGATACTCAGCCATGTTCCAGAGTCCTGACTCCTTATTTCAGCCAGAACCACTTAAACTTAGCCATTTTATACATCACACTTCCTATTAAAGTTCGTTTGAACACAGTTCCCACCTATGGGATCCAACTGATGTACTAAAAATGTACTGGGACTTTGCAAAGGAAGACAAGAATTTAAGGACAAGATTATTTTGCTTTATTTTTGTAAAAACTAAGAGTGGTCATTTCACATTTCTGGGCCACAATTTCACTATATATCAGATGGATTAACATTTAATTCACAAATGCCAAGTAATAAGAGACAGTATATGGCAAATGTGCTTTGTCGTAGTAAAGCACTTGCAAATCATGAATGTTACCATATGATCCTGTTAAAGATAGGCCCAGTAGCTTCATAAAAAGAGGGATGCTAGATAAAAGAAGGCTGACTTTGGAGAGCCTGAGTGACTTATGGGTGGTGTGATTTTATTCTGAGGAGTTATGGGACTTTCCAGCCCTGACAGTTTTCAGATACTAGTTAATGGAGGTTTTGCACTGAGGATAAATAGGTAGAGGGATTATAGACGAATTTACATTGTGTCTGTGTGTTGTTTGTTTCCTGAGATTCCTGGTACTGAGTCATCACTGTGTATGTAAGGCAGACAGGAAGACAGAAGGAGGGAATGCATTTGCAGAAACATATCTACGTGCCTTCCTTTCCAGGCTTATCACTTGCCCTACATTTTCTAAGCTCCAACTGGGCTGAACATTTCCAGTTCCTGTAATATATATGCTTAAATGCTATCTCTGAAAAACTTCCTCTGGCCTCTCCAGGAAAATAATGGAGCACCTTCCACTAGGCATCCATATAGCCTTGTTCATACATTATCATATTTACCATATACCCCTGTCGTTATGGGTTTACACATCCTTTTCCTACAGTAGAGGTCCCTTGTGCTGTAAGAAAGGGTAAGAACTGTGTTCTCCTTGATTGTAATCTGCAGTGTCCTGCATTCAGTAGGGGCTTAACAATTGTTGGTTTAATGAAGTTTATAAATAAATAAATAAATTTTAATAACTTAAACAAACTAGCACAAAAGTGACTGTGGATTACAATTTGTAAGCTGGATGCTGACAAATATCCCAATATGGAAGAGTTAATTGATTGAATAGATCACCAGATGGAATTCCAGATAGCTAAATTTTTGTGGAACAAGAAAAGATGCCCCTGAATTTCATTAGTCTTCAAATATTGGCCCCTATTTCCAATTTTTAAAAAAAAACATCGTTACTTACTCAGCTGCCTTCCCTAGATTCCCCAGACTCACATATATCTTATTAAAGGCAAAACCATTAAGGCCAATATAAACTCTGTATGCAACCAGTGAAATGTTAACTTGCTTCTTTTCTTGAGATCTCCTAGAACTGTCCCAGGAGCACTTAGGGATAAGCTCAGACCCATCTCTTTCAAAGGTAATAAGACTCCTGCATGTGTTTCTTCCCTATCCAGTCTCCTATCCATCCTTATCTACCCACTTTCTCTAACTGAGATACAGAGATGGGGATAGAAATGGTGATTCGTAACAGAATGGTGTATGTATTATTTGAGATATAGAAATAGATAAAAACACAGAAACAATCTGGCAGAGGGGTAAAAAGTATGGGATCCAGAACTAGGTTGCCTGGTTTTGAATCTGAACCCTGCTACTTATGAGCTGAGTCCCGACTCCTTATTTTGACCTTACACAAGTTACTTACTATCTTTGTGGCTTGGTTTTCTCGTTTGTGAAAATGAGAAGGACCACGTGATTACAGGGTTGTTGTGAGAATTAAGTCAACTTTACTATAGACTATACACGTGTGACAGATATAAATCCTCAACAATTGGAAACAAATACAACATAAACCATTAAAATATGACGGAGTAAAATGTAATACAATGCAATAAAACCTAATGGCAGGCTGTACTGTCCATCAATGGCCACAACAGTGTCTCTTGTCCACAAACTTGTCTGGAGCCTTAATACAACCCCAACAAAAGGTGAAGTCTAATCTCCTGTTCTTCAGCCCACGCAGACCTCAATCAACAGCGTACAGTGGAAAGGACACTCAGTGTGACTTCTTCTAAAACTAAGTCATAACAATGCAGGCATTTCTACCTTTCTCTTTTGCGACAATTGGTCTTAGAACTCATCCACTATGCTGTAAGAAAGCCCTACTAGCCTGTAGAGAAACTCACATTAAGAGAAACCAAGGTCCTGATGCAGAACTCTAGTTGTACTTCTAACGCCAACCTGCCAGCCATGAGCAAAACATCTTGAAAGCGAATCCTCTGCAACCAAATCAAGCCACAGGGGCTCATTTCACAGAGCAGAGATGAACTATTTTCATGGACTACTACCAAAATTGCAGATATGTGAGTAAAGTAGATATTACTAAGCTTTGAGATAGTTTACCAAGCAGAAATAAATGTCTGATACAGATGTAGATGGAGAACAAAATTGTATTTATATGAACTAGTACTTATCCCTGAGGTCAAAAGGGGGCACTAGTTTTGCATCAACCTATATATAAATAATTTAATAAAAGCAAACTTTATTTCTAAAGCATTTATAGTTTACAAAGAAGAAAAACTAATGTGTTCATCACACACACATAAATATACATGATAAATACATGATATTCATGTTATAAACTAGGCAACCATATATCAAGCTTCCTTTACTTCTCACTTGCTCAGAGTCACTCATGTCTATCTTTTCACTCCAAATCCAGAGCTATGTTCATTATATCAAAATCTGTAATAAGTCAGGAGTTTGTGGACTTTGTTTCAACTCATGGGTCAGTCACAACTTCTGGCGGAGTAAGGCCCTCTGTAGGCCTTGGACTCCTTGAGAAATTGAGGTGGTTAGATCAAAAAACATCTAAAACCACATTCAGATATAACCTTCTCAAAGTCTGGAGTTTTTCCTATATCTGCTCCTTCCAGATTCTATTCTTCTCATGATACCCCACATGCCTCCTCTGCTTCCTGACTTGACAAATTCTAAAAATCAACTTATATTTGTACTAAATCCCTGTGGACAGTAAGTCTAACCACACTCTCTTTTGTGGTAGGCAGGTTTCTAAGATTGCCCCCAATATTCTTGCCTTCTGGGCTTCACATCCTTGTGCAATACCCTCTTCCTTAGTGTGGGCTAATCCTAGTCACTTGCTTCAAACAAACAGACTATGGTAAATGTGATGGGATGTCACCTGCACATTTAGGTTTCAAATGATTACCACTTCCATCTTGTAATCAAACTCTACCTATTGCTTGCTCAGCTTCCATGATTTGATGTAGTGAGATGCCACATGGAGAGGCATCCATGACAAATAACTGAGAATAGTCTCTAGCCAACAACCATATATAAACTAAAGCACTTTCTGCAACTGAATCATATAAAAAATTAAAAACCACCTAAGCATGGTAGCTAATCCTTCTTCCATTGAACAGTCAGATATAAGTGCAGACTCTTGGAGTCAAATCCTTGATTGTAGCCTTGTGAGAGACCAAGAAGTTGATGGTCCAGCTAAGCCATACACAGATCCCTGTCTCGCCAAGAACAAAGGGAAAATACATGTTTTCAGCTGCTTGGTTTTTAAGCAATTTGGTGCATGGCAAAAAGAACAAATACTTCTTACTATGCATTAATAGTGAGATCCTCTGAAAATCACTAAAGAGGAAACTCACTAAAAGTTTAAAAGCCTCTCCACCCCTCAAACTTCCCAAGCAGCCAACATATCTATCCCAGGGGATTAAAGGCTGGACATGGCCTCTTTTATTTCCAATCATACTAACAAAAACACAAGCCCTAAGAAACTAAGAGTCCCAGTGAAGACCAGTCACATCCTGAAGGAAAGGCATGCCAGAGCTTCACTGCATCAGGATGAATTGCAAACAGCAGTCAGACCTGAGGCATGAAAAGAAAAATATCTTACTAGATTGGAGCCAGATAAATGGGGATGCTTTGTTTAGACTTCTTCAACAAGGTGAAAGTCATCATCTGAAACTTCCTTATAACCCTAAGATCACAGACATTGAGTGGAAGGAAGGAGAAAGGACAAGATCTAGGTCTATGTACAAATGTACCTGAGGCCTCCTGAGAAAAACTGACTTATCTAACACAACGCGCTGGTTACACAACTGGGAAGATAATCCATTGCTCTTGGCTCAACTCAATTCCCTTTTTCTGTCAACTGTCAAAAACAAAAACAAAAAAGCATGCATTTCAGGCTAAATAGCAACTCACTTCATTCTTAATACATGTGATGTGTAGGGTGACTTGCATAAAAGGATGTTATGAGAAAAATTCATAAAATATGTCTATGTTTGTGACCACATCTCACATATATAACAGTGTTTACATGCATAAGTGGCTAAATGTCAAGTTTCTGAATTGTTTGCTTTGAAAAGCAAGAGACTAGGAAAGAAAAAAAATCATACGAGGAAAATAAAAGGATTCTGTTGCACAAGGCAAGTAGTTTATAATGTACTATTTCATTCCTGAAAACAGGTTTAAAAAGTCAATATTTACCCTAGCTGAGCAAGAAAAGGATGTGCCTATCATAAAATAGATGATGTACATCAAGATACTGCATGTGATAACTGGGATGAGAATGAAAAATAATCTTTGTATAGCACTTTATAGTTAACAAAGCACTTTAATGTACAATGTGTCATTCGCTTCTCACAAAATCATGTGTGATAAGCAGAGGAGGTATGAATATCACAGGCAAAGAAAATGATGAGGTTCAGAGAGATCAAAGTTGACGTTTATGTTTTTAGGCATGGGAGAACTGAATTCGGAATTCTAGGTTTCCAAATCTAATTGTTCTTTCAAGAATTGCAGATAGTATATTATAAATTTGTTGTGAGAGTTTAAGTTTTCTCACCACAGAAAAAAAGTATGTGAAGTAATGCATATTTTAATTAGTTTGATTTAGCAATTTCACAATGTATCCATATAATGAACATCATAAATCTATACAATTTTTATTTATTTTCTTTTTTTTTTATGATGGAGCTTCACTCTTGTCACAAAGGCTGGAGTGCAATGGCACAATCTCAGCTCACTGCAACCTTCGCCTCCTAGGTTCAAGCGATTCTCCTGCCTCAGCCTCCCAGGTAGCTGGGATTACTGGTGCCTGCCACTACACATGGCTAATTTTTGTATTTTTAGTAGAGATGGGCTTTCACCATGTTTGTCAGGCTGGTCTTGAACTCCTGACCTCAGGTGAACAGCCCACCTCAGCCTCAAAAGTGCTAGGCTTACAGGTGTATTTAATAAAAATATATCTTAAATTTTTTAAAAAAAGAATAGCAGGTATAAATCTTTCTTTCTTTTTTTTTTTTCTAAGAACATGCTCCAGATTCTGTCAATATAGTACGTATGCAGGAAAAGATACTTCTCTAGGTTATGGTTTTTCCTCCCGTAGGAAAAAGGCATAAAACTAGCATCCATTTCTGACACTAGAGCAAGCCTCAGGGATATGCAGCTATAGAAATGCGAGAACTAAGGAAGAGAGTACTGCTTACAGTCCTGTATCTGACAAGAAGCTTAAAAGGGTTCACAAAGTGTGGTCCACACCAGAGCAACATTTGAGAACTTCTTAGAAATACAAATCATTGTTCCTTACTCCAGCCCTGCTGAATAAGAAACATGGGGTGAGCCTAGCAATGGCATTTAACCAACCGTCCAAGACAATCTGATGAACAATGAACTTAACCATTGCTTTACATGCTTTAGTGTCTGGATAGGTGAAGCATGACAAGAGTAATTTACATACACAGGCCAATGATAGATTTAGTAAATTATGACAAATTCAAAATCTATGAGTCATGATTTTTTTTATTTCAGTGAAGCTTGTTCATTTATCAGAGGGATTACCTTGTTAACCACAGAAACATTCTAATAATCAACCCGTCTTTCAGATGGCAGGACAAGACCATTATGGCTCTAGCTCTGGCTTTTGGCTCTATGCATTAGAAACCAAAGTGGTGGGCAAAGCACAAGAACAGAGAGATGTCCTCACATATCATGAGCATGATGCTGGGCTGAAAAGAGGCAGATAATCTGTTTCAGAGAGTTGGATGGGACATCACGGGCCAGATTTATAAATCAATCTTCTTATATAAAAGCAGTAACTCAGACAGTTTAAGAATAAGCACTCAGCTAACAATAAGATCTTCTAATGCATATGGTGCTAAATATGTCAAACACTGTTTTGAGTGCTTTATACATGGAAACTCATTTAGTCCTCATTACAATCCTGGAAGATAGATACTATAATTATCTTCATTATAGAGATAAAAGAACTGAGGCACAAAATGTTTAAGTGACATCCCAGGCCATACATTTAGAGTCAAGGGAGTGTGGTCTCAAAATCCAAGATTTTAATTACCATAAAATACTGCCTCTTGAATCATCTTAAACTCTATAAAATTAGTTCCAAATTATCCTGAGCACAATGAATTTGGGTTCAAATTATCTTGAGCAACATGAACTTGGTCTTTAAATGTGTGAATACTTCTCTATGGTTGCATATAACAAATCCATATAATTGGGTTGCAGATAATCAACTCCAACTGAATTTTAAAACAAAATATATAGTGAAATAACAAAAGCACAAAAAGAAATATCAATACAGTTTTTATTCAGTGAGGGCAAATGTAATATCAACTCAAAGCTACAAGGGGCATGTGGGATCATCTAATTCTACAAGTCCAATTTACAAACCAACTGAAACAAGCGCAGATTGAAAGAAACCCAGAGACTTCTCAGTGTTCACCAAAATTCTGCTAATACCCATAGAGGCTGGGCCATGTTCCAAGGTCATTGGAGGTTCTTGTCAGTAACAACTCTAAGAAATGAAATATCTATACCAGGTATCAGAGCAAATTGTGCAATGTCATGATTGAGGCTGAGCAGTTTGCTTCAGAAACAGAAATAATCAATTTAGGGGCCTGGAACAGAATGAAGGTCTTCTGTTCTTCCTTCCAAGTTTTATATGAGGAAACAGAAGACTTCCAGAATGAAAGTTCTTGGAGTTCTATAACCAACAATGGAAGTACCATGAAATCCTAACATCATTCAAATCAGTTCCCATCTGTTGCCTGAATTCCTTTCCCGGCATTACTGCCAAAATTCATTTGATAATTATGTTGGTGGTGAGATCAACAGTAATAACTGTTTATTATGTATAAGATATTATATTTGTACATTAAACACACTTATTATTCCATGTGGTCCTCATGTCAACTCTGAGATGTGTTATCAACCCAGAATACTGAGATTTACAGAGTGTGAATAATTTACCTCATCAATACCGCAGTGTCATTTCAAATGCCTCCAATGAAGGAAAACTTGCCCTCTGCTCAGGCAGCCTACATTGAACTTCAGCTGCCATTACTTTTAGAAAAACATTGACCTTAGGTTGCTGACTGCCTCCCTCAGTTCCTAGATACAGGTCTTCATTCTGCTTTCTCAAGCTACACAGGAGTCTGATTCTTCCTGCAAATACTCCCTATCCACCAAACAGCTTCTAAGATCATCCAGGTAGATTTCTTCCTTTTTTCTGTACAGTCAGGATCCTCTATGTGCTTCTTTCTTACCATGTATGCTTAAGTACTATAACTGTTAGTTTGCATTTTTCTCCAATAGACTGTAAGTATATTCAGGGTGGAGGCCATTCCCAATGCCATCTGTGTATTTTAGGCAAATTATTCAATACAGAGCCTTTCAAAATAAATTTTTTAGTTAAGACATGATTCACATACCATAAAATATGCCCTTTAAAAATGCACAATTTAGCAATTCTTAGTATATTCAAAAATTGTGCAACAAATTCCAGAATACTTAAGAAATCCTGTACCCATTAGTTGTCACTCTTTATTGTTCCCTCCCCGTGGACACTGGCAACCACTAAGCTTTCTGGGTGCATGGATTTGCCCATTCATACAAATGGAATCGTAAACTGTGGTCTCGTGTGTCTGACTTCTTTTATATATCATAATGTTTCCCAGGTTAGTCCATACTGTAGCATGTTTCAGAGCTTCTTTCATTTTTATGGCTGAGTAATATTCAATTATATGGATATAGCACATTTTACTTATCCATTCACCAATTGATAGATATTCAGGTTGCTCTCACTTTTTGGCTGTTATGAATAATGTTGCTATGAACATTTCTATGCTAGTCTTTGTGTGGTCATATGTTTTAATTCCCTTGGTTACATAAATAGGAATATAATTGCTTGGTCATGTGGTAACTATGACCAATTTTAAGAACTGACAGATTGCTTCCAAAAGGGCTATGCCATTTTACAATCCACCAGCAATGTAGGATGTTTCCAATTTCTCTACCACATTGCCAACACATGTTGTCTCTTTTTATTTTAGCCACCTTAGTGAATGTGAAGTGGTATCTCATTGTGGTTTTAACTTGCATTTCCTTTATCACTAAATACATCCAGCATCTTCTCCTAGGCATATTATTCATTTGTATATTCTTGGGAAATTGCCTATTCAGATCCTTTGTTTCTTATTTAATTGGGTTGTCTTTTTCTTATTAAGTTGTAAGAATCTTAATGTATCCCAGATATAAGCCCTTTAACAGATACATGATTTGCAAATTCCATGGATTGTTTGTTCACTTTCTTGATGGTGTCATTTGAAGCACAAAGTGTTGAACTTTCATGAAGTTCAACTCATCTATGTTTTCTTCTATAAGTTTTATCCTTTACATTTGTGTATTATGATATGAGGTAGGGAGTCAAACTTTATTCTTTGTGAATATCTGGTTGTTCCAGCATCATTTGTTGAGGAAACTATTTTTTCCCTGTTTCAGTGTCTCACACCCTGTTGAAAATCATTTGTCCATATATACAATGGTTTATTTCTAGACTTTCAGATCTATTCCATTGATCTTTACACATATCTTAGGCCAATATCACACTGCTTGATTTCTGTCATTTGAGAGTAAGTTTTAAAACTCTGTCAAGATGATTTTGGCATTTCTACATCTCTTGAACATCCATATGAATATTAAAGATGTCTGTCAATTCTTAAGTCAGCATAGACTCTGGTAGAGATTGCTTTGAATCTATCGATCAAATTGAGGAGTATGCCACTTAACAATATTACATCTTGAAGTTAATCAAAAGAAGATGTCTTTCCATGGATTTAGGTCTTCTTTAGTATCTTTGAACTAATAAACAGAGACTTGTACTCAATTACTAATCCATGAATAAAGGATTACATGAGTGAATAAGTCAAAAAATAAATGAAAGGGAGCATCTAGATGGCTCTTGGAAATACACACACAATGGCCACCTTCTTGAATCCCATCTCACTTCTCAACAAGCCACTATTACCTAGTCAGTTTTCAAGATACATTTCAGCTCATTTTGACATAACTGTAAAATTCTATTGTTTCTTTATCGTTTGTCCATGTGATATGATCAATAGTGCTAGAAAGGCAATGGCGCTGAAAGATACATCTCTATCCACTCTTCCTTCAGGAGGCATTCAAGGAAACGTGTGCTAGCACAGCTGCAAACAGACCACCCTGATTCTCCTATCTTGCCTTCCTTCCTGGTTGGGAGATCTGATCCACAAGTGACTGTGGATCAACAAAGTTAAACATCATAATGTTTGGTATGCTAGACTAGATAGTGAGAGAAACAACTGTAAAATTGGTATTATAGTTTTACATAGAATGTCAAGTCATTCAGGATGTTGTTTATAAAAACTGTTTCCTGGCTTTGACCACCTTGGTAAGCATCAAGTTAACATAAGCTGGCCATTTGGGAAATGAAACATAACTCTGAGTTGGCTGGGTGGTGGAGAGAGCCAAGAAGATTCCTTAATGCTAAGAAGCTTAGCACCTCTAGCAGTATCTAAGAAGTAACATTTTCCAGCATTTTCATATAAGCAGTACAATACCAAGATGAAATTAGAAAGAGTTCAAGGCAATTCGCAAGTGATTTACTTTATGGGATCATACATCTGACTATATATGCTATGAGCTTTATTGTTTCTTCAACTTGTTTCTTAAAAGGAACAAGAAAATATTCTATCTTTTTAACCCATTTTAAATCTTCTATTTTATTTACACCAGCAGAATATGCTGCTTTAATGGACCTTTTATTTACCATCAATATAAGCAAAGAATCCATTTAAAATTCAATATTCTCTTTTTAAAATTGTCTGAAGTTTATATATATTTTAAGATGTTTACAGGCAAATATATGCATATAGACACAAAGTTTATTTCCATTTAAAACCATGACTTAGATTTAGACAATTAATTAGTTTTGAAATGCTTCACAGTTGGATATGTTTATCACATTTCAAACACTGGGTCAAGAGTTATCAGAAATAAATTGGTAAAGGAAGGAGGAGGTGAATCTTAAAGTTTTCCTCTGATGAATCAGAGCTACCTGGCAGTAAGAGCGAAAAATTCATATAATAATTACACAGCTGTTTTTTTTTATGTTGTTTTCTGAAAGAGGAAAACATATATCCATATATTAGCTAGGTAACTTCTTTCCTGTCACTGAATACAAGAAATGTATATTATTGGTTTTTATTTAGGAAATCGTAACATAATGGTCCTCTGTTTCTTCAGTTCTGCAGAGAATACAGCAAAAGACTTGATATTTCTTTATGTTTTCTCAGTAGTAAGAGAATGGATATAATACTGAATTATATCCCATGATAACATCATCTTCGTAACAAAGTACATTGTCATCAAGTGACATAAGACAATACAGGAGTAAAGCTGAAAATTTTAGATGAATCAGTTACCGTTAAGTTACCATCAGGTTGCTCCTATAAAAATAATCATTCACTTCAGCCATATTTATTTTTCTTAATGCAAATACATGTTCCTTACCTAAAAAATCAGAAAGCAGCCATAACTTTGTCATGCACTAATTCTATATCTATTAGAGATTGGATTTTCTAGCATATTTCAAGAATGGAGATGTAAATATTTGATAACAATATTTATTTATTCAGCAAAAATAAATTTGTATGCCTCTCACATGCCAGAAAACAAATGATATCCTTCCCTCAGGGACATCACAGTCTGGTACTCATCACAATTATTTCTTTGTTATTCAAACTGAAGACATTTTAGACTTTTCTACTGTTCCTATATCGTATACTCTGTGAGGTAAAACTTCCAAAATTTTTACTTTACATTGAAATAATTTGTGACTCAATACCAGGAAACATAATTCGATCCCCGCCTGTAGTCTGGAACTTGAACATGACAACTTAGGTGCATACTTGGGTGTGAGCACAGGATCCAAAGCAGAGAGACCAAAATACACAAATGGTTCTGTCAGCATTTGTAAATGAAAACTCTAAGTGCTGGCTCGACAGCAAAATCTGCTCAATTTGTATATTTTATTTCAATAGTTTCACCTTATAGACTTATAGGGAATTATGTATGTTCAAATTATACAACATAAACTAAAGTTCTGTCTTTATAATTAACACATCCACTGAAAGGCAGTGTATAACTTTACTGGTACTTTTTCCACAGTGTGAAAAGAACCTCAGCAGTTACATTACAATGTGATATTTTGCTTGGAGGGCAGACTAGTTACTCACCATGAAAAATTGTGATGTGTGGGATGGGTTATTAACCACCTCCAACCTTCTGTCTAGAGATCATCCTTATTATCACTATTCTCTAGTTCGGCTATAAAGTATATAAAGAAGTACATGTCAAAATGGGCAAAACAATGACTCTAGATTATCTGAGGTATGGCTTTTTCTCTTAAAGCACAACAATCCTACGTATTTGCCGTGGTTATATCTAGTCATCTTGAGTTAAAAAAAATAGCTAGACTTGTGTTTTCTTGTTTATTTGCTTTTTAAATCAAAAAGGAAAAGAGAGGAACTATGGGGTTTCATACTAACACTACTACCAAAATAGATATTTAAACAGTAGGAGAGGAAGAAAGACACAGAAAAACCAGTCCTAACAAGAACACTCTTTAATTTTGCAAATGTGATGTGTGCTTCTGCATAGACATAGGGCTAATTACTTCCACTAAGATACTGTTGTAAAAGACAGAAACTCAACAGGCAGCTTTGTTTGTTTCTTTTTAAACCAATGCTGGATTGAGTGATTCAGTGTAATGTAACACTTCATCTTGGAGCCAAGGACTCATCAAGGTCAAACAAACAAATTACAGTTAAAGGCTACCACAAGGACTATATAGCCAGAGAACCACAGAAGGCAACTGCCTCCCACTCAGGCTTTAGCTGAATGAACACTCCATGGCACTCAGCAGCTATCTGCTCAGCTGTCCTCCTCTATCCCTGCTAGGAGCTAAGATACATTCAGAGCCAACTCTTACACTGGAACAAGTGAAATTAATATTTTTGTGCAAAAGCTTTGTTGAGGTGCAATGCAAGGTAGATTTTTAGGCTAAGTTTCTACTCTGAAAACGTTACATTTTGATGGCACACAAAACAAAATGTATTTAAAGCTAACGTTGATAATGCTCATTACATATGACACAAACACATCATCTAAAAAAATGATGAGGTATAAATGTTACTGAAATGCAATTATATATCATCTAAAAATTAACTGCCTGTCATGAGAGCCATGCCATGCAACTCTGAGTCAGCTGACCACTCCTCCATGCCACCTCATTGTTATTTAACTGTTGAAGTTTTCTGGCGGGTGCAGACTAATTGAAAACAACCCAGATTGTCTAAACAAAGCATGGACATTGTGAAGAATCAGATCCCTTTCTCTTTTAAAATGGTGTTTTGGACGTTTTATTTTACTGTGTTCCACTTAATATCTTATACGAGAGGTTTCTACAAGGTTTCAATTTTTACCATAGCTCTCAAAGAAAGCTACTATTAAGCAGACAATGCCAATATACGGACAAATCCTTTTCTCAGCATCATGAAAAGCTCCTACATTTTTCCCAAGAGAATATGGGATGAGGAAGATGCCACTATCCACACCTATTTTCTTTTTCAACAGAATATTACCCAGTTCCTATCTGAAGTCCCAAGCCGCCTTGCCAGGAACAGAAAAGTCTCTAGTCTGCAGGGACAGTCTGTGTCTCATCAAACAGTATCAGCAAGTTGTAGCTTACATCTCCCAGTAGCCTACATGTTTGGGTTGCATGGAATAACATGAAATATTAAACATTTTAATTACTAATTAATCTCCCCTGCAGCTCCTCATGGCATTTGCAAGCTAGAACACACAGTACAGAGAAGGGAAGATCCAGGGCACCACAAGACCCATCCTGATTACACTGCACCAAAGCCCTCAGACCACATGAATTCTTATAAAAAGCTCTAAGTACAACACACACATACCTGAAATAATTTCTCAGGTTGCCTCATACATTACTTCTCTATGAAAGGAACCCAGTGTGGGAGTGCTTAGATTGCAGTTAAAGACATGTCCATATGACCACACAGCATTTCACTACTCAGTTTCCAAATAGATTAAGAAGTTAGAATAATTTTTAAAGTGAGGAATTAAATATGTCGTTTTTAGGATGAACATCATTCAGAGAGGATCAGCTCCCAACCTTCAAAGTCCTGAAGCTTTAAAGTAAACTCCAGGCACAACCTAACAATCCTAAAATGAAATGAAATGGGAATGGTTGTGTGAGCTGTTGCTTTGAGCCATCTTATTTCTTGTAGCTTTAGCTTTAGAATAATATTCTGTCTTCTGAAAAGTGGGAATGGAGTGTAGTTGCCCTGTCCTGTTTTTCTGCTTCTTTCTTTTTTTTTTTGCAATGGAGTCTTGCTCTGCTGCCCAGGCTGGAGTACAGTGGCGCGATCTCAGCTCACTGCAACCTCCGCCTCCTGTTCAAGCAATTCTCTGCCTCAGCCTTCCAAGTAGCTGGGATTACAGGCGCCTGCCACCATGCCTAGCTTATTTTTGTATTTTTAGTAGAGACGGTGTTTTACCATGTTGGTCAGGCTGGTCTCAAACTCCTGACCTCATGTGATCCACCCACCTTGGCCTTCCAAAGTGCTGGGATTACAGGTGTGAGCCACAGCAACCAGCCTGCCCATTTTTGAAATAACAAACAGGGAGCACTAACTGGTAATGTGGACAGGTTCACACAAAGGGAGCTCCTTTCAGAGAGGGAACCTCATGGAATCAAGAAGCCAATGTTCCTCGTGTTGGCAAACTTGGACACGAGGCTATCGAACTATGCCCCAGCTGATTCTTATTTTAAAACTCTCTCCAAAATTTTTTCTATTAGTTGAAGAGGAAAACCTCACTTGTTTTCTGTATGCTACTCATGGAACACTTCACTTCTTTTTATTTTATTTTTTTTGAGATGGAGTTCTTATTCTGTTGCCAAGGCCGGAGTGCAGTGGCACAATTCTTGGCTCACTGCAACCTCTGTCTCCCAGGTTCAAGCTATTCTCCTGCCTCAGCCTCCAGAGTAGCTGAGACTACACCACCCCACAATGCCTGGCTAAGTTTTGAATATATACATATATTCTTTTTTCTTTTTTTTTAAGTAGAGCTGAGTTTTCTTTTGTTGGCCAGGCTGGGCTCAAACTCCTGATCTCAAGCAATCTGTCCGCCTTGGCCTCCCAAAGTGCTGGGATTATAGGCATGAGCCACCACACCCAGCCAGAATACTTCACTTCAGATACCAAATGTGCAGTTTTTGTTCCAGACATCAACCAATTCTCTGATATGAGATAGGTGGCTTGTAACTCAATTTGATTCTGGTACGATCTACCTGGAGTTACTGCAGATCTCCCACAAGACTGTTTCCTCTTCATACATTGATCACAAGCTGCAGTGGCAGGGAGGGCTGGGGGTGGTCACCGGTTATCCAGACTTCTGTCTGATTTGACTACAAATTGGGGTTTGATATTATGCCCTACCTGGGTTTGATAATATGCTAGAATTGCTCACGAAACTCAGGGAAATGCTTACTTACATTTCCTAGTTTATTATAGAGGAAATGATAAAGGATACAGATGGACAGGCAGATGATGAAGTACACAGGGCTAGATCCAAAAGGGTCCTGGGTACGGAAGCTTCTGTCACCGTAGAGTTGGGGTAAGCCACCTTCCTGGCATAAGGATTTGCCTGAAACCTCTCTACTTTAGGGATTTTTTATAGAGACTTATTGTTGTGATTCTTGTACCTCGAATCCCCTGCCCTTCGCCTAACACTTTAAACCAAGTGAACTCAAATACTGCCTGCTCTATGCAGTCCTCCATGACACTGAAAGGTATAAGGTACAATGTTGGAATTCCTCTATTTCATCTCTCAATAATTTTGACAAAGGGGATTTACTTGATAATTTAAGTAGCATACTGAAGCCCTTCTTTTGTGTCCCTTTGGGTTACTTAGGTGCTTACCTCTTCTGTAAGATTAAAAATTACTCTAAAGGAAAGACCTGTCGATACTAGCCATTAAATCTCCAATGAGTGCTCCAGAGGAGGATTTCGTCAAATGTTAGGTGAAGGAATCAATGAATGAACAGATATGTGGAATTAAGCCATATTTCTGAAATCAACATAGGAATTAATAAGTGAACATCCATGTCCCTACAAAGGACACAAACTCATCATTTGTGATTGCTGCATAATATTCCATGGTGCATATGTGCCACATTTTCCCAGACCAGTCTATCATCGATGGGCATTTGGGTTGGCTCCAGGTTTTTGCATATTCTCACTCATAGGTGGGTGATGAACAATGAGAACACATGGACACAGGGAGGGGAGTACTATACACCAGGGTCTTATTGGGAGGAATATGGGAGGGACAGTGGCGGGAGGCGGGGAGCTGGGGAAGGGATAGCATGGGGAGAAATGCCAAATGTGGGTGAAGGGGCAGAAGGCAGAAAAACACACTGCCATGTTTGTACCTATGCAACTATCTTACATGTTCTGCACATGTACCCCAAAACCTAAAACGCAATAAAAAATAAAAAATTTTTTTAAAATTAAAAAAATAAGTGAACAGAACCAAAGTCAGAAAATCTGGGAGTGGAAAGCATTCCCTTGAATAAAAGAAGGAAAATGCTTTAGTAAAACCTATTTTCGTATAGTTTGAAGTCAGGTACTGTGATGCTTCCAGCTTTGTTTATTTTTTTGTTGTTGTTGTTTGTTTGTTTGTTTATTTTTGCTTAGAATTATCTTGGCTATGCAGGCTGTTTTTTGGTTCCATACAAAATTTAAGGTGGTTTTTTCCAATTCTGTAACGAAAGTCAATGGTAGCTGGATTGGGATAGCATTGAATCTATAGATTACTTTTGGCAGTATGGCCATTTTCACGATGTTGATTCTTCCTAACCATGAACATGGACTGTCTTTCCATTTGTGTCCTCTCTTATTTCCTTGAGCAGCGTTTTGTATTTGTCCTTGAAGAGGTCCTTCGCATCCCTTATAAGTTGTATTCCTAGGTGTTTAATTATCAACTTCAAACTATACTATAAGGCTACAGAAACCAAGACAGCATGGTACTGGTATCAAAACAGATATATAGACCAATGCAAATAGAACAGAGACCTCAGAAATAACACCACACATCTACAACCATCTGATCTTTGACAAACCTGACAAAAACAAGCAATGGGGAAAGGATTCTCTATTTGATAAATGGTGTGGGGAAGCTGGCTAGCCACAGAAAGCTGAAGTTGGATCACTTCCTTACACCTTATACAAAAATTAACTCAAGAGAGATTAAAGACTTAAATGTAAGACCTGAAACCATAAAAACCCTAGCAGAAAACCTAGGCAATACCATTCAGAACATAGGCATGGGCAAAGACTTCATCACTAAAACACTAAACCAATGGCAACAAAAGCCAAAATGGACAAATGAAATCTTTCTGCACAGCAAAAGAAACTATCATCAGAGTGAAGAGGAAACCTACAAAATGTGAGAAAATTTTTAAAGTCTACTCATCTGACAAAGGGCTAATGCCAGAATCTACAAAGAATGTAAACAAATTTACAGAAAAAGAAAAAAACATCAGAAATTGGGCAAAGGATATGAACAGACACTTCTCAAAAAAAGACATTTATGCAGCCAACAAACATATGAAAAAATCTCATCCTCATTGGTCGTTAGAGAATTTCAAATTAAAACCATATTGTGATACCATCTTATGCCAGTTAGAATGGTAATCATTAGAAAGTCAGGAAACAACAGATGCGGGAGAGGATGTGGAGGAACAGGAATGCTTTTACACTGCTGGTGGGAGTGTAAATTAGTTCAACCATTGTGGAAGACAGTGTGGTGATTCCTCAAGGATCTAGAACTAGAAATATCATTTGACCCAGCAATCCCATTACTGGGTATATACCCAAAGAATTATAATTTGTTCTAGTATAACGACACATGCACACATATCTTTACTGCAGCACTGTTCACAATAGCAAAGATTTGGAACCAACCCAAATGCCCATCAATGACACACTGGATAAAGAAAATGTGGTACATATACACCACGGAATACTATGTAGCCATAAAAAAGGATGAGTTCATGTCCTTTGCATGAACTCATGCAGAGGGACATGGATAAAGCTGGAAGCCATCATTCTCAGCAAACTGACACAGTAACAGAAAATCAAAGACTGCATGTTCTCACTCATAAGTAGGAGTTGAACAATGAGAACACGTAGACACAGGGAGGGAAATATCACACACCAGGGACTGTCAGGGGGTGGGGGGCTAGGGGAGGGATAGCATCAGGAGAAATACCTAATGTAGAGATGGGGTGATGGATGCAGCCAACCACCATGGCACATATATACCTATGTAAAAACCTGCATGCTCTGTACATGTACCACAGAACTTAAAGTACAATAAAAAACATAAATAAATAATAATTCATTTAAAAAACCTATTTTCAAGAGCTCAGACATTTTTCAGGCTTGTTATGTGAGTGGAGCTCCCTGGAACCTCTCACTATATAAACATTCCACATATATATCATTTTCCCCTAGAATATGAGTCAAAGCAGCCTTACAAAAGTGATAGAGACATGGATTCAAAAAGAAGCATACGACACATGTTTGACTAATGAGAAATCACAGACTTACTAGCCTACTTTAAATAGTCAGGTAATTCTATAGGTTTTGAAATTTGCTTTGAACAAAAAATAGAAACATCAAAGTTGGGCATTAACGGTCTACATTTCTAGGACTTTCCAAGTACCTTTTAATTATAACACAACATAGTCTACAGCAGACATCATCTTCTCTTGGCACATATTTTTAATATTTTAAGTGTGTGATTATTGTTCTCACAGTCTATAATTACGTTAACCAATAAATATTAACACATCTAATTCAGTTCCACCAGAGGGAAGACAATTCAAAAGGATGAGATGTATCTCTCAATTAACTCTTGCTTTCTTAAATTACAATAGAAAAAAATTAGAATGGATCATCCTTTAATTTCTGAATGAAACAGGCACATGGAAGGCATATTTTACCATAATTTTGAACTTGTTCTACTTAATGGCTGTTATAATTAAATTTTGTAACCTTCTGAATGTTTTTATTTTATGGGAAAGCCACACTCAAGGGACAGTGTCACTCAGATGACTGATGCCAGTTTTCATCGATGGTAAAAACATTACAAAAATTAAAACAAAACCTGACACCCTCAATCTGGTGTTTAGAACTTAAAATCAAGCACAGGCCAAAATTCAAAGTCCAGTTGTGCTCAGCAATGCTCAAGCCTATGGCCGAGGAGAAATCATTCATCTTGTTGGTGAGTCTTAGTTTCCTCATCCCTGAAACAAGCACACCACGTACATCTCAGAATTGAGATATCTATGTCTCACTCAAGTGAGAATATATGTGAAAGTGCTTCAAAATCAGTGCTGTCCAAATACCAGTGATGATGAATTTATGTACTCAGAAAGATTGCTCAAACAAAATGTAGCTGCTGAATAAACCTATTAAAATGCAATGGTTTTTGAGAGGCATGTGCAGACACAGCCTTAAAGAATGAAGGTTATATTAAACAAAAAACCTCAAAGCATGATGTTCTCAGAATCTATCAGGTTATAAGAATTTAGGGGAGAAAAAAAAACAAATATTGAAACGAAAACTCTAGGTTTTCTTGTTTTCGTGTTTTTAAAGGGGAGGGGGCAGGTTTGACGGATCACTCCTGTAATCCCAGCACTTAGGGAGGTGGAGGCAGGTGGATCAAGAGGTCAGGAGAGGAAGATCATCCAGCTAACACAGTGAAATCCCATTTCTACTAAAAGTACAAAAAATTAGCTGGGTGTGGTGGCATGTGCCTATAGTCCAGCTACTCAGGAGTCTGAGGCAGAAGAATCACTTGCAGTTGGGAGGTGGAGGTCGCATTGAGCCGAGATCGCACCACTGCACTCCAGCCTGGGCAACACAGAAGCATTTGGGCATAATGCCACTGAGTCCAGTGGCATTATGGGCATTTGCTTTGGGGCATTTGCTTGGCTGGAATAAAAAAACTGCTGAACATCAAACAACGGTCAGAAAGTATGGAATGTGGCTTGCTGGAGAATGTTTTTCTGACCTGGGCTTACTCTCCTGGGCATCCTTCCACAGTTGGTATTATTTCCTACCTTCCTCTTTCAGAGTGAATTTTAGACTTCCCCTGATTGAGAACCTTCAAATAACCCCATTCTCTACAAAAGACATACAAAATCATAATCTGGCATTTAAATGTGTCTACATGCTGTCTGTAGGAAACCTCCCAGACCTATATTCTACTACCAGCCTTCGAAGGCTTCATCTGCAGCCATCTGGTTGCTTACAGATCTCTAAATGCAGCCTTGGAGCTTCCAGCCCTGTGGCTCAGGCTATTCTCCCCCGCTGTCTCCAACAATACAATTCCACTCACCCCTCCAGCTGAAAATGCAAGTCTTTTGAAAAGAATTAACAGATTCTCACACCTTCAAAAGAATATATCACTATCTTCTTTGTGCTCCTGCAGTATAGGCCATAGCCTCACATATAACATCACAGGCTATTAGAAGATGACAATGGAGTCCTACTTCTCTTTCTTTCAACTATCCACTTTTCTGCCTCATCAGCTCCCCCAAAAGACCACAGTGACTGCTCTAGACACATTCACAGGGACAAAGTACATTTTTACTACTCACAGTACAGATAGAGCCAAGAGCAGGGACAACGAAGGAAGAGCTAAGTGGTAGTATATTTTGACTTGAATCCCCACATTGCTGACAATTCCATTATATGTTTAGAAAAGATAAAGGGAATATATCTAAAGAAGAAAGCAGCTGGGCATGGTGGCTCATGCCTGTAATGTTGGGAGGCCGAGGCGGGTGGATGGCTTGACGTCAGGAATTCAAGATAAGCCTGACTAACATGGTGAAACCCCATCTCTACTAAAATACAAAAATTAGCTGTGTGTGGTGGTGGGTCCCTGTCATCCAGCTACTCAGGAGGCTGAGGCAGGAGAATCGCTTGAACCTGGGAGGCGGAGGTTGCAGGGAGCCAAGACTGCACCACTGTACTCCAGCCTGAGCAACAGAGCGAGACTCCATCTCATTAAAGACAAAAAGAGGAAGAATCCAGCAATCCCATTACTGGGTATATATCCAAAGGATTATAAATCTATTATAAGGACACATGCACACGAATGTTCACTGCAGCACTGTTTACAATAGCAAAGACCTGGAACCAACCCAAATGCCCATCAATGACAGACTGGACAGGGAAAATGTGGCACATAGACACCATGGAATACTATTGCAGCCATAAAAAGTGATGAGTTCACGTCCTTTGTAGGGACATGGATGAACCTGAAAACCATCATTCTTGGCAAACTGACACAAGAACAGAAAATCAAACCCGCATGTTCTCACTCACAGGCAGGTGTTGAGCAATGAGAACACAAGGACAGACGGAGGGGAGCATCACACACTGGGGTCTGCGGGGGGAACTAGAGGAGGGACAGCAGAGGGCGGGGAGTTGGGGAGGGATAACATGGGGAGAAATGCCAGATACAGGTGATGGGGAGGAAGGCAGCAAACCACACTGCCATATGTGTACCTATGCAACAATTTTACATGTTCTTCACAAGTACCCCAAAACGTAAAATGCAATAAATATATATTTTTTTTAAAAAGGAAGAAGAAGAAAGCACTGCCACCTTATGAGGAGTTCAGCAAAGAAACAGGAGTGGTTTTTAATTCAAGAAAGGATCCATTGCAAATACAGCATCTGTCATTCAAGAATTACAGTGAGGCTTAGAGGCTGTAGGCACTCTCACTTAGTCAAGCAAATGTCACGCAGAGTCAAACGGTGACAATAGTGCTTGTCCAACAAGTGCAACTAGAGTTCTGATGGCTGCCTTCTGTGGACTTGGAAGCCCTGAAACAGATTTGCCACAACCCTTTCAAGACTTTCGAGAGGCAGGGAATGATCACTAGCAGTGAAAGATCAGCTTCTGGAATTCAGATGTTAGATGAAGATGCAGAAAAATAGCCAAGTTCCAAAAGAGGCCAAAGAAAAGGAAAAAAAAAAAAAAAAAACTAACAAGGCCCCATTCACATTTATAAAACATAGATTAACAGCTACCATCAAATTTTGGTGAATTTCAGGAGAAACTGATATATTCAAACTGACTGGTGGTACCAGCATAAACTATTCACAACCTTTGGAAAGAAAAGTAAAGTGGTCACACTCATCAGTGTAGCAATCCCACCCCTAGAAATGTGAAGCCAGGAAACAGCTCTGAAGAAAATATACACAAATATGTCCCTTGCAACATTATTTATAACAACATCAAAAATAATGAAAACCACCTTAATGTTCAATGAAAGTAATTTCTTTGCAAAAGACATAGCCCTTCACCTTAACATTGCCTAGCCAAGCTGAGACACATTTGTGAAAACTATAACAACATATAACAAAATACCTATATAGATAAAGCTGTAAAAAGATCAAGGCACTGGAAAAAGAAATTTACTGTTTTATATAATATTTTTGTGTAATGTTGTGTTATTCTTAAAGAAAATATTGAGTCAATTTAAGAACTATCTGCCAATTGACTAACACACGTTGATAATAAATAAAAAGATCGCTTAAGCCATTGACTCTAAGAAGATCACAAAAGAATAAAAGTGCTGGGCATGGTGGCTCACCTCTATAATCCCAGCACTTTGGGAAGCCCAGGCAGGCAGATCATGAGGTCAGCAGTTCAAGACCAGCCTGGCCAACATGGTAAAACCCCATCTCTACTAAAAATAAAATAATAATACGGTGGTGGTGGCGTGTGCCTGTAGTCCCAGCTACTCAGGAGACTGAGGCAGGAGAATCTCTTGAACCCAGTAGGAGGTCGCAGTGAGCTGAGATTGCACCACCACACTCCAGACTGGGCAACAGAGCAAGACTCTGTTTCAAAAAAAGAAAGAAAAAATAAAAGAGCTCTCAATGCAGCATGTTCTTTCTGATAAGAGTAGAATATCTGGGACTGGCTGTGTGGAGACGGATGTGGGCAGCACTAACCTGTGGAGGCCGAGGCTTGTAGGGCGAGCTGCACTCCAGGTCAGCCAGGATGCTGGTCAAGGAGTCAATCTCAGCATCCAGGCTAGAGCGCCTCTCCTCAAGTGTCTTGCCTCCGGGATTTCCCTGCTGGAAGCAACACATACATGTTAATAAATGAAATTTCCATTGATATCATTGTTAAGTTCAAACGTCTCAAGTTACAGTGCGGCTTTGTCCAAGTTTTTCTGTACCTCTTTTTTTTAAATTAAGCTTT
Organism: Callithrix jacchus; assembly: GCF_049354715.1. Classification (NCBI taxonomy): domain Eukaryota; kingdom Metazoa; phylum Chordata; class Mammalia; order Primates; family Cebidae; genus Callithrix; species Callithrix jacchus. Next base: position 17,506,866 of record NC_133516.1, on the reverse strand, counting down.
CATAAAATCTCAGTGAGGTTGGCCGAGATAGAATTATTACTATGACAGATATGTAAACTGACAGTCAGAAAAATAAAAGATGATTTTTCTCAGATGGCATATTTAGAAGATTTTTAAGTATACAAGTAAAGGAAAATAAATGCCTGCATTCCTGCACTTAAAGAGCAGAACCAGCTTAAGAGAGCTCACAAGCTCTTGCTGTTTAGGAACCACTGCCTAGAATAATAACATTTATTGGAGCAGCAAGGAGCAAGGAAAGGAGACTGACATTCCGGAAAGAGAAATTAGCACTTGAAGATATCAGAGCACGGAAGTGCTTAGAAGTCTGAGGTCCAGGGGTATTAGGTACGCATGTGTGCATGGGTGACAAGATCCAGGTGATGCATGTAAAATGTGAACTGGAAAGAGCCTCTTAGGGTTCTACTGAGGGGCAGAGGACGCACGTGGCAGTGAATACAGATGATGAAGTCAGCATCCCTGGATTCCATATGTTAGAGCCCCGTATTACCTGCAGTCAGAATTAACAAGAGGAGAGTAGAGGACAATAACATCGCCACAGGGTGTTTTCAGGAATTATGACCAGGTTTGGGAAAAACAAGCAAAGCATCTGTCTAGAGTTAAAAGCAAGGACATTTAAAGTAAGATGACTCTCATATTTGGAGGCAGGGTGAAGTAAAAAAATAATCTTTTAAGGTGACAATTTAACAATGATTATGTATGTGTATGGAGTAAGCTCCTAAAACTTCATCAAGCACCACAGCCCATACGACAGAGACAAATAATAATAATAAAGTAATACATATATTTCACATTATCACATTGTCTAAAGCAGCCACCTTACAATTTTTTCCTTCTAAATGTATTATTATGTCCCTTCTACATCACATCATCTTATCCCCTTACCCTTTTAAATCTATATTTTATAATATCTACCACTAGGTGTATTTTTCTGTTTATTTTCAGTCTCTCCCATAGAACATAAAAGCTTTGTGAGAAGCTTTGTCTGTTTTGTTCCTGTTTCCTCAGAATCTCGTTCAAGGCCTAGTCCATGTAAGTGTTCAGTAAGTATTTCTGAATAAATAAATCAATGAATAATAACACACTGTGCCACAGATTCAGCCAGTGACCTTCCTCATATCAATATATTTTGGGTAAACACAGCTAGAGATACAACAGTGGCAGTGGAGACTCTAGGACTTGATATAAAAAGGGAACCAAAGAGGTTCAGTGTGCATCTGGCGTGTGTGTATACATGCTCACACTGGTGTATACATGCTCACATGCTCACACTGGTAAGTATGCGTATATCATCAAGCTGGATGGCCCAGATTTGAAGGCTGGCCTTGTGAAATTGAGAGATTTTCTTCCACTCTCTTGTCACAACCAAAAATAGAAAAAGAGTGACATGACAGGTTGGTTGAAATTCAGACTCTTCTGATTCCGAGTTTCCAGTGTGCTTAAACTGTTAAATGCCAGCGGGTCTGCATACTGGAAAGAGATGTTTTCAAGGTGCTAATCCCTGCAGCAGAGGAGATCTCATGTTTATCTCAAAGGGCAGTAATAACCATGAAACATTTTGGTATAATTAAGAAAAACTCCATTTAACATTTAAACTTCATGTGAACATTCTGGGTAATGGCTCCTGGTACAAGGAAAAGCAGGACAATGTTGCTACGGAAGGCAACCAAAAGCTGAGTAAAGTTGCTTCTCTTGTGTGCAGATATAAAATATTATGGTAGACATTAATTTGGTAAGTGTATTCCCACATACTCATAGATAGTCCAATATAATGGAAGGGTGGTAGATTGGTGTCTGCTTAAGTCTTTCCCTGGGCCACAATTTTCTCATCTATAAAATGAAGAGAATATCACATGTTCTACCTAAGCCAGGGTGATGTTACAAGATTCAGATAAGAAAATGGATGAGAAAATACTCTGTAAGTTGTAAAGTGCTATAATTATGATGATTTTCCTAAATAGCATTAATTATAGCAACCAGTAACTATAAGTTAATATGAATAATATAGCTATTGTTAATTATTCTTCTTCTTGAGGGAAGCATCATTCATTAAGTGTTCCCTCGGGGTATTAGCAGAGACGAGTTTTAATCAGGTCTTCAACATCTGTACTTTACTGAATCAGAAAGTACATCAACTGCCTATGCCTGAAGTCACTGCAATATCTAACCACTGAAACTCAACAAGTCACAGAATTACCCTGAACTATACCATGAAACAAGTATTTATGATATGCGACCAGTCTGTGCTTATAAGACATCAGTTAGTTTCCAGGGTCCTTATTTTCCCTACCCTCTAAGTTCAGACTGCTCCCTATTTTCAGTATCTCATATTAGGTTGATGTAATTTATTACAATTTCTAGCCTAACACTAAGTGATTTTGCATGAAAACTGGATAACAGGGCAGCATGGCAGGGGAAGACTGCAAATAGTATAGTAGCTTCACTCCTACATTTCAATCTCATTATGAATCAGAATAGAGACTCTCAAGTCTCGATTTTATATCCCATGACAGATAACTGATGTCCTGTCCAAGTCCTGCCATGAATCTCTAGATACTCATTTATCTTTAGATTTAGGGGCTCTTGCTACTCCCAAACCCTTATACCAGATACCAAGACCTAAAGACCTATAACCAAGCAACAGAAAGAATCCTGTAGACTTACCAACATGTCTTCTTCCTAATGAATTCCCTATCTTAGTAGCTATGCTAGTTACCTGATTGATAAATGACCTTCCCAATGCCAGCAACAAGGAAGGTTCTCCTGATGAATGCTTTTTCTAGTTACCACCACAAACTTTTATAAAGTAGTTATTGTAATTATAACAATCCCCACACTCTCCAGCCATAACTAGAGAGGTTTCAAAGATTACATCTTACTCTGTATTCTGCCAAGAAAGGCAATGCCTGTGACAAAAGCTTGTATGTAGGCCATTTATTTTGGGAATCAATTCTGAGAAACAGTACTGAGGGATTAAAAAGAGTTAAGCAGAGAAGAAAGGAAATATGGTTTGGCTGTGACTCCACCCAAATTTCATCTTGAATTGTAGCTTCCATAATCCCCACATGTTGTGGGCGGGACTCTGTGGGAGATAATTGAATCATGGGACTGTTTTCCCCATACTGTTATCATGGTACTGAATGAGCATCATGAAATCAGATGGTTTTATAAAGGGAAACCCTTTTGCTTGATTCTCCCTCTCTCTTGCCTGCCGCCATGTAAGATGTGCCTTTTGCCTTCTGCCATGATTGTGAGGCCTCCCCAGCCACATAGAAGTGTGACTCCACTAAATGTTTTTTTCTTTATAAATTATCCAGCCTCGAGTATGTCTTTATCAGCCCAAAGAGAATAGACTAATGCTGAAGGAATGCCAATTCAAACACGTTATACTGAGCTGGCCAGCAACATGGGCCATTACGGCTCCATCCTCCTGGAGCATGCTGAGGAGTCCTGTAAAATGTACCTCAAGTCGTTCCATCTGAGGGGTTGGAGAGTGCACATGTATCCTCAACCTCCATTTCTCCATTGGTTTAGGATTGCCTACTAGATGTTAGACTCCTTCATATTTGTCTCAAGAAGTTAAATAGATGCAGAGAAGGCCCAGCACAGAAAGTGAGTGAAAGATGTTGCAGTTGAGGCCAAGGGCTACCAGGTCACACCTATGCAGAGCTGATCGCTGGAGCAGCTGCTGGTACAGGCAGATGGGAGGGAAAGAAACGAGGTGGGGCACCAAAGGTGTCTAGTGACAGTGTACCTTTACCAAGGACCACAAAACTCCCATGAATAAATCATTTCAACATATTATTTCTTATATATATTTTTATCCATTCTCTAAATACATATGAGGTAAAAGCTCACCAAACTACAGTTAGGACTTATTATGACTTGAAAAATCAGAGTAAATCCCAACAGCAGAATTATAGGACAACGACAACCTCACTGTAAATACAGAAAGACAATCCAAAAAACAAGAGCCAGAACCAAAACATATAGCGTGTGAATGAAATAACTTAGGCCATTATCAAGAGTCTGACTTTAAATGGGTCATATTTGAGCCCAACTATCACTAAACCACTAATCACAGATGACAGACGAGGAGTACCAGCAAACAGTTATGAAAAAGCACTGATTTGTATTTATTTACTTTTTCATTCTTTATATCCAAAGAAATTTAAACTCACAGAGAAGTGATTCCTAGGAATTCCTATGAAATTCCTAAGAATTCCTACGAAATTCCTAAGAATTCCTAAAAAATTTCCTAAGAAATTCTTAAGGATTTCTAATTTTTTCAAAGCCACTATCACACTGCAGAACTTTAATATAGAAACAGTATTATCTAACATCACCCATACTCACATTTCACCAGTGGTTCCAGTAGTGTCCTTTTATCTACTGTAAATTTCCATCGCAAATCCAAAGATCACATAATAAACTGATATGTCTTTTTATTCTCTTTTAATTTAGAACAAGCTCCCAGCTCATTGTTGATTTTTATAAAGTTAACTTTTAAAATAATTCTGGCCAAGTGTCTTATAAAATGTCCACCAATCTGATTTTTCTTGATGATTTGGTTCAGATTAAACAAGTTTGGTGGGAATATCACATGCATGAGGCCACGTCCTTCCTGCTGCATCCCATCGGGAAGCTCGTGGTGTCAGTTTGGCCCATATTTGGGTGATGCTGAGTTTGATGACTTGATTAATGTAGTATCTACCAGATTTCACCATTGTAAGCATACCTGGATCATTTCTAAATTTAAAAATAATCTGTGAGGTGATACTTCAGTGCACTGTGAACGTTCTACTCCTGAAAAACCTTTCATCCACCCAGTGGTTTTAGCATCAACAGATGATCTCTGCCTGAACTAATTATGGCCTTAATGATTGTGAAATGGTGAGATCATTCATTATTAATGAATGAAAATAAACAGATCTTGCCTAATACATTAACAATTTATTTGTTCAGTATTCATTTCAGTTTCAAGGTAGGAAAGAAAGCAGCACTAACGGAAAAGTCTTGTGCTAAGAAAAAACAAAAATTAAGGAGCTTAATGATCAAATAAAAACTGTTACATAGGAAAATCTTATTCAGGCTATTAAGGGAAACAAAAGACCAAGGGGAATGGTCTATTTAATTAAGAACCAGTCTCCACCCTAGGATGTTTATATACTGGAATTAGATCCAATGCCCAGCGTCACACTGAAAACATACATGACCCTGAACTAATCTTCAACAACCTTCAGAATCTTTGAGATTCTGCAACAGACAAACAACCATACTAATACATCACAGAATGTGAATTTGAAAAGCCAGAATTTGTATGTGACTGCCCAATGAGAGACCTAAGAAAGTAACCGAATAACCCTTAGAGAAATCTATCTTAAATGTGCTAAATCAATGTGTTTTCAATGTGCTTCACAGAGCTAAAGGCATGTCTTAACACTGATCCCACATGAAAACCAAAGGGGTTCCCAGACTCACCCAAGCTTGAGCTTCCTTTTGTAATTAATTAGAAAAAGAAGAGCTTTCCCTGATAACTTAGAAATATAAAACGACCTTAACTTAGTAAAACCTAAGAGGCTAATTAACACAAAGCATTACATTCTGTTTACATACAACTTTTATTTTCTTTTCAATGGTAGTTTCATTTAAGTTTAATAATGCAACAGGAATTTCACTCCACTTTTTTTCTATTATGGTCAGCAAAGTTTATTACTCTCTTATGTCTAATATCAGTGGGAAAAAAGATGGTGATCACTAAAGGAATTTTGAGTGTTTTCTTTGTAAAGAACAAAACACAGTATATTTGTTAGTCTATTTTGCACTGCTATAATACAAAACCTGAACCTGGGGAATTTATAAAGAACAGAGGCTTATTTGGCTCATGGTTTCACAGGCTGTACAGGAAGCGTGGAGCTAGCATCTGCTTCTGGTGAGGACCTCAGGAAGCATTTACTCACGGAGGAAGGTAATGGGAGGCAGCATGTCATAAAGTGAGAGGGGGTAGAAGAGAGAGTGAGCAGGGGCGCCATGCTATTTTAAACAATTAGCTCTTCTGTGAACTAACAAAGGACTCACTCTGTATGACCTGTACCATGGGGAGGGCACTGATATGGTTTGGCTCTATGTCCCTACCCAAATCTCATCTTGAAATGTACTTCCATAATTCCCCGTATTGTGGGAGAGACCCAATGGGAGATAATTTGAACCATGGGGAAGTTTCCCCCATACTGGTTCTCCTGGTAGTGAATAAGTTTCACGAGATTTGATGATTTTATCAGGGGATTCTGCTTTTACATTGTCCTCATTTTCTCTTACTGCCACCATGTAAGAAGTACCTTTTGCCTCCCACCATGATTCTGAGGACTCCCCAGGAATGTGGAGCTGTAAGTCCAATTAAACCTCTTTTCTTTCCAGTGTCAGATATGTCTTTATCAGTAGTGTGAAAACAGACTCATACAGGCACCAAGCCATTCATGAGGGACCTAAACACCTCCCACTAGGCCACACCTCCAACACTGGGGATTAAATTTCAACATAAGATCTGGAGGGGAGAAATATCCAAACTGTTTCCATCTAGTTTCTCTTGAAAGTGTAACCTTTGTTGTAAGTTAAATCAAGATCAATCTTTTATCTATCATCTGTCTTTGATGAAATTGGAAACACAATCAATATTTATTTGTTTGTAATCACTGCAATTAAGTTATTTCCTCAAAGCACCCCTAATACAAAAGAATACTGGTGAAGGCTTTGGAGTCAGGCTGTAATTGCTGGATCTCCCACTTGCTGGCTCTGTGACCTTCAACAATTCACCTGAGCTCTCTGGGTTCCTCATGCAGTTGTAAGAATTAAATGGGTTCATACATGTCAAGTGATATTCACATAATAAGTATTCAATAAATGCTAGTTATTTGTTAATTTGACCACAGTCTCAAAATAAATGCTTCTGTTAATAGTCAATTGAGTATGTGACTTTTAAAAGTATTTTGAACAAAAGTAAAAATAAGTTACTAAGAGTCTTCAGTAGATAGGGCTTCTATGCAACCGAACATGTGTAATGGTGCCAGGAATTAACTATACAGAACATAATCCCAGATCAGTGTTTTTCAAACATTAGACTATATGGAGCCACATGGAGGACTTATTAAACCTTAGATTTCCAGGTTGTACCTGCCATAGTTTCTTATCCTGTGTATCTTGGCTGACCCAAGAACCTACCTTTCTAGTAAGTTCATAGGTGATAGTAATGGTGCAGGTCTGAGGATGTTCTCAGTCCTCAGTGACAGTGGTGGTCTGAGTCATTCTCAAAGGGAGGTATTCCCACTTTGAGAATAACTTTTCTAAGTGGATAATTATGTGTGTGGGGCAGGGGGAGTAGGGGTGGATACAGAGTGAATTTATATTTTTTTCCTTAAAAACAACCTATATTATGTTGTATGGTTAATGATGCCACTAAAATGCCAATAGACAGTTTAAATAATGGCTAAGAGGTATTGGGATTAAAATAAAAATGAAGACAGTAACGTTTCTACTTAATATAATCTCCCATGCTAGATAATAATATGAACAGCCTCACCAAACTGATCCTGATAATGTTTAGTGGAGACGGGCAGTATTCAGTAGTGAGAAATGCAGCAAATACGATCTATTTTATGTAACAGAAATGTCATTTTATGGAATGAGATACAAACTGTTGTAAGTTAGGGAAGAAATGAATTTGTTCCTATTGGGATGTGTACCCTCTGTCCCACTCATTCAGTTGAATCTTTTTCAAAACCCTTCTTATCTATCTCCCCAAATGTGCCCTCTCCAGGGGAGAAGGACTTACAAATAACCCACTAATTTGATAATTAGACTATTTTCCTCTTTGTCTAATTTTCCATGATAACAATGTTCATAGGATAACACTCATGATAGATTTGCATGGATGGCTTTTTTCCATGCTGCTCTAGAAAATAGTTTATGCTAAGTAGTATGCAGTATAAAAAAGCCATGATACTCAACCTTGAGGAGATTATACATATTCCACTGAAAAATAGCACTTCTACCTTTACCTAGAGATATCAAAGACACCATGTTCTTTGATACTCTTTATAAAACTATGTGGAAGAGGAAGAAATTTAAAAACAAAAACAATCCTCTTCTCTAAAAAGCTTCTTATCTAATGGTTAACAGAAATACAACTCAACTTTTCTAATGTACAAAATTAGGCCTAAACTCAAGTCTTATTAATATCTGAGAAAGACATCTCGTCCACATGTTAAGGACAGTGGGAAAAGTTGTCTCAAAAGCTGTCTTGGGAGCAAACTCTAGAGGATTCATAACAGGAAGTACATTTTCATAATGTGAAGTGGAATACTGGCTTGACAACTGAGAACATAGCACCACAAAAAAAACAAGAAATAAGGTATATGACAGAAGACAAGAGTTTTTCATGATACTAGTATACTTGAAGTACAAAAATGTTATATTAGGCCATTTTTGCATCACTATAAAACAATACCTGAGGTTGGGTAATTTATAAAGAAAAGAGGATTAATTGGCCCATGATTATGCAGGCTGTATGAGAAGCATGGTTTCAATATCTGGTCGGTTTCTGATGAGCGCCCCAGGAAGCTCATAATCATGATGAAAGGTGACAGGGAGCTACCATGTCATATGGCGAGAGGAGGAACAAGGCCTGGGGAGAGGTGCCAAATTCTCTAAACAACCAGATCTCTCGTGAACCCAGAGGAAGAACTCACTCATCACCCAGGGGATGGCACTAACCCATCATAAGAAATCCATCTTCATTATTGAATATCTCCCACTGGGCCCCACTTTCAACACTGGAGATCACATTTTGACATGATTTGGAGGGAAAAAAAAAAATCCAAACCATATCAAACGTCAAGATAGATAGAACATTAATGCTAGGCTTAATAAATGCTAGAATTTTTTTCCCTCACAATTCGTATTATTTAATCCTTTTCAGCCATAACACACTCACCCAGCATTAGCAATATTTGATCAACCCAAATCTCCTTTTTTTTTTTTTTTTTTTTTTTTTTTTTGAGATGGAGTTTCGCTCTTGTTACCCAGGCTGGAGTGCAATGGCGCAATCTCAGCTCACCGCAACCTCCGCCTCCTGGGCTCAGGCAATTCTCCTGCCTCAGCCTCCCGAGTAGCTGGGATTACAGGCACGTGCCATCATGCCCAGCTAATTTTTTGTATTTTTAGTAGAGACGGGGTTTCACCATGTTGACCTGGATGGTCTCAATCTCTTGACCTTGTGATCCACCCGTCTCGGCCTCCCAAAGTGCTGGGATTACAGGCGTGAGCCACCGCGCCCGGCCCCTAAATCTCCTTTAAAGGAAATGGTCCTGCCCCCATCCTTTGGTGCCAATAGAGCCGTGTTTTGAAACATGTGACTGCATTTCAGAACACTGAGGTCCACAGAACCATGGGTCTATAAATAGGCTGGTGAACCTAACTTTTGGACAGAGACAAGGAGATTAGATAGGCAAATAAATCTCCTTCTCTTATGAGTTTGGACTAAAAAACATGTAACAAACTGCCACCAGCCATGGTGTCTCACACCTATAATCTCAGCACTGTGGGAGGCTGAGGTGGGTGGATCACCTGTGGTCAGTGAGAACAGCCTGGCCAACATGGTGAAACCCTATCTCTACTAAAAATACAAAAATTTGCCAAGTGGTGGTGATTGGTTCCTGTAATCCCAGCTACTTGGGAGGCTGAGGCAGGAGAATCGCTTGAACCCAGGAGGTAGAGGTTGCAGTGAGCCAAGATTGCACCACTGCACTTGGGCCTGGGCAACAAGAAGAAACTTCGTCTCTAAAAAAAACAAAAATAAAAAACTGACACAGGGATGAGCTATGGCCATGATCAACCAACAGGGTGATGATGTACATGGTTAATTATTAACAATCCAAACGCACAACAGGAGAAAAACAATGAGCATGGAAACACTAGAGAAGCAGAGGAACGGAGAGCGAAGAGAGGAAAAAGAGGAAGGGAGAGAGAAAAAAATGAGAAGAGAAGAAAGATGCAAGAGTTCAACCACAGATCTGCCCTGACCCTGAGCTTTCTAGTATCGGATTTCATTGACATGGAGCCTTCGGATAAATGTCATCATTCACCAGTACTCCACTTGGCCTCTGTTTCACACAGTCAGCCCACTTCAGCAGCCTACACAAAACCAAGTCCAGCTGATACCGTTAAGCAGTCTCTGACTTTCTGGAACTCAACTTTCACTTCTATAAAAATGAGGGCATGGACCTTCCAGGTCCTTTTCTATTTTTTTTAACCTCTAATACTCACAGATTTATAATGACATTTCATAACTTGCCTGTTGCTGTGTTTGCTGTCCAAAAGCAATCAGACTAAATCCATAAGAGTTAGGCCAACCCTGAGTTTAAGCCAACTCGTATACCAGTGAGGGCAGGGTCACGGTTAAAGTGGTCTGAACTTGAGTATATGCAAGTAGCCTCATTGTTCAGTGCTCTATTCAAATAAGAAAGCAAAACTAAATATGCGACAAAAACCTTTCACTTTTCACAATATTTACCTACTCACTGAATGATTTCTACTGAATTCCAGCCCTTATAAAATAAAAATAATATAAATAATATATTTTAAAGTAATCTCTGACAATTAAAGGTCAATTTGCATAGATAATAAATGGAACAATGCATATACTATATTATCTATTCACCAAAAAAACAAGAACAATAAGAATAACCACAATAAGGTGAATTATTTGACAGTAAAATAGATACTTGGCACCCCCTTTTTAAGAAGCACCCCCAGTAAAAATAAAATCAGACATAGAACCCCATTCTATGAAACATATACAGAGCCATTTCATTCCCCATCTCCTCTAGTAATATTTCCTGAAGCAATTCTAAGACACTAATAGTTTAAAAACCACTGCTACAGGTTATCGAGGCAATCTGTGGCATCCCAGAAAGTCAGCTTACCGTTAGTCCACGCACACAGTTTAGCTAAATGAAGCTGTCTTTTCTGAACTCTGTGTTTGTGCATACAAAAGAAATACATCTATTTGAAATTTCTATATTGAAATACCTATAAAGATATCCACAGGATCATCCAGGAATCCTCTGCACAACAAAATAACATGAAATAATAAAATTAATACACAAGTAGTAGGGGGAAAAAAGGTTTACTCTTATATTAAAACTGTCATATGTGCTGAGGGGGCTGGAGGAGATGCATAATAATTGTGTGAATTTATTAATCAAATAGAACATGTCAGGTAATTTTGCTACTGATTTTGTTGTTTAAAAGCTCACAGAAGGCATTTTTCTTATTTTTCATTTTGATAACACAGTTTTAATAAGCTCAGGCATGCTAAATTTCAAAAGCTACTTTCTCACTTTCCCCAAAATGCAAATACTTAGAATGTGATGTTAACTTTATACATTGGCTCATCATTCTCAAGCCTTTTTTTCCTTGAACTATTTTTTGACCCCTTAAAATGTTACCAAAATTGGAAACCACAAAAAGGTATTCAATTCCCATGTCCCATATTCCGTATCATGTAGTCAGAGGTATAAGCAAAGGACCATGCCATGGAAATGTACGGGAGGGGGGGAATTCCTTCCCTTCCTCCCTCCCTCCTCTCTCTCCCTCTCTCTCTCTCTCTCTCTCTCTCTCTCTCTCTCTCTCTCTCTCTCTCTCTCTCTCTCTTTCTTTCTGGGGTTTCACTCTTGTTGCCCTGGCTAGAGTGCAGTGGTGCTCATTGCAACCTCCACCACCCAGGTTCAAGGGATTCTACTGCCTAAGCCTCCTGAGTAGCTGGGATTACAGGCACCCGCCAACATGCCTGGCTAATTTTATATTTTTAGTAGAGATGGGGTTTCACCATGTGGGCCAGGCTGGTCTCGAACTCCTGACCTCAGGTGATCCACCTGCCTCGGCCTCCCAAAGTGCTGCTGGAATTACAGGCATGAGCCACTGTGCCCAGCTGAGAAATGTCTTTAAACATTTGTGGTTCTGATTCTATACATTAAATACTATTGATGAGGATGTGCAGATGAAGGATGTTAGAAAAACTGCAAGAGAATCAATTATAGTTGATAAGCATCGAAAATGGAAATAAGGCTCATGAAATATTAGAACCAGAAGGAGGAATTTACATCACTATTCCAACATTTTTATTTTAAGATAATACAATTCCCCCAAAAAAGGTAAGGTAGTCTGTCTAGTGAAGCGGCTGAAATAGGACTAAAACCTTAACACCTCCCACTGTGAAACATCTTTTCCAAAACTACATCTCGTACATTTCAACTGATCTTCTTAAGAACATAAAAAATAGGAAATATCTCCTATGAGCCAGTGATATTACTAGGCAGTTACCCAGTCCACTGCACACAGCCTGGGATATAGTCACGGCTGGGAAAGCAAGGGACAAAAAATCATAGCTTCCTCTGCATTGTCATTATCACATGGAAGGACTCAGGTTTAGGAGAGTGCTTTCACATATAAAATCTCATCAAGCTATTCCAGCAACCCTAGAAATTAGTAGATGTTATTATTCCTGTTTTACAAAAGAGGATAGTCCAAGAATCACAGAGAAAAAGAGAACTTTCTAGGGTTATTAGGATAGTAAATGGAAGAACTGGAATTTGGAAATCAACATTTTGCTCCAAAGGTCTTGCACTTTGCATGACATTAGGTAGAAAATACAAAAGGGGAAATGCCTTCTAGCATCAAGCAGAGAGTATGTGGGCCTATTAGATGACCAAAAATGAGGTCATGGCTACAACTACAATTACAAAGTCAAGCTCTAGTATTCTTTTTGGCCATTTACTTCTCCATTTAGGATATGTTTCATTCACTTTTCCATAAATATTTGTCAAATATGCAAGACATGCTGACAAGAAGGTCAGGCATGAAGGAGGGAGGAGGAGAAGGAGAAGAGAGAAGTAGGGAGAGAAGGAAGGAATGGAGGGAGGGAGGGAGGGAGGGAGGGAGGGAGGGAGGGAGGGAGGGAGGGAGGGAGGGAAGGGGAAACGAGAAGAAGGAAGTAGGAAAAGAAGGAGGAGAGGGAAGGAGGGAGGGAGGGAAGGAAGGAGGAAGGAAGGAAGGAAGGAAGGAAGGAAGGAAGGAAGGAAGGAAGGAAGGAAGGAAGGAAGGAGGGAGGGAGGGAGGGAGGGAGGGAGGGAGGGAGGGAGGGAGGGAGGGGAGGGAGGGAGGGAGAGAGGGGAGAAGGAGAAGGGAAGGAAAGGAAGGGAAAGAATAGAGGGAAAAAGGGAGGGAGGAAGGAAAGAAGGAATGGGAATAAAAAAGAGGAGGGAGGGAAGGAGAATGGATCACTGGTTCTCTGTCAAGAGCTTATAGCTGCATTGAAGAAGCTAGTTTATTTACAAATATCCATATTAGAAGGCAGAATACATGTAGGTAGGACACACAGATATTAGAGAAAAAAGCAAAATAAGAGAGAGGAAAGAGAGAAAGTAGCCAAATAGAGAAATCAGAGATTGCTATATGGTCACAGAATTGAGAGGACCTTAAATGGAGAGAAAGTATTTAACATATTTACAACATGAGCATAAAGATATAGAAGGAACCCTGCAATGTGCAAGTGTACTTGGCAAACACAAGTGTTCTTTAAGGTAAAAATAGAGTCAGAGCAGACTCAAAGGGTCAGCTGTGGTCAGATAATGCAGATGTGCAAACCTAGGCATATAAGGAGCTTGGCGCTTACCCAAGGTGCTGATATCTAAAGGATAAACACATTCCCCATGACGAAGGAGAGAGTGGGCAGGGGTAATTGTATCTTGGGACTTAGTGTTGATGTGGGAACAAACACATGGTATGAATCACACATATTTCAGGCTGTGCACAGACAATTTATATTAAAACACTCCCAGCAGAAATTCCTATTTTTATGGAAAAGGTTGCCATTGATAAAAAGTGAGTGAGAGACCGTATCAGAAAGCTACTGATTTCACCTTAATCAGAAATGTAATTCTACAGCACAGCAAACCTGGGTGATTGGAGCACATATGCATTTCTGCCTTAGACCCAGGGAATACAATACAACAGACTGGAAGACAAGGCTGTTACTTTGCTAGGTGGAGGCTGAAGAAAGTCTAAAGGAGGCAAGGAGTTATGTCGTCTCAAGCTTCGCTATTCTTGTCTCAACTTAAAAATCCTTTCTCTACCCCAGAATTCTCCTCATGTCTCATTTCAAGCTTTCTTATGAAATGTTCCTTTTTTCTTTATCTTTCCTTTTTTTTTTTTTTGAGGCAGAGTCTGGCTCTGTGACCCAGGCTAGAGTGCAACGACTCACCCTCAGCTCACGGCAACTTCTGCCTCCTGGGTTCAAGTGATTCCCCTGCCTCAGCCTCCCGAGTAGCTGGGACTACAGGTGTATGCCATTACTAATTTTTTGTATTTTTAGTAGGGACGGGGTTGCACCATGTTAGTCATGATGATCTCAATCTCCTGACCTTGTGATCCACCCACCTTCGCCTCTCAAAGTGCTGAGATTACAGGTGTGAGCCACCATGCCCACTGAAATGTTCCTTTTTTCAAAGAATATTCAGAGTCGAGTGGTAATCAAATGTCTATTGTTTTTACTCAGTGAAGTTCAGTCCCTCATATTAAAGAAATCAGACCAAAAAAAATAATGAAAAGTTGAATTAATCACTTCCAACTTTCCTTTCCACCTCTCCCTTGTTCCAATGTGAATGTTCTTCCTTATGGGATAGGTCCACTTAAGCCAGGTGTACAGGCTCTATTGTCAGCTGCAAACCATCAGTGCCAAAAAGAATCCCACCTGTTGTTCAAACTTAAAGTAAAAATGTGTGCCTAACCAGGTTAAGATAGAAAGGATTAAACCAGATGTGATGTCTGAACAAGTCATGTACTCTTAGTTCTAGTGTTGTCTTATGAAATAGGGGAGTAATACTGCCAACCTGGCAAGGACATTTTGGAGACCAGGTGAAATAAGGTAGTAGAAATCGTGTGTCCATTAGAATGCCAAGGGTATGGTAAGTCTTCTGCACGTTTGCTAGTGGTATGTTCTATTAAAAAAGAGGATTATAAGATCATACTTGGTGTGTAACAGAAGACTTTGCAACTATTAAATAAAAAGTCTTGGTCTCAGGTAAAGCTAGATTTTAGTGGACAAAGATACGTCCTAAAATAAGAAAATACTTTTGAAAGAAAGCTAGCGACCTTGGAGGACAGAAGCACCTTAGAGATCAACGAACGTAAGACTTTCTTAAACCCACTCGTAGATTTACCAAATCTAAACCTTTAAATGCAGGGCCTAGTAATCTGCATTTAACAAACCCACCAACCTAACCCAAATTCTTGTCCATGCTAAATTTGAAATCCACTGGCCTAGAATTTGGTTGCCTGTTGCTAATCCAAGTGCTAACAATAACTGGAACAATTTAATTAAAATCCCACAACTCTGAACACATTTAAGGAGAATTCTTTACTAATGTATTCTAACCCAATTCCAGGGGACAAGGAAAATACTTTTCTCTCATTTGACAGTTTCTATGTTCTCACTCACAGTGCCAACAGAGCAAATGCAATCTACTTCACTTCTCCTCATCTGCAGAAATGGCAAAGACAATTACCACCTCGAAGGAGTGCTGTGATTTTCCATTTATTGTTGTTTATAAAGCCTCTTCTGAGTGTTCTGATAAATCAACTATAAGTTGGCATTATTCATAGCACCCTATTAGAGCTTAATACATATTCAATTAAAAAACAATGACAACAATACAGCAATATCCACAAATTAGCATTAATTATAGCAATGCATTATTCTCACCCTACTGCTACAATTTTATCTAGACAGAGCTGTTTATGTCTGGAGACTGTACAGTCCCTCTCATTAACAAAGGGCAATATTTGCTCATCAGTATCAACATTTCCTCTAGTAACTTTCACATCACAGTTGCCTCAGAGACCTGATTTTTTTCAAAGGATATTTCTATTTAGCACATACTACGACAGAAAGGATATGTACTTCCCTTGAAGAAAGTCAGAAGACTCCTGCAAAGCATCCTGGACTCTTCTCTTTCCCATAAGCCCCTCTTTCCCAATTGCTTTTGATTCTTGTTCCCCTTCTCCATGGTCATGGCCATCACCTTGGCTAAGGCCCTCATCGGCCCCAAGTTCAGACCCTTGAACTTGACCCAAGACATTCTATCATTGCCACTTCTGATCACTTGAGTACCACTGTATTATAGCAATCCATCTAAATACAGATCAAATCATTTTATTTACTAGCAGAAGGCTCTTTACTGTCCCCTAATGATATTGCCTTAGATTGGAAAAATTCCCCAAATGCCATCGTAACCGCTAAAGAGAAATTATTTACTTGAATTGGGGAAGTAGCTATTAAAGCACTCAGGGAAACTTTTACCAAGGAGAGAAACTAAAGCAACAGGAAAAGCTTAAGCAAAAAGCTGTGATGCTATGTGTCTCTTTATCTACCTAGCTCAGGTTTCAGCCTTTTCCTGGGGGCAAGAATCTGGTAGTTGGCCAGGTTCCCCACTGAATATGAAAGAACAGCAACATTCCCTTCCCTGCCTTCCCCATCCCCCAACCCGCCCCACGTTTTCTGTGGCATCAGAGCATATCTTGCTATACAAGGTTGTGCTGACTTGGGTCTTCTGTTCTGCATGAGCCTTTGACATGCACAGTTGAGGTTGAGGAATCTGTGTCTAGTTGGTTTGAGGTTTCATCAAGAGAAAAACGGGAAACTTATGTGATTTCACTGAGTAACTATTTTCACTACAAAAAACAAAATTCCCATATTTATTTGTCCCCCTTTTGAAATGGCACTAAGGAAACACATGCCAGACTGCCATGAACAGAGGCTGTACTTTCCAAACAGTAGCAAGGACTAAAAATAGAAAAGCTTGATTTGCTCAAGATGTATATAACTTCCTCTCCCATTTCCTTTCCCCACCACCCTGAGTCAGTACAAAGAAGCAGTGCATGTTGAACCCTTTGCATGCTTACAACAGTGTCAAAAGCATCAAAAGGGTGCTTTTGATAAGTATATTACAGACTTCATAAGTCTTTTCCCAGAGAATTCCTATTGCTCATTCAAAGAAAGAATCAATCAAGCAAGCCACAAATATCAATGAAGTAGCTATTCTACCTTCTTGCAATAAAATAAAGGTTATGGGTGATATAGAAATATGAGTTGTGATCCTGCCTTTAGGCATTACCTTCTGAACAAGAAGGTAATGGAAAGACCAGAGGCCTGGGAGTCCAGAAACCTCTAATAGTGGTTAGGGCCAGCTCTCCTACTAACTGGGTCACCCTGAACAGTTCACTTAACAAATTTAGGCTCCAGTTTCCTCATCACAAGAAAGAGCAGGTAGGTTAGGACTATGTCAGATCTGGTGCTCTATGATTTGTGATTTTATGTAATTTCTAAAGTTCTCCCACATTATGATTCTGGCTTTATAAAATAAAGTGTGGTGGCAAGATTATTGTACAGGCAATGATTACATTATTCCACAAAAGGGCATACATTAAGTGGCAGAAAAATCAAACAGCATTAATAAATTTATTTATTAACTGACTCATAGTAGCCTTTACTCTGAACCAGAAATTGTTGGATACTCCACATTCATTATCTCGATTAATCCCCAAAATAACCTTCTAAGAAACTGCTATTAATATCCTCATTTTGCATGTAAAGTTGGGAAATGCAGTGGCAAGAGACCTAGCAGGGCTTCTTAGCCCTAAATCCTGGGCTCATGTCACCATATCACATGACTCAATCAAAAGACTCAGGAGGGAAAAAAGAGAGAGATTAAGATGATCCAGTTGTCAGACACATATGAGTAAACAGTAAAGTCAGGCTTTTTAAAATGAGGATGTGTCAGGTATCAAGAAAGATACAAGAAAAATTAGCTTGGCATAGGAAGCTGACAATAAGGACATAAGCTTCAAAAGAGCAAGGACCATATCGAAAGCATAGTGTGAAATAAGGTGCACTATATAAGATGAGGTAAGTCACAGGGTTCTCTGAAAAATAAACCAAGAGGAGATATTTAATGTGGCATACAATAAAAAGATAGAGGAAGCATATAATATTTTTAACTACTAATTGGTTATAGATATGCAGTCAGAATGTAAAAAAGATAGAATAAAGGTAATTAGTAGGTGTAACCCAGAAGATATGAACAAGGACGATGGGCAAAAAAATACAGAGATTGAAATAATCCTGTAAACCTTGGTGATAGATATACAAAGAAAGCAAGATGTATCATCAACAAACACAGTTTAGCTAGCAAGGCTAGAAAATATAATGGCATCTCTAAGAGAATGTAAGCCTTTGAGCAAGATGATGAGTAGACTTAGTGAAAAGGCAGGTGTTATCTACAAAAAGATCTCATGGATAAATGAAAGAAAACTTGTCAAAGGAAAACCCAGTACCAAGTCATAAGCAGTTCAAGTAACTAGATAAAGAAAGACCAAAGTTGATCCTATTAGAGTTGTGACATCTACTGAAAGAAAACAGAAGGTCAAATGGAAAACTCTGAGTGGGCATGTAAATTTAGTGACAGGAAGAAAGGGGGAGGAGCTGGTAAAGAAGGGTGAAAAGGAATAGTTGCAGGCACACAGAGGAATCGAGAAAATTCTTTTCAGTAGAAATCAAAAGGAAGTTAAAGGGATTCGGAGAATATGACAAAGCAGGAAGCACCATAAACCTGTCTTTCGGCACCCATTGCACTGACACCATTTAAGAAGTTATTTTGGAAGTCAAGAGTCTACTAAAGGCATCTAATATCTGGAGGGAAGCCTCAGATGGTAAGTTGTGGGTAATTTGGGTAAATTTTGTATCTTAGCACAGTAGCAGCTACCTATACCCCACTTCTTATATTCTTGGCAGGCATCTGTGCACATGTTCTTGAAGAAGCTTGCATATAGCTTACCTGATCCATGCTGGGCAAAAAGGACCCATCTTCCATATATAAAGGATCTGTGCATGAATTGCTGCTTCTAATCACACACACAAAGAAAAAGAGGCAACTATCATTAGTGTTGCCCCTCCTACTCCAGCTGAAGTATCTTACATGGGACTCAAAAGGCCAGTACTTTTTCTTTTCCTTTCTTTATTTTTATTTTTTTACTTTTTCTCATTTTGGGAGACAGACATTGATGACCAGGGCCTTTGAAAACAATAGAGGAAATGAGAAAGCCACTGCACATAAACAGGGAAAGATGCAGGCTCAGAAAATAATTAAGATCGTAAGTTCACAAAAAAGCTAACACTTAGCACAGAGACAGGCAACAATAACCCCACAAAACAAAAATAACAGTAAACCTTGGGGAAGATAAATAGTCTGATTTCCAGAGTTACTATATTATTAGATTCAAATGTGCACTTTTCAACAATAACAAAAAATCAAAAGACATACAAAGAAACAGGATAGCCTGGTCTGTTCAAAACAAAAATACAAACCAATAGAAACTGTCTCTGAAAAAACCTGATGGTGGATCTACCTGACAAAGACTTTAAAACTACTGTCTTAAAAGTGCTCAAAGAACTGAAGGAAGCAAGGAGAAAGTTAAGAAAACAATGCATGAGTAAAATGGGAATATCAATAAAAGGAAAAAAAAGCAAAAAGCAATTGTGGAAATGAAAACTACAATAACCAAAATAAAAAATTCATTAGAGGAATGAAAAAGCAAATTGAGAAGGCAAAAGAATCAGAAAACTTGAGGAGAGGTCAAAGTAAATTAATAAGTCTAAGAATCAGAAAGAATAAAGACTGAAGACAGGTGAACTGAGCCTAAGAGACCTGTGGGACACAGTCAAGTATACCAACGTATGCCTCATAGGATTCCCAGAAGGATGAGACAGAGATAAAAGGCAGGGACAATACTTGAAGAAATAATGGCCAAAAAATCCCCAAATTTGATCAAAGACAAGAGTATAAACATCCAAAAGGCTCAATAAAGTACAAGTAAGATGAACTCAAAGAGACAAACACTGAGGCACCTTATAATTAAACTGTCAAAAGACAAAGACAATGAGAGAATTTTGAAAGGTGCAAGAGAGGTTACTCATCATATACAAGGGAACCTCAATAAAATTATCCAGTTTTCTTCTCAGCAGCTTTAGATGCCAGAAAACAGTGGGCTGATATATTCAAAGTGCTAAAAGAAAAAAAAAATCAAACAAGAATCCTATATCTGGCAAAAATTTCTTTTAAAACTGAGAAAGAAAAACAAAACTTTGCCAGGGGTTAAAAAAAGAAAAGTGAGAAAGTTCTTTATTACCATTAGACCTGTCCTGCAAGAAATGCTAACAGTAGACCTGCAGGTTGAAGTGATATGATACTACACAGTAACTCAAAACCATACCAAGAAATACAGCTCTCAGTAAAGACAAGCAGGTAAACACTTATAAAAGCTAACCTCATTGCAATCGTGATGTGCAACTTTGCTTTTTGTTTTCAACATGATTTAAGAAACTAATAATCTTTTAAATTACAAGTTTAAAATTTTATATTATTTGATAATTTGATTAATGACTCCCTTTGGCTTTCTACATAATTTAAGAAATGAGTGCATTAAATTATTAGCTTATATTGTTATATATACAATGCACAAAGAAATAATTTTGTTACATCAACAACTGAAAAAGCAACAAAATTTTGTATGTTATCAAGCTGGTATGACTTCAGGCTAGAGTGTTATGACTTTAAGATATTAAATGTAACCCCCATTGTAATCACAAAGAAAATAGCTACAGAATATACACAAAAGGAAATCAAGTAGGAATTTAAACATTTTACTTAAAAAAATAACAATATAGAAAAAACAATTATGTAGGAAATGAAGGACAAAAAAGCTATAAAGCATATAAAAAGCAAATATAAATGGTTTTATAATCACAAATTTTATAATGATTTGACTTATTTTTGACCTTACAATGGTATGAAAGTGATACATATTCATTAAACACTATATTTGAAGTATCCATTCTGTCTGTCAATTTCAGTGGAGAATACAATAAATTACATAAGATAGTTAAAGCTTTATTATAACATAAGCTTTGTGTTAGATGATTTTGCCCACTGTCTGCTACTGCAAGTGTTCTGAGTATGTCTAAAGCAGGTTAGGGTATTGTGAATAATACTGTTATGAACACTGTTATACAAATATCTGTTCCACTCCCTGCTTTTAATTATTTTGTGTTTGTATCCAGAAGTAGAATTTCTGGATCATATGATAATTCTGTTTAATGTTTTGAGGGTCCACAAGACTATTTTCTACAGCGGCTGTATCATTTTACATTTCTATCAGCAACTCACAAAGGTTCTAATTTGTCCGCATTCTCACTAACATTTGGTTATTTTCTGTTTTCCTGAAAATAGCCATGATAATGACTGTGAGGTGGTGTCTTCTTGTAGTTTTGATTTGCATTTCCCTGATGATTAGCAGTGTTGAACATCTTTTCATGTGCTTATCCCCATTTCTATATCTTCTTTGAAGAACTGTCTATTCAAGCCCTTTGTTCTTTATTGTGTGTTTGTTTGTTTGTGTGTTTGTTTTGAGATGGAGTCTCCCTCTGCTGCCCAGACTGGAGTGCAGTGGTGCAATCTCTACTCTTTGCAACCTCTGCCTCCTGGGTTCAAGTGATTCTCCTGCCTCAGCCTCCTGAGTAGCTGGGACTACAGGTGCCCACCACCATGCCCAGCTAATTTGTGTATTTTTAGTAGGGACAGGGTTTCACCATGTTGGCCAGGCTGGTCTCGAACTCCTGGTCTCAAGTGATCCACCCGCTTCAGCCTCCCAAAGTGCTGGCATTATAGGCATGAGCCACCACACACCCAGTCTTTGCCCTTTATTTTAATTGGGTTGTTCATTTTTTTGTTGTTGAACTGTAGGAGTTTTTCAATTATTCTAGATACTAATCTGTTATCAGTCATGTAATTTGCTAACAGTTTCTCCCATATGGGGTTGCCTTTTTACTCCATTGATAGTATCTGTTGATGTACCAGTTAGTTGAATGTTTTTTTCCTTTTTGGGGTTTTTTGAGGTAAATCTCATAGTGATCTGCTCACCTAGGCCTCCCAAAGTGCTGGGACTACAGGAGTAAGCTACCACACACAGCCTGTTGAGTGTTTTAGTCATGAGAAGATGTTGAATTTTGCCCAATAATTTTTTCTGCATTAATTGCATTGATAGTGTCATTTCCTTCTTTTATTCTTTTAATATGTAGCATTTTATTCCTCAATGCTCAGTTTTGATTACTCTTTTTTTGCTTTTTCTTTTTAATTATACTTTAAGTTCTAGGATACATGTGCAGCCCATGCAGGATTGTTACATAGGCATACACATGCCATGGTGGTTTGCTGCTTCCATCTCCCCATCACCTACATTAGGTATTTATCCTAATGTTATCCCTCCCCAATCCCTCCACCCCTTCTATCCCTCCCCTAGTCCTGCCCCACACTCTCCAACAGGCCCCAGTGTGTGATATTTCCCTCCCTGTGTCCATGTGTTCTCATTATTCAACATCCACTTTTGAATGAGAACATGTGGTGTTTGGTTTTCTGTGCTTGTGCCAGCTTGCTGAGAATGATAATTCCCAGCTTCATCCATGTCCCTGCAAAGAAAATGAAATCATCCTTTTTTATGGCTGCAGAATATTCCATGGTGTATATGTGCCACATTTTCTTCATCCATAACAGCCAAAAGGTGAAAACAACCAAAATGTCCATGGAATAATTGAGTAGATAAAGAAAATATAGCATATACACATGATGGGCTATTATTCAGCCTTAAAAAGGAATGAAGTCCTGACACATGCTACAACATGGATAAAGCTTTAATACCCTATGCTAGGTAAGTGAAGTAAGCCAGACACAAAACGGCAAATACAGTGTGAATCCATTTATGTGGAATAGTATAGTCAGATTCACAGGGACAGAGAACAGGAGTTACTTGGGCTAGGTAGAAGTAGAAACAGGGAGTTATTGTTTAAAGACTACAGTGTTTCAGTACAGGATTATTAAAACATTGAGGCTAGTTACTGTCTAATGACTACACTGTTTCAGGACAGGATTATTAAAACGTTGAGGTTAGTTACTGTCTAATGACTACACTGTTTCAGAACGGGATTATTAAAACGTTGAGGTTAGTTACTGTCTAATGACTACACTGTTTCAGTACGGGATTATTAAAATGTTGAGGTTAGTTACTGTTTAATGACTATACTGTTTCAGTACGGGATTATTAAAACATTGAAGTTAGTAGGCACAAGAATTTGAATGTACTTAATGCACTGACATGTACACTTTAAACTGTTGAAATGGCAAAAGAAAAATAATCAAGTAGGTTAGGCTAAACCATGATGTTTGGTATGTTAGGTATATTAAATGCTTTTACATTTACAATAATTTCAACTTAACACATGTTTATTGGGACATAACCCCACCACAAGTTAAGGTGCATCTGTAGAAAAATAAGATGTAATTCTATGCTTATCAATAATTACTTTAAATGTAAATGAATTAAATTATCTGGTCAAAACACAGATTGGCAGAATAAATTAAAACACATAACGCTGCCTACAAGAGACTCATTTTATATCCAAAGACACACAGAGTTTAAAAGTGAAAGGATAGAAAACATTATTTCATACAAACAGTAACCCACAAAAAGCAGAGTAGCAAAATATCACATAAAATAGAGTTTAAGTAAAAAAAACGCTAAAAGATAAAAGAGATATAGAACATTATACTAATAAAAGGCTCAATACAGCAAGAATATATAACAATTGTAAATGTATATACATATAACAAAAGGCCATCAAAATATATAAACCAAAAATTAGCAGAATTGAAGAAAGAAATAGAGAGTTACATAATAATAGAGATTCCAGTGTCCAATTTTCAACAATGGATAGAACAACCAGACAGTAGATAAGTCAGGAAAAAGAAGACTTGAACAACAAACAAAACTAATTAGATCTGTAATTGTTGTTAGGTAGATTATTCTTTATATGTCTCTTAGACATACACATATACATATATATATGCAGCCATATATGTAAGAGAAATATACAGAACAATCTACCTAACAACAATAGAATACAGCTTCTTCTCATGTGCACATGGGTCATGTTCCAGGATGGGACATGAATAAGCCCATAAACTAAGTGTCAACAGATTTGAAAAAGTAGATGTCAAAAGAAGTATTGTCTCTGAGTACAATGGGATAAAGTCAGAAATCAATAGACGTTAAGTAAAACTGTGAAATTCACAAATTTGCAGTAATTAAAAAATATACTCTTAAACAATGGATCCAAGAAGAAATCATAAGGGAAATGGAAAAATACCTAAAAATGAATGAACATGAAAGAAAATATACCAAACGTATAGGAAACAGTGAAAACAGTGCTAATAATGCAATTTATAGCTATATACCATTAAATTTAAAGATAAGAAATATGTCAGACCAACAACCTAAATCTACAAATTGTGAAACTTAAAAAGAAAAAAAAAAACAATACCCAGATCTACAAGAAGGAAAGATATAATAAAGGTAAGAGTAGAGGATGGGCATGGTAGCTTACGCCTGTAATCCCAGCACTTTGGGAAATCAAGACAGGTGGATCACCTGAGGTCAAAAGTTCGAGACCAGCCTTACCAACATGGTGAAACTCCATCTCTACTAAGAATACAAAAAAAATAGCCAGGTGTGGTGGCAGACACCTGTAATCCCAGCTCCTTAGGAGGCTGTGGCAGGAGAATAGCTTGGACCTGGGGAGGTGGGGGTTGCAGTGAGCCAAGGTTATGCCATTGCATTCCAGCATAGGCAACAGAGCAAAACTGTCTCAGAAAAAAAAAATGGCAAGAGTAGAAATAAATAGAATGGAAATTAGAAAAAGAATGCAGAAATACTGACAAAAACTAATCATTCTTCAAAAAGATCAACAAAATTGACAAAACTTTAGCTAGATGAAGAAAGATAAAGAGAGGGAAGACTCAAACTACAAAAGACAGAAATAAAAGTAGGGACATTATTAACAATTCTACAGAAATAAAAAGGATTTAAGAGAGTACTATGAGCAAATTGTGTGGCAACAAATTGGATAACCCAGATGATATGGAAATTTCCCAAGAAACACAAAATGCACCAAGACTAAACCACAAATAAAAAATCGGAATCTGCTAGAAATACTAAGAAGACTGAATCAGTATCCAAAATCTCCTAAGGAAAAAATCTTGAACCAATGGCATCACCACTAAATTCTATAAAACATTTATAGATGAACTAACAATTATCCTCAAATCTTTCCAAAAAATTTTAAAAAAGGAAACACTTCCAACTCATTCTATGACACCAAATTCAGACAAAGATATTACATGAAAACTATAGAACAATATCCCTAATAAATATTGATGCAAATATCCTCAAATATCACAAATGAAATTTAATAGCATATTAAAAGATTTATATACCATGGCCAAGTTAGATTTTATTATTATTATTATTATTTGAGACGGGTCTTGCTCTGTCACCAGGTGCCAGGCTGGAGTGCAGTGGTACCATCTCAGCTCACTGCAACTTCCACCTTTCAGGTTCAAGCAATTTTTCTGCTTCAGCCTCCCAAGTAGCTGGGACTACAGGCATGCACCACCATGCCCAGCTAATTTTTTATTTTAGTAAAGATGGGGTTTCACTATGTTGGCTAGAATGGTCTTGATATCTTGACCTTGTGATCTGCCTGCCTTGGCCTCCCAAAGTGCTGGGATTACAGGTGTGAGCCACCAAGACTGGCCATTATTATTATAATGAACGGATACTCAACAAACAAACTTAATTCAAGGTTATATATTATATTAACAGAATGAAGAAAAATATATGTGATCTCAATTGACACAGAAAAGCATTTGACAAAATTCAATATCCTTTCATAAAATAAATTGACAAACTGGGAATAGAAGGAAACTATCTCAACATAGCAAAAGCCATATATGGAAACCCACAGAGAAAATCATACTCAATGATAAAAGACTTAAAGCTTTTCCTCTAAGATTATGAATGCCAGTTTTGCCATATTAATTTAGTGTAATACTTGAAGTCCTAATCAGAGTAATCAGGCAAGAAAAAAAATAAAAGTTGTCAAAATTGAATAGAAAGAATTAAATCGTCTCTTTTTGTAGATGAAATAGTCTTATATGTAGAAACCCTAAAGACTGGACACAAAAACTGTTAGAACTAATTAGCGAATTTAGCAAAGTAGAGCATACAAAGTCATTACACAAAAACCACTTACATTTGTATCAACAATAAGCAATTCAAAAAAGAAATTAAGAAAATCATTCCATATCAACAGCATCAAAAATTAAAAGACCTAATTAATTTCTAATTAATTAATTATTAATTAATTCTGATTAATTATTTATTGATTAATTCTAATTAATTAGAAATTAATTTGACCATAGAGTTAAAAGCCTTGAACAATGAAGACTTAAATACATTTAGGGAAGAAATGAAAGAAGACATAAGTAAATGGTAGACATCTCATGTTCATAGAATGTAAGACTTAATATAACTAAGATTTCAATTTTAACCAATGTGATATCCAGACTTAATGCAGTCCTGATCACAATCCCTGTGACATTTTTTAAAGAAATAGAAAAACTCCACCCTAAAATTCATATGGAATATCAAATGACCTAAAATAGGCAGAACAATCATGAATAAAAGGGTACAAAAGTGGAGAACTGACACTTCCTGATTTCAAAAATTAATACAGATCTAAAGTAAACAAAACAGTGAGGTATTGCCACAATGACACATCAGAGAGAGTCCAGAAATAAACCCTCACATATATGTTCAAATAACTGTCTACGAGGGTGGCAAGATCATTTAACAGGAGAAGGATGGTCTTTTCAACAAACAATGCCAGGAAAATTTAATATCCACATATAAAATAATAAGGTTGGACTCTTTCCTAACGTAATTATAAAAGCTAACTAGAAAATGAATGCATGACCTAAAGGTAACACCTAAAATTGTAGATTAGAATAAAACTTATGCAGGAGCATCATGATATTGAATTTGGCAACAAATGTCTTAATTTGACACAAAAGACACATATAACATAAGAGACAAATTGAAATTTCATAAAAATTTAAAATCAGTAGCAACAGAGTAAAAAGGCAATCTTCAGAATGGGAGAAAGTATTATCAAATCATATCTGATAAGGGATTAATATTCAGAATACATGGAGAACTTGTAAAACTCATAAAGAAAAAAAAATACCCAATTCAAAAATGAATAAAGACCTTGAATAGACATTTCTCCAAAGAAGATATATATATACAAACAGCTAATACATGCACGAATAGATGTCCACAATCACTAATCATTAGATAAATGCAAATCAAAACTACAATGAAATATCACTCTGCACCCATTTGGATGGCTATTACCAAGAAAAAAAGTTTCGGCAGAAATGTGGAGAAACTGGAACTTGTGTGCTGTTCTGAGAAATGTAAACAGTACACCTGCTGTGGAAAATGGTATGAATGTTCCTCAAAATAACAAAAATAGAATTATCCTGTTATCTAGCAATTTGTTTCTGGTTATATACTCAAAATAACTGAAAGCAGGGTCTGAAAGAGTTATTTGTACATCCAAACTCATAGCAGCATTATTCCCACAATAGGTAAACTGGGAAAGGAATCCCAGTGTCTATCAACATGAATGGATAAGCAAAACATGACATATATGTATATGTGGCATACATATGCTATAAAATGGATAAACTTTGAGGACATCATGCTAAGTAATATAAGCCACTTGCAAAACGACAAGTACTATATGATTATGATTATACTGTGTACTTGTGAAGTTAAAATTGTAAAGACGGAGAGTAGAATGGTGGTTTCCAGGAGCTGCCTGAGCGTGGAACGGGGAGTTATTGGTGAAGCTGTATAGAGGTACAGTTTTGCAAGATTAAATGAGTTCTGAAGATGGATACTGATGATAGTTACACAACAATATGAATGTACTTCATCATTTTGCTACTAAACAGTACATTAAATGGTGAAGATAGTAAAGTTTATATTATATGTATTTTACCACAATTTTACAAGCTGAGGGAAAAAAAGAACATAGGAGGTCCAAATCATCAAGAGTTGTGCCTGACTGGAAGAGGCAGAAGAAGCTGTCAGAAAAAGAATAGTCGTTGCAGAACCAGAGGAGGTGGTAAAGCCATACGAGAACCATTTCCCTAGTACTGAAATGAGTTAGTTCATGTTGGGACTGTTGCTTAAATCCCCATCATAGACAGAAACACAGTGGGTGGGAAGGGAGGGAGAGAGGGTCTCATTTAATGAATCTGTAACTCTATGAAAATACTTCTTGCCATTGCCCAAAACTGGTTTCTATCCCCACTGGTCAAGAAGAGAATTACTAAAGTGACACTGTGTGACTTTCAGTGAGTTAAAAGGAAATAAAAACAATCCTCTAGGCACATATCTACTTATAAAATGGCTTGATACAAAATGATAAAAATGATGAAGCCTGCTGAATGT
Organism: Callithrix jacchus; assembly: GCF_049354715.1. Taxonomy (NCBI): domain Eukaryota; kingdom Metazoa; phylum Chordata; class Mammalia; order Primates; family Cebidae; genus Callithrix; species Callithrix jacchus. The sequence goes on along the minus strand of NC_133516.1, from coordinate 17,478,267 downwards.
GCACAGTGAAATACTCTTCCTGGTTGCTGTATGTTCTGTTCAATTGTTTGATCATCTCTTCATGAAATACCTAACTCTCGGTGACCAGATTCTCTATGAAGTTCTGACAGTGAACCTTGAATCAGTAAATCTCTGTTCAGGGAACAGTTTCTCATTCTCTTTTGAATTTACACAATACCATCAAATTCACAGTTTAAAAGTTATGCAATTATTCATTGCTCCAAATATGGGGATGATATAATTTCTAATGGAAAGAATTAAAGCTCAAAGAGAATGAAAAAATTGCTAAAATTTTATTTTTTTAAATAAATCTTTTACTTGTTTAGAAATGCTATGAATGTCAAAAAGCCCAGAAGACAGGACGTATGGAATTATCATACTATCATACTACTTCTACAGCTAAAGAAACTTGAGATTCAGCTCTAAGGCTTGATCTGCTCCAAATCACATCTTGGTGTGTCATCTACAGTTCAGAGAGGAAATGGCTGTAGGACAGATTCGCACTCCTTTAATCCCAAAGGGAATGATGGAAACTATCAGGAAAGAAGGGAATTTATTCATTTTTTAAGCCTCTCATAAACCAAATTCTTTATTTCAAAAAGTAACAGAAAACATATTTCTTATAATACAAATGCTCTTGTTAAGAACATATATCAATCAATCCTATATGCATAAAAACATTTTTTCCCACTAGTTGGAGAAATTTTACTTATTTTTTTTTAGAGTAAGAAAGATTGACTTTGATATCTTTACTACATTTTATTGAAAAAATGCATATAAAACTAACTTTAAAAATGTGAAAACAATTTCATTTTACAGATCTGTAGATAGTTTCCTGTATTTTACACCATAATGCTTTCTTCCAACATATACACATTTTTTAAAAATCTGAAGACAATATTACAATAGAGGATTCTGCAACTCATGACAGCAAATAATGAAAATACTTGGAAAGGAAAGTGACAACTGGTGTTTCGTTTCCTTCACTAAAAATGAATATAAAGGGAGAATAACAATACAGCAGCGATGGCAATGGAGAGAGAAATGGACTGGCATGTCTCAAAAAGACAGAGAGCTTGATCCCTGCCTGGGCCAGTTAAGCCCATGGAAATCGGAAATGCCGCATAACCGCAAAGGCTCAGCACGTTCACAAGATGCTGAATCCTCCCTACCTTTCCCGTTGCAAAAGTTGTCTAAAGATTTAAGTGACTTAAAGTATATGAAAGACTTTTATTTAAAAAAGCAACATCTGTGGGGTACACGGGCTCACCTGTAATCTCAGCACTTTGGGAGGCCAAAGCAGGCAGATCACTTGAGATTAGGAGTTTGAGACCTGCCTGGCCAACACGGTGAAACCCTGTTTCTACTAAAAAAATTCAAAAATGAGCTGAGCATGGTGGCACGTGCCTGTAATCACAGCTACTCGGAGGCTGAGTGGGAGAATCCCTTGAACGCTGGAGGTGGATGGAGGTTGTAGTGAGTGATCACACCATGCACCCCAGCCTGTGTGACACAGCAAGACTCTATCACAACATGTGTTTTGGAATTTACAGGAAAGGAGGCCGTGGACAAGTCAAACTCACAAAAGGTAATGATAAAATAATGATAATAATAACTTAACCCCTCAAGGATTGGTATAAACACACCATGTTATAATACATTTTATCTAGTAAGAGGATAAAAATTCTTGACTTTTGAATGGATCCAGCAAAATCAGCTATGCACAGAAAACGTTTCTCAGATATTAGAGTTTCAATATTTAGAAATAAATACTATATTTAGAAATAAGATATGAGTTAGTGCCCTAGGTTTTTGGTGCCAGCATCCTCTACTCCCTTTTAATCCTTCTTTTAGAACAAGGTGTTTTTTTGCCCCTGTTGACTGGATTATGTAAATTACAAAAGAACTAAAGGATTTGTGGATCCAATAAGGCTTCCTTACCAAATCCATAGAAAAGAGGTCTACGAGGGGTTTGTCAGGGAATACTCCAGAGGCCAGGATGGAAGCTGTGCTAATCTTCCCCTAAAAAATTACAAAGTAAACTACCTCGGCAGTTCCTGGCTACTAAACATCAACATATATTATTGATAACACTGGCTGCTTTTTGAGGATTTAAGAGGATCCCGACATTCTCTTATTTGTAAAAAGTCCCTGAAATGCATTTTGTTATTATCTATTTAAAAATAAGTCACTGCTTCGATGACACTTGTGAGATCTAAACAAAGTTCCTTCAACTCTTGGAACCTCATTTTTATTTCATTAGTTAAATTATACTTGTGCCGTTATAATGTATTTTGTAAATTATAAATCACCGTGAAATTACAAAGAAGTGATATTGTATTACCAAGGCATTGAATTTTAGAGCTGTAAGAGATCTACATGATTATTTAATTCAATCATTCACTTTACAGAGGAAGATTGTGGAAGTATTTCTTTTGATATATATATATGAAATCCTGAAGCTTATAATAGCAAGGGATGGGATCACTGGTGACCTCTAAGGAGGTATGGTACAAATCACATTATCAGTGACAACTGTGGCAAAACCCATCACAGAGATCTCCTAGTCCAAAATATCACAACAGTAAAAATATTTACTGAGTCTTAGGACATGTCAATTGCATAAAATATTTATGTGCATTATGTCTTTGAAACCTCACAACCATCACCCATTTTGCAGAGGATTTAAGTCGGCCACAGAAAGGTTAGGCAGAATACCACAATGATGCAGCTAGTGAGCAGGAAGCCAGATGTGAACCCAGGAATGCTGGAATAGTACTTGCATTGTGAACCATCGTATTATGCTGTCATTGATGCTTTCTTTGGCTTATACATGCTATCAGGGAGCACTTTTATGTGATAAACTCCTCACAGGCAGCAAAGTGAACTTGTGATACATAGGAAAAGACATCAGGATCTAAGCATACTTCAAGCTGCCACAATAAAAAAGATGAGGGGATGGGGCAAGGTTCTTTAGAATGGATGTTAGAAAGTCAGTAATGGAGGTAGTAAAAGTCAGTCAAAAGAGCAGCAAAATTGTTTAATGAGTTTATGCTTTCAAAGGAAAAGGACCCTGCCACAATTCCCAACACTGCTGGTGACAGTCTGTCATCGAGAAGCAAAGTCACCAATGAAAACACAATGAGGGAGAAAATCAAAAGGGTTGGAGAACTCAACCAGAGACCAATACACATAAGGCTGCCACAGCTCCTGCAGCCCTCACTTGGCATACTTGTATGGCATGTAAAGGAGGGGCTTTGCTACCTGGCTATGGATCCCCAAAACATCAGCCTTGAGGACCCAGATAAACCCTGCTGGTCTATTCTTGACCTGTGCATCTAAGAGCAATTCTTTTGCTGTCCTGCATCCCCTAATTACACACCGGGGTGAAAACTGGATGTATACACCCTATGGCCAACCTGCATTTAAAGAACTATACATTCCTAATTTAGATAAAAGATAAAGTTTTAAATGCAAGCTATTTACCCTGAACAACAGATATCCAGAGCCACTCCTACCAAATATTCTCTCCAAATTCAGTTTGATAGAGCATTTATAAGCCAAAACCAGACTATCACCAAAATTAAAAATAAAAAAGGGAAGTAAGCAACAGAAATCCTTCCATGTAGTAGAACTACTGCATAAAGAAAACTAATATGAGCAATAGAAAAGAAATCCAATTCCACAGAGTAGGAGTTCATAAAGAAAAAAAAGGTGAATAAAAGATTAAAATATATTTTCAAAATATTATAAGAAAATCTTGGCTGGGTGCTGTGGCTCACACATGTAATCCCAGCACTTTGGGAGACAATAAGGCAAGAAAATTGCTTGAGGTCAGGATATCAAGACCAGCCTGTGCAAAACAGCAAGACTTTTTCTCTACAAAAACATTAAAAAATTAGCTGGGCATGGTGGTACACACCTTTAGTTCCAGCTACTTAGGAGGTTGAGGCAGGAGAATCACCTGAGCTCAGGAGTTCAAGGCTGCAGAAAGAAAATAAAAAGAAAGAAAAGAAAAAAAGAAAGAAGAAAATTCCTTTCCGTTAAAGAAAAGTTTACTCCAGTAGAAATAGCAGGGCAGGCAAAAAGTGACGTGTGTCTAGACACAGTTCTGTAATATTGCTGAATCCCACAAATAAAGCCTATTGACCAAACAAAAAAAATTTACTAAACTGGAAAAACAATCAATCTGGCATCAGATTTCTCATCTGCAGCTCTGATTATTAAATGATAGTGTAAAAATCTCGGTAAAATACTGAAGTAAATTGACCTGAGAATTCTACTGATAGCCAAACTTTTACTCAAATATGAAGGTAATAATAACACACTTTCAGATACACAAAGACTCAGGAAATATATCACCCATGTAGCATTCCCATAAAATTACTTAATAAAGTACTATGACAGAAAAAAGAACAAAAAAGAAAAGAATCAAGATGATGAATACAAGAAAAAAATAGTAAATAGAAAACAGTACAGCAAACAGGTAAAAGTTATAGTTTACTACTAATGTGGTTATAAAACTTAATGCAAGAAACAATTCTCAAGAGAGATTTGCTATAAAGTTAAAAATGTTACAACATATTTTCCAAATTATTTTAATAAAATTTGAAATGGAGCAGGGAGGAGAAGAATGTTGAAGCTTCATTTGGGGTATTTATTGGGAGCAGGATATATATGAAGATCATAATTTATTCCTCATAGAGAAATAAATTTGAAAATATCTAGTCTACATCATTTGATTTGTTTAGGTTTCTTTTTTTGAGATGGAATTTTGCTCTTGTCACCTAGGCTGGAATGCAATGGCACAATCTCGGCTCACTGTAGCCTCCGCCTCCTGGATTTAAGCTATTCTCCTGCCTCAGTCTCCAGAATACCTGGGATTACAGGCACACACAACCACATGAAGCAAATTTTTGTGTTTTTAGTAACAACAGGGTTTCATCATATTGGCCAGGCTGGTCTTGAACTCCTAACCTCAGGTAATCTGCCTGCCTCAGCCTCCCAAAAGTGTTGGGATTACAGGCATGAGCCACCACACCTGGCTGACATTACTTTTTTATAAATTGAAAAAGACACACTACTTTTTTGTAAGTTAAAAAAGCAATTAAGTACGTTTTACCTTTGAAGAAACCACCAAGACTCTTGATGGAAGAGACAAAATGGGATAAAAACTTTCACTGACTCAAAAAGAACCAACTGCAGTTTCACTTAACTTGGAGCAAAGAAAATGTTCTGTAATATGCAAGCATAGAAAATTACTCACTGCAGAAACTCAGGAGCTAAGGCAAAGCTAATCTCATTGGTTTTTCCTACCTTCAACAGAACTAACCACCATTGATTTTCTCGTAACTTTTTTTTTTTTGTCCAGGAGTTAACCAATCTTTCACTGCAGAGAATATAAATGTGACATAAATTATTTTACGGTGTGCTGGCAGTGGTAATCAGGTATCACTGACAGAGGCGAATAGGTGTGTGTATGTATATGTACATATATTCTGTTATCAATCCCAGGGGAAAGGTTTACCTCTTTAAATAAGTTCTTAAAAAATAAAGAAGAGAAACCATGATAGTCCATGAAAAGTTTCCAAATGCTAAACGAACTATCGGAGAACTCCCCTGGACTCCAGGCTAGCTACTGTCAAAGAAGTTTATACAAGTCCAGACAGCAAACAATTTCCCTTTTCTTATCTGAACAACCAATCAGAGGATGATTCAGAGCAAAAACCAACCAGGAAAACTGTGACATTGTCTCCTAGAAAGTCACATTGACCAGAAGGAGTGACTTGCCTAAGAGCTTACCCAACCTTAATAAACACACAATGACCTACATATGGGGACCATAAACGTAGGGGATAATCTCAAAGCCAGCTGCTCCAGCTGCTCCAGCTGCTCCAGCTACTCCAGCTGCTCCAGCTGCTCCTGCTGCTGCTTTCAGGATCACAAACAAGCTTCAGATCAAATGCGGCTTGCTGACCCAAAAGGAACTAGGCAAAGGGCCAAGAAGAAATCATCTCAATCACCAATTTGGTATTCATGGATCAAGATATCCTTGTACTCTCACCCCACAGAAAACAAGCATTTTAGAATACATTAAAGCTTTTGCTGACCATTTTATTTTTGTCCTGGCAACATTGTCCACTACCTCTACTCTTAACCTCCATAGCCTGGATCTCTTTTGGTACCCAGCCTCCTCCACCCTCATCACACTAACCGGTAGCAGAAAGACAGGCTTTTATGGTAAGTTTGTCCAACCCACGTAAAGCCAGTCCAGCTGCCCATTTCTGTGAGTTCATGAGTGAACGTGGCCAAACTGTGCGTTTGAGTTCTTTATGTCTAGAAGTAAAATCCTGTTTTTCTGTACCTGAGATCATGATAGTCCTAGATGGAATCAAAAGAAAAATATTCCAGTGCCAGTTTTGCTAAAACTTGAATTGACTTTCAAATTATCATTGTTAGATTAAACATGTAAAATGAGTAAGAAGACAAATGAGGCCGGGCGCGGTGGCTCATGCCTGTAATCCCAGCAATTTGGGAGGCCGAGGTGAGCAAATCACCTGAGGTCACGAGTTCAAGACCAGACTGGCCTATGTGGTGAAACCTCATCTCTACTAAAAATACAAAAATTAGCCAGGCATGGTGGGGCACGCTTGTTAGTCCCAGCTACTCAGGATGCTGAGACGAGGAGGCTGAGGCAGGAGAATTGCTTGAATCCAGGATGTGGAGGCGGGTGACAGAGCAAGACTCTATCTCAAAAACAAAAACAAAAACAGAAGAGTGATTATAAGCCAATATTCATCATATACATATATGAGCTTTGAATTGTTTTCACAAGAATAGAACTTAAGAGCCTTTGGAGGCTGACTTTAAAATAAAGAATTTCAGAAGTTTCTGTTCTTTTCCACTAATTCTGGGCATAGCTCATGTTACTATGTGCTTACTCACTCCTTAGAAAAAGTAACATCTTTCAGTAGCTTTACTCTTCAACTACTTGAGACACACAACACCTATCTCTTCTGGCCTGATCATTGACTTTGCATCATGTTTTAAAAGGGGAAAGAGAAAATCAATGTGAAGAAATCCTAAAGTGACAAATTCCTTTTCAATAAACAAAGAGAAATTTTTAACATTTGAAGTAATCCCCAACGGACAAAACCCCTCTGTTTTCTAACACGGAGGGACTGGAGTTACACTAGCAAGCCTGACCTCTTTGCAGGACCAAACAGCAAAGGAGAGAGGAAGACCAGAGTTATGCAAATACTGGATAGCAGGCAAATAAAAGCAAGCCACAACACTAGGAAACAGAGAAGCAGAATTAGAAGCTGTCAGCTGAAAGTCACCAAGAAAAGACAAGCAAAGATATCATAAAAAGTGGAAGTTAAATATTGAGCCCCTGAACTCAGAGCCATCAGCTATCAACAAGTAGGTGCCCAATGATCTGAAGGAAGTCTACCAGACAACACAGAATTGTTTGCATGGGGCTTCCTGCAAGTCCAATATGTTTTGCCCTAATTTATGTTAACAGCACCACTTGGCATCCAATGACGGATCTGGGGATATCGCCCTTATATTTAAAATAATAACAACCCCCTCCAATAAACTGTCAATGGTTTCAAAACAAAGAGAAAGTTCCACAGCTAGAAACGCAAGGCCTATCACATTGACATTGAGCTTTCCTCTCTCTGTGTTTTAATTCTTTTACTTTACTGCTGAGAAATCCACTCCCCTATCTGAAAATTAAGGTCCCACCCAACCATCAAAGTTCAGTTCCATTTAACTTGTTTCTATGAATCCTTCTTTCTCCAATCACAGTTAATTTACTTCCCTCACTCTCCATCACTAACTTAGGACTTAGATTGTGCTTCTGATCAAAGCATGATGACTAAAAGCATAATTTACCATAAAACGACTTAAATGACTGTGTATATGCATCTGCCGAACGTGATTCTGTGTACTGTATCCGATCCATCTCCTTATCCTGCAGCACTGCCTCACCTATCATAGTTATCCATAAACATTTTGTCACATCCGAAAAAATTACAACATTGAAACAACAGAAAGGGACTTGCATGTATCAACTCTAATTTCCTTGAAAGCCTGAAATTCTGAGACATGTACCTTCTTTGTAACTATACTAAGCAACGTTATATAATACTTGCCTATGGGATGGCTGGAAAGAGGAAGAAATTACCAACTGGGGTGTCAGATGAGAATAAAACTAACTGAGTGTCCCAAGATTGAGACTCAGAGTATTAAACTATGATGCCAAGTTCTAAGGCTATAATCAAATTACCATATATGTCCACTTATAAGAATTATTCAATTTACACAGAATGAATGAAGAACAAATGAATTAATAGAGTGACTGCTAAAGCGTCACTACAAACATCACAGGTACGGAGGTCACATTAATTCTGATAGAGAAGCAAACCAAATCTCTCACCTGTTGTCCAAGATTCATCTTTCCACATGAAAATAAGAATTGTTAAACCAGAATCCTTAAGGCTAAATATTTGCCTTTTTTGAAGAAATAAAGGCTTACAGCACACATCAAAAACTCAGACAGCCAAGGAAAACTCAAGCATCACCTGGTCCTTCCAAATAAAAACATGTAACCCTCTGCACCGAATCTCAGCCTTGCCGTCTGAGAGAGAAGTAAAGCAAAGCCAAGTTCACGGGCCATCTGGGACAGCAGGAAGAAAGTCAAATTCAGTAAGCTCTGTCAGAAACCAGAGGATCCAAGATTCAGAAATTCTTGGGTCTCAGTTTCCTCATTTCTGAAAAAAAAGGGGGAAATTAATTTAGCAAGTTCTTGAAAGGACTGTAACTAGATACGTGGCACCAGAGTTAGACTAAATGATTGCTAAGGTCCCTTTCTGCTCTGAAAATCTTACAAATCTCATAATCACTCTTAGTAGACATTCTTTTGGCTCTGACCTGAAAATCTGGCTGGAAACATAAACAGTGTTCTACATAAAAACACACATTTACCAGCTATAATTTGGACTTGGCAATATGAGGTTTTACCATAGCTAAGAGGAAAATGTGCAAAATTTTCTCCAGTGATCATACCACTTTAGGCTCTGTCATGGCTCGTATCTCCAGGTGGTACACACATGACCAGTGCAGGGCCAAGCTGCTATCACATCTAAGTCACCACTACACAAGGGGAGGGCATGCCCATTTTCGTTTGAACGTATCGACAATCTTCCACATGAAGCGTCTCAAAAATAACAGGCTTCTCCCTACCAGATTTGTCCTTTTCCATTTGGCAAACTGTATTTTATTTTTTATCCTTCTCCCTTCTGTTTTACAGAGAACATAAGCCAACATGGCAACAGGCATTTTGTTTATTTCCTTCCTCTTCAAAAACAAAGCCATGGCTTGAGTGCATCTAACAGAACAAGGTCCACATGAAAAAAATTCTTCATAATTTATTGAAAGCCCCGTGTGTGAATTTTTTAGTGGAACCCACTGGAAAATCCTTGTTATTTTTCTTACATATTAATAGTTCTTCTAATATAACATCAAAATATTTGTATAGCCCTTTCGGTTTAACGCCTTCAAATTTGTCTATATTTCATTTAATTGTAAGGGGGCATAAATATATATATATATATATACTTGCTTTGTTTTTCATTAAGAGGAAACTGGGATTCAGCATGCCCTGCTCAAGATCATAGTACTAGAATAAGCTGTGCAACTAGTTTTCAGTCACAAGTCTTCTGTCGCTACTTCAAACAACATTTTCAGAACTAAAGATTTAAAATGCAACAAGATAGTTTCTGAGAATTGTGCATATTAAACAATATGCAAAAAATTAACCCCAACAAAATAAGAGCAAAGGTATATTAAAGGCAACTCTAAGGATTTATTTGACAAAGGTTGCATAAAATATCTGTTGCATAAAATAAATACAAACCTTATAGGACTCTCATTTATTTGTGGCATCTGATAGTTGATTTTACTAGTATATACCAAAATAAAATGCAAGAAATTCATGGCATGTATTTGCGATACACACATTTTTTAATAGCCTTAAAAGATCTAGACTCCAAATTGAATTGGAGATTACTGGTTACAACTGCAACTTACTAATTCCAAATGATGGATAATATCAAAAGTGCTTTCTATTTCTTAACAGCTACTCTATATGAAAATATACTCCCCAAGAAATCTCTATAGCTCATTATCTCCTTTCCTTCTTCAAGTCCTTGTTTACCTGTCACCTTGTCACTGCGGCCATATTGATGAGGCCCACCCTAGGTAAGCAAGACCCCTTCCCTAATTCCCCACTTACCCACGCTAATGTACTTTGTAATGTATATATCTTGTTTATTTCCACTAGTTCCGCTAACTTTTACATTCCCTGAGGACAGAGTGGTGTCTGCCGTTTTTGCTATAACATTCCTAGTGCTTGAATAATGCCCACATAGGAACACAGAATATTTGTTGAGTGAATGAATCATTTCTTTGTTTATCTTCCTCAACCTCATATTTAGGAGAAAGAAAGGCAGATAAAAGAACAAACCATTTAAGCAGTTTTTCCCCAAGCTTTTTCTCTTTTATACTTTTTACTATAGGATATTTTAAACTTATACAAAGGTATATGTTTAAAACACTGTATGCCTATATCAAAATCTCTCGTGTATGCCATAAATACCATATACCTACTTGTACCTACAAAAATTAAAAAGAAAAATACTGTAAAACAAATGATAAAATTAATGAGTAATAATTCAGTATATTGTATGTTCCACAAATGATAATATTAGATATTTTTTAAAAGGTAGACTGAATAACAGAATCAACCTCCATGCACCCAACGGTTATCAAATCATAACCATCCTTATTTCACCCATGTTCTCACTCAGTAGTTTCTGACTCTCACTATTTTGAAAAAAGTTACCAGACACCATTCCATTTTATCTACAAATATTTCCAATGTTTCTCTAAAAGACAAAGAAGATTCATTTTTTTCTTCAATATATCTATACTAATTTAGTCACCATCTAAAAATATAACAATAATTCTATTACTTTATTAGCTTTTCTTCTTGATATGAAAGACTTCTTCAGCTTAAAAGGTGGCAGCTTTCTGCAGTTACCTATGATCGCAGTCTAAGAACGACTTGTAATGTCACATCTGATTCCAGCCCTGAGTTACTTTGCAATGGCCACTCTCTGGACCCCAGTAGTTCTATATAATTGATACGCATAATGTGCGCCCTTCAACTTACCCAGAAGAGAAAATCCTAAGGATGTTTGATGTTGCTTTTGCTAGAAAAATATTGCTGACCAACAGAATCCACATGAAGCAACTACAGCCTCAGAATGTCAGCCTTACTCATTTGAAAGCAATGTTTGTAGACAGAGAAAATGGCAATAAAAAGACATGTCTGTATGTCCTTCAAATTACAAAGAAATGTAAACTTCTCAGATAGTATTCCTTTAAAAATGGCTTTGGGATTTGAAACAAAATTAGTAGGCAAAAGGATTTTGAGGGCTTCGGAGGGTAAGCCAGCAGAACTCTGGGAAGCTGGAGTCGGGCATGTTCCATTAAAGTGCCTTAGATCTTCGGAAGCTGGAAAGCTCTCAACAGGCTCTGTATATTTATTTATCCAGTATAGAAACAATTATGAAATTAATGAGCTTCCTAGGATGGCTTATAAGCATGACTGTAACTGCAGCTCTTACCTGTACCTTGAAAGCCTCTTCATCAAGAGGCGGTGGAGGAGGAAAGTTTCCAGAGATAGATGGAAGGGCACTGGAATCATCTAGAGGTGGAGGTGGGGGTGGAAGAAAATCACCTAAGAAAAAGAAGTACACATGGGACGTTAATAAGGATGCAATGTTATAGTACTCTTAAGATATATTTTCTGGCATTTTGCTTCTTTATAATTGGCTTTGACACATAATTTTTTGTGTGTTATATAGCAATTATTTCCCATCTTAGTTTAATTAGTAGCCTTAATTAGTAGTCTTGACTTTCAGAAGAAAGAGAACCAGATTTGATAGTTAAAAATGGTATAAAAGCTAGTCTAGAGGAGTCAACATATTAAGCAAAGCAAAGAATGAGCTTGGGTGGGGGACAGGGTTACTGAACTGTATACACTTTGGTGCTTACACTCAATACATTTTCAATAAAATTGAGGAGGAAAAAACATATACACAACTAAAGATAATACAAGATGCTATTTATGAAGATGCATGAATAACCCTCTGGAAATTAAGATAAAGTGGAAGGGTGTAGAAGGCCATGGAAGTCTTAGTGGATCATATAATTTTCCAGAAACATGATGTAGAGACCACATCCATCCTTGGCAGAAAGACAGAATATAGGCATGGAGATCAGAAAGTTCCACCATAGATAATAAAAAGCAAGTCATGACATGGCAAAAACATGGGACCCAGGAATGTAAAATAATTCCAGTGGGTTATAAAAATTAGATATGTGATAAAATTAAGATTTTTACGTGTGCTGCCCATCTAAAAACTAAAAAAGGGTTTGAATTTTATCATGCATGCAGCAGGGATCCACCAAGGATTTCTGAGAACACTTGGTTACAGTATGATTTACTAAAGACTAATTTAAAAGTCTGTGCAGGACAGGTTAGGAGAAATGAATAAGAAACATCCAATTCAGAAATCTATACATAATCCAGACAAGAAGTAATGAGACTTTGGGATACTGAGAAATACCCTGAGAAAAAAACAAGGGTAGCACACTGCTGTTAGAGTTTGTTGAGGGAGTGAATCTAATCTCTGTGATCTAAGTTACACACATATATCCAAGAGCTTATGGTTCCTGGTATGAAACCTTTTTAAATAGTCTGCAAAAAATCGTATTGGGGAAACAGAAACTTCTACCTTTTAACCTTTTCTCTATTTGTTCTTTTCCTATTAAAAATAATGTTTTTGATGTGTTGGAGAAGTGATCTTTTCTACTCACGGATGAGTAGCTTTTCCTTGCATTTCAGTTGCTCAACACTTAGTGGGGTAGAGCAGCAGTCTCCATCATTAAATGACTTGCTTTTGGATATTATCAAAACATCACAGTTCAGGCCTTCAGAAACAGAAGTCTAAGAGTGGAAGGGGGGCACAGTAGAATGATTATGTGTAGGTTTCGTTGTTCTGATACACCTTTAAAATGGTTCACTTGGCCTCTATTTGCCTTATAAATAACAGTCTTAGAATTGAAAGTGTAGCTAAGCGAAGAACTGTCAAGTCTAGCCCTAAGCCAAATTCAGACTACTAAGCAATCAAAAGCACTATCTCTAGAGTACTCCGCTTACCAGACTCTCGCTATGCCAGGCAGTATGCTAAGATTTTCATACGCTGCCACTGAATCGTACAATAATCCTCATTGCTGATGGTTCTCAAACTTTAGAGTTCATCAGTATCTCTGGAATGTCTTATTAAAATACAGATTTCCAGGTCCCAGATCCAGAGATTCTAATTCAGTATGTCTGGGGAGAAGTCCAATAATTTGCATTTCTAATAAGATCGTGGGTGATTGATGCCTTTGGGGCTGAGAGCACACTTTAATAACCACTGCATGTTATGAAAGGTTCAATAACTTACATCATAAAGAATTTCCTATTTTTCTTTTTCTCTGGGTGCACAAATCTGGGGAAGTAATTTGTCCATATCTTTGTGGATTATAAATCTCATAAACCTGTATTCATTCTATTCAGTAGTATTAAAAATTGGTTAAATATCAGAATCACCAAGGAAACACATTTAAAAATGTTGATGTCCAAATTCCACCTCACAGCGTTCAATCAGAATCTTGGGGATAGGAGACAGGGAGTGAGGAGGTCAGGCACCAGTACTCCTATAAAACCTAGGTGATTCTAATGTGCAGCCAGGATTGAGAAACTTTCATTTGGCCACAGACTGAATGAAAAAATATGTAATGCCCGTTAATTAAAAATAACTGTCAAGAATTTTTTACTGCCTTTAAAGGTCATAATGTATGAAAAGAATGCTCACAATGAGATCTTAGATGATGACACAACAAAGGTTTAGGTTGCTGATTACCAACTCAAATTCACAGCCTAATTTCCAGTTCCAAATGTTCTAACTAAACCTATGCTGCACGAGTCTGTTCTCTCACTGCTACAAAGAACTGCCTGATTATGGGTAATTCATAAAGAAAAGAGGTTTAGTTGACTCACGGTTCTGCCACCTTGACAGGAAGCATAGCTAGAAGGCCTCAGGAAACTTACAATCACAGTGGAAGGTAAAAGGGAAGCAAGCACTTCTTACATAGCAGCAGGAGAGAGAGAGCATGAAGGGGGAACTGCCATACACTTTTAAATCACCAGATCTTGTGAGAACCCACTATCACAAGAACAGCATGGGGGAACCTCCCCCGTGATCCAATCACCTCCCACCAAATCCCTCGCTTGACATGTGGGGATAACAATTTGAGATGAAGTTGGGTGGGGACACAGAGCTAAATCATATTTCTATGTCTTCTTCATACTCACATTATGAAAGGATTCCTGGACCCCCTTTTATACTTCATCAGATTCGGTTACATCATGGGAATATTTCAGGGCATCAGAGAGTATCAGACTGAGCAAAATCTCGGACATCATATTATCAAACAGAGGCCCCTGGTGATTGATGTGACTGGGTCTGGGACCACACTTTGAGAACCACAATGTGTTACTCCTGCTTTGGACCCACAAGATTAGAAAGGTTCAATAAACTATGTCATAAAGAAGCTACATGAACAGTCTAAAATGTCCCAACACATTAGTCTAAAAAAGTACAACTGTCTGTCCCTTCCAAATATATCCTTCTTTACTCTGTTTCTCTAATAGAACTTAGACATAGTGGGGCACAGGCTGACGAGTATCCTGGGAGGGTCAAAAGAAACCAAAAAGAAAGGTAGAATGCTTTTGCTTTTTAAGAAACAACTTGAAAAGATGGACTCTATATTGAAAGCATGAAAAGGCAGATGATTAAAAGCCCTCGTGATAAGCACATAATTATCTGCTTTATTTAGATCAATTATTAAGTCAGACCAAAGTTTTCATTTCTTTAAACTCAACCATCAAAGGGTCCTTACTGCATTCCTTAGAGAGGACCTCACATTTTCAGAAGACATAGAGAAATGGGCAAACGTCTCAAAAACAGATGCAAATATGATAAAAGGAGAAGAAATGGGTCCTTTGGAGAGAGGCATAAACTAACCGATATAGTTTCCATGAAAAACTCCTAATCACTCTCCTAAATCAGATTAAAAGTTTAAGAGAATTCTGACTTAGAGCTCATCATTTTAGTAGACAAGTAAACAAGGGAAAATGCCTCTAAGTTGTTGTGAAAATAAGTTCAGCTTTAGAGAGAAGGCAGAATTCTCATGTTAAAGAAAAATGGGAAAACAGAAAGAACTATATTTATACGAGTGGAAGAAGGGGGAAGGAGATCTTTTCCATCCTAAGAGATTTCTGAAAACAATGAAACAATGAAAGAGCATGGGGTTTTGATTCCTAGGTGGTGACCCTATGTGGAAAAGCCCCTGGATCCAATGAGCTGCAGTACCTTCCAGCCAGCAGAGCTAAGCTGTAGAGCTTCATGTTAGTGCATGCCCTGTCCTCTTTGCCTTTCCTCCCAGATTCTGTGACCTACAGAAAAATTGCAACTCACCTCCCAGACTCTGAGATGTATAGGCAAGCTTTAGAAGAAAAAAAAAAAATATCCAGCAACTCGCAGTAACATATCAAATCTAAAACGGAAACGTTCAGTTTTAGAAATGGTAGAGTGGTTATAGACATGTGCTTTCAGACCTGGTCCCTCCATTCTCTTCCACTCATCATCCAAATCCTACCTATATACAAAATATATTTATGCCTCAATTTCATATAAAACCGTTTATTCAAAGTTATGTAGCTGGTCAAATATAGAGCAGGAAATGGATTCTCACTCTCTTGGAGAGACACTGAGAAGTTATCTTGCTTGATTTGCTCCATATGAAACCAAATCACTCAGCTAATACTCAGAAGGTTTTTGCTGTGTGCCAGAGGTAGCACCAAGAAGCAGCAGTTAAACAAGGAGTTGGACAAATCAAGTATTCCATCTCTGATTCCCAAACACTACTTTCTGCCAATTTACTTCAGAAAACAGCCTGTTAGGCATATCGTTAACTCGAAAAGGGAGTGAGGAAAAACTCCAGAGGACCTAGCTATGCATATTTTCTCAAGCTCTCCCTTTTATTTACTCTGCAGCACTGAGAAGCAGGGATGGTTACCTGGGACCAGCTGAGCCACCCCCACTGCGGTGACCCCAGCACTTGCGACAGTCAGATAGGAAAGGCATCCACCTAATGCTGAGTTTGCTTATCCCTTCATGAAACAAAGGCCCCCATCAGAGGGTGAAGACAGCAAAAATTTACCTGCAAAGTAAGTAAATTACTAGTTGAAGGTAGAAAAACACATGGGAACAATTCAATTCTGATCATCAAGAAAGTTTGGATTCATTTACTATTGTAGAGAAAGAAAACAAAGAAAGCATCACTCTCTTTTTCATCTAAATACCCATATAAAACCCACACACACATCCAGAGATTTAGATAGCAGCCCTTTTTGCAACTTATATATAGTTCTATCATAACATCCGTAATACTTGATTGTATTTGTGTGTTATGATCACTCCCTCCTGGTTAGAACTGAAGCTTCTTACAAGTAGAGTCCACTCATGATTTCTCTTTATATACCCATCCCTAGTCACCAGTTTGGGCCAGAACATCCTCAGTAACTGTAGGTTGAATGACTGAAAAAGAGGAAGCCATTCAATTCCTAAATTGATGTTTTAAAAAATGATCTGGTGTCGACCAGGTGCAGTGGCTCACACCTGTAATCCCACCACTTTGGGAGGCCAAAGAGATCAAATCACAAGGTCAGAAGTTCAAGACCAGCCTGGCCAATATGATGGAACCCTTTGGCTATAAAAAATACAAAAATTAGTCAGGTGTGGTGGAGCACGCCTGCAATCCCAACTACTGAGGAGGCAGAGGCAAGAGAATCTCTTGAACCTAGGTAGTGGAGGTTGCAGTGAGATGAGATTGCACCACTGAACTCCAACCTGGGCAACAGAGCAAAACTCTGTCTCCAAAAAAAAAAAAAAAAACCTGGTAACTTTGACCAGTACTTCTCAAATGTCAATGTTCCAATCATCAGGGAATCTAGATAAAATGCAAATTCTGATTCAGGCCCACACTGGGGCCTGAGATTCTGCATTTCCAACATGCTCTCAGGTGCTGCTGACACAGACTCATGGGCTGCACTGGCAATGACAGGGCTCTAGCTTCCCCTAGCTGGAAGTTATTGCTTCTTCCACTTTGTTGAGGGGAGAATTTTTGGTTGTTGGAGGAAAATCTAAATATTAAGGCAATTTTAAAACTATGTAGATACTCCTCAAATTAATCACATTTTAAATTATGAAGTCAAAAGAGATTGGGTTGGAATACACACACACACACAAGGTGAACAATTTTTAATCAAGGTGAGCAGAGTCTAAGTCTCAAGTAAAGACAGTTATTCATTTCCACTAATAGTAACTGGTGATTGGGCATGTGGCTCATGCCTGTAACCCCAGTACTTTGGGAGCCCCAGGTGGGCAGATCATGAGGTCAGGAGTTCAAGACCAGCCTGGCCTATAGGGTGAAACCCCATCTCTAATAAAAATACAAAAATTAGTTGGGCGTGTTGGTGCGTGACTGTAATCCCAGCTAGTCAGGAGGCTAAGGCAGAAGAATTGCTTGAACCACAAGGCAGAGGTCCCAGTGAGCAGAGATGGAGCCACTGGATTCCAGCCTGAGTATCTCAAAAAAAAAAAAAAAGTTTGAAGGGAAAATAGTATAAAATCTTAAGCCCAAAAACTTAAAACACAAACCTCAGCTCTACCCTTTACTTCAGGCAAGGCAATTCTATAATCACAGACTCAGTTTTCCTCACCTATGAAATGAGATAGTCATACCTACTTCAAGCTGTGAATCAAAGCAGCTAGAACAGTAACTCTGAAACTTTTTTGGCCACAACCTAGAGTAAAAAATATATTTTATATAATGAGGTAATACTGCTATCTAGATATGTATATGTACATGTATATTAGAACAAAAGAGTTTCATGAAACCATACCTAATATATATATATATATATAAAACACACATTGAAATGTTCTATTTATGTAAAAAAATATATTGGTTGTGACCCACAAAATTGACGGTGACCCAGAAATAGATCTCAATTCATGTTTTGAACATCACTGAGCTAAATTATATGCAAGTGACTTGTACAATGTCTACATTATACATGACAATTATTTCTTTTCCCTTATGCACAAGAGGGCAACTCAATCTAAACTTCATCACTCGGAAGAGGAGACCAAGTTCCCTGAACAAGTTTCCTTAAAGAGAAAAATGAGAGAGTAAAACAAATGTAGCATCAGTGATGATATCCACAAGGCAATGGAATTATCCCACAGCTATAATGTACACCTCAGAGACTACAGGCAATTTATTATGAAACTAAATAACTGAAGACTTCACTTACAATTTCAACTTCAACTCCATGTTCAATTTGCATCAAAATATGTGTGCTACCAATAAAATTGCACCAGAAAACACCTTGAGTGAAATATTTTTAAATGAAGCATTCAAAGCTTAGGATAATATATATAATGTTATCATTTGTTTAATAACATATACACATATATACATGTATTATCATAGATTGTCTTTGAAGTGGTGTCCCAAAATATTGATAATGGCAAGTTGCCTCTATGAAGCTAAATTTTGCAACCGAGGAAAGAAAGTGGAAGGGAAGTACTCTCCATTATACAAATTCTTAACCTGTAATTATTTTACCCATTTATAATTTTAAAATAACACATATACACAAAACAGAAATTTTCAGTTCCTGAAAATGTGTCGTCTCCAAATGTTCAGTTGAGTAATGTTTTAAAAACCAACAGGAAATGCATTATGGCAAAGACCAGAGAAAAACTGAGGATACATCCCATTTAATGCATCACTTCTCAGCCTTCTCAACCTATTTACAGTGCACTGGTTGGAACTAACAATATGAAAGTAATTGCACTGATTTGCTCAACATGCTATTTCTATTAGAGGTGAAACCTTTCAGGCTCTTTTCCTGTCCCACTCTGCTCTTCTCTCTGATAAGGTAGGGTTATTAATTTGACTAACGTGGCTACTACCATAAAAGTCTCAGTTTTAGAAAGCAATACCCAGGAAATATCCTTCTTAAATCTCCTTCCTGCTTCAGTCCTCTGAGCATCTGGCTCCCAGGACAGACCACCTGAAATGCTGTCTAGAGCATTCTTCTTGACTGTGAAGCAAAGGATCAGAATGTCAAGCCAGGTCTTCAGGAGCTACAGCTAATTGAGTATGTTGAATTCCAAGATACAGTGGTGTGAGGAAGACATGGGATAAAAATCCTACTAATTCCTAGAGCCAAAGCCTCCACACAACTCAGTGGGATCACAGACCTCTGTCTCAGAGGGAGAGCAAGCACTTACGGAGCTATTAATAAAGCAGCACCTGGATTCTCATTTTGCTCCCGTTTCTGCAGTGTGAAACTCCTTTGAGAACTCTCTGGGAGAAGTGATAATTATCAGGGCAAGATTTGGCCATTCCATGTTCTCTGTCCTCATTGTCATCAAAATAGCACAATATATTTCCCTTGAATGACATCTCTTCCTCTGTAAATAAGAAGATATGTGACCTTGACTTTGACTTTAATTTTGTCTAGTTATCATGCTAGATATCCTTAAACTTCAGGATAACTTTAATATTTTTAGTTGTCATGCTAGATAGCCTTCAACGTCACGTTCTTATTATACATTAGAAAAATTAACTTTTCTATTTTTCTTCCATTTTTATTTTCTGCTATTTACCTAGAAAGCAAATGATTAATTCTGATAATACTTAATTTTCTAACAAATTAATTTAAAAAGAAGGACTTGGATTAAAAATATTGATCAAACACAGAATTGCTGAGGGTATAGGGAAACCAGCATTCTCTCATATGCTACTGCTGCTAAACTTTTCTCGAGAAAATTTGTCAAGAGGAATCGAAAGCCTTAAAGATACTTATAAACTTTCATTCAGCAATATCAGTTTTAATAAATTATCCTACCAAAGAAGTAACTTAACGAGCAGAGAAGCATTTTAAGAAACCTTCATCACGAAGCAATTTAATAAAAAAACTCATTATATATTTTTCAACCAGTTCATTAACATAGAACTGGTCAAAAAATAAATTTCAATCGTACAATGGGAAATTGTGTGGTCGCCAAAATGATGACGTTGATCTACATCTAACATCTATTTATTCATCGAGCGCCATCTGTATATCATACATTACTCTAGACCCTAGACAAAATAAAACAAACAAATAGAATAAACACAGTGTGCTCCTCTACCCACCTGCATAGAACTTACACTCTAACAGGAGAAGAATGCTTAAAAAGTAAAGAAAACATACTGAATATCAAATGGTGATAAGGAGTATAAAGAAATGGAGGGCAAGGTAGAGGGCTGGGACGGCCAGGGTGGTAGTGGGTGTTGCAATTTTAAAGAAAAAAATCACTGAAAATGGTCTCAGCACGGTGATACTCGGACAAAGATTCACATTTAGTAAGGGAGTAAGTATTAGCGTATCTGGGAGAAGAACATAAAAAAATTGCTTCTCATATTTTATCACGTAAGAAACAAAGGCGGCTACTGAATAGTGCTTATAATATGGTCCCAATTTTATATAGGCCTGTATGTTAACAGAGGTTGTCTATAGCTCATGAGATGACAAGCACTGTTTTTAATTTTTTCTCCTTTGGCTTAATTATTATACAATAAGTGAATTATAGGCACACATTTTTTTAAAAACCAAAAATAAGATACTTTAAAATGAATCGCAGAATCTACTCAAACCCAGAGTTTAATTTTAATGCATCATTATATGTACTCAAGCCAAAATTTAATGTCCCTGTCATCTTTCTAAATAACTTAGCTTGAAATGCTCTTTGAGATTCTCAAATTAAAAGCAAGAAGAATTATCTTTAAAGTAGATGACGTCTCCCTGATTTTAAATTGGACAGTTTCGCTCCATATTTAGCTAATATAGAATATATCTGAGACTTTGAGTCCTTTTTTACAGTCACAAATAAGGGCCCTGTTCAAATGTGAGACCCCTCAGTGTATAACATGAGATACAAGCGTTCTGTAATTCTCTATCACGCAGTGGTTTCCCTTTGTTAGATAACAGGTTCAATTTATCAGTAGAAAACATTAAATGGATTACAAATACTATGAAATCAGGATGACAGTCTAGTTCTGCAAGTTGTCTACAACCGACTAGCACTTTTGAATCCACCAAGTGTCATATGTTACAAAAACAGAGTAATTGCTACCCAAACAACAAACCACACCATATATTTTTGACTTCCAAAGATGAGCATTCAAAATAAATAGGGCAATGAGTTGAGCTTAATGTATCAATCTTCTATCAGCTACTGAGATATCTTTAGCTCCAATGAGAAAAAGCAAAATTACCTCAGTTTAAAAATGAAATAAAAATCTAAAAATTCATGTGATGGACAGAAAATGAGGCAACATCCCAGAAAAACAACAGCAAAATGTCTTCATTTACCACTAAAAAACAAAGAAGCGGGCAAACAAATATCAGTGTGCTGACAGAATATTCCAAAAATATCCCTTTCCCTTAGGGTTGGGCCATTACCCTGTGGTGACCATTGAGGCCAGAAGCTTACCACCCCTCCAAAGACAGTCATGGTGCCTCAGAAAGCCTCGTTTCACAATAAAAACACTTTAAATAGGTCATTTCATTTATTTCGCCACTGCTGCCTTTGGCTGTAGAGGGAACCATCCTCATCTTCAGTGAGAACGCACTGTTCCTTCCTGCGGTAGCTCTGTTACAACCAATGTTCTGCTCTTTCTTAGCTTAATTCAATAACTATTGGTTTCCCCTACCAGACTAACAGCTCCTTGAGGGCAGACTCTCTGTTTTACAAGCCTCTACATAAAGCATATAGAACACATATGAGATATTCGGTAAATAGTAATATTATTGCTATAAATTATTAGTGGTACAGAACTACATATATTAAATTGAATATAACTCTGATAGAATGAACACATGAACTTTTCCCATGGTCAACTCTGCCACTTTTCAAATACTGACATAAGGTCAACACTGTACTACTGCACCGGTAGGTCGTAGGTCCTCCATGATACCAACAGCTAGACAGTTTGTAACCTGCCTTAAAGCCATTAACCTAACCATTAGTTAGGTTATTTGTTTGTTTCCACATTATCTTACTGAGGGTATGTCTTCAAAGTACAGGAAGTGAGTCCTCATCCTTAAGTCACCACCTGGTTATGAGGGCACCCTAACCTCCAGAACTGCTGCAACCATCTGTACTGTATTGATCTTCTACTCTACAATAAAAGATCTATTGATAAGTCTTAACAATATATATGTATCCCATATAGTATATAAAGACTTTTAAGTCTTCTTTTTAATTCAATAAAAGAGAGACGGGGATAAAGAAAGAGCAGAGAAATGAGGGAACAGGAAAAATACATGTCGTAGACAGAATTTCAAAATGCTTATGCTTGAGGTGTTAAAACACATTTGACTTTTAACCAGGGGCGTGTACTGGAATCTCCTGCGGCACTTTCTTCCACCACATACACCCAGACTTCACTCTGGAATTCTTAATTCAGAATCTTTGGGGCTTGGACCCAAACAAGAACCTTGCAAAGCTTCTTCAGTGATTCTGGTATATGGTGCTGGTTAAGGATCACTGACCTCCTGGAAAAACAAAGACTGAACAACCCTCTGAAATTAAAGATGAGTGAGGTGACAAGACAATAAAATGCAACATGTGCTTCTGGATAGAATTCTAGACCAGAAAAGAGACATCACTAGGACAATCAATGAAATCTAAACAAGGTTTATGTATCTGCAGGAAGTACTATGTCAGTGTTTACCTTGTTTTGGTAACTACCGTGGTTGTGTAGGATGTCAACTACTTGGGGAAACTGGATGGTCACTAAATGAGAATCCTTTATACAATCTTCAATCTTTCTGCAGGGGTCTCAAATTATTTCAGAATGAAAAGTCAAAATGTATTCCTCCTATTTTAAGGAAAAAGTAAGTCACTGAACTAGTCCAGTAACTTTTTTTCACAGATGGATAAATATTCCACCAGTGTAGTACAGAGAAACAGTCAAAGAGTGTAGGACCACATCAAGCAACCCACTGTGACCCCAAATAGCCTAACTTCTAGCTAAGCACACATTTACCATAGCACATGGCAGAGTTAACGTGAGAAACTGAGACTTCTTGGGAATGATGAAAAAACCCACTGTACCCCTACAAATTCAACAGACTATGAAAAAGAGAATAGGTTCTTACTATGTAGGAGACTTGGACTAGATGAGCAGGCACATGTAAAATATCTCCAACAAAATCCAGGCTGAATGCAGCATGGCTAGGCTGGTAATCCTACCTTGATGATCAGCAGCAATGAAACCCCATCAAACCTCCTTTTCCCCAATGTTGGGGCCCATTCTCTTGCTTCAAGAGAATCCCCAAAGACAAGGATGGCTACATGAGGCCAGGGGTCTTCTGTGATTTCTCCTGCAGTCATCTTTTATGCACAAATGACTTCAAATTCTTCTCACTGAGAAATTCTTGTTACTATTTATATAAAATGATGCCAACCATTACTCACTCTCCTTCAACCCTGACATTTATTTCATCAAGTCTGAAGCTTAGCAAATGCATAAATGCTTTAAAAATAATCAAATAGAGACACTCATTTCATTTCAAGGTGGTTGTTTTTTGGCATGTATTTTTTTCTCCAAAGGAATACTGGAGCTGACAGGTACTTGCTCTAAAAATTTACTTCGCCACCTGCTAGCTGAAATATTGCTTTCATGGATTTATATTGTATTAAAAGGTCACTGGCTGTTTAAGTCTTAAACAGTTTTAATCATTCTAAAAGTCTCTTAACAGTAAGAAAAGGAAGCTCAGAACAAACAGCAGCAGGGACTCTAATTAAAAGGGCCAATTCATCTAATTTTATTTGGGGTTAATTATTCAGGATTCACTCTTTGATGTGTAAGGAATAGCAATTAGTAATTTTAGTGATTTGAGAATCATTGGAGGTGTAATCAGTTAAAATGAGTGAGTGTTTACAACACAAGATGGTGAATTAGTCTCTCTCAGCTGGAGAACAGGAACATTAGTCTCCAAGAGATCAAGGCTAAGGATTTGAGACCCTAGTAATAACAGTCACTTCAAAATAAAACACATGTCAACAGCCACCTAGCACTCTGTTTACTCTTAGCTGAGGGAAGGCACAGAAGCCTCACGAAACTGCCTTTATCCAGATCTTGATTTTTTGCTGCTGTCCCCAACCACTTCCCTGTATCTGGCTCTTGCCAGCATGATAACCATAAATGCATTACATTAAAAAAGCAATTCTAAATGAATACACTATTTATAAGTAGCATAAGACCCAAAATAATTGTGGTGCTCATTGATTTCACCTCTGAATTTCTGACTGCTGAAGGAGCATCATCATATGAACCTATAGCTCAGTGCTCAAATCTGAATTTAGATAGGATAACCCACAGACCTCCCCTTGTGTGCTCTATTTTTCTATGTACTTCATCACAATTCTCCCAATCACAAAGGCTACAAACACGTTTCCTTTTTGTCTTAACCACCTAGTCTGAATACAAACAAGCTATACTAAATTACACCAAAATTTTCTAATTCATTTACTGTTCTGCATCTCCATTACCACCAAAATAACTAATGCATAGTTACCTCATATCTAGACTAAAGAAATAGCCTAAATAGTCAACATTCTTCCTAAGCTAGGTTTTTCCAATGTATTTGATACAACTGTTTCCAGGTTAAAAATAGCATGGCTCTCTTTGAATAGCCAAAGCAATCTTGAAAAAAGGACCAAGCTGGAGGACACCCACTTCCTGATTTCTCAGCTTATCACAAAGCTACAGTAATCAAAACAGTGTGGTCCTGGCATAAGGACAGACATGGAGACAAATGGAACAGAATACAGATCCCAGAAGTAAACTCTCTAATATATGGCCAGTAGATTTTATGGCAATTATGCTGAGGTTTTAGAGAACTGTATTTTGAGAGTATTGCAAGTTTGGTAAAAGCGTCTGCTCTGGGCCTCCCATTTGACAAGACCTCATTCTGAAATGAGGAATCATCTAACTGGATGGGCCTCTTATGAGGCAATAGAGAGAAACCTGACAAGCTTTATTGTCAAAGTTTGTCAGCACACTCTGGCATGTACTGGTGAGTATGTATCCTTTGAGATTACTACTGCAAACAGCAGCACTGGACATTTTATATTTCAGAATGCTGACTTTTGCTAAGCCACATACCCAGTAATATGCCAGAATGCTTCCTCTGGCTTCCTGGACACCAAGACTTTGCTCACACCTCTGTCTCCATTAAGACTCTCCTCGCCACCATTTCCTCATATCTGAACCCAAGCTATTCTTGGAGGCCCATGTTGCCCGCCCAGGTCACCCTGCACTGCTGTCCTTTGCCACCAGACAAAAGCATCTTCCCACCTTCAGCCCTCTATAGTGACTTTAGAGCACTTATCAAGATAGAGCTTATGGAAAATTCATGAGACATTTACCTCACCAAACTCTGTGCTCCTTGAGAGCAGACATGATGTATGAGTTATCCTTCTATCCCAAAAGCACCTCTTCCAATGCCTCACAGAGTTGAGATGGAAAAGATCTGGGAATATATTTCCTGAGTAAGCATATGCAAGAATTTTTGACAACTACACCCATAAATCCTAGCACAATAAATTAGTCTTTAAAGGAAGATTGAGAAACTGAGTGTCTACCAATTTCAAAGTGTGTGTGTATGTGGTTTATGTGTGTGTGTGTGTGTGTGTGTGTGTGAGAGAGAGAGAGAGAGAGAGAGAGAGAAGAGAGAAGAGAGATTGAAAGAGAGAGACTCAATTGAGCATCACCATGGGGATGATCTCTGCAAAAGAATACCCTTATCTCAATCAGTGCTACGGTTAGGTAACATACATATAGAAAAAAAAAAATAGTCCCATGACATTAAAATGTGTAAGTTTTTGTCCAGTTGGACCATTAACTATGTATGTGAACTTAGGGAAATCATGAGACTTTCGAGTCTCGATATTTTTGTTTGTAAAATGAGAGCAACAGCACTTACCTTTTATACTGTCAGCGTTATGTCAAGCAAGGTATTTAAATTTAAAAATACAATATTCTGGTTTTTCTTCAGATTGTATAAATCTTTTGCCTTTTACTAAATTTAAAAATATAATTAAAACAATAATGACCTGAAAAAATATAAATTATTCTTTATGTGACTTACCCAGAAACACATCTTCACAAGCATTTAGAAGCTCAAATATAAAACAGAGTTAAGTATTTATTGAATAGATGCTTGACTGTTAACATGGCTCTTAGCACACCAGGGTTCCAAAGAGTTAGGGGTAAAAGAAAGAGAGGGAGTGAGAGGAAAGCATAAGACCATAACTAAAACAAGAGCAAAACAAAGTCGTAGCAGCCAAATAAACAAATACTGTGTTCTCCCTGGAATGTTTAAAAATCTTGGAAAGGAACTGCATAAGGAGCCTTGAGGCAGTACTGACTTGGCACATCAAGCCCTTGTGCAACTGATTCATCCGACATTTCCCTGGGTAGGGGAGAGGTACTAGGTCATTTTTTTTTCTTTAATGGACAAACTGTTCTCGAACAATTGGCAAGACACAAACAAGCTATTGTAACATACCAATCAAAGAGGGTAGTTTTGTCCTCAAAATCTGATGTTATAACCAATTCAAAACAGCCACCGCCACCACAACCAAGCAGTCAAACAAACATCACAATTCCTTCTGCCTAGTTCTGGAGGGGCTCTTCCTAACCCGCTTTGATGTATAAACACACAGTCCCACATCTGCAATGGGTAAGTCCCAGATCAACAGCGAAGTTTAAAAGACCTTCAAAATCTATTGGATGCTCTTCATCCAAGAACTTAATGCTTTTTGAATTAGAATACAGAGTTCAAAATATAAAGGGTTCTCTTGAAAAATCAACTTTTGTCTCTAATGAAGGACTCCATAAAAATGTCAATCCTTGTGTTTCATTCACTCTACTTTCTTCACTTCCTCAGATCAGTGGGTCATGTGATAGAAGACAGTCCCAAATTGCAAAATTTGGTGACGTGTTCCGGGCAGAAGTTCAGGCACCTTGTTATTTTAGCAGACCAGGTCGGCTGGCCCAAAGACATAATTTAGTTGAGTGAGGAACTCGTTCCCTCCTCCTGCTTCACTTGGCCAGCTGCCTCAGAAGGTCTTTCAGTCTGGAGTGTAAAGGATTTATTGCTCCCTTTTATTCTCCCAGCAGTAGTTCCAGTTCGCCGAGTTTCAAGTTCAGTGAGCTCAGCCTTGGCATTCAAGGATCTCCTTATGTCTCATCCTAAAGAGCATTTGTCCCAGGTCCATTTGCCAAGGACATGGTGGCAGTCCCCCATATCACTTGAGTCTGCCGTATTATGCTTCTTATAAACAGACCCGTCCAATCACTTGAGTTCCTTCTTCAAGCGTTAGTGGCACTTCCTTGGCTTAACTGAAACCAATGGCACAATTTTATAAACTCACAGAATAATCATATTAGACAGGAATTAGAACAGAATGAAGAGGTCCGCTAGACTATAGGTCCGCAAGCAACAGCCAAATAGCCAAATCCAGACCACCTCCTGTTTTTGTAAATAAACATTTTTTGGAACACAGCCAAGGTCATTCATGTACTTATTGTCTGTGGCTGTTTCAGCATTCCAGTGGCAGAAATGAGTAGCTGCGACAACATATGGCCGACAGAGACTAAAATATTTAGTTACCAGATTTACAGAAAAGTTTGCCAAACCTGATCGAGTCCATGGACTCACATTACAGATAAGAAAATTAAGATTTAGGAGGGTTAAACAGGAAGGAAATAAAATTGTCAAAGCAAAATACCTAGGGCAGTGCCAGGCATATGGTGCATACATACTGAGTAAATACCAGCTTTATTGTTTGGCAGGACATTTCATATTCTTTTAATATGGAAATGGACTAAAAGGATTTTTTAAAGATAGCATTGTTACCCTTGAGGAGTTCATTGCCTAAAAAGGATAACCAGTATATAAACAGAAAATTTTTAACATGATATTGTGTGTATCTGTTTTCTGCTGTTACTGCAACAAACTACCAGGAGCTTGATTGTTTAGACTAACAGAAATGTATTTATCCTACAGTCCTACAAATCAGAAGTCAGTCATGCGTATCAGTGAACTAGAATCAAGGCGCTCACAGGGCTGCATTCCTTTCTGGAGTCTCTACAGAGAATCCTTGTCTTTTCCAGCTTCTCAAAGCTGCTCCTCATTCTTTGGCTTGTGGCCCCTTCCTCCATCTTCGAAACCAGCAAAGACAGGGTAAATTTTTCTCATATCACATCATTCCAAAGACCTCCACTGTCCTCTTCTTCCACTCCTAATCACACTTGTGTTAGCTTTGGACGCATTCTTATATTCCAGGATAATCTCATCATCTTAGGTTAGCGGTTAACAACTTTAGTTCCATCTGCATCATTAATTTCCCTGTGGCACGTGCCCTAACATATTTGCGTGTTCTAGACATTAGGACATGAACGACTTCAAGTGTTGTTGTGGTGCCCACCACAAAGTGCCATAACAAGGGAAGTCTACACATAGTGCTAGGCTCAGAGGAGGAAATCAGTGCAAAGACAAGTAAAGACAAGAGCAAAAATTCTTGTATTCATGGTGCCTAATTTCCAGAGTTCCACATGATTTTCTAAGAATTTCTTTGTCTTTCAGCATATTTTAAAAAATTTAAACATATTATTTAAGATATTTCTATTTTTATGTATTGTTCTATTCTTTTTGTAACTATAATCTTGCTACCACATTTAAAAAAAAACTCTATTTAATATGAGGTTGAGGAATTTCAGGAAATCTCAATCCTGACAATTTTAGGATTGCAGCTATACTAGTTTTATATTGACCTCATAGGATTGCTTCCTTTAGGTCCAATTTATGGATAAGGAAACCATCCCTCAAAACGATTAGGAGTCTACCCAGAATCACACACCAGAGCTAAAGCCTACAGAAAATTGTTTTACCTATTTGAAACTTATCAACAGAATGAAAAATGTTACTGCAGAGTTTTTGCAGTGATCTATACAGCAATGCCATAAAACCAGGGAGGGGGTAATAAAATCCATCACATTGAGAAAAATGAACGTTATGATTAGCAAACAGGTGGAGCTTTACACAGCATATATATACGTGTGTGTGTGTGTATATATATATATATATATATATTCTGACATGATAGAAACCATTTTTTTCAAGCATATTTAGCTCTTCAGACAAAAATATAACTGAGACTAAAAGACATAAAAATATGAGCCTCTACCGTCATTATGATATAGAAAGAAAAATTACAAGTTTATTTAGGGAAAAAAATGAAGAGTTTCAAAGCACTATGTTAACAAAGGTATTATCAATAGGTGTTTATAAACCCTGAGGCCTAAGAGTAAAAATTAAACAGAAATTACCTGGTCTGAGGATGAAAGAGTGCCAGATAACTGGAAGTATTCAAGTAGAGGCAAGAACACCACTTGCCATGAATATGATAAAGAAGATACAAGCTTTATTAATCCAAGGAACCTGCTTAATAGCCCTTTCAACACTTATGGTTTATGATTCCGTGACTCAAAGTGCAAAGGCCAATTATTGACAACAAGAGACAAAGGCTTTCTTTAATGGGTATAGCCAGAAAATGACTACTGATGCCATAAGATGGCAGTTAGCCTAACTGTAAGTAGGCACGGACTGTGCATCCCGCTTAAAAATAATTCTCTAGGCAAGATCAGACAAAAGGCAACTGGTAACATGGATAACCCAATGAATAACCCTGACTCTGATATCTCACTACCATGTTGAAAATGAAGCTTTTAACATTCAGAAATTCCCATAAAGGTATATTCTACTGAACTATTGAGCCACGATTTTCCATACAACAAACGAGTAGTAGCCAAGCAATCTAAATGGGGGTACCTAGGATTTTGACCCTTGCAAGCTTGTCCCTTCCTCCTGCCCTGCCAGAAATCCCTAAACTTTCTTCATGGAAATAGCCTATTCTGTTTGGCTTAATGGCTAGTTCGAAGTCTGGTAGAAAGGCTTGAAAACATATGAGAACCTTCTGACGTGGTTCTTGATAACTGAGATGCAGGTGATAAAACAACATTTCTTTAATTAAGGTGTACACATTTCCACACTTTACAATGAAAACCTAGTAACATACCAAATTACCAAGACGGAAAATTCCCACCATAAAAACAAGAGCTACCCAGAAGAGAAAAACAAGACATCCAGTCACAGGAGCTACAAGGCCTCCTATTAAGAGTAAATATACACACATTCCCACGCAGAACTTTTTTCCTTCTGAATAGAGCTAAAGATGCAGGAAATAGTTTGATAAAGACATTCTATTACTTAGACAAAACTGAACTAGATTATCTGTTTGTTTATTAGATTGTGGCTTTAGACACATTGTTCTACACTAAGAGCTCTTCACATGAGCCGACACACACATTCTTTGGAAAGAAGGCTTTTGTGAGAATATTTTATGGTACTTAAGGACCTGAAAAGGCTTGTGAAAGCAGTCACACCAGAGGATTAAGCCCAGTGTTGGGGGCCACCACTTCAGGAGGGTCCAATTCACTTCACACAGCCTTAACTAGGATGTGTGAGCTTTCTTGGACATAACACCAGATAGTTCCGACTTACTCATTGCAGAATTTCTCATATTAACCCTCACCCACTCATCATAGTTACAAACCAGACACCAGATCCTGGGTGCCAATAGATGAAAATAAAAGTGTACTCCAGAAATGGAATTCAACAAGATTTCATTTATATCTGTTGCTAAACGGGGAAGTATACTCCTGATTTTATTTTTATTTAAATTTCTGTCAGGGACATTCATAAAATAATAAGTTCCCAGAGCATATCACACCATGTCCTCTGAATTTCACGTCATCCTATTATTCTAATTTGATAAAAAGATCATGGTATACCATTCAGTTCTAGGTTGTTTCGTGTGGGTATACTTTTGGGTTTGGGGCTTCCCCGCCCCCCACCATCCCCATAGTAAGGCTTTTTCAGCTTCAAGTTGGGTCCGAAATTAGATTGGTGTATGGAATTCAGAGTCTCATCTAAAGCTTCCCTAACATTTACAGGACTCGGAATAGAGGTTCATCCCAAACCAACAGGAGTATAAGTAAGAGAAGACCACATGTTTATAAAAACATAACTTCTAACAATTCACTCAAATATCTGCAGCCTTTATTTCCCTGATATTTAAGGTGTTGTGTTATAGAGTGCCTTATAATCCTCTCAGTCATGAAAGAGGTTGAATACATATTGATCCATCCTTGTAATCAATGATATATCTAAAATTATTTAATTTTAATTAATGTAGATTTAAATTCAACTTCAAATGGTCACATGGGGCTAGCAGCGACCATATTATGCCTTGTAGATTTAGTCATACTGTATTGAATGGTTCACTTCACTCCCTTACACCTTCAAAAAAATGTCTGCCATAAAACCAAGAAATCTAACTTCCATGTTTTCTTCAAGATTTCAATAACAAATAACTTAAAACCTATTAAGCACTGTAGACTAAAAGATGGAAACATCAACACATACCTGCTTTTTCATTTATCTAAATAAAATTGTAATAGCTTTGGGGAAGGAAATCATGTTTTATCTTCTTTCAAAACTCCAAATCCAATACTGTGCTGAGTCCACTTACAAATGAAGAACTGTGATTAGGGCACACTTCAGTTTTTTAAGTATGAACTGGCATAATGTAAAGTAAAAAGCAACACAGAAACCCCAGGTGCCAGTGCTGGCTCTACCATGAATGCCTCGTATGAATGTTATGAGGACCAACTACATAAAGCTTGCAAGGGTTTCTCAGGAGATCCTAGTACGGAACAGACAACCAACGAAAGCTGGTTAAATGACTGTTCTCTATCTCAACAAAAGCAAATTAACAAAAGAGCTGGATAGCTAGTATAATTTCTACTCAGGTCTTATCCTAGCATGACTAGCTATCACACTGCTCATGGTCTCTGTCACAGAGAAAAAAATCTAAGAAAAATCAGTTTATTGATGTTATGCAGCACTGGACTCTTGCAAGTCCTCTTTCTTTTTGAAGATATTGCAAAGATGGCTATGAAAATCTAAATGAAAATTGGAGTGGAAGTTATTGCACAGGATTAAGACGACATTAATGAAGAAAACCTGCATGCATAGATAATTACCAAATATACTGTAGTACTGTGGGAGGCCTAGGTTAATCACTTGAGCATCAGCCTGAGGCCAGCAGTTGAAGACCAGCCTGGACAACATAGCAAGACTCCATCTCTGAACTTTTTTAAAAAAAATTAGTCAGGCATGATGACACACACCTGTAGTCCTAGTTACTCTGGAGGCTGATAAGAGGATCACTTGAGCTCAAGAGTTCAAGGTTAGAGTGAGCTATGATTACGCCACTCACTCCTAGATGGGCAACGGAGTGAGACCCTATGTCTAAAACACACACACACACACACACACACACACACACACACATTCATACACAAACAGTAAAAGAGATGCCACAAATTAATGAGTAAAGGAAAGATTATTTGTTTTTGTTGTTGTTGTTTTGGGAGAGGGAATCTCACTCTGTCGCCCAGAATGGAGTGCAACGGCGCAATCTCAGCTCACTGCAGGCTTTCCCTCCAGGTTCAAGCAATTCTCCTGCCTCAGGCTTTCAAGTAACTGGAATTATAGGCACTTGCCACCACCACTGGCTAATTTTGTATTTTTAATAAAGACAGGATTTCACTATGTTGGCCAGGCTGGTCATAAACTCCTGACCTCAGGTGATCTGCCCGCTTCAACCTCCCAAAGTG
Source organism: Callithrix jacchus (assembly GCF_049354715.1). Taxonomy (NCBI): domain Eukaryota; kingdom Metazoa; phylum Chordata; class Mammalia; order Primates; family Cebidae; genus Callithrix; species Callithrix jacchus. The sequence goes on along the minus strand of NC_133516.1, from coordinate 17,445,144 downwards.
CTGGCATTACAGGTGTGAGCCACCATGCTCAGCTAGGAAAGATTATTTATTAAATAGAATTGGAAAAACAGGTAAATTATTTAAAAATCAATACAGATCCTCACCTTTGACCAAAATTAGTTCCAGGTTGATTAAAACTTGAATAATTTAAAAACAAATTAAAGCTAACTTATATATGCTTCTAAATTGGAATGAAATTAAAAATAAACACCCAAAAAAGTAACACACACACACACACACACACACACACACACACACACAGGAAGGTCACATAAATTGGCTCAATTTACATGAGCCATTTGATGTGTTATGAGGAAGGTAACACACATGTACGTGTATATATAAAGCTCATATAAATTGACAAAATATGCTAATGCAATGATTTACAATTGATTTAACATGTTTTTCAAAAAGGATAATGTGAGAGGCAGTAGAGTATCAGGCTGAAGAGTATCATATTTTGAGTAAGCTTCAAATGTGATAGTGATTAGCTTCACTTCCATGGGCATATTACTTTGTATCTCTGTTTCTCAGTTTCCCCATGCTAGAAATGAGAAATAATAATAACTTCTATTTTAAAAGTTCATTTTAAAAAAAGAAGAGGTAATTCTTAAGGAGAATTCAGCACAGTGACTGACTGCATGTACCAAATGTATAACTAGTTTGCAAATACATGAAAAAAGTGACGCTCTATTAATAATTCAAGAAAACCCATTCTCATAAAATTAGCACATTTAAAAAAATCATAAACATATGTCCAGACAGGCACTATTATCTATTACTAATGCAAGTATAATTTGGTAAATTTTCTATTAAAATTTGGTAAATATAAAACTTTAAAACTTCATTGTACCATTTCATCTAATAATCCCACAAATGGAAATCAATCTGAAATACTGTAAGAAATGAGAGTGAAGAAATGGATGTGGAGGGAACAGGAAACCTACAAGCCCAAAGATTTTAACAGAGAAAAACTGAAAACAGCCTAAATTTTCCAATGTTAAAATATCAAAATTTCCTTAAAACTACATTTAGATGCTGCTTATAATAAATTGTAAGACTAGGCATATATACAACTCTGTGGGCAATAAAAAGAGAGCTATTTAAGCTTGAGTCAAAAAATGAAAACCACCATCAAAAATACTTGATAAATACTGTATGGCTCCTTTTATATACAATACATAAAGAAGCAAAACTCATCTGTGCTGTGAGAAATCATAACATTCATTTCTTGGGGAAATGAGGTACTTTGGGTGACCAGTGAAGTTCTACTTCTCGATCTGGGTGTTTTTTACACAAAAATGCACAATTTGGAAAATTACTGAGCATATCACTTATGATATGTGCATTTTATACATATATTTTATAAGATGTTAAAAGTTACTTGAAAGAACCATATCAATACATTCATTATTGAGTGATGAGGACATGGCTTATATTTTCTTTGATCAAAGAAATTGATCAAAATTTTATTACCTTTGCAACTTTATTTTTTAAAAGACTATGGGAAGTAAGATGTCTAGCCAGACAATAAACAAGTCTTTGGGTTGGAGGGGAAGGTCACACTGTTAAACCACAAACTGACTCTTGTACATCTTGATATCCTTAAGAGTCACTAGGTTAAGGCTCAAAAATCCTCTAACAGGAAGGAGCTCACTCTTTCCTAGTATAGCCCATTCTACCTTCAGATCACTTTGTCAGAAACTCTTTTTCTCTACTGAATGAAAATCTGCCTCTGTGTAAGTTCTGTATTCTGGCTTATTTCTATCCTCTGGAGACCTCTAAGTCTTACTCTGGGATCCCTGATGATCAGCTTCTTAAAGTCACCTTCTAATGCTTTTTAACAGGTCCTCCTAAGACATAGCCCAGTACTCTCTCTGTCTTAGCTGGTCTTCTCCAGATGACAGTATCTCTTTCATAGTAGAGTAATCAAATTGAATACTAAGTCTACGAGTTGAGGTCTGACTGGAGACAGTAAACTCAGACATGAGGCTAACTCCACTCCATTAATAGACACACCCTGCTCTATATTACTAATTCATAACAAGTTTATCCAAGAAAGCTACCACTAATTATGCAATTTCACACATCCTGATCATGTTAACTATGTTCCTAGTTTTCCACACTTTACCATGCTATTTCAAAATAAAAATTGAATATGAAGAACGCAACCTATACATATACCTTCAGAAACTAAGAACATAGTTTCCTGAAATTATCCCATGTTTTAAAAGTAATAAAGCAGAAGCTGGAGCTCTACTGCCCTGCACAAGGAATAAAATCAATGCTGATCATGGCCACAAAAGACTAAAGAGAATTTTGTTCAAATAGTAACTGGCCCTGGAACCAGTCAAGTTTTCTGCAAGGGACAAAGCCTGATTTTCAAGTTCCAACCTCTCCAGGATGAAATATTTAATACCAAGGTAAGTCATTTAAAGTCTTAAAAGGCCACAGCAGAGAGAATACTTATCTTGTTCAATCTCTTTGAATAGGCTGGATGAAATAGAATCGAAAGTAGAGGTTCCATTCTCAAGGGCACACAGATAATTTGTGAGAAGACCTCTGCAATAGTCCTGATATCTGCACTCCAATTGCAGCAAGTTTATGTTTATGGATCAATTCAGACTCAAAAACAGGAAAGCTAACATGTCCAAGAAAGCTGATGGTAGTGCTGATGAATAGAAAGATATCTGTCAATCAATAAGGCTATCGATTTTTCCAAAAATTTTTATCATAAGGTGAACAAAACTACAGATAAAATTTTAATGTAATTGACTAATTTACAGAGTGTGCAAGAAATGATTTCATCAAACTGCTGCTATGAAATTGTCAACCATGTTTTCAACAGCATTTCCTCGAAGGCAGACACTTCCAATGTTAAGCAAAAGATACATGAACATAAGAAACATGAGAAACTGACTAAGATAACACATGAACATATAACCACAGCATTCTCCTGATCTCAGAACAAAAAATCCAACATGAATAATCAACATATATTGCTAAGAGGAAAATAAGTATTCCCTTAGTCTAATTATATTGATAATAATCAGATATTGGGGTTCAGAAGTAGGTTTGGTGTTGAGTTTTGTCATTCCCAACTCTTTGAGTGTAAGTCCCCATGACAATGAATTTGAAGAATTTTCCTTTTTATAGTTTTCATTTTAAAAAGTAAAACCATATGTAGATAATTATTTTGGAAAGTAGGAGTACTAATAAAACAAGTTTCCTGGAAAAGTCAATACTAAAAAGGAAATAGGTACTTTAAACGATGGGAATCAGAAACTGCTATGTAAATTCTTCTCGCTCCCCCTATTAATGAACTATTGTGAGACATGCTGGTTTATGAGGCATTTGTGAAGATGTGCTGTGATAACAAGAATTCAGGTGCTCTTGTCAGGAAGCTGTGGACAGCTTGGTAATGCATCTCTCTCTATGTGTTCTCCCTCCTCTTATGTCTTATTTTTCTTTTTTCCTTTCTCCTGTTTTGCTGGGTGTGTTCATTCAAATGAAGCACATAAGTTGTTACCCCAGACTCCCTTTTCTAGATAATCTAGTCAAACACAAACATCTATTATGCTTGGTATACAAAGAGCCCCCTCCTTAGATTTGGGGAATGGCAGAAATCTCTGTAATGAAGTATTAGCTGTAATAAACTTGGGCTTATTTCAGTAAATCCATTGCAGTATTTTTTAAATTAAAACCACAACTCTTCTATAAATAGAATAGTAAGTGATATTCTAGCTAATTTAATAATGCCGGTTATTTGGGCTTCAGTACAAAAAAAATTACAATGTAATCTAGTTTATCTGACTTGTTAACTACAGTAGATCAGATTGACCTGGGGTCCCTCCAAACCATGGAAACCACCTAGAGTTTAAACACTTACCCAATAACATTCCCACATCATGCTCCAAACCAATCCTACTTCCAGACAAAAAAAAAAAAGAAATCGGTCACACACAAACACACACACACACACACAAACCCACACTGCATTCTTTAATCTCCTTTTCCATAAAATAGTAGCCATTCCTATACTCATGCAAAAGCCACAAGGTCAATAAATATCTTGCAAAAGAGCTCTCCTAACATGTTATTTATGATTGAGAGATGTTTTAGACATACCTACTAAAGACTCAAATTTACAGAAGTGACTAAATGACATAATACCTGAGATTATCTTCAAAAGAATCCAGGGTGAGGGAAAGGAATAGGTGTATAGGTGAAACAAGACTGGCCATCAGTCAATTATTGCTCAAGCTGGATCATAAATTACTGGGGGTACATTATAATAATCTCATCCCTTTGTGTATGTTTAGAAATTTCCATAATAAACTGTTTAAAAATGAAAAAGCATAAATTTTTAAAAATTACAGTAGCAACCTCCACTACCCTAAGGCTAAGAAATACAATGCATCTCAATCGTGTTCACTTCCTTTCGTGGTTAAAATATACTATGCTCATCTAGTTTTATAAAAATGTAGACAACTCTTCAAAATCAAGAAAAAGTCCATCTTCAAGTGAGTCTCCGCTAATATTTAATGTTTCATGTGGGTCGAAAGTGCCTTAAATCCCTGCTGAATTTTTTATGCATATATGCAATTTAGCCCATATCCAAGTTCTCCTTCAATTATCTCTTCAGAAGCTGAAAAATGTGCCTAGTGGATGCAAAACTAATAGTACCACTGTGGTTCATATTTGCTGCAAACTGTTGGCACTGGAAATCTAACTTATGAATGCCTGAGGTAACTGTGCAAGTACAATATTTGAATGTGCCTAAGGAAATGAGCTAAAAATACAATATCTGCTGCTCCATACATCGGCTCATAGTTTAGTACCAATATGTTGCACTTTACTATCATTAATAATACCATTACTATTTGTATAGCATCAATCCCATGACCTCAAAGGATAAGGAGAACATTACCCAGATTTTAACTCTTAAAAAGTTGGGAGAACTGATCCTTAAACAGTGGGATTCCAAACATGGGAGCATTTCATGGCCTTAGACCAATGAGAGTGAAGAGCTAGTACTCCATTCCTGGGAGGGAGATGCTTTCCAGAAAAATTCTAATTTTAATGGATTTTCCTTTCTTTCAAAAGCAAGATGTAACTGGAATTAGATTGGAACCCAGATGTCCCAGTATCTCAATAAGGTTTTTTTTTTCTTCTTCTCTAGAAAATTCTGGAAAATTACATTATTTAACTGTACATCAAGACAGTGAGTCTACAAAGGGGAAGTTATATAGTAGGAAAAAATCTTAATGTCATGACACCTAACTCACACATTTCTGAAATGTCTCCTTTGCCAGATCTCCCGGGATGGCACTGTCCAGGGTCATTGTGAAGACTTCCGTGCATTCTAAGAAACTCTGCTCCACTTTTTAGCAGGAACGAATTCTGGGGATGTTTTCACTACTCTGTCTATCACCCATGTGCATTCTTAAACTAAATTCTTTCTAATTATTTTCAAAGGATTATCTTCCAGATATAAAATTCTGCGCTCTTCCATAAATTTCTGCTTTGGATACCAAATGATAGTCATGGAGTTTCTGAAGAGTTCATGTCACTATCAAAGCTTCTACAAGGAGTGACTCCAGCTCTGGCTAGTTACCTCTTACCCTTTCCTCAAAAGACTCAGGAACTAAGTGACTGCCACAGCCTCAATATAGCAATCTTAAAAGTAATTACAGACTATTATCCTGTCACTCCACGCATTTTTCTTCCTTGCACTCTAAGCGTTGAGCTCCTTTTCTTATAAATCGACAGGCATTTCCTAATGCCTCAGCTCCATTTGTTTAGCTGGCTTATTTGCTCGAGGTGCTCACACTCTTCTGAAACTCAGAAGCCTAGGTTGACTCTGCCTTCAGTGGCAAAAAGAAATGCAATTCTTCTTGGAAATATTTTCACACTTTTAGGCATACCTACACTTACCAATCCTCACTTGACCCCCCTACCCCAAGCCCCATTCAGAGTTAACTAACTGCCCAAGTCCAGCCAAAAGGCATCTCCTCCACTAAGCCTGTGCTGATTTCTTTATCAAATGACTTGCTCATCACATTCTTACAGTAACATACCTGTGTCTTTTTTATAGCATTATCGCTTTCTATCTTACAATCACATCTACTTAATTGTAAGGTCCCTGTTGGTGTAAACTGCTGTGTCCCCATAGCACCTTTTCAGACATTTTAAACCATGACTATAATAAAAACTGTACTTAGACCGAGATCTAACAAGCACATATGCATGTACACACATGCACAGCTGAGAAATTTCCCCCAATAATACTTATACATAGAACAGGGTTTCTAACATAGCGTCAATAAATGCCAAATTAGGCCAGCCCCATTGGCTCAACCTATAATCCTAGTGGTTGTGGTGGCGAAGGTAAAGAAACATTTGAGCCCAGTGCCAACATAAGCAATATAGCAAGACCCCATCTCTACAAAAAAAAATAAAACCAATTAGGCAGATGTGATGGGCACACCTATAGTCCCAGCTACTCAAGAAGCTGAGGCAAGAGGACTGTTTAAGGCCAGGAGTTTGAGGCTGCAGTGAGCTATGATTGCACCACTGCACTCCTGCCTGAGTGACAGCAAGACCCTGTCTCTAAAAACTAAAATAAACAAAAAAAAAAAAAAAGAAAATTTTAAATGCCACGTGAATGAATGAGCCATGAACAAAAATAGAGTTACCTTTTTACAACCACATTTGACAATTATAGTTCTCTTTGTTCCCTAAGTTTAAAAAAACCCTCTGCATAATATGCTCTTTACAGGTTAAGTACTGAGAGCTGGTTTTACCATATCTAGAATAGGTCACATTCCTTTTTTTGCCCAAAAATATTCACCAAAATTACCCTTCTTATTCTTCAATCAGTATATTATGATAAAGAGTTCATTTAAAAATCAAGTACCCATACCTACTGTTTTCAATCACAGTCTATGTTTTGCAGAGAGCTAGTGATTGATAAAATAGCACTGACTCAAATGTCACACATGATATCAATTACTTTGCCAATCAAGGAAATTAAGGATATGACTACACTTCTTCTGAGTGTTCTTTATTCATTCCAAACATTAATTAAACCCTATTATCAGGGATGTGTAAAACCTAGACTTCAACTTAAAAAAAAAATCACATTCTCCGGGGTGTGTGCAGACTCTATTTTACATGAAACTTTCAGTAATCTTTTTCGGGAATAGAAGGCAGTAAATCTGGTCAGTACCTTCTTTTTTTTTTTTTTTAATCCTTGTTGGTGTGTTTAAGTTTGCACTTTGCTAGTCCCCAGATATTCAAATGTTACTATTTATAATAGTCTTGAGATTTCATCAGGCTCTCAACTGAAAATTTGGCCTGTCAACTGTCCAGAAACCATGCAACTTGACAAAACTACACCTACGTTTTCTATTAAACTATCTCCCACTCTAATTGGCCCTAGAACTATGCTTCTATTCTAACTCAGATCTTGCAAAGACAAACATAAAAGCACATATTAACAATGTCTGTCATCTTACTGGTATAATGGATACTTCAAATGCTCACTAAGCTAAATTGGTTTTCCAATAACATTGTGAACACCTTCTAGAACTTTAGATAAGCAGGTAGCTTGATATGGTTTATTCTAGTCATGGATCCATGTCCCTACCCAAATTTCATCTTGAATTAAACTCTCATAATTTCCACATGTTGTTGGAGGGACCCCATGGGAGTAATTTGAATCATGGGGGCAGTTTCTCCCATACTGTTCTCATGGTAATGAATACATTTCATGAGATCTGATGGGTTTACAAGGGGTTTCTGCTTTTGTTTCTTCCTCGTTTTTTCTTGCTGCCACCATGTAAGAAGTGCCTTTCCCCTCCTGCCATGATTCTGAGGCCTCCCCAGCCATGTGGAACTGTAAGTCCAATTAAATCTCTTTTTTTCCCAGTCTCAGGTATGTCTTTATCAGCAGCATGAAAATGGGCGAATACACAGCTCATCCTTGCATATAATGCATAAAACTGGAGTTGTTTTCCGATATTTCAAATTATAATTTTATATCTGAATTCTTGCCAAGCAGAAAAGATTTAGCATTCAGTTTATCTCAAATAGCAAATTTAAAGTCTACAACAGAAAAATCCTTTAAAATATCCAAATCCTAAAACCTATAGAATGAGATATGTTGGTTTTCCATGGATGAAAGTTACCGAGGAATATCATAGATCACACTTCTCAAATGCCATCAACTGAGAAAGGCTGTAGCTCCGGGCTTATGTTGTTAGCTCCTGCTCACCTACAGCATTGCATAGCAGTTACAAGCATAAGCTGTGACGCCACACTGCCTAAGCTGGTGTCCTGGCTGTCACCTGCCAGCCACATAACCTTGGACAAGTTACATAATATTTCCATGCCTCGCTTCTACATATCTAAAGTGGAAATAGTAACTGTCCCTGCCTTAGAGAAATTTTATGACAGTCAAATTAAATAAATGCAAAATATGTAACAGAGTGCTTAGAATATGCTAAAGATACAAAAGCAGTACACATTATTCAGGCACCCTGCCTTCGATCATACGACATACGACAAAGATCTATAAAATGAGAAGAATATAATATGATAAAAAGAGTATGGCATTTTAGGTTAAAATGTAAGTTAGAATCTCCACATTTCTACATGCTATATTTGTGGCCCAGAGTTGTTTAAAGAAAGTCCCATCTCCTCATCTCAGAATGCGAAGAAGCGTAACAGAAGTACCCACAAAATGTAACAGAAACTCAGAGGAAATCAAAATAACTTTCAGCTAAAGATTCAGGGGAGGCTTAATAGGGAAGGTACTATTTTGATAAATACTATAGAATAGATTTATGAAAGTAGAAATATTTAAAGTTTATTCTAGACTGAGAGAACCATTCAAGCAAAGACACAGAGGAAAGAAAACATGGTGTGTCTTCAGAGAATTAGCACATGGTCTAATCTGGCCAGCAAAGAGCTTGTAAAGGGAAGCAACTGGTGCTGAAGTGAGACAAGCAGATCCCCGTCAGCAAGGGATCAGAGTTTCCTGGCTGTATTGGGACTTATTCCCACAGGCATTGTGATCACAAGATTGTTACTATCCATGGATAGGATCAGGCTGGTATCATATAAAGAGCTGAGCAGTAGGTGAAGAGTGTTTAGAAACCCCAGGTCTACACTCCAGCCTGGGTGATCGGTGTGAGACCCTGTCTCAAACAAAAAAGCCCCAGTTCTAGAGCTAAGGGCTTCCAGAGTCCATTAAGCATCTAGCCTGAAGACACGGAATCAAGGGGGCATGATGCCATGGTTGGCAAAGATGGGGGATTAGAATGAGTATGAATTCTGAAACCTGAGGAAGGAAGAAAGAAAGAGTCAAAGAGAAATGACATGGGCAGGAAGTATCATAAACATGCAGGAGAAAGAGCAAGAGATAAAGCCACAGAACCCAGGAGAGGTTGGTCCGCTTAAGAAGGAATCGCAAACAAACAGCGACAATCTATGGTCTGCAGGCTATTTCACACCGGTACAAACCATGCTGATGTACAAACATGTGGGCTGACAACTTACGAGGTGGATCTGGAACTTAGAGTAAAGAAAGAAACAGCATCAGGGCTAAACAAGTATTAAAAAGAAATGTAAAAGATTTAACGAGGGAATACAACGTGACAAAACAGAGGTTCTTCGCAGGATACAGAATAACTGCACCGAAACAAGACAAGAAGAAACGGGGCTGTAGTCTCAGTCCCATGATGTGAACTATTTGCTCTGTAAGATATGGCCGCTTCATTCCTCAAAGATTAAGCAGAAGCCGGTAAACAAGTATCCCCTCCACACCAGTCATTCTTCTCTCAAGACTTTACGGTTCGGGGGCAGAAGTGCTGAAAGGAAAGCATTGAGTTCTAAGGTCCGGAAGCCAGAAGTAGAGGAAATCGTCCTAGGACCTTTCTATTTTGTCATTTTTCCTTTTCGATACATGTCACTTAAATGAGAAGACTCTATCATCTCTCAACAACAAAAGCAACAATAAAAAATTCTTAAGGCATTGTTAAGCATCTTAGTTGACAATATTGAATGAGTAAACAATAGCCTGATTTGTCATGTAGCAAGTGAGGCATTTCTGGGGAAAAAGGAAACAAGAGGAGGTGGAGGTCAGTTTGGCCAGAAAACATGCTCGGAGCCCACATGCTATCAGTTTTTAAAGTAATTCTTCACAGACTATCTGCCCTTGAACAACACATAATGTAATGCTCAGCTAGTGAAAGAGAAGGATATGGAGGGATATTCGCTGATAACAGTAAGGAAACCCAATTAATGTTAACAACACATTCCTTCTTGAGGGGAAGACTAAAAAATGTTATACTTGGTTCTACTAGTACCTCTTGAAGAGGGTGTCAGACAAACTGTAGCACCTTCAGAGAAAGGCAAACAGAAGGTTAAAAGAATCTGAAATCAGATCGTAAGTATGGCTGTTTCTCTTTGAAAAAAAAAAAAAAAACAACAAAGGGAGATGAGTGTGCAACAGAGTGAGCCCCTTTCCTATTTTTTCAGCCGCATCTTACCCATCTCCTAGTGTTCTGTCTTGCCCACTGACATATCCTAGACCATAGTAAGCACTCAATAAAAAATATGTTGAATAAATGAATAAAAGTCCTCAAAAAAACTCTAGTTTCACTATCCCTTGAAGATGTTATATTCCCTCTTGCTTCTGGATCCCTGCACACATTATTCTCTCTGTGTGAATATTCCTCTGACCACTTTACCTTATTCCCTAAATTTTCTGTCTTAAAGCAACCCCACAAGACACTTGCATGAAATAAGCATAAACAGATCCTCTACCCCTAGTATAGTATATACCAGAGTTCTTCTCCTTTCCCTTCGTAGCACCCATGATGGTTTATAATTAAATGTCTGCTTGAGTATTTTGATTAATGCCCATCCCCCAGACTAAAGGTTACAAAGAGACCAAAGGCCATGTCTACTTCGTTCACAATTTTGTTCCCATGTACCTACAAAAGTGTCTACAGTGCCGTTGCCACATAATAAATATCGAAAAACATGAAGGGATGAAAGAAATATCTTTAAGTAATATCAGTAAAATGGCCTTCCTTGGCAACACCATGTTTTCAAGAGATTTCTTTGCCCCACTCAGAAACCCTGCTGAATAACCAGTACACCTCTCTATGACCACAGTCATACCACGATCTAAAGGCACAAGGACAAAGGAGCCAAGAGTGAGATGTACAGTCAGGTTGCCTGATTTTAAATCTTGGCTCGGCTACTGACGCACCAGCTATGTGACCTTAGAAAAGTTACTTTCTTTACGTCTCAGTTTTCTAATCTATAAAGTACACTAGATAACAGTCCCTGTGTCATGGAGTTTGTTGTGAGGATTATTATAGTTATTGCAATTAAAGAACTTGAAAGAGATCCTAGCATATGGAATGTGGCTAATAAATGTTAGGCATGATTATTGCAGAAATTAAAATAAAAGTTCATGCATTTACAAGGGCTATTGCGAGCCCATTAGGATTCTATGACGTGGAAGGGAAAGTGGAATAAGGAAAAGGATGAGGCAAAAAAAAAAAAAATAGAAAGTCAATCAAAAACAAGAGAGAGCCCCTTCAAGGACTATTAATAAGAATTGACTATTGACTATTAATAAGAATTTATGAGGTTTGGGAACGTGACAAACTCCCTTTTAAGTTTTCCTTCACCCTGTCTTTCTAGAGAGAGCCCCTTCAAGGACTATTAATAAGAATTGACCATGCTTGGGGTCTTATGTTTAACTCAGCCTAGTGGATCTGGTATGCATAAAGGAGAATGAGCAGAAATCCATGGAATCATGTGAATAGATGGGCAATAAAGTAAAAGCCTCAAAACTCCTGGTTCCAAGGACTTCAGAGCTACTGCGGTTGCTTCCAGTGTCTTTCGAATTTCCTAACACACAATAAACCAACCTTGACTAGTGTGTTACTTTCTATTTTTTGCTATCTCAGTATAATATTTGGAAAAAAATTATCAGAGTTATTCTGTGTTGCTGCAGAAGGCAAAAGACCTAAGAAGGTAGAATACAGTTCAAAAACACATGTTTCTAATTCTAAACCAGATAAATTCCAAGGTTTTTCAGAAAAGCATGTTTCAAGAACTCACTAAGATTTTTGTGAACATAAAAGTCTCAGATATACTAAGAAGTAGTGCAAAATGCATTTTCTTTACAAATGTTGGTTGGGAGAGGACCAGCATTTGCAGCACATAGAGGCTCAAGTGGTTCCTCTCATTTATAGCACATGCCACACAAATCTCAGTAGGTGAGAGGTGTCCACAGCCTCCTACTCCAGTCTGACTGAATGTCCCAGGCAAAACTGACAAGGATCATCTTTCTGATTGGTCTCCATATTTAGCTCCACCTTAATTGCTATAGTAAATATTAGATAAACTTATCATACTTCAAAATCAATTAACATTTATTGAGTAGCTATCATGTGTTAGCTTTTGCACGATCCATCTGAGGTAACCTTCCTAACAACTTAAAGAAATGAGAATATTATCTCCATTACATAGACAGGGTCACGAAAAACTTAAAAGTGAGTTTGTCCACGTTCCTAAACCTCGTCAATGCAAAATCATAACTTGAACCCAACACATCTGCCAACAAGTACAATTGTTTTAAGACGTAACAAAATAGTCCTAATAAACATCCCCCATTTTGAATTACAGAGACCTAAAGATCCAAATCTATGGCCCTCTTTTTAGAATTCAACATAGACCCTGTTATAAATATTCTCTTTGCATTTTGAGGTGACAGCTTACAAATTCAACCCATTGATAATGTTGAATAGTTTGAAAACAGTCTCCCATCTGCTCTCCTGTGTGATTCAGGCTCAGAAATACACTCTGCTCTCCAGTACCACAGTAGAGAATTTGACACAATCAAATGAGAGTAAATGGTAGTAAATGAAATAGAAATCGCACTGACTGTAAACGAGGAGACACATGTTCATGTCCCTACTCTATGGCCATACTGCTATGGAAGCCTGGAGAGTCACTTTTTTTTTTTTTTTTGCTTCCAACACAGAGTCTTGCTCTGTCACCCAGGCTGGACGGGAGTGGTATGATCTTAGCTCACTACGATCTTTGCGTCTCAGATTTTAAGTGATTCTCCTGTCTCAACCTCCAGAGTGGCTGGAATTACAGGCGCATACCTCCATGTCCAGCTAATTTTTGTACTTTTTAGTACAGAAAGGGTTTCACCATGTTGGCCAGGCTGGTCTTGAACTCCTGACCTCAGGTGATCCACCCATTTGGGCCTCCCATAGTGCTGAGATTATAGACATGAGCCACTGTGCCCTACTGGCAGTCACTTTTACTTTGGATCTTATATACTCCCTGTAAAATCTAGTGATTCTCAACCCTGGTTTCACAAAATCATATGAGAAACTTCTATAAACCACTGATGTGCAGACCCACAGCAAAATAATGAAATCAGAGTCTCTGGATGCTGAAGCCCTGACATTTGTATTTTATAAAAGCTTCCTCCAGGTAAAGCCAACATTGATTGCATTATAGATGATCTCTGAGGTTTTTCTCAAGGCTTTCTAAGGTTCTCTATCAAAAGGAATCAAAGAGTTAGACCATGCAGGCCACAACTCACATGTCAGACCTTCTGAAGCCCATACACATCAAAAACCTCCTTAATTAAGCCAACTGCCAAAGGAGAGACGACATCTCCTCTCTCGCTTGTCCTGTGGTCACCAGCACCTGCTCTTGAGAAAGCAACTACAAAAATGAGAAAAACAGAAGTTCTATAATAGAATCCACATTTCTAGAAAGCTTAGAAATGAAACTTAGAGCTAAAAATGACATGGAGAAAAGGCAAAAGAAAGCCATGAAAACAATCACTTCCAATTATTCCCTGCACAACTCACTCCATTGCCATGTTGAAAACATAGATGTTAGAAACCAAAGGGTTTTTGAAGAAGGCAGGAGCTGAGGGGGACTTGCAGAACAGCAAAGAGGGCAATACCACAAAGAGAAGCTGACAAGCTTTGGAATGAGCAAACCATTTTAATCAGTCCGTGAAAAATTAAGGAAACTTGGAGAAATGAGTTTAGAAAGGTAGATTGTTTACAAATAAATAAAAACAAAGAAAACTAAAAACCCAAAGAAGCTTTTTGATGGCATTGTAAATCCAGTCACTTCAGAAACTAAAGACAGAGAAGTTAAATGTCATCAGTAACCAACAGGTTACAATGCCCCTTTTCAAAGAAAAGGCTGAGATATTCTATGGTCAATTTCATGACGTTTTGACCCTGACAGCTTGACTGGCACAGAGTCTGGAAAGTGGCAGAAAGAGACACATTTCAGAAAAACTGAAAGTCAAACACCACCTGTTACTTTCTTTCACTCATTCTTGCAGGCTGTGTGAGACCAGAGTGACAAAATGAAGCTGGGCTCACATGCTTACTAAAAACGATGGACAACACCAGTGTGTTTACTAAAAAGAGCTGTTTCTGGTCATTTAAGTGGTGTCCCACAAGCCGTAATCAACCATGCATTGTGGACAAGACTCTTCTGAAATTATTATGCATAAAACACATGTGGCAAGACCGCTGCCTTCAAGTAGACTATGAGAAAGCTCCTACTGAAAAAGAAAAACAGTAGGTGCAAAAGTGGCAGAAAACTTCTCCTTCCTGTTAAATGGAATATGGAAGAAGCAAATAAAATAATTTATGCTAAGAAGAAAGACCTTTAAAATAATGAAACTGATAGGAAATCATTACACTGTTCTATATTATGAAAAATGACCAGGAATTCTTTATCTCCTTACCCTGCTGCGTATGATAGGGATGTGTCTCTGTGTGCTTGTGATTTTCACAACTTGAGCAAATAAATACATTTATTTGTTTATAATCTATTAGGAGAGCAAGTTCTTCGATTATTGCTTATTCCTGATCCTAAAACAACACCTGACACATGATGGGTTCTCAAACATTGCTTAAATAAATGAATGAACAAATGAATGAATCAATATCTTTTTAAATTTTTTTATTATTCTTTACCTTTTTTTTATTATACTTTAAGTTCTGGGATACATGTGCAGAATGTGTAGGGTTGTTACATAGGTATACATGTGCCACGGTGGTTTGCTGCACCCATCAACCCCTCATCTACATTAGGTATTTCTCCTAATGCTATCCCTCCCCAACCTCCTACACCTTGACAGGCCCTGGTGTGTGATGTTCCCCTCCCTGTGTTCATGTGTTATCACTGTTCAGTTCCTACTTATGAGTGAGAACATACAGTGTTTGGTTTTCTGATCCTGTGTTGGTTTACTGAGAATGATGGTTTCCAGCTTCATCCATGTCCCTGCAAAGGACATGAACTCATCTGTCTTTTTTATGGCTGCATAGTATTCCATGGTATATATGTGCCACATTTGCTTTATCCAATCTATCATTGATGGGCATTTGGGTTAGTTTCAAGTCTTTGATACTGTGAACAGTGCTGCAATAAACATACATGTGCATGTGTCTTTATAGTAGAATGATTTATAATCCTTTGGGTATATTCCCAGTAACGGGATTGCTGGGTCAAACGGTATTTCTGGTTATATATCCTTAAGGAATTGCCACACTGTCTTCTGCAATGGTTGAACTAATTTACACTCCCACCAACAGTGTAAAAGCATTCCTATTCCTCCATATCCTCTCCAGCATCTGTTGTTTCCTGACTTTTTAATGATCACAATTCTAACTGGCATGAGATGATATCTCATGGTGATTTTGATTTGAATTTCTCTAATGCCCAGTGAAGATGAGCTTTTTTTCAAATGTTTATTGGCGACATAAATGTCTTCTTTTGAGCACTGTCTGTTCATATTCTTCACCCACTTTTTGATGGGTTTGTTTTTTGGCTTTTGTTTGGTTTTCTTTTGTAAATGTACTTAAGTTCCTTATAGATTTTGCATAGTAGCCCTTTGTCAGATGAGTAGATTGCAAAAATTTTTCCCATTCTGTAGGTTGCCTGTTCACTCTGATTATAGTTTCTTTTGCTGTGCAGAAGCTCTTCAGTTGAATTAGATCCCATTTGCCAATTTTGGCTTTTGTTCCTATTGCTTTTGGTGTTTAATCATGAAATCATTGCCCACACCTATGTCCCAAATGGTATTGCCTAGGTTTTCTTCTAGAGTCTTTTTTCACTTTCTATAATAAATCCATGCATATACCTTTTCTTTTACAAGATCCTGAGAACAATCTAGTTTTGTTTTCCTATTTAATATGCAATCAAAGAGACGGGCATAACTTTTTGCTTTCAAGTTGAAGATTTAAAGGCATAGCTAAAGGTAAAAGACTTTCTGGTTCATACTTATAATTTCTCAAAATTTACTTTTATACCTCTTATTCTCTTAACATATACATGCAATGATACAAACCCTTACAGACCTATATTATTTATATTATTAGAAAAAGAATACAGCTCAACCATATCAATGCTGTACAGAACAAAAATACATCATCCTTGTAGTGTAAAGCATTGAAATTACTTAGTTATTCTCTTCCCAAGAAGTGAAAAATATCTGAATTCTAAAGAGAAAATTTCCAGGTTGGAATAACTTGATGAAGAGAGGGAAAACACAGCTTCTGAGCAGGTTTGAGGCAGATTCAAAGATGTACTTGAAAATTATGCACTATATTTGCAAAGTGAAGCATCTCTATTAAAAGTACATTCTTTATACACATGCTGACAAAATTAAAGGCACACCATCCTTTGCTGAATGAGAGCCTGTTAGAAGAGCTAGTGTGTGCCATTTCCTTTTGTTCCCTGGAGGAAAGCTATGACATGACAGATACTTTGTTAATGAATAATATTAAGCTTGCAAATTCAAAATTTTAAGTCACTGAGATTGATAAATTAAGATTCTGATGGCAACACAATTCTTTCCTGCCCGGCACATGGTATAACTATAACTGGAATACTTGTTTCCATCTTAAGGACTGGGGAGGATTGATACAACAAGAGATTCAGCATTGCTAATTAGGAATGTCAGCAAAAGAAATTCAGAAGCTGCTGGAGTCAAAACCACAAAGAAAGGGACACAAAACTCATCCCACCATTTTCTTCTTAGCCTGAAAGTGAGATCATAACCGCCCTTCATGTTTGTTAAGCACATACAACTTAAAACACATTTCTATCTACACAATATGTCATTTGAAGGAGAAATAAGTGCAGGCCAATACTTTCCATCTCTACTTGATAAATAGAGAAACTGAGGTTCAACAGGATAAAATATTTCTCCCACGCCACAGGGCCTTCAATTAATGAAGTCAGGCCTCAAAACCAAGCCAACACGTTTTCACTCTATAATCTGATATTAAACTTCAGCTATGCAGGCAAGAACTTGCTTCTGCCCTTTCATTTCACTCACATTATTTTCAATGGCAAGCAGGAATTGTCATTTTTGTTGTTGTAGATTGTGATAAATAAACACTTAACAGACCCCAGTCTGAAAACAGTTTCTCCTCCTTTTTGCAAGTATTATGTGTACCTTTGTGTATAAGTGTTGGTAATAAAAGCATAGAAGACAAAGTTCAAGTAATGAAAATCAAGTTGCAAGAGAAAAGATCACAAATACGCCTTCATCAACTTGTCCATATGCCTCAATCCTGCCTTTCAAAACAGAAGAACAATTTTTACGTCTTAGAGTGCTTTTTATCATGTCCCAGCGGTTTTACAAAAGACACACAAACTCTTCTAATGTGTTCTTAAACAAAAAGACTCCTGGACTCAATCGGCACTCCTCTGGGTTGTGCAGACATCTGCTCCGCTTCTTCATAGAGCCAGCTGACATTCTCAGGACGAAATACCTCAATCTGACATGTAACTGCAAAAACATTAGGCCCAAGGAGTGACTGCAATTAAGGGCTTACATGAAAAAACGTATAAACAGAGCTTGATTCTTAAGTTTCGAAAATTCTTCACAGTGATGGTATGAACTAAACAGAAAAGGAAAAGAAAGCTACTTCAGGAAATACCACCGTCACTCCTCACTTGACTTCATGCTACCGATTACAGAAAGTATGTTGCTGCCCAGGCCACCAATCTGTCACGTTACTATGTGAACAATGTCAGTGTTTGCAACAAGCCATGCGCCATCTAAATATCAGGTATCAGTGACGAGAAAAGAGGAAGTATGTAGCAACACTTCATTAAGTTGAATTCTAATACTACTTAAAAGGCTCCTTTTAGTACTGACATTCTGGATTTTAAAAGTTCTGTTAAATTCCCTTACTCATTTTTTTTTGTTCATTCATTCAATAGTTATTGCTAAGCACCTATTGCCTGCCAGGCATTAGGTTAGACCCCTAAGATACAGTGTTGCCCCTGCAGAGTAGGCAGCTGAGTCTGGGAGGAAGTTATGTGTTCTTATTACACACATATGCAATTAGAAACTGTAATGAGTACTGCAATGGAAAACTTTATAGGGATTTGAGAATATCCTTTCAACTCTGACACTGTACCTTCCAGGGACCAGTAATTAGAAAATAGAGGGAACTGTGAAATAAATAAATAAGAGGAATCCGAAGGCCTCTACATGATGACAACTGCACATCCACTGCAGTTTTATTTTTATTTAAAACATAAGCAACACTACAAAAGAATATGTAAACATTCAACTTTAACCAATCCCTGCTTGGAAATTATCTTCTAATATATTCTGATAAACACATACGTACGCATACACACACAGCATGGTGAAAGATTACTGCTGTAAGACTTTGAAAATCTGAAATCAGTCCTTGATCTACAGCACAGTAGTTGTTGAGACAAAACTTCCCCATCTGTATAAAATGGAGTTCATCATCCCCGCAGTGTCAACCACAAAGGGTTGATATGTAAGAATTCAATGATAGCATAGCATAAATACATTGTGAAAAGTGAACATTTTTTGTACACAAAAAGAAATCAATCCAAATATCTGATGTACATAGGCATACACACACAAACATATACACACACATATTAAGGGAGAGAGAGAAAGTACACTGGAGTTCTCATTATATTACGATTTTCTTTTTAATCACAGCAATTTTGCAGTCACTCTGTTGCCCTTCTTTATGCAAAGTTTCCTATGCCAGCAGAAGATGGGAGAAGGCGGTAAAGATATGTAAAGGTCATTTTGCCTGACTCCTCTATTCACACTCAGAATAAACAAAGGATTAGAATCAAACCCCAAAGGTCAAGCTGCACCGCTACACGTTGATACTGATTAACATAACCTATGGTAAAACTGGTACCAGCAATAAGTATCAGGAAAAATCCTGTGACTTTAATGTGACCATGAATTGACATCTAAGGGAAATAGTAGCATAATTTTTACTTAGTGTTTTGTCAGCAATCATACAAGATTGTGAGATGTTAATAACTGAAGCAGCATATTTACATCTGGTTTCCTATATTTACAAAGTTGATGTGAAATCCTAGACTGCATGTCTCTTTTTCTATCAATCATGGAAGACTACAAAAAAAATCCTAGAAGGAAATGCTATTTTTCTATAAGTAGCAATAAGATCGCTTATTAATGATAACAGTTAGTAAGTGCTTACTAAGTAGTAGTCACTACTTAACTTTATAAAAAGTTAAGTTTTTTAACTTTAAAAAAAAAACTTTAAGTATAATATTTAACCTTGACAGCAACCTAGGAAGTAGAAACTGTTATTATTCTCTTTTTTACAACAGAGGACACTGAAACTCAGAAAAGTTCACTAACATTTCTAAGATCATAAACAGCATTTACCAAACATATTAAACAGCTGTTATTTATCTGGCACTGTCTTAGGAGACTAGGAAGGCTGGGGAAGGGGAAAGGTAGAAAGGAAGACATCTCTGATCCAGAGATGTGTCAACATTGGTTCTAACTAAAGAACTTGCAGAGGAGATAGTACATGAACAAAAATTTTGATGATCCAAGGTACAAAATTTTAAGTACCACAAGAAATGCACAGTTAAGTTCCATCTCTGTGTTTATGTGTATTTGTGAGGCAGGGGCACAGATGAGATGAATTTCAGACAAAATAAATTACAGAATTAAGCGGAATAATCTTATCCTGCACAACTTTAGACATGTCAGTTATCGATTGATTCCTTTAGGACAAGCCTACAGCCTATGTATTATCTGAACTTGTTTTCCCTGTGGTTAACTTGGTAATACAGTGGACAATAACGAGGATGAAAGGTTCCAAAGGGCAGCTACTGCATCCATACTACATCCTCAGTGCCTATGATGGTATGTACTACCCAGCAGTACTAAGACATACTCACTTACATGTTGAACAAGTTAAAGTATTCATTACTTAATTAAACAGTGACAGTGAACAAAACAATGAATATAGAAACATAAAGCCTGGTATATACCATTTAAGATGTATAGACTCCACTGGAGTTCATGAACTGTCCCCAAGTTTAACTTTGCAAATCTGAGTGCTGAAGGACTTTTGTTAGACAGCAAGTGGGATTTCTCTTGACTGAGAGTACACTAGTTACATAACTGGTCAATTATCTCCAGACTACCAAGAAGCAAAACATGAACATTTGTTTTACTCCCTGCCATGGCAGGAAGCACAGAGTGAAACACAAAAGCTGTGTTTTCTAGAACTTTTTTGAGAGCTGTAAAGTAACTCATTTGCAGAAGTCGTTGATTTTGTACATGGGACTGTTTGGTGAGATTGAGGAAGCGAGTGATGGTTGACTTCCTGGAGTGAGTCATGGCTGTAACCCCCTTTGACATTATTAATAGAACAGGGGGAAAATTTCCAGGAAACATCAATTACCACAATAACCAAAATAGAAAAGGTGGCCGGTGACTTAATCGCCAAACTTTAGGGGAGACTACTCCCCTTTCTTTATCAGGAAATGACAATAATAAAACAAACTAATATTTTGAAACTAATGTACTAGTGTATTTTCAGTTTGCAGAGTTCTTCAATCCTACACTAAGATTTTGCTCTAGCAGAAGGACCATACATACTCTATGCTAATTACAGTCGAGCCAACGTTTTGAAGACATGATTAGGCCTCCAAGAAATGGACATATGCATTCAATGATTCATATATCCATTCATTCCTTGTTTTAAACTTTAATTTAATAGGTATTTAATGGGAACCTGCTATGCGCCAGATTCTTATTCTGTTAAAAACAAAGAACTAAATAAATGAGGTAACAACTATAATAAGTGTCCTAACCTCTGCTCACCATCGTAATTCTCTTCCTCTGTTTTTTTAGGTTATAGAGACATTAAGGCTAAAAGATTAGTTCTGTTCTATAGCTTAAGGAAGTGTAAAAAACCTTAAGTCTGTCTAATAAGTCCAAAAACCTATGAGATTTTAGTCCTATTGTGCAGGTATGCCAGTCTGGCTCCAAAGTTTAATCACCTCATAAACAGAAAGAACAGTGTAGTCACTACAGGTGCAAGTAAGCTCTGGGGCCAGGTAGCCTGGGTACTAACTACTTAATACGTGACTCAGAGCAAGTTCTTTCACTGGTTGGGGCCTCAGTTTCCTCAGCCAGAAAGTGGATATTAATAATAGCACCACCTCATAATATTATGAGGATTAAATGAGCGTGTGTGTGTGTGTGTGTGTGTGTGTGTGTATGCTTCGAATAGTAGCTGGAACACAGTTAACACTTTAAAATGTTTTCCTATTATCCTCATGATAATTACCGCAGTTACTCTAAGATTGGGTTTTTTTGTTAGTCACAGGAATATAATCAGTTCCCCAGTTACAAGCTATGACTGGTCACGCATTCTAACCGACCTCTGTCTGTGCTCAGTTATGATCCACCACCTGCTTAGCCATCCTAACCACACTGAAACGGCATGATTCAGCCCAAAAGGATACTGGGCCAAAGTGGATTTATCACCATTGCCTATTTAAATTCCGTGGGTGTGGCTAAGAAAAATAGCCTGTCCATCCTATCCCTACCCACCTCATACAAATAAATATCTTCCAACTTAACTGGTTACAAATGTCCTTTTGGTCCCCAAGTACTTGGGCATAGCTATCACACTTACTGCAGAATGGAATTTTATTAAAGGGATGGCATAGTAAGTACCAATTCATAGAAGCTACCAATAATATGCTCTCAATTTATTCAACATGTCTACCTTCTCAAAAGCTATACCCATGAAGACCTTCATTATGTTCTCCAACATAACACTAAAAGCACACAAATGACCAGTAATATGTCAATAGTTTAATAAATTATGGGATGCCTACTTCAAGAACCATAATTCCCTCGCTAAATATGATGGCGGGGAATTCTTAATCTGTAACATTAAGTGAAAAAAATGTAAAATTATGTCTATCTTTAGTTACATATTGCAAAAACTATAGACATATATTGGCCAAGACTAAGAGTATACAGAAAATGGAGTTGATGTGTTAGAGAGACCGAACTGTAGGCTTATTTTTTAAACAAATCTGTTTTCTTGTTCTTATAAAGTCATTTATATACATATTTAAATGTATGGAATACCTTTAAATTTACCTACAGTCCACAAAGAACAAAAAACTCCAAGAAGGATTTATTTGATTGAAACATATTAGAAAACATCAAGTGCACATCAAATTATCCTAATAGCAGGAACTTTTCCTCTTGAAGGATACACAAGGCATTACTTAGCATATCATTCAAATGCACGTACTTTGGAACGGAAGCTCTAGTATCCTCCTAGATCCATTTAGGCCTGAATCCTACAGAAAAAGCACCCTACCTAAGTCTCATTTATCAGCAGCATCAAGTGTTATTTAGGAAAGTTGCTCACATCAAAGATCATCATCTTAATTTCTAATGATTACTATGGTAAGCAGCTGTATAAATGGCTAAATAAGATATGCTTCTTAATTCCAAGGAATTTACATCTTTAACTTACACTGTGGCTCTAGGCTCCAGGCTGAAAGGTTGGCAGAATCTTTACTCTTTTCCTCTCTGATCCCCTGGATCATCCCTACTCCTCCTGTGAAACCTGTTGTTCTAGGCACCTCATGTCCTACCCCCCAT
The DNA here is from genome assembly GCF_049354715.1 of Callithrix jacchus. Taxonomy (NCBI): domain Eukaryota; kingdom Metazoa; phylum Chordata; class Mammalia; order Primates; family Cebidae; genus Callithrix; species Callithrix jacchus. The sequence goes on along the minus strand of NC_133516.1, from coordinate 17,422,088 downwards.
CAGAGTCACATGCCTCCATTCAAGCTGGCCATGACACCCTACACCCCAACCCCATTTTGCCTGCTCACCATCCTACTCGCCATCCTCCACCCCCAGCCAATCTATATCTACATAAATTTTAAAACCCATCTACTTGGTCAGGCACGGTGGCTCATGCTTGTAATCCCAGCACTTTGGGAGGCCAAGGTGCGTGGATCACAGGGTTGGGAGTTCAAGACCAGCCTGGCCAATATGGTGAAACCTCACCTCTACTAAAAATACAAAAATTAGCTGGGTGTGGTGGCGGGTGGCAATAGTCCCAGCTACTCAGGAAACTGAGGGAGGAGAATCGCTTGAACCAGGGAGGCAGAGGTTGCAGGGAGCCAAGATTGCACCACTGCACTCCAGCCTGGGCAACAGCAAGACTCCATCTTAAAAATAAAATAAAATAAAATCAGGCCGGACGTGGTGGCTCATGCCTGTAATCCCAGCACATTGGGAGGTTGAGGCGGGTGGATCATGAGGTCAGGAGTTCAAGACCAGCCTGGCCAATATGATGAAACCCCATCTCTACTAAAAACACAAAAATTAGCCAGGCGTGGTGGCACATGCTTGTAGCCCCAGCTACTCGGGAGGCTGAGGCATAAGAATTGCTTATACTCAGGAGGCAAAGGTTACAGTGAGCTGAGATTACAACACTGCACTCCAGCCTAGATGACAGAGCAAGACTCTGTCTCAAAAAATAAAATAAAATCTACTTTTGCCCATGTAGGCCTTAAAATATATATTCTTTTCCAAAATTCCTACTGCAGTTAAAGTCTGGGCTTAGTGTTATGCACTTAATTATTTTCTAATTGGTTTTCCATTTTTAAAATCTCACCTAAAGCACTTTTTAGCCTTTTGCATAGAAATGCCAGGCCTTACATTTTTGCTTTCCTTTTTTCCCAAGGCAATTAACAGTATGGAACAAATACTGGGTCCTAAGTAAACATATGCTTACACAAACATTACTGATACATAGAAAATATTAAAAATAAACAGGAGTTGTTTATGAAATGCAAACATGTTTCTCAAGTAATACCTGCACAGTCCATTGAGATGATTAGACACAGAATCTAGGAAATGTAAAATCTAGGAATCAAAGATCCGGTTCTGGTGTTGAACTCCTAAGCAGTAGCTCCATTTCTTGTAGCCTCAGTTTCTTCATGTAAAATAAAATGTACTAAAACTGATCATGTCAATTGTATACCAACCATGACCTTAAAATGATCTACCTTATCTCCCTTGGGCCAGAAGTCAGGAACCTTGTTATTCTGGTATGGTACCACAACATTATAATCCGTAGAACTGGGTGACATTATCTCTAGGTACTTCATTTTACTAATCTACAAAATGGAAAGAGTAACTCTTGCCATTTACATATCCAAGAGTTCTGAGGATCAAATAAAGTAGACTGCGTGTACCATGAATGTAAAACACCATATTAATTTTTTTTTTCTGAGACGGAGTTTCACTCTTGTTGCCCAGGCTGGAGTGCAATGGTGCGATCTTGGCTTACCACAACCTCCACCTCCCTGGTTCAAGCAATTCTCCTGCTTCAGCCTCTCAAGTAGCTGGGATTGCAGGCATGCACCACCATACCGGGCTAATTTTGTATTTTTAGTAGAGATGGGCTGGTCTCAAACTCCTGACCTCAGGTGATCCGTCTGCCTTGGCCTCCCAAAGTGCTGAGATTACAAGCATGAGCCACCACACCCGGCAGACTGGCTCCTGTTACTGTTAATATTAGGTTTGGGACAGATGAAGAATGGGAGTCCAAATGAGGAAACTGTTGTTTTAGAAGCAATCTATGGCAAGGAAACAGGTTGGGAAATGCAAATGGAGAAAGCCAGATGCAATTCTGTCTCTTTAGGACAGCAGGAAAGCTTTAGAGAACTGGAAGGTTGAGTGAGATGTACGAGTGCCTGAAGTTTCAAGGAAAGGCACAACATGGAAGTAACGTGGCAAACACAACGTCCTCAGATTAATTCTGGTTTATGCACTTATGTCCGTTAACTGATGTAATAAACAAACCTTAGTCTGATTCAGAAAGTGATGTCACAGAGATTATTTCCAATATCCCCCAAACAAGGGGTATTTCCATGGTTTATAAACTTCTAAAGGTAAAATCAAATTAAATAAAGCCCTGTATTAAGAAAAAAGAAAGAAAAAGAAACATGTTCAGGCATTATTTATCCTGAAAAGACAACAGGTATTAACAGGTATTTCCTTACTTACTTTCCCCCTTCCCCCAACAGAGAATAAAAAATTACAGAACACCTTGTGTTTATATCAATACATGTCTCCAAGTAGGAGGTAGTACTATACAAATACCATTTAATCAAACATCACCTTATCACTAAACATGGGCAATGAAGTATTATTAAAACGTCATGTTAAATTGAAAGAAAAACAGCTATAAAATAATAGGAATATTTAGAGATAAAAAGTCAACCCTTGTGAGTTCAGTAAGTTCAAAAAACAGAACTCAAAGGAGGTAATTAAGACTCCATTCTTTCATTACCCACAACATTTAATCTACCTGGAACATCCTATTATCATCAACCTATTCCTTCCCTCAAAGTCCACAGCAAAGCCGTCCTACTTACATATAAGTGTAGCCTTTAGCCATTACCTTCCCAGTAAGATTAAAGTAGCATTCTTCTGAGTTTTTATATTTAACTTCTACCCTCCTGTAGTGTTTAACAAATTATGTCTTTTCTTGGAATTATGTTTATATATGTGCATGGTATACTCCTATACCAACATGCAATATTTGAAGTTATGAACTAAGCTTCACTCTTCCATGTATATCTGTTCCTAGCAAAGATCCTTAAGAAAAGTAGGAAGTCTATCATATGCCTTTTAAATAACTGAATCTTGGAAACAAAGAGATTAGACAAGATGGTTTCTGGAGCACCATCCAGCTATAAATTCCAAGATGTTATAGCCAGAAGGAATTCATAACGTTATCTAATTCAAGCCATCATTGGACCCCAGGCTCCGAGTGAGAAACGGATGCAATCAAGCGCAAACAAGTCTCCCAAGTCCAGTCCAGTGCTTCTTGAACACACAGTGCCACTTTTCCAAACTGCTGATAATCCAAGGGGAATTGCCACAGGTTTATTCCCTTAAACTCCAAGCCAGGACAGACTGTTAGGATACATCTTCTTGACAGATGACGACTCTTAGGATAGGTCTACTTGACAGATGACGAGAAAATATTTAGCTTAAATAGCCATTACTCTGAACATCACAGTGCGGGCCAAAGACTCTTCACCAAGACGGAACTTCCTGCTTGGCACCACTGTAGTAAAATTAAAATGTAAGGCAAGTGCTGATCCTAGACTGGTGTTTTCAAATGGAAGAAAGTAACTCATTAGGGTCATAAAATCAACTCAGTGGGGATCCATAAGAATTTTTGTAATGAAATTGAAAAGAAAACATTAGTGTGCATTGCATAAAGAACCTATATATGAAAATTTCACTTAACATAAACATTACAGGAACAATAAATATTACATTGACATGTACATATATATATGCTCTTGTCAATGTAATATGTATTTCTTACTGCTATTTATGTCAGAAAGAAACAAAGTTTGAAAGTCATTAAAGTCTTCAGTGAGCTGTAGAACTGACTGCTACACTACTAACAAGCAAGGAATTCAAAAGCAGGTCTTAGAACACTAATCACAGCCCCTATGACTTCTGAAGAGTGATCCGGGTCAGAGCTGGAAACAATGAGAGACACAGGACCTTAGGATGTCATACCTCCCTCCACCCTCCCTGCTTTCTCTCATGACAAGGACGTGGACTATCAAGTTCCTGTTTTAGGAGACAGGGTTTCTTTTCTCCTCACCCACTCTTTGCCTCTTTCTCTTTCTGAAATAAATTTTTTTTAAAAAGAAAACACCAAGAGAAAGGAAAGCAAAAAAATAAAAGGTTTCCATTTTTGTTTACTTCTCTCTGCCTTTTTCCTTCCTTCTTTTCTTTCTTTCCCTCTCCTTCTTGTCTTTCCCTACTTTACTCTTTCTCTCTGGCCTCTCTTTTCCCTCCTCTCTCTCTCTCTTCTTCCTATTCTCTCCTCTCCCTCTTCTTTCTCCCCCCTCCTTTTATCCCTCCTCCTCTCTTCTCTCTCTCTCTTTTCTCTCTCCCTCTTTCTCTCATGTCCCTGAGCTCTTTCAGCAGACTTTCAGAATATTTTTTCTTTCTACTTCTCTGGCTAGATGGCTGGGTTTGGGTAATTTTCTTTTTCCTGGGGTTGGTTGCTAAGAGACACTCTATTACTTCCCTTTCTCTTATGACCCGATTACTGTGATCAGCAAAGGCCATGTGCAGACATCCTGACATGGTTCACACAAGACCACTGTGCCTGGTTTACAAAATGACTGACTTTCTTAACCCTCTCACAACTGTCAGACCAAAATTTCCTAAGTCACTTTTCACACAGGGTCAAAGGATTTCCCCACCTTCCTCCGAAATGGTGGTTGTGATAGATCAACTGTATCCATCATAACGGCCAATGGTCAAACGGAAATACATTTCAGTAAAAGCTCCACACCACCTCCTTGTTCTTAATATATATTTCTTTTAATTTTAGAGGTAAATAAACAGAACAGAAAATGTTCTCAATTAATCTCCAGCCTTGATAGAGATAGGGCTCTAAAGGAACCACTAAACGGCTTCTTAGCAAGAGTCCTCTAGCCCTGCTCCTTTTTCTGGTGTACACAGCCAAAGCAAAGGTCACCCTGTGTTCACTTCTATCCTGCACAGCTCTTGGCAGAATACCTTCAAGGTCCTAGGCACTCAGTGGATGTTTGCTAAATGAATAAATGAATTGGTTTTCACATTAAGCTCGTCTTCCCATCTCTTGGGGCTCTTACCCAATCCTCCCATCCACTTATTTCTGGAAAAGAAAAAAGAAAATGTTACAAATTCCTTTTAAAGGTCCTAATGCCCTCAAAACAGACTAGGAATTTAAGCAACAACAACAAAACCAAATGTAAAAAAGTAATAAAGATCTGATATCCTTGTGCATCTTGGAAGAACTAGCAAGACATTCCTTTCTGTATTCTATCCTCCTTCCCACCACAAGGATAATCTAGAAGAGCTGTTTTCTGAAACATTCTTCTTGCCCTAGGCCAAATTCACACATGATCACCTATAGCATATACACAAAAAGACCTCTCGGAATCCTCCCGATTCATGGCTACATTTTTATGACTAGAACCTAGTGCCTTCAGCTTAATGCTATGATTTCTATTGAAAATGAAGTCCTTCTGGCAAGGTTCCATTTTGACATACTTTTATCAAAGATTCAGATGGCCTCTCTCCTTTTGATAGCTATCTCTGTATATATAGATATAGTAGATATCTATATCTCAGTACAGGCAGATTTAACAAATATTTTATATAGACTTTGGGCATCAGCAAATGAAATACAGTAAAAAGAACATGAAGTTTGGATTTAGAGGTATTTGCATTCAAATCAAAGATTCATTATTTATAAGTCAGGAGACCTTGGCCAACTTATTATCTCTCTGAGCCTTAATTTCATAACTTGAAAAATGGAAATATTAGTATCAAACTTCAAATAATATTATAAAGATGATATACCAGATACCTGGCATAGAGTAGAAACAAATTAAATGTTAGCTTCCTCATGAACTGCACACACCTAAAAACACAAATGTGCATTTTGCTTAGGTGTAGAGAAAAAAATGTGTGAGGATATTAGCTTAGAATGAAAGAACACAGGTTTGTGAGAGGAATATACTGAGGGTGTACAGACCAGGGAGTCTATGGCCCATGTCGCAACCTAACTAAATGCACCATATTCCATGGGAACAATTTTACCCCACGCACTTTGGGAGTGACCAATTTTATGCAATATCTGTAGTTGAATCATACTTTCGTACAATCTTAGAGCAGGAAGGAAGTGAAGAAACAATATTGTTCAATTACATTGTTTTACAATTGTGGAAACTAACCCAGGGTTGTTTGTTGATTTACATAGGCCTCAAGTATGCAGGGACTGTCCTTTCCATTCCCTCTTGCCTCCAGTGAACTCTTGTTTTGTTTAGTGATTGCCATTTTGATTAACTGCCACCTACTTTTCAGTGTGGCTAAGGTAAAATCAGCTTGACTCTGACAGGACTTTCTGGTGTCCCCTTTCATTTGACCATCCCTGCATAACTCTGAAATTATATTCACAACAAAATCAAACTTTAAGATACATGCTAGATCTTAGCTAAAAATCATGGCTCTTTATACTCTGTCTGGTGCTCCTAGGGCTGGGTTTAGTCTTGAAAGCAGCATGTTTGAAGAGTGTTTCACTTTTCCGTGGTGCCCAGCTTTTAACTACACGTCTTTCATCCTTCCATTCCCTCTGTGACTCTAGCTTTGCCTTTCTCCACTTCTGAAAAAAATGCCCAACTAAGGCACTGGTCTATGACCAACAAGTTTTCCGGCAGCTGTTCTAGAGAATAAAAAATTCTTGGTAGTTCTCAAAATAGGCACAGTTTCTCAGATGTGTGTTCAATCTTGGGCTGACTGTTTTCTAGGGTAAGAGGCAGTAATTCCAGATGACAACACTTTCACACAGGTTAATTTTTATCTGAACCATATAGACAAAACTGCATGAGATAAGCTGCTTAGGAATACTATAAACTTACCATTAGCAAAATATGATACCACAAAAATCCCTATATTTAAGAAAACTGTGGCTGTAGCTCTCTAAAAAAGACTAAAATTATCTGACAACCAAGAAATCCAAAAGGGAAAAAAAAGTTAATTATGTATAATGATTCGATGAATGGAAAGAAAAATTCTGGAACAAATACGTTGTAAATACCAAAAAAAAATCTCAATGTTGAACTGGGTGGGGAAGACTTAACAGCATCAGTGATGTTTAGTGTACAGTGTTTTTAACTTTACTGAACTTGGCCTTACCATTGGGCTTTCAGCTATGTCTATGCCCTCTCAGGTTGCAACAAAAAGATTTTCAGAAATTCTAAGAGAGAATCTTGCCAGTGCTGCTCCTCCAGATGTCTACGGATGTTCAATCATCTGCATCTATTACTCTAACTGCACATTATTGACATTCTAAATAAACGCACAGTATAACAAATCACACAGGTAAGTAAGATAGTACAATAATTGCTGCCACTTCATCACCTTAATCATATAGGCTGAGTTTAAAGAGTTTTGTTCACCTTTCCAATTAACTGATACTCCAGTCACGGTACCATCGTGGTGGTGTGTCACTGTAATGCTCAAAAAACAAACCCTTGATATAGACAGAGAGAAGGAGAATAACATATTATTCTACTTTAAAAAAAATTAAAGAATTATAAGATAACTTAAACCCATATATGATATAAGCCAAGGAAAGCTGTTTAAAAAAAAAATCACATAGGTAATTCTGATAATTTTCTTAATAATCTTAATGCCACCTTTACTCATTCTGAATGCTAGCCTTTCCAATTTATTTCCTCAAAAGTTAGACTTACTAAATCTAAAGAACTCTATGCTCCTTTAGGTTTAGTAAGTCTAAATTTTGAGGAAATTATTATTTATTAAGCCATAGATAAAACCTATTTATCCTAATCAATCTGGTTAATCTAACCACAAGAAAGGTTTTTAAACCATTTTTGATCTTCCTACCATCAGAGTTGCTGCATTCTTTTCTGTTTATAATAAAGGAAACAGTACTTTCAAAAATACACACTCTTTTAAAAGTCAACCATAGTATTGCCACATATAGCAGTCCTATAAGGAAGCCTGACATGCTGCAGAAAAATGTGAATGTGTTTCCTGGCAACTGCACCTTGGTTTAGGAAAAGGAATTCTCTGAGAGAACCTTGCCATTCCCTTTCTGCACTCAATAGCATTATGTTCAGTTCTTGGTACTTACAAATGAGACTTGATTAAATAATTAAGTGACTCTGCAGTGGAACTATTCAGCTTAAAGGAAAGAAGACGAGTCGGAGTGAAGGATGTATTTCTATTATGATAGGGTAGAAGGGCTCATATAAGCAAGACAAATTGGTCTTGTTCTTTGCAATTTGTAAGGGCCAAACTGGGAACAAAGGTAGGTTGCACAAGCATCAGGTTTTATGTAAACATGAGGAAATACTTTTAATCTAAAGTAACATGGAAGATGCTATGAACAAAATATAAGCTCACTTCTACCACATAGTAAGGCCAAGGCAAACTTAGGGTTGCCTAAAAGGACCCACCTGCACCAGGGACTGTTACTATCAAGCCTCATGTCCTTCTAGAAAATCTGAGTCATTACTTAGGCTTTGTCATTGTTTTTGTTGGGATATAGAACAAGCTATCGCTCATTAAATTTGTGCCTAGGCATTTTAAAGTGTATTCTCTCTGCAAAAGGAACTTACTTCCACCATCATTTCTAAAGCATTATTACCATTAAGGGCATCAGTTTTGTGCATATCAATTTAACTGGGCCCTCTTGATAAACCTAATTATTATTTATTCAATAACAATAATTGAATGTTTCTTTTGTGACTTAACCATATGTCACACACTGTCAATATAATAATGAAAAGCATAGAGCTCCAGCTCTCAGGTTAACAAGGTGACTCTAGCATTGCCTCACTAATAAAAGTACTTATTTTATGTGTTTTTCTGTTTGTTCTTCGTTGTTTCTTTACCTGAGATTTATTACTCAAAAGTGAAGAAGAGAAAGGTCCTATCTGATGAGGATTGAGTTACAATTATGAAGACGTAATCAGGTTGTTTTTTTTTTTTTGAAGGGCAGGTAGTTAAAATTTTAATTACTAATGAAACTCCATGGCTAGAAATTATAAATTTAGAAGACTAAGAGATATTGTCACGTTATGAAGGCAGAATTTAAACAAATCTAATGTCTAAAAAAATCAGAACTTTCTTAAGATGGAAAGTGTTGTTCCAATTTCCTGCACTAGAAATATTCAAGACAAGCCTGAAAAACACTTAGCAGTGATTACATGAACTCAAGCATCAATGAAAGATTGGCCTACCTTAGTAGTTCTAAAACTGGAGAGTGTTTTAATAAAAAAAAAGATAGTGCCCATCCCAGAGCAATTACATTACAATATCTGAAAGTGAGAGCCAAGTATGGATACTTTTTGAAGTTCTCCAGGTGATTATTACTAGTGTTAAGAGGATAGAGAACCAGCATAGAAATTTAAAGCCCCCTGCAATACGACACTGTCTGTATTCTAGAACATTTGTAGATTGCGAGTTCCGAAGCAAATGAAAAACATGGAACTCAGGGTGAAGATGGCCAAATAAGAACACCTCCAATCTGCAGCTCCCAGTGGGATCAACGCAGAAGGTGGGTGATTTCTGCATTTCCAACTCAGCTACCTAGCTCATCTCATTGGGACTGGCTAGACAGTGGGTGCAGCCCAGGGAGGGTGAGCTGAAGGAGGGTAGGATGCTGCCTTAGCTGGAAAGCGTGAGGGGTCAGGGAACTCCCTCCCCTAGCCAAGGGAAGTCATAAGGGACTGTGCCATGAGGAACAGTGCACTCCAGTCTAAATACTATGCATTTCCCATGTTCTTTGCAACCCACAGACAAGGAGATTCCCACCAGCGCCTATGCCACCAGAGCCCTGGGTTTCAAGCAAAAAACTGGGCAGCCTTTGGACAGACACTGAGCTAGCTGCAAGAGGTTTTTCCTCATATCCCAGCAGCACCTGAAATGCCAGTTAGACAGAACCATTCACTACCCTGGAAAGGGGGCTGAAGCCAGGGAGCCAAGTGGTCTGGCTCGGCAAATCCCACCCCCACAGAGCCCAGCAAGCTTAGATCCATTGGCTTGAAATTCGCACAGCAATCTGAAATTGACTTGAAACACTCGATCTTGGTGGGTGGAGGGGCATCACCATTACTGAGGCTTGAGTAGGTAATTTTCCCCTCACAGTGTAAACAATGCCACCAGGAAGTTTGAGCTGGGCAGAGCCCATTGCAGCTCTGCAAAGCCACTGTAGTGAGACTGCCTAACTAGATTCCTCCTCTTAAGGCAGGGCATCTATAAAAGAAAGGCAGGAGACCCAGTAAGAGGCTAAAAGATAAAACTCCCATTTCTCTGATATAGAACACCTAGGGAAAGTGGTGGCTGGGCATGCAGCTTCAGCAGACTTAAGCATTCCTACATACCAGGTCTGAAGAGAGCAGCAGATCTCCCAGCACAGTGCTCTAGCTCTGCTAACGAACAGACTGCCTCCTCAAGTGGGTCCCTAATCCCTGTGCCTCCTGACTGGGATACACCTCCTGGCAGAGGTCAACAGACATATCATACAGAAGAGCTCTGGCTGGCATCTAGTGGGTACCCCTCTGGGACAAAGCTTCCAGAAGTAACAGGCAGCAATCTTTGCTGTTCTGCAGCCACCACTTGTGATACCCAGGCAAACAGGGTCTGGAGTGGACCTTCAGCAAACTCCAGCAGATCTTCAACAGAGGGGCCTGACTGCTAGAAGGAAAACTAACAAACAGAAAGGAATAGCATCAACATCAACAAAAAGGACATCCACACAGAAACCCTATTCAAAGGTCACTAGCATCAAAAAACCAAAGGAAGATAAATCCATGAAGATGAGGAAAAAACAGTCCAAAAACTCTGAAAATTCCAGAAACCAGAACATCTCTTCTCTTCCAAAGTATCACAACTCCTTGCCAGCAAGGGAACAAAACTGGAAAAATAATGAGTTTGAAGAATGAACAGAAGTAGGCCTCAGAAGGTGGGTAATAACAAACTCCTCTGAGCTAAAGGATCATGTTCCGACCCAAAGCAAGGAAGCTAAGAACCTTGGAAAAGGTTAGAGGAATTGCTAACGAGAAGAAGCAGTTTAGAGAAGAACATAAATGACCCAATGAAGCTGAAAAATAGAGCACGAGAACTTCGTGACACATACACAAGTATCAATAGCTGAATCGATCAAGCAGGAGAAAGGATATCAGTGACTGAAGATCAACTTAATGAAATAAAGTGTGACATCAAGATTAGAGAAAAAAAGAATCAAAAGGAATGAACAAAGCCTCCCAGAAATACAAAACTATGTGAAAAGACCAAACCTACATGTGATTGATGTACCTAAAAGTGACGAGGCAAATGAAACCAAATAGGAAAACACTATTCAGGATTTTATCCCAGAGAACTTACCATAACCTAGCAAGACAGGCCAACATTCAAATACAGGAAATATAGAGAATACCACGAAGGTATTCTTCGAGAAGAACAACCCCAAGACACATAGTCATCCGATTCAACAAAGTTGAAAAGATGGAAAAAATGTTAAGGGCAGCCAGAAAAAAGGTCACATTACCCACAAAGGGAAGCCCATCAGACTAATAGTGGAACTGTCTGCAGAAACCCTACATGCCAGAAGAGAATGAGGACTAATATTCAATATTCTTAAAATAAATAATTTTCAACCCAGAATTTCATATCCAGCCAAACTAAGTTTCATAAGCAAAGAAGAAATAAAATTCTTTACAGACAAGCAAATGCTGAGAGATGTTTGTCACTGCTAGGCCTGCCTTACAAGAGCTCCTGAAGGAAGCACTAAATAAGAAAGAGAAAAACCAAACTGGTACCAGCCACTGCAAAAAAAATACCAAATTGTAAAGACCATCAACACTATGAAGAAGCTGCATCAAGTAATGGGCAAAATAACCAGCTAGATTCATAAGGATAGGATCAGATTGACACAAAACAATATTAACCTTAAATATAAACAGGCTAAATGCCCCAATTAAAAGACACAGACTGGCAAATTGGATAAACAGTCAAGACCCATCAGTGTGCTGTATACAGGAGACCCATCTCATGTGCAAAACACATATAGGCTGAAAATCAAGGGATGGAGGAATATTTATCAAGCAAATGGAAAGCAAAAGAAAAAGAAGCAGAGGTTGCAATCCTAGTCTCTGATAAAAGACTTAAAACCAACAAAGATCAAAAAAGACAAAGGGCTATAAGCATAAAGGGATCGATCCATGCAACAAGAAGAGTTAACTATCTTAAATATATGCACCCAATACAGGAGCCCCCAGATTCTTAAAGCACATTCTTAGAGACCTACAAAGAGAGTTAGACTCCCACACAGTAATAGTAGGAGATTTTAACACCCCACTGTCAATATTAGAAAGATCAATAAGAGAGAAAATTAACAAGGATATTTAGGACATGAACTCAACCCTGGACCAAGCAGAACTAACAGACATCTACAGAACTCTCCACTCCAAATCAATAGAATATACATTCTTCTTAGCCACACATAGCACTTACTCTAAAATTGACCACATAATTGTAAGCAAAACACCTGTCAGCAAATGTGAAAGAATGCAAATCATAACAAACAGTCTCTCAGACAATAGTGCAATCAAATTAGAACTCAGGGTAAGAAACTCACACAAAACTGTACAACTACAAGGAAATACAGCAACCTGCTCCTGAATGACTACTGGGTAAATAATGAAATTAAGTCAGAAATAATATTTTTAAAACCAATGAGAACAAAGACACAACATACCAGAATCTCTGGGACCCAGCTACACAGTGCTTACAGGAAAACTGATAGCACTAAATGCCCATATCAGAAAATAGGAAAGACCTAAAACTGACACCCTAACATCACAATTAAAAGAACTAGAGAAGCAAGAGACAACAAATACATATTTTAAAAGAAGACAAAAAAAAAACAATCAAGATCAGAACAGAACTGAACAAGACAGATACATGAAAACTCCTTTAAAAAAGAAAAAAAAACCAGCACTTTGGGAGGCTGAGGCAGGTGGATCACGAGGTCAAGAGTTCGAGACCGTCCTGGACAACATGGTGAAACCCCATCTCTACTAAAAATACAAAAAATTAGCTGGACATGGTGGCGTGTGCCTGTAATCCCAGCTACTCAGGAGGCTGAGGCAGGAGAATTGCCTGAACCCAGGAGGCGGAGGTTGCGATGAGCCAAGATTGCGCCATTGCACTCCAGCCTGTGTAACAAGAGCAAAACTCCGTCTCAAAAAAAAAAAAAGAAAAAGAAAAAGAAAAAACCCTTCAAAAAAAATCAATAAATTCAGGAGCTGGTTTTTTGAAAAGATTAACAAAATAAATAGACCCCTAGTGAAAATAATAGAGAACAAAAGAGAGAAGAATCAAACAGATACAACAAAACAGGATAAAGGGGATATCACCACTGATCGCACAGAAATACAAACTACCATCAGAGAATACTATGAACACATCTACACAAATAAACTAGAAAATCTAGAAGAAATAAATAAATTCCTGGACACGTACACCTCCCAAGACTAAACCAGGAAGAAGTCCAATCCCTGAATAGACCAATAATAAGTTCTGAAATTGAGGCAGTAATGAATAGCCTACCAACCAAAGAAAGCCCAGGACCAAACAAATTCACAGCCAAATTCTACCAGAGGTACAAAGAGGAGCTGGTACCATCCTTCTGAAATGATTCCAAACAGTAGAAAAAGAAGGACTCCTCCCTAACTCATTTTATGAGGCCACCATCATCCTGATACCAAAACCTGGTAGAGATGCAACAAAAAAAAGAAAATTTCAGGCCAACATCCCTGATGAACACCCATGCAAAAATTCTTAATAAAATACTGGAAAACTGAATCCAGCAGCACATCAAAAGCTTATCCACCACGATCAACTTAGCCTCATCCCTGGGATGCAAGGCTGGTTCAACATAGGCAAATCAATAAACATAATCCATCACATAAACACAAACAATGACAAAAACCACTAGATTATCTCAATAGATGCAGAAAGGGCCTTCAATAAAATTCAACACCACTTCATGCTAAAAACACTCAATAAACTAGGTACTGATGTAACATATTTCAAAATAATAAGAGCTATTTATGACAAACCCATAGCCAATATCACACTGAATGGGCACAAGCTAGTGGCATGCCCTTGGAAAACCAGAACAAGACAAGGGTGTCCTCCCTCACCACTCGTATTCAACATAGTATTGGAAGTTATGGCCCGGGCAATCAGGCAAGAGAAACAAATAAAGGGGATTCAAATAGGAAGAGAGGAAGTCAAATTATCTCTGCAGATGACATGATGGTATATTTAGAAAACCCCAGCATCTCAGCCCAAAATCTCCTTAAGCTGATAAGCAACTTCAACAGAAAGTCTCAGGAATCAAAATCAATGTGCAAAAATCACAAGCATTCTTATACATCAGTAATAAACAAATGGAGAGCCAAATCATGAGTTAACTCCCATTCACAATTGCTAAAAAGAGAACAAAATGCCTAGCAATACAATTTACAAGAGATGTGAAGATCCTCTTCAAGGAAAACTACAAACCACTGCTCACAGAAATAAGAGAGGACACAAACAAACGGAAAAACATTCCATGCTCATGGATAGGAAGAATCCATAGTGTGAAAATGGCCACATTGCCCAAAGTAATTTATAAATTCAATGCTATCCCCATTAAGCTACCATTGACATTGACTTTCTTCACAGAATTAGAAAAAAACTACTTTAAATTTTATATAGAACAAAGAAGAGCCCGTATAGCCAAAACAAACCTAAGCAAGAAGAACAAAGCTGGAGGCATTATGTTACCAGACTTCAAACTATAGTACAAAGCTTCAGTAACCAAAACACCATGGGACTGGTATCAATACAAATATATAGACCAAGGGAACAGAACAGAGGCCTCATAAATAACATCACACACCTACAACCACCTGATCTTTCACAAACCTGACAAAAACAAGCAATGGGGAAAGGATTCCCTGTTCAATAAATAGTGTTGGCAAAACTAACCATATGCAGAAAACTGAAACTGGACCACTTCCTTACGCTTTATACAAAAATTAACTAAAGATGAATTAAAGACTTAAATGTAAGACCTAAAGCCATAAAAACCTTAGAAGAAAACCTAGGCAATACCATTCAGGACATAGGCATGGGCAAAGACTTCATGACTAAAACACCAAAAGCAATGGCAACAAAAGCCAAAATTGGCAACTGGGATCTAATTCAACTAAAGCTCTTCTGCACAGCAAAAGAAACTATCAGTTAACAGAAAACCTACAGAACAGGGGAAAATTTTTGCAATCTATCCATCTGACAAAGGGCTAATATCCAGAATCCATAAAGAACATAAACAAATTTATAAGAAAAAGAAAATAACCCTATCAAAAAGTGGGTGAAGGATATGAACAGACACTTCTCAAAGGAGACATTTATGTAGCCAACACACATGGAAAAAAAAAGCTCATCATCACTGATCATTAGAGAAATGCAAATCAAAACCACATTGAGATACCATCTCATGCCAGTCAGAATGGCAATCATTAAAAAATCAGAAAACAACAGATGCTGGAGAGGATGTGGGGAAATAGGAATGCTTTTACACTATTGGTGGGAGTGTAAATTAGTTCAACCATTGTAGAAGACAGTGTGGTGATTCCTCAAGGATCTAGAACCAGAAATATCATTTAACCCAGCAATCCCATTACTGGGTATATACCCAAAGGATTATAAATCATTCTACTACAAGGACACATGCACATGTATGTTTTTTGCAGTACAGTTTACAATAGCAAAGTCTTGGAACTGACCCAAATGCCCATTAATTTTTGGCTGGATAAAGAAAATGTGACACATATACACCATGGAATAATATGCAGCCATAAAAATTGATGAGTTCATGTCCTTTGCAGGGACATGGATGAATCCAGAAACCATCATTCTCAGCAAACTAACGCAGGAACAGAAAACCAAACATCACATGTTCTCTCTCACTCATATATAGGAGCTGAACAATGAGAACACATGGACACAGGGCAGGGAACATCACACACTGGGCCTGTGGGAAGGTGGAAGAAGCCTGGAGGAGGGATAGCATTAGGAGAAATACCTAATTTAGGTGATGGGTTGATGGGTGCAGCAAACCAACCTGGCACATGTATACCTATGTAACAAACCTGCACATTCTGCACATGTATCCCAGAACTTAAAGTATATTTTTTTAAAAATTACACAAGAAAACACCAAAAAAAAACAAAAGAAAGAAAAATATGATAAAGAACATTAGCATAACCTTTTCTATGTTAGCAGGGCCACCTAGAAAAGCATATAAGTTAGAACACTGGCTATACTACCGTAGTTCAATTCAAAGATGTGCACGAGGGAGAAAGACCAGAACTAACCGGATAAAAACAGAGAAAAGGGAGCACACTCATCTGAGATTCCAGAGATCGTTACGCTATGTAGCTTTGCATGGAATAGCTGTATTACACAAGGTATGCATTTTAAGTTGTTAGGAGCTCCTGTTTTTTTCTTTTTTCTTATTCTTATTGTAAAAACGAGAAAACTCCCTAGTCACAATCTCATCTCTCCCATAATTGCATTTAGTTTAATGAGATGTTTGCAAAATTCACTGGGATTTTGGGAAGACTGGCAGGAGAGACAGCCTAGAAAAGTTACTATATCAAAGAAAAAGCCGTGTCTTTGGGTATTGAATACAGTTCTAGCAAAGACATAAAAGCAAAAGCAGGCATTTAAAATAAGCTCAAAGGCCCCCTGCTGAATGCTGATGATTTCCAAGTACCATATCTGCTCACATTAGAAAACAGACTATTTATAGTATTTGAGGTTGTTTTTGAAAACTGTGCTATTGAACCTTGATTTTCTGTTACTTAGCAATTACTGATGATTACTGACCAAGATATTCTACAACAAAAGGACCAGTGGTAATAATGTTGGCACAACCTGGGACGGGAAAGACCCACCTCTACACTTCAGAGACCCTGAGGAAGAGAAAGGTAAATGGGGAAGAGAAAGGTACATGCATTGGTCAAGGCCAGAGCAAAAGCTGGTACTGGCCCCAGGAGAAAAATGCAGAAGTTCTGATTCTCAGCATTTATTGTGAACCACCAGCCATTCTCACTTCCTCTGCCAACAGTGTTGACTTTGGCCAGTGAGGGAAGAACTAGTTTCACAAACAATTAACACAATAAGAAATAAGGGTGGGGTACTTAAAAGCCGTAACTTTGGTGGACCGCTTTTGGACTATAAGGTCACTGCCAGGCTTTAAAAAGAAATGTATTTGTTCCTTCGACATTTTACTGGACATGTTTATAATAAAATCGAGTTGGCAATTACTGGTTGCATTGATGTGGTTGAATCTTTTGTTAAGGAATACAAGAAGCTTAAGAGGAGGGAGAGAGGCAAACTTGACCCAAATAATGAACTTTCAAAATATAAAAGCTGTGATAAGAGCCACCACAAATGAAACAGCAGAAAAATAAAAGGAGATTTCTGTAGTTATTAATCACTATATTACTCTTATTGTCATTATATAACCCCGTAGCATACGCAGTTCCCTAAATGGTGTTTTATGAAGAGACTCTGGCCAACTGGGTTAGGCAATGGCCTCTTTGAATCAAAACCTGTTGCTCCTTCAGGCTTGCATTCTGCTTTGTTTAGACACAGTGGCAGGCTCCAGTTGAAGGGATGAGTCTTCCTTTTTGAAGGGAGGTAGGATAGAGTAATTGCCAGATGTTTGCAATTTTAGCTATAAAAAGATGGCTGCTTTCCATTCCTGAGTATGCTGGATCTCTTTTCTTTCTACCCAAGCCATTGTGGTCCACTAAAATAGGCCACTGCACTGATGAATCATCGTTCAAAACTGCAATAATGGAAGCAGAACAAATATGACATTTTAAATTCACATAAAAGAAAAATAAATAAAAATGTATGGGTAATAATTGTATGCTAAGCAACAGAAAGCATGTTGCAGTCTAAAGAACACAATTTGGTTCAAAAGAGTTATGCCTGAATCTACTCTGGACTACCTTCTACCGGTATGGTCTGGGGCAAGCTACCTCATCACCCAGCTTCCTTCTCTTCAACAGTAAAAAGGGGGGGGTCAGGGTGTAACATCCATTCACCAGAAAGAACCCATGCCCCCTGCCTTACAAATGCATGGCTCAGGCAAGATGTGCAAATATTTGTTGTGTGAATAAATTAAATATATACATGTATAAATATATAAGTGTGTATAGGAATCATATATCATGATGAAATTGTGTACATATTACATTTTCTACTGCAGTTATAATCCACCACCATCACATACTCAGTTTTCACTTTAGACACAACCTACTAAATTTCATAAGAGCAGAAATTAAAAACTGTTTTATTTAAGTAGCAACAAGATAATTGGCATGAGAGACTAATGACCCCTAGACAGAGATGTTACCTTCCTTAATGTGTAAGATAAGAATCTCTTTGAGGGACTGATGGTGTTATGAACCTTTTCCTGAAAAAGACATATACATAGACTAGGTTTAAGTACAATTTCAGAAGACTGGCTTAATCCCAAATATGAATCTCAAAGATGAATGGAACTCAAGATAAAATTCCTAGTTATTTTTTCCTGAGATTATGTAGTTAATAATCCCTAAAAATCTCTCTGTAGCCATTGACATTTTGGAAAATTAATTTCTTTAATTAACAAAAATCACTACTTTCTTTCTGAAATGTTCACCTACATTTTAACTGCATTTCATAGTTCAATAGTAAAAACATTATTTCTCAAAGAGATAATATAAATATGAATCACTTTTTTTGCCACATTGAAAAAGTTCAAGTAAAGTAATTCTACTTCTAACAAAGGTGCAATGAAAATTCAAAAAAGGAATCATAATTCTACCAGGGACAAACATAAGCCAAGCCAATTCTAAAATCTCAATCGGCAAACACACACATACACACACACAAAAACACAACTAAGCTTCTAAGATTATTTTTTAAATGGTATGAGCTATGTGAGATTTTATGATTAAAAATCGGAATTTTAAAAAAACTATGGATATGACCCTCAGAGCTAATGTTCATATTTTCATTTCAATAATAAAATAGAAACAATGATTGCAGCTTCCACTGATTTTGTCATTATTTTGTACCAAATGCTATGCCAATTCATGACTTCATTTAACTTTGAAAACAAGTCTTAAAGATACAAACATCTCTATTTTATTTATTTATTTGAGATGGAGTCTTACTCCATCATCCAGGCTGGAATGCAATCGCTCACTGCAACCTCTGCCTCCTGTGTTCAAGTGATTCTCCTGCCTCAGCCTTCCAAGTAGCTGGGATTACAGGTGTGTGCCACCACACCCAGCTAATTTTTGTATTTTTAGTAGAGACAGGGAGTCTGTGTTATGTGATATTGGCCAGGCTCATCTTGAACTGCTGACTCAAGTGATCTGCCCACCTTAGCCTTCCAAAATACTGGGATTACAGGCGTGAGCCACTGTGCCTACTCCGTAAATATCTTTATTTAAAATTGAAAGGGCTCAGGTTGCTACTTATGCTAGTGAATCCAAGTTCCCAGATAATTAAGAGTTAAAGTAAAATCAAAACTTGAACCCAGATCTACCTGATGCCAGAGTCTACATGCTTAATCACTGCCTCCCTGAGTCTTTCTTCTCCGTAGCCTTCCCATGCTACCTTGGCTCCAAGCAAACGCTTCCTTTTGATAGAGTTAGCCATAGAGTCACTTCACAAATAGAAGCTTTACAATAAAGCTTCATATTGTTAGTTAACTGTTCATTTTCATATGTCGAGTTTCTAATGAAAATATAAACCGTTTAAGGGCAAAGATGTGTTTTTACTTTTTCTTGTCCCAGGCAGAGCTCTGTTAAATCGCAATGGCACAAGATGGAACTGAATAGGCCATAATAAAAGAACTGAATTAAATGCAGAAGTCAAGATATAAAACAGTGAAATCTGTCTACCAGGGATCACATTGGGTGGGCATGCATGACACTTTACTGTCACCTTAAGTGGTGATATTTCTGAGTACACCTCATAGAACTTGCAGATTTCTTTCCCAGGAGGTAATTTTTACAGAGGATGCACTTAATAAAACACAAGTCATTGCAACACACATGAATAGATCAATAACAAAAATAATGACAAATTTAAATGCCATTGGTAAAGAATGGTTAAAAATAAAATAAAATGTCATTTAATTCCATTGTAATGTCAATAAAACTACCAGTGATATCTAAAAAGTTTAAGCAAGATGACATAATTCAACAGAACTAGGTAAAATTCCAAATGGTTATTCCAAAGGTCTTGTCAAATAATGTCTTAAATAATCTCTCAAATAATGTCTCATGGAGACATTATTTGAGAAACTTGGTAATAACTTCGTGAGACTACTTTGGCTGTTTTACGTTTTTATATATCATAGACATCCATGCATAAGTAATTGATTCTAAGCAATTTTCACACATTATTTGAATGATCTAAATCTTCAAATCACTCTGAATAGTATAATTTGGGAAAATAATGATGAAAAAATTCTTTCATTTAATAAAAATAATAACAACATTAACATAAGATACAGTTACTGCTGAGGAACAGCTACAGACTTGGATTTAGGAGACAAGGGTTCAATTCCCAGCTTTGCAATATGCTAGCTATTTCATTTTGCACATATACACTCTACAAATTGGGGGTGATGATAACTGTTTTTTACAGAGTAGCTAGAAAGGTTCGGTAAGCAGTAAAGCAAATTTCAGATGCAATGGAGGCTAATAAATCCACTACAGTATTTTTCAAATCATTAAGATACCGTTCTACCAGATACATTGTCTCAGTAATTGTAATAATAGATTATTACCAAATAGTGTTTATTGTACATTACTAATACTTAAGGGAAGATACTAAAATTTGGTCAGATGTGATTCCTACATTTATTAGCCTAACCATGGCTCTCTGAATCACAGATTTTTCGTTTGTCTTTAGGTACCATAATAATGTAGGAATTGTAATAACATTACAGGATATTCTGGTGATTAAACTAGATATTATGTGAGAAAGTGCTCTAAAATCTATTCACATTCGTGCACAGTCATACAAACATATATTTAAAATTGTAAGTTGTAATGAACATTTCACAATAAAAATCCTTCTTTCATTGCTCCCTGTTTTCTCAGGATTACCCCAACGTGTGAATAAGTAAGAAAGCAAAACAGAACAAAAAATGATTAAGTTAGCTTACACCTCCATCCTTAAGGGTGTGTGTTTGATTAGGTTTAAAAAAAAAAAAAAAGCTGCCTTGAAATTGTTTCAGGAGATTTAAAGAAAATTGACTTCTGCTTTTTTTTCTTGCCATAGTATCTGTATGCCAGGCACATTTTATTCTAAAATACAAGAGACAAGTACTCAGAGATAGCAATAGTACTTCTGGCCAGTACCTCCAGGAAAGTACATCTTGCCTGTGGTATAAGATCATCATGTTCATATTTCTTAATCCTTCCTGTCTGTGGCTACCTAATTTCCTGGAGCTATTTCCCTAGAGGTAAATTTCAGAGCATGCTAGAACATTTGGGTCTACCCATAGTGAAGTCACTATGTTCACATTGCAAAGCTATTCCCAGGAGTCCAGATGCACTGCCTGAGGACATCAGCAAAGAGCTGCCAAAAATTGCAAGGGTCACGATGGGCGCCATTCTCTGCTTTTGCACATGCTGTTCCCTTTACTTGGCGTGCCATGCTGTCCAACACCCTTTTCTGCTTGGTAAACAACTAACTCATTCTCCAACACTCAGATCAGATGTCTCCTTCTCTGTGATGCTTTCCCCAGTTCCTCCTAGAGGACAAACTTCACATTATATGATGGCACTAAATTTACATAGTGCAACCTTGTCGGGCATGTGGTGTCTATTACATGTCTATCTTGACTAGTGGACTTACCTATGCTGTTTGAAGACAGCAACATACAGAACATTGTAAAGAACATATAATAAGGGAGAGTGCTGGAAGGACAAAGTGCTAGAAGGCTCAGGGTGCCACATCCCAGTGACATGTACTCCCCTACCCCACATGTTGTCCTCAGCCATCAGGTCTGTCTGAATGCAGTAACTTTAAGAAAGGATGATAAAAATGCCATACTTACTTTTTTTTTAAGTTAAGTCAATTGTTACTCTAGGGTATGATTTTTTTTTTACTTAATAGCGGTTTTTTTTGTTTTTATTTTTTTTTATTACATTTTAGGTTTTGGGGTACATGCGCAGAGCATGCAATACAGATTTCTTTATATTGTATATTTGCCCAAAGGCTCAGATGTCAGATTTATTTTTATAATGTCCATAATGAATCCATTTTTAGATAATTTACGTAGGCCCACTGTGACCCAAAATTGACTGAGATTTCAGGCACTGCCACCTGAGGCAACACAATAGCAAGAACTCTGTAATGCAGAAGCTTGGCCATGGCTAGGGCATTCTAGAAGAATCCATTTTTGTTGTTTGAAATCTTCTGGTTTGAATCCCAAATGAAATGACCTGGGACACAACATATGCAAGAGATGGGTGTCTATGATTAAAACTGAGGGAAAGGAATAGCAGCAGGAAGGATGCTCTAAGTGTCCGAATCTGTAATACGTTCACATGATAAAGATATTTAAGACTTCAGAAGCTACCATCATTAACTACAGTAGGAAGAGTACACTCTCAGGACCCGGAGAAGGTTCAAAGGACATTAAGGCACTGGTTCCTGACTTGATAAAATAAGTGAGTGTTTCTCAAACTTTGGTTGAGCATCAATCACAATTCCCTGAGGAGTTCTGTTTTATTTTTTATTTTGTTTTAATGCAGATTCTTGGGCCTCATACCCAAGATTTTGGTTCTGTAGAATTGTGATGGGACCTAGGAACTGCTTTCATTTTTTTTTTTCTTTTAAAAAATATTCTCCAAGTATTTCTGATGATCGGGGCCAGGTTTGAAAACCATTGGTTTAAACCATACATTATAGCCGTGATACATTATAGCAGTGATCTTTCAAAGTACCATGCAGGCAATTCAGATGGCATGTAGGACAGTACTTTAATGTATTTCTTAAGACTACATTAAGAAATCTATATGTATTTCTTTATTGTACCATTATTAAACCCTTTTAAAAATATAGAATCACAGAAAGTTGCAAAAATATTACAGAGTCCCATGTACACTACCCAGGTTCCCTTAATGGGAACTCTCATAAAGCTATATTACAAAACCAGCAAACTGACATTGTTACATTACTGTTAACTAGACCATACTCAGTGTTTACCATTTTATAGCCTGCATTGAATTGCATGTGCATACAGTTCTGTGTAATTTTATCCCACGTATAGATTCACATAACCAACACTCCAACTGAGGTACAGAACTTTTCCTCCACCACAAAGACTCTTGCTGGTTGCTCTTAGTATGAATCACCAGTACTTGCCCCACCTGAACTGCCATCTCTGTGCCCTAGCAATCACAAATATGTCCTTTATCTCTAGAGCTTTGTCTTAAAACAAAATCTTATAATATACGTAACCTCTTGAGACAGGTTTTTCATTAAGCATGTCCAGGTTATTGCATATATCAATAATCATTCATTCTTTTTTACTGCCGAATGGTATTATGCCATTGTATGGCTGTACCAGACTTCACTGAAACATTTGCCCATCAAAGGATATTTGGGTTGTTTCCAGTGTTTTGTCATTATGATTTAAAAAAAAAAGTTGCTATGAACATCCATGTACAGACTTCTTTGTGAATGTAACATTTTTATTCTCTGGATTAAATGCCAAAGGGTGTATTTGCTGAGTCATATGGTTAGTAAGAGTTTACTTTTGTAAACCACCACCAAAGACTTTTCCACGGTGGCTACAACATTGTGCACATTCCTGCCAGCACTGTGAGAGATCATTTCTTCACTTCTTCAGCAGCATATGGTACAAATTTTTATGTTAGCTTTTCTAATATATGTGTGGTGATATCTCTTTTGGGTCTCTCTATATTTTTATTCTCAAAAAAGCAATTAAATTCTCTTCAGATGTAAAATACGGAATGACAACAGTTTTGTACATTTGTATAATTTAAAAATAAACATGGATCTCCCCACACAAATCAGCATTAATTATTGTTTTTGAGCCATACAAAAATTAGAAGGAACCCATCACCTTATTAAGGAACTCATTTCAGTAATTAAGCTGACAAGTTACAAAATAAAGGAGATTTCTGTCAATAATACACAGACTTCTCCTTATTCCAAAACATCTAATCCACTTTGTTTGGGCATGTTAGCTCTATCGCTGTAACATCTAAACAGGTCCCCCAGAATGCGTCTATGGCAACCAGGGAAGGAATCCCCAGGTCCATGGCTTGGCTTCCCCACTTACTAATCTGCAATACTGAACAAGCCACCTGCCTCTCTGAGTCTCTGAAATGAAGATAAACATGTTGCCCACATTCAAGGATTTTCATTGGTTATGCACAGCACTCCTGGGAAAGAACCTGTACGTCCCTGAAACGTATTAGTGAATACATTCTCGACTATTATCAACTAGGAAAGAAAGGGATTGTATCAAACAACTTTTAAGATTCAACCTGGTTCTAGAATTTTACACTTTATATAGTGTTGAAGCATTGTGTTTCCTACCACTGTTATTAGAAGCTAATGATATTCGTCAGTACTTATGGACACCATGTTAAATTACTATTATATTTATATTAGCCCATATTCATTTGTATAGACTGGGCACTCCACATCCCAAACATCTGAGACATTGAAATGTTTCAAATTTCAGATGTTTTGGATTTTTGAAATATTTATGCATACCAGCTGAGCAACCATAAACCACAATTCTGAAATCCAAAATGTTCCCGTGAGCATTTCCTTTGAGCATCATATTGGCACTCAGAAAGTTTCAGATTTTTTCCCATTTAAAATTTCAGATTTAGGATTAGAGTTACATAAACTATATTAAAGTATGTTTTATAATTTTGAATAATTATTGGTAATTGCATATAAGGTTATAAAATGCATTTATTAAATAAATTTTATTTCACCACTGTATTGTATTATTATTAATGTTATTTTTATTATAGCAAGAAAATAGGTCCCAAGAGGGCAGGGACTAGTCTCTGTTTTACTCACTGCCATTACTTCAGCCACTAGAAGAGTATCTGGCACAAAATCTGTTTTAAGTAAATGACTGCTAAATAAATATATATTAGTAACTCCTCAGGGTTATA
This sequence comes from Callithrix jacchus, assembly GCF_049354715.1. Lineage (NCBI taxonomy): Eukaryota > Metazoa > Chordata > Mammalia > Primates > Cebidae > Callithrix > Callithrix jacchus. The sequence continues at coordinate 17,396,973 of NC_133516.1, read as the reverse complement.
ATGTATTTTATGGTTTAAAAACATTTTTACATTTATCATCATATTTGGCTTTCAAAACAATCTTGTGAGATAGTTAGTATTACCAGCTAATATTTTACCAATTAAAGAGGCTACAGAACACAAAAGCATCATGGCCAAGGCCAAGTGGTGAAACTGAAGCTTGAATGTAACTGCACTGACCATCAAGCCAGGGCTGCATCTTGACAAGGCTGATGAATATTTGGTAAGATCTGATGTCACTCCAAGAATTACAAGTTATATTCTCTGCTGAAAGATGCAGTGTAAAGATCAAATTAATAACAATTAATATTTGATCCTTCAATGAATAAACAGCTTGTTCCTTTGTTCCCCTGAGGACCTGAAAATTAAAACTCATGCACTGCACTGTGCAGTGATGGATGAGACTCAAAATGTTTATGCCCATCCAAAAAAGGGGCATGCCAGGCAAACCTGAGCTTCATTACACTTCTTGATGTTTCCATGAATCTGTGGCTATCTTCACGGCATACCACGCATACTTAAAACAAATGTCCAAGATGTTACAACTGCAGTTTCTAATTGCAATTAACAGGACTGTCTGGATGATGAAAAGATGTTTCCCATTTGTAACCCCCAAAAGGATGTTTCCCATTTGTATCTCCAGAGTTACAGCAAGATTCTCTTTGCATGGGGAAAAGGATGATAGGGCTCCAGGGACAGAAAGGCACACTGTGAGAACCATACGTTCACAGCAACAATAATGGGGAAGAACCAGTCTAAATTATTCCTTTAAATTGGACATCCATTTCCCTCACATGTCAGTTATCTGCTAAGAAAACAAATGTGTCCTGCCTAACCAGGATACATGGCTTCACATCACTAATGGCTAATTCTCCACCAAGCATCAATAATCCAGGATGCATCAATTCCTAGGAACCAAGCTCCACACCTGCCTGGTTCCCATAAACCATGGTGGTGCAGCTGAATGAGTGCATTTAGGAAACCTGGGTTCGAAATCAGTTCAGCACCAAACTCTTGGGTATATTAGCAATCATCTATAAATATTTCCCCTCCATGGAACAATTTATTAATAACCTCAGGGAAGCAGAAAGCACAGAAAGATGTAAAAACTAATCCAGGCTTAGGACTCTCATTTAATACAATTCACTTCACCTATCTTGATCAATCTTGACACGTCTATGTGAACCAATATACACAAATCTGGTTTGTGAAAAGGGTCACCATTTTGAAATTAAATTCTTTTCTTGTTATGGTGGTAAATACATACACATAGGTATATAAATTTATCAAAACTCTTCCTGTGTACATTTTCCATGAATTTTGCTGAATATAAATTATACCTCAACTCTTAAAAATTTCATGTTGACCCTAATCAACTGTCACCTGAAGAGCTTCATCTATTTTGCTATTGGGTGCCCTGGTCCCTGTCCTAATTAACTTTCAAAGATGTTTTTTTTTTAAATTTATTTATTATACTTTAAGTTCTGGGGTACGAAAACTAATTGCAAAAAAGAATCATGAAATAATAAACTAATGACGCTAAAGGAGACATCAGAAAGTCTAGCTATTTAAATAGAAGCATTTAAAATCAGTAGGAGACCTAAGTATAAGGGTCTTCCTCTACTACTTTAATAGCTACCTGATTCTTTAATAAGCTCTTCCACTTCTATTACTTATAAATCATCAAAATGGCAATAACATCCGTTCTACCCACCTCAGAGAGCTGCAGTAAGCATTTTCTACTGAAATGAAAAGACAGTGAGCATGCAACTGCTAACTAAACTACGCAAGAGGATACCAATATAAAAAGATCCCACCAAAAGGATCGCACTGGCGGTACCTAATGCAGACCCGAAGTCTGAATGTCCACAGTTCCCAGATTTGTCTTTAACATATATATATAAAGAAAATTTCTTCCCTTGATATTCAGAAAATATTTAGAGAGAAAGAGGGAGAGAGAAAAAGAGTGAGAACTGGCATGTAATGCCAACTGGCTGTTTCAAAAATCTAACATAAAAATGTTTTTTAAAAAGAATTTGAGAAATTGAATTCTGGGCCTCAAGACAACTCCGGCTTCATAAACTTGCGAACTTTATAAATCATTCCAAATGATTATCCATTTTAATGATAGATAAAAAGTATTATCAAATTTCATTCAGCCAAATAAGTGAGAGACAGACAGAGAGAGCGTGAGAGCGCTATTAAGTTGGTTCAAAAGTAATCACTGTTTTTGTCATTAAAGGCAATGGCAAAAGCCCTGATTATTTTTGTTCCAACCTAATACTAATCCCCAGAGTGTAATAGTAAGATCATTTCAAAAACCATCTCAAAAAAAAAGTGCATTAGTACAGTAGGAAAGTTAATTTGCTTTGGTATTTACCAAAAACAGAAAAAGAACTATACTTTGCTGTCATCAAATGCTAAGACTGAGTTTAATTGTTATTGTTTTCATTTTTTGGAAGGGAGTGGTTGTTGTTTATATTTTTTATTTATTTTTTTTTTTTTGGAGCAGACTGAAAACCCAGATTATAGAACAAACAACACTACAGGCTAGTATTTCAAAGAGCATAAGAAAAATTTCATTATCTTATCTTGTAATCAGTTAAACTGAATAGAAAGTGATGGGACATCATCATCAATACATACCAAAATAATTTCACAAAAAATTAAACAGTTAACATTATGAAATCTTTAAGGACAGTGCTGCTATAAACATGTGCGCAAGTGTCTTTTTCATGTAGTGACTTCTTTTTTTTTTTTTTTGAGACAGAGTTTTCCTCTTGTTACCCAGGCTGGAGTGCAATGGCGCGATCTCGGCTCACCGCAACCTCTACCTCCTGGGCTCAGGCAATTCTCCTGCCTCAGCCTCCTGAGTAGCTGGGATTACAGGCACGTGCCACCATGCTCAGCTAATTTTTTTGTATTTTTGTAGTTTCACCATGTTGACCAGGATGGTCTCAATCTCTTGACCTCGTGATCCACCCACCTCGGCCTCCCAAAGTGCTGGGATTACAGGTGTGAGCCACCGCACCTGGCCGACTTCTTTTCCTTTTGGTAGATACCCAGTAGCGGGATTGCTGGATTGAATGGCATTTCTATTTTAATTCTTTAAGGAATCTCCATATTGTTTTTCATAGTGGTTATACCAGTTTATACTCCCACCAACAGCGTAAAATACCAACAGTGTTCCCTTTCTACCACATCCATGCCAACATTTATTGTTTTTTTAATTATGGTCGTTCTTGCATGAATAAGGTGGTATCTCATTGTGGCTTTGAATTTGCATTTCCTGGATAGTGAGTTGAGCATTTTTTCATGATTGTCGGCTGTAATCTTCTAAATACAAGTCAGCCAACAAATGGATAAAGAAAATGTGGTATATATATATATAACATGGGATACTACTCAGCCATAAAACAGAATGAAATAATGGCATCTGCAGCAACTTGGATAGAATTGGAGACCATTATTTTAAAAGTAACTCAGGAATGGAAAACCAAATATCGTATGTTCTCACTTATAAGTGGGAGCTAAGCTATGAGGATTCAAAGGCATAAGAATGATATAATGGACTCTGGAGACTCAGGGTGAAGAAGGGTGGGAAGTACATGAGAAATAAAAGACTACAGTGTACGCTGCTCGGGTGACAGGAACACTGAAATCTCAGAAATCACCGCTACAGAATGTCTCCATGTAAGCAAAAACCACCTGTTCCGCAAAATCTACTGAACTTAAAAAAAAAAAACTCTAATAAGGCAAAATTTAATTTAAAAATATATATGAGTTCATAACCACAAAGTATTGAACACAAAGAAAGCATGTGGAAATATAGGGGTATTCTAAGTTAGCTATGAAAATACAAGTTGTTACAAAATCAGTGAAAAGAATGAGAACAATGGAAGGAAAACAAAAGGACCCTGAGATCCAAAGAGCTACTAACTGGGAAAAAAGCATGCCCCACATTTCAGAGTGCCAAAGCCCTTTAGAAAATGGTTATTAGCAGAATATCTTATCAAAGAAAACCATAAATCTGGGTATCCCCAAAAGATAAGTTGTTGTGGAAAACATTTTAGTAGTTTTCTACTTTCACAGTCAGAATAAAAACATGAGACAGCAAACTCCAGAGATTACAGACGTAACACCAAGGTGAGACGTGTAATTGGCCACATCAGCGTGGCAATGATTAGATAACTCCTGGACTAAAAACCTCAAAGAATGGGCACAGGAAGGAAAGGTAATTCAAAGACACAGGTTGAAGCTGCAGAACCACAGTGTCTAGTAAGTAGCTGAGAATGGAGCACATGTGTCTAGTGAGCAGATTTACACTATTCAGCTTCATCAATTAATTCCATTCTGCAAACACTATTGAGTTCCTACTATGTGTCAGGTCTCGTGCTAGGCGCTGTTGAGGGAAAAGGCATGAGTCAGGCAGCCCCTGACTCTCACAGTTCAGAGTACACTACAGCAAACAGGTGCATATACAAGCAAATATATTAAAAAAACACATTGTCATAAGAATTGTATGTGATGCATGAAGGTATGAGTTAGTAAACAATGGTTTGCCATTAGAATATAGTACAAGGTTTGGGTTTACTCTAGAGTTAGAAAAGACTTGAGTGCCAAATCTGAGCAGGTTGTGCTTCTCTGAACAAATAGCTTACACTCTCTAGACTGCAGTTTTCACATTTACACCAGAACAAGATGAATTGTGTGACTTCTAGTAGTTCTGCCTTCCAGGTTCAAGCAATTCTCCTGCCTCAGCCTCCCAAGTACCCAGTATTACAGACACCTGCCACCGTGCCCAGCTGATTTTTAGTAGAGATGGGGTTTCACCATGTTGGCTAGGCTGCTCTCGAACTCCTGACCTCAGTTGATCCACCTGCCTCGGCCTCCCATAGTATTGGGATTACAGGCTTGAGCCACTAGGCCCAGCCTTGGAGGTCAATTTTAAGCAATGAATTAAGACTGTAGAAGCAGGAAACTTGGGGACAAGTACATGTTAAAAGCAAAAAACAGCATGAGCCAAGGCAATATGGAGCATAAGCTGGTATCAACAAGGCATACTGGAAATAAAACCTGTGCTACCTACTATCTGGGGAATTTCACTAAGAATATAGAACATTCTAAATGAACAAAAAGTAAAAGAAAAAGGATTGTTATAAACTTAAAATGTGTAAACATTTCAACACAATGGGGAGAAGTTACAAAAATGTTCAGAGTAAAAAGAATGTACTGATAACATTTAAATTAAATATAACAAAAAGCAAATCTTATTCTTCCAACAAATACGTGGATACATCTTTGTGTCATACAGCAGATGCAAAAATGTAGCTTCTATTTTAAAAAGTCTGAATGTCCATAAACCGTTCCCAAGATTTGTCTTTAACTTACATATTAAAGGAAAATTTCTTCTCTTGCATATTCAGAAAAGGTAAAGGTTATTATATTTAGAGAGAGGGGGAGAGAGGAAAAGAGTGAGAATTGGCAGAAATGCAAGAAAGAACCAAAATTTCAGAAAACAAAAGACTGAGTTATACCATATTCCAAACTGCTTTGGAGAAGCATTACTGAGCAGTGCACTCACACAGCCAGCCATCCGCCAGCCATCCAAATATATATGCATACATAAGAACACACAGACATACATTTGACCATATGCAACCATTCCTACTAAAAACACAGTAGCATAATATGAGCTATGAGGAACATAAGGACGAGTGAGAAACCATGTCTTGTTGCTTCAATGGGGAAGCAAAGCTTACATATATTCTTATGAGGGAAGCAGGGACGTATCACTGTAATATGGGGCTTGGTGCCACATGTGCTGTGAATAGAAGGACAGGCAGCATCGCATGCTGGAAATGGACAGCAGCCTCGGTTCAGAAACATACTCCAAACAAATTATAGAGAATGTCACCTCTTTTAAGCTTCCATTTCTTTATAAGAAAAAAAAACATTTTTTAGGGCTACATAAGAAGGCAATAAAATACTAATGAGAAAGCATAGAGCCTGGCATATACTACATGTTCAATATGGGACAGAATGCAAGCAGGAGCAATAACAAATTTGGTGGTCACAGAATACCAAGCAGAAGTTCAGTAGTAATAGAATAAGATGTGGAAACTTGGGGAAGGAAGTGATTACTTCTGATCTAGGTCACACCTAGACTTTTGGAGAAAGTGATATAAACAGCATTTTGCCAGGTAACAAAAACGTATGGAGTGGCATGTTGAAGGTGAGGCCAAGGACTGTGCACTGCAGAGCATGCAAACAAATCACTTCGGTGTTCTAGAGAATAAGATAGTGGGTGCACCACACATAGCTCAGGCAGGGCATGTCAAATTCAGAATAAAGGAGTCTAAAGGAAGGCCATTATATGCTTCTCTTCTCCCTATCTCATATATGCCATTTCTTAGCCCACTCAATATAAAACCTGCCCTCCCCATAATGCTCAGACATATAAGAACTCTCAGACCTACAAAGACTTCCTCACACCTTTGCCTTCTACTCTATAACTGGCCATGTCTCTCTTCTGTTCCTATTAAAGGGAGGTCCACTGAAGCTTTCCCCAAAAATGAGGAGACAAAATAACAATGCCCCTGGTAAGCTGACAAAGGGAACCATTGAAAACATAAATAAGGAAGCCGACATACTGCTCCACCTGTTCCTACGAAGAGCGATGCTCTTCCAGATCCCATTCTCAAGCCCTGAAATTACTGAAGAAGGAAGAGTCAAAGAAAACCAGTTTCACTAAGCGCTTGACTAACTGCAAAGATGCGGTCTCCTTCAAGGGCACTAAAACATCATGGTGTCCTGTAGAGATTGGTATAGCACCAAAGGCTTCATTTATTGTTTTTCCAGAGCAGCTTTCTGAGGGTCTCATTGTTGCACTTTCTGAGAAAAAGGATACCTGAAGATCCACAGCTGCAGCTTAGCCAAGCATGCGGAAGCCTGATGCATCCTACCACCCAGCCTAGGTGTCCGGTCATGCTACACAAGCTAGACATCTTAACTAGGCTTCTGGCATCAGACCCAAAATACCAATAAAGTGTTTACTTGGAGTGGGAGAGGACTAGGAAGAAAAGCGGAGGACTGGACCATAACACAGAGTGTTAAATACTTGCATACAATATTGATAAAACAAACATTCATATCATCCAAGAAGCAACTGGAAACATCATGGAGAGGGAAAGATATTAATAACTTTTTAAATGGCAGGACAGAGACAGAAAACAAAGAAAGAGGAGCTAAATCTTTCATTGCCTCTTCTCTATTAGCTCCTAGAAGTCGAATATTCTTCAGGTTTTTAATTTTAAGTATTGTTTCTTGAATTTAAATGAGCTGCTAACATTCATTGGTATAAATATGTAACCTTTTCAACCAAACAGTATGGTACCATTTACACTGACCCTGAGGCTTTGTGTGTGAGTGTATACACACAAATACACGCAAAAGCTGGAGCTCACACAGACCTTCAAAGCTACTTGATGTAAACTGAATGCATTGTTATTCAAACCCCTAAAACTAGGCTTCACTCAAATTTGTCTGGGAGCTCCGGCATATGCAGATCTCACAGAACTCTCTAGACAACTTCATCCTTCAGCAGCCTAAGGGAAGAAAAACAGCCAGAGGAGGTAAAACAATTCCATGCACGTCATTAGGTGTACTTTGTGTAAAAAGTTTCTGATTGGACTACTGCTTGGCAGCATTCGCAGACATTTGTCTAAGGGCAAGAGGGAGGGACCATTGTCTGGTAGGTACAACCTTACTAGAGAATGAGCTGGAGGTGGAAGATAATGCAGTAGAAAGGCATTGAGCTGTGACTGAAGAGGTCAGATTTCTACTTTGGGTTCTAACCCTACTTGACTATGTAACCATAACCATATAGTCCAAAAAAGTCTTTTTCCTAAAAGAAGGGGTTGGTCTAGACCATTTCCGGGGGCTCCTTTACTTTTAGTAGCCTATAAAGTATGATAACCACACTGTGAATCACAAGCTACCTTTTTCTGACACAACATTTTACTATAAATCACCTACGTAACATTGAACTTTCCTACTCCAATCACCCACCTCTGAAATCCCAGCACTTACCCTCACTTCCGGGTTGCTTGTATGGGTTGTACTTTGGTTTTGGAGCAACTACTGGTGCAAACTTTTTGGGTGGCTGTTGTGTAGACACTGAAATGCTGGGGTTCCCAAAGGAATGGGTGGTCTCCATCCGTGCAGGCACATGGCCGAGGGGCTCACCAGTGCTTTTGGGTGGCAGCCAAGATGGGTGAGACATGGTTGGAATCTGTGATTAAAAAGAAATAAACATTGTTTGTATGGAAACATGAAAATGGAGAAAATAACACCTCACTTCATTGCTATTTTATCTTAATCCATACTAAACGAATCTTCATAAAGCTCTCTGGAAAGAAGGATGAAAGAAAATGGAAGAAGGAAAAATGAAGAGGCAGAGGAATCGACAGCAGGAAGAGGAGGAGGAAGAGGAGAAGGGGAGGAAAAGGAGAAAGAGAAAAAGAAAGGAGGGGAGGAGGAGGAGAAGGAAGAGGACACTCCCCCAAACTTGAATATCTCCCTTCCAATAGTGACCTATTTCAGTACCTAGCACTCTTGGGAAACAGATATGAATAAGAAATGCTTCATAACTTGAAGGAGGTTCTATAGTAGGAGGATGGAAAAGAGCTTCAATTTTATTAATAATCTATTAAAGTGATTATCTCACCAATTAAATGGTTATACCTAAATGAAGTGCTAAGTTACCTAAGTGAGGTTAAATACAAGTGTGGCAAAGATGCAGAAAAGGCTCACTTCTTGGTGGGGGCAGAATTAACAAGATTTTATTGATGAAGTGATATACAGACTGGGTTTGAGTGCTGAGTAGAGTTTGAGCCTGAAAAACGTTAGCAAAATTATATAGGCAGAAAAGTTCACAGCACTTAGGTTTAGTGTTCTTGGAGGGGGAATAACATAAAGTACCAAGCAAAAGAACTAAGAGCTGGGTTGAAACCAAAGCACAGGCAGCTTAGCAGCCACACTTGAGTTTAAACTTATTCTTCAGGCATTAAGGAACCACTGACAGTTTATTTTGGAAACACAGGCTTAACAGATACCTAGCAGCACACTTTTAAATGACCCATCCACAGGAGCAGCTCTGGTCTCCACCAAGGGGCATGTGGAAAAGGGGAGGAGGGGCACATAGGTTGCCACAATGTCTGGGACAGTTATTAGAATTTAGGGCCAGAGGATAGAATATTCAACACATGTAATGCAAAGGTCAGCCCTGAACAACAATGAAATGCCCATGAACATCTATGCTGAGCTGATCCCATATTGGATCTTCATGAAGAGCTTAAAGTAGGAGGGAACAATCAGATCAGATCAGATCAGCCCAGCCCAGCCCAGCCCAGCCCAGCCCAGATGCTGCTCTGATCAGATTGCACATACTATTTGAAGAAAGGAAATGTCTCCTCTGTCAGCATAAGCCAATCACCTCTCCAGTCAGCCTGCCTGCTGGGGATGAGCCTCGCAGGTTGCTGCTGAGGAGGGCTCTCCAAGCCTGATTGCAAGAGCTCTCCAGCACAGGGACACCCGGAAGGCACCCTGTACACACCCCCAGCCCCAAAGCCACCTACTAATTTATTAATTGAACTGAATTAATTAAGAGGGCTACATGATTACTTCCAGATGTCTGTAATGACAAAGAACATTGGAACACAAAAAAAATCAAAGGCCTCAGTACATGGCATAGTAATAGAGACACAGGGTGGAGGCGAGAGCTGGGAAACAGTGTTGCCTGGATATTAACATCGGTCCACACTACCAACAAGTGGCATGACTTTGAAGAGCACCTCCTCTAGAGCCTCAGGTCATTTCACTGTCTCAGAGAACTCAGACAAACATAGTGGCTCACACCTCTAATCCCAGCACTTTGGAGGCCAAGGCTGAAGGATCACCTGAGGCCAGGAGTTCAAACCAGCTTAGACAATAGATTGAGATTCTGTCTCTACAAAAAAAAAAAATTAAAACTTAGCTTGATGTGGTGGTGCACACCTATTGTTCCAGCTATTCAGGAGGCTGAGGTTGGAGGATCATTTGTGTCTGGGAGACAAAGGCTGCAGTAAGCTGTGATTGCACCACTGCACTCCAGCCTGGGTGACAGAGAAAGACCTTGTCTCAAAAAACAAACAAACCTCTGTCTTCCTTAGCTCTCAGAATTTTTATGGCAACCAATGAGATCTTAAAGTACATTGTATAGTGCAAAGTGCTATCCAAAGTGAGAAAAAAGGATGCCTCTATTCTTACAGAAAGTCAATGGCAATTTTGTGACCATCTTGCTTGGAAGAACAGCTTGATGTGCAGTTTTCATAAAAGAAGAGGATAACATGATTCAATGACAAAGACTCTAAACTGGAAATCAGGACACATGCTATTGAAGCCAGTGATGGTATTGGCTTTTCACTCTGGTTACAGGATCTTTCTTTTCTTTTCCTTCACCTGTACCTTTTACATATTCATATGTATACACAAATATATACATGTGTGTATACACACACACACACACAAAGATACACATATGCTTGCTAAACTGTGAGTTCCTTAAAAGGGCATGTACCATATTTTACACATTTAAAAACTACCATTAAGGACTAGCACAAAACCAATATAGAAAAACAACCAATGAATGTGTGTTTTACTCATGGTTCTTAAATTTAGCTGCACATTTGGAATAACTTGAGTTGATTTTTTTTTCTAAATACCAAAACCAAACCCATCTCACAGGGTTGAGAGATGCCAATTTTGGTTTTGCTTTTGCTTTTAATTGAGGTTTGGTCTTCTACTAAATTGGGATAAAAGTGATAAAAGTGACTGGTTTGCTTTCAGTATGACTAACGTGAATGTAAGTGTGAAATAAAAGGGATCGAGTAAAGGTTTGGAATTTTAATGCACTGTGCACATTTGTAGTGTAAGTTTTAATTTTTTAAATGGCTTAATACTGTCCTTGGAAGGTCTCTATAAATCTAACGTTATTTTACAATGAAACGTTTTAAAATTGGTTAATATAGGATGCAGTAGTTTCTTAAGCAAAGATTCACATTTTCACAGCAATCTCAAGTTACTGACTTTATCATCTTGGCTTTTCAGATACAGCATAAAGAAATAGGCAATTTCTGGAAGAGTATAAATAAAATTTAAGCATCATATGGAAATCTTTGGTTCCACAGTCATTTCAGTTATGCCCAGCACCATAAGTTACCCGGATACTTCCCTCCATGAAGAAGAACCACCTCCTGCTCCTCCTGAGAGGCCCGTGTTCTGACTAATCATTTGTTTGCAGATGACCTTTTCAGCATCTTCTCTTACCATTCTTCTATGTGTCAGCAGTGACCCAGTGACACCATTCCCAGGTTTTATAATAAACTTTCATGATTTTGAAACCTTGCTCATGCTGTGTTCACTATCAACGATGCCATTTCCTTCTTTGCTTCCTACCAAGCCCTATGTTTTTATATTGTCCCAGCTCAAATGTCTCTAACTCTGTGAACATTTCTCTAACTCTTCCAAAGAAGAGTAGCTTAATTCCTTTTTCTGGGCTCTTTAGTACTTTCTGCATACTTAATACAGTCCACAAGGAAGTCATTTAATTCACCTGCCTACATGCCTCAACAAGCCGGAAACTCCAAGTAGTCTCACTGTACTGGCATATCCCTAGGCAAGAAGCCCTTACAAAAATATCTTACACAGAAATGGGTGAATGAATGAACATTACTCTTCCTTAGTTACTCATATCTTTCTAGAATTGCTAAAGCAATCACTAATACAATCATCTTTTTTCTTCCCTTAATTAGGTGATATAATAGAGCATGCTGATAGATTTCCAAATATTGAACCACCTTTGCATTTGTGGAATAAATCCTATCTAGTCACAGCTGCAGTGCCCTCTTTAACAACCACTCAATCATCTCTTTTTCCCTCCCTTAATTTGATGATGTAATAAAATATGTTGATAAAGTTCCAGGTATTGAACCATCTTTGCATTCCTAGAATAAATTCTTTGTTACAGTTGTGTTTTGATATATTAACAAACTATGCTATTTTATTTATAATTCATGTACATATAATCATAAGACCATTTTATTGCATTTTCTCTGCTTGTTTTATTTATCATAATTAGGTTTTGATAAGAGGGTTTTCTCTAACCTCCTCTACTGTCTTGGTTATTTAATAACTACATTGGAATTATCTGATTTTTAAAGGTTTATAAAAATTAAGCATAAAGTCATCTAAATATACCTTCGTTTAACAGACATTAATCAGATTTCCAGTAATGTCTATGATAGTAGTACCAGTTTTCTATTATTCTGAGGTCATTTTGCATTACTTTTCTGCCAGAAATTTACCATTTGTTTCCTAGGTTTTATCTCTGCTATCTCTTAACCAAGCTACTACTTTCTAAAAATGACTTCCAACTTTCTGTGCATCAATTTAGATCGTATGTATACTTTCATCAATTTAGATCATAAGTATATTTTTCATTAGTCCTTAAAAACAAATCTTGCACTATATCCTACAGTTCAAGTTACATAGCCTTATAATACCATTCCACAGCATGTACATACCACTGTCATACATTCATCACATGGTACTCAGTCTGTCTCCTTGCCTGTATCCCAAACTAAACTCTCAAATGCTTAAGAGTAGAAATACTTATCATTTATAATCCCAGGGCCTAAACATGATAGGTACTCAATAAAAATGTGTTAATTTAATTAATGAATGAATTTATTTGCCTGGCACTGGAGCTATAGATGAATCAGATTCTTATTCTTTACTCAAAGAGCTCAAAGCCTATTTGAGGAAGAAATATTTATAAATGTGAAAAGAGAAAGAGAGCAACACAGAAAGCACATGAAAAATGTTGGGGGATGTCAGAAAAGCTAGCATAAGCTTGGCAGAGGTAGCCTTTAACCAGGACTTTGAAAGCTGGGTGAATAAAAGAAAACTGGAGTAACAGGGCAAATATTAGAAATAATAATGTGAGCTCAGGTATGAAGCAAGACATTTCTGTAAGACAGGGATCAGACCAGTGGTACCAAAATGAGGGATTCAGGGAGAATAGTTAGGGGAAGTTTTAAAAGATAACATGAGTCCTGCCTTTTAAAGGTCTTACATAAAGATAAGAAGCTAGAGATTTTATCCTTGAACAGGAAGATAACAAGAGTGAAAACTCTAGGCACTAAAAATTAAATCATGTAGGACGGATCCAAGGAAAATGATACATCCAATAGTGGAGACATAGATTCCCTGTGGCCCCAGTTCTAGTCTCAGCTATAGCAGTGTGACCTTTAACAATAGAAGATACTCATTTGCAGAATGAATACCTGTATCGTCTCAGTCAGCTCTAATATTCTAGAGTGCTTTCTTTCTCTAAAATCTTACAGCCCTTCATTTTGATAGATGGTTTTGATGAAACTTCACAAATTTAATGAACAGATGAACTAGCACATTATCATTGGGGTTGCCCGGCGTCTCAGAGAGATCCATGTCAACACAAACATAAGCAGTGGTGAGAACTGGGGATGCTGGACCGAGATTTACCCTGCTCTTACTTCCTCTGATTCTAGATAGGTTTCACCCTAAGCTCATAATCATCATGAAAGCAAGAAGTGAAAGGGAAGATTTCCAGAGAGGCTATGAAAATACACAAACACAGTCAACAGACAGGAAAGCAAGAACAATGGCCCTCCTCTAAGCAAGATGCCTACTGCTGAAGGGAGCTGCTTCCTCAGTGTTGGTCTTTCAGAAACCATCCAATGCAAAGCATAAGAAGAACCTAAGAGGTTTCACTTATCAACTCCTCTGCTCCTCTTCTGTCTTTTCCCCGAGCTGTCCTAAGAAGGCGAGAGACTGACAATAAATAACAAGTGTTCATTGAAGGCTTATGATATGTCAAGCGGTTTTCAATGGCTACACAGTCATCCTGACTACCATATGAGGTAGCATTACCATTACCCACATCTAGCCAATCAAGAAGGCAAGACTGCAAGAGGTTGAATAACTTGCTCAAGAATATACAGCTAATGAATAGCAAAGCTGAAGGTTGGACCCAGATCTTTGACTCCAAATCTCTGGTCTTCGCTGCTGTAGTACCTCCCTATTTGGAGAAAAAAGGAAAACACCATCATCCAAAGGAAATCAGCATTTAACAGTATGTTTTGGTCTTATTTCCATTCTAGTTCTTGAATTCCACTTGCCATAATGTCTTCCCTTTTCTGTACCCTCAAACCTAATCATAATAAGCCACAGGACCACAAAGTGATGAAGAAAATAGTCAACAGACAAAAAAAAAAAAAAAAAAAAAATCAAGGCACAACAGAACACAATTAACTATGAAAGGCTATATGATGACCAGGACCCAGCCCTTATAGGTAGGAAAACTTAGGGCCATTGATAAACTGACAATGAATACTTACAAAGCTACTAAGCCTCTCTCGGGATACCATGTGAATGCTAAGTCACTGTCATCCACAAAAACAGAACTAAGTAGTGTTTGGTCATATTTTCCTTTTTTCCCCAAATCAATATTCTACTCTTCTAAAAAAGATTTGTATAGATCACCGAAAGTGAAAAACAACCGTTACATCGTATAATCTAGCCTCCAGTGCAATAAGTTTACAGTAGTGTTTATCAGAACGGTCTGCACGCTAGCCTCATGTGGGGATCTGTATGTATATAGTCTGATTCGAGAGCTGAGAATAACTGACTTAGAGCATTTATATTAATCTTGAAATGACGTTGTATTAGTCCCTGCATCTTCATGGCAACTAACTCAAGGCCCAGCTCTTGGTTGGTGTGCACTGAATAAATGAATGGTATCAGGAAAGGGACACACATTAACACCACAGAATCGAGAGACTATTTGACGTAAACATCAGAAGTAGCTGACGGCAGACTAACGTTTAGTGAATACATCCCTTAGCAACATTTTCTTCATTTAAACAAGCAGTTACAATTTAAATAACACTCTCCTATAGCTTCGGAGGTTTTTTTTTAAACGTTCTCTTTATACAAAAGTCAGTACCTTCCTGGAATTTCAAAACTCCTTTCGTAATCATCCATTGAACTGGTACAATGCGGTTCCCCCACTGGGCTATACCGTCTCCATTACTGCCCACACCTCAGTATTTAGTGGGAAGATGCCTGATCTTCACAACTCAGACCCAGTTTTCAGTCTTAGCTCTGCCATGAGCCTATTGTGTAACTTCTGCTATCTCTGAAATCTTGTGTCCTTCTCGAAAAATGTGGTGATGGAATTAGATGGTACAAATGACAACTCTGCTCACAAACTCCTAAGAGTCTGTGAAAAATCTTGACTGTACAACTAGCCAACGCCAAGTAAAGCAGAGAGATTAGATATCATCTGTAATTCTCCTCTTTGCTCATCAGTGAGGAAGCAGTCCTCTTTTTCTATCATCTGTTTCCCTGACTCTTCTATCCTCCCCATTGAAGGAGAGATTATTGGGTTGATCTCAGACATCAACAAGGTATCAATCAAGATGTATGATGCAAAAGTAAATAAGTATTTAGGCAAACCTTTTCCAAACGGTGTAAGTCCCTACCAGTGTAATTGTGAAGCAGATATGCTGTGGCATGTGGTGGAAGCGTGGGAAGACAGCGTTGAAGAATAAGGCAGGCTGAAAATTACACACAATTGTTAGTTGAACAGCAAATGTATTTACTCTTCCTCTGAATTATCAGGTCAGATACAGCCAGAAGGGCAAAGCAGGATCTACCATGGGCTGAAAATGTCAATGTATTCACTCAACTTCTTCTTACAGACAGCTTTGGCCCAGCACTGGCTAAGTGCCCCACTCTCTGCATGGACAGCTGGCATTGCTCAGAAGAGGTAACGAGAGAACAACGCTACAGAAATGCCAAACCTTTATATAGGCTATCTGAGAGACATTTGGAAAAACTGGAAAAGGCACTAGACTTAGATGCAGAGGACTTGGGTGTAGTTTCTATCTAGCTCACTCACTAATTGGGTCTATGACTTTAGTTCCTAACCTCTTTGGACCTCAGGGACCCTTCCTATCTGTACACTAAAGATTAGATATCCACTACCACTCCCTCTAACTCTCATGTTTCCATGATGCCCCCACAAGTCCACAAGTTCAAGGAGCTGAGGTTTCTTACAAAACTATGTTTTAACTCCTATGAGACAAGGGAATATAGAGTGAGGGAAGATAGGGTTGGAATCAACACATTAAATGCCCATCTGCCTTGCAGAGGGCACCAGAAAAAATAAATTAACACTAATGGTGCACTCCTTGTTCTTGGCAATGCTGCAGGTGACAAGAAAAACTCAGCTGCATTTCAGGATCCAAATGAACGACAAAGCAGCAAGAGAGAGAAGCGTCGGGCCTAGAGAAGTAAACATTGTCTCAGATAAAGAAGTGAGACAGGGCCAGGCGCAGTGGCTCACATCTATAATCCCAGCACTTTGGGAGGCCGAGGTGGGTGGATCAAAGGTCAGGAGTTCAAGACCAGCCAGGCCAATATGGTGAAACCCCGTCTCAACTAAAAATACGAAAATTTGCAGGGCACAGTGGCGTGCACCTATAGTCCCAGCAACTCAGGAGGCTGAAGCAGGAGAATTGCTTAAACCCGGAGGCGGAGGTTGCAGTGAGGTGAGATCGTGCCACTGCACTCCAGCCTGGGCGACAAGGCGAGACTCCGTCTCAAAAAAAAAAAAAAAAAAGAAGTGTGACAGAACAGAACAGTGACATGCCTCCACACACTGCACTGCACTTTCACTTCAGATTCAGAATGGCACTCAAAAAGGAAACAATCAACCCTGACGGGGAAACAACAGCACTGAAAGATCAGGACTCTCAGGAGAGAAGGTTAAGGAGAGAACGGAACAAATACTGAGTAACTGGCCTTTTGTTTGCCACAGCTTCTATCAGTCAAGGAAAATAACACACTTGGTTGACAACAGTCAGGACATACTGCTTAAGAGCCAGAAGGTCATGGAGAGCCCCAGGTAGGAGAAATCTTAGGAACTAATTTACTTTTCTAATTTGAGTATTCAGAAACCGAGATTTAGAGAAGCGGGAGAGACTTCCCCAATGTAATAGATCAGCTAGAACATATCGAAGGCTGCCTTTAAACCCAAATGTTCTGCCTCCAAAGAGCATCCACAGTGGGAAAGTTTCATTAAACAATCTTATAACTCTATTGATCGCTAGATAGTAACTAGACGGCATAGGTAAAAGGCAATGGAATTGGGTACAGGAGTCAAAATTTCTCCGCCAAGAAAGTTCGCGACCACAACACTGAAAAGTAGCACAGAAGATACATGGCCCCAATCTTGCATTCCAGGTCACATTTGATAAGGATTATTCCATGCGGCAAAGTCACCAAGAAAATGTGAATTCTCTCTGGACTTCAGTTTCTGCAAATCTAAAATAATAAGCAACTAATGATCATCTTCACAATCTCTTCCCGCAACATTTGATGTTCTATAACATTATGACTAGTCTGTGGCGTGTGCTGTGCTTGCAAAAATAGGCCTTGTAGCAGGTTTCTTCGAAGTTGTTTATTCTAGTAGACCGCTTTTCTGTATAAGGCCAAGCGAAAACAGGCAAGCATAGCCCGCACCTCTTTGAGTTCAGTAAATCTGCTTCTAGAAGTGAAAATCTGAGATTGTAAAGGTGACACGCTAAATACCTAATTCATAAAGATTCTGCCCCTCACCCAGGAGGAAACAGTGACAATAGGAAAAATCGCCAGTGTGCTCCCTGACAGCTTGTTCAGACTTGTATTAAAACACATAAACACTTCATTTTAGTTATCCATTTTCAAGTCTGTCATGCCCATTAGTCAGGCTATGAAATGAGGATGTTCTAATTAATTTGTTAATGATTTTGTTTGTATTTTTCTGTTATTGAAAATTCATTTTGATATCTCAATAAAATAAGGTTTTAAAGCAATTTTAGTTATAACTTGAAAAAGTACAAATTCTTAATTTTTTCTGCAATGAATATGGGTCTACTGTTGATGAACGGTAAGACATATTTACATTTGACAGCATTGCTTATGGCTGTGAAGCAATGTTTATTCAGACCACATAATCTGCTAAGAGTAATCACAGCAACAAGATGGAGAATCACCGATTATACAATACTTCAGCCTTTTGAACATCATACTGTTCACAAAATTGTCAACTGTGCTGTTTGTATCCTATATCAGAACTACTATAAGTTAGCTTAGAGCTTTGGAATTTGGTTTGGACATTATCATTTATTTATTTCTTTTATTATTATCATTATTGCTATTTTGAGACAGGATCTCACTCTGTGGCCCAAGCTGTAGTGTGTTGACACCATCATGACTCACTGTAGCCTGCAACTCTTGGACTAAATAAAGTAATTCTCCCACCTCAGCCTCTCCAAAGTCGCTGGGACTACAGGTGTGCCACCACATCTGCTATTTAAAAAAAATTTTTTTTGTAAAGACAGGGTCTCACTATGTTGCCCAGGCTAGTCTCAAACTCCTGAGCTCAAGTAGTCCTCTCACCTTGGCCTCCCAAAGTGCTGAGACTATAGGCATGAGTAATCACACCTGGCCTATAATGTAAATTAATACTACTGAATTTGCATTATATTGTTTTTGTAAATCAAAATTTCCAGTTTAATTGCTGATTCTCTAATTATATATCATCTTAAATATCTGTTAAGAAAAAGCGTAGCTGGGAGCAGTGGCTCGCACATATAATCCAAGCACTTTGGGAGACCTGGATCACTTGAGGCCTGGAGTTCAAGATCAGCCTGGGCAATATAACAAGCTGTGTCTCTGGAAAAAAAAATTCTTTTAATTAAAAAGAAAAATTGCTGGGCATGGTGGCTCATACCTCTAATCCCAGCTATTCAAGAGGCTGAACTGGAAGGATCACTTGAGACCAGGAGTTCAAGGTTACAGTGAGTCATGATCGTGCCACTGCACTCCAACCTGGGCAACGGAATGAGACCCTGTCTCTAAATAAGTTTTTAAAAATCAATTTACTCTAAAGCAAAATATAAGAATATTGCTGAATTAAAATTTTTAAAAGCATAAATAATAGAAAAATAAAGTGGTACCAGGGATAAAAATTATCAACCTTCAAGGACCATGAGATACGGTTTTAGAAAACAAAGAAATCCAACTTCATGCATTATGTACTCTGAACTATAATTTTTATTTAACACCAATTCCAAGAGCCTAGAGAAATTATTTCTCAGTATTTGAAATGGTATGAAAAATAGACAAGCTTCTCACTGGAATGTGTTATAAATTCAAATTATGTAAGAGAAGCTAGTTTTGCAATTTCATATTTAATAGCAAAACAATTGGAACCATTTTCAACTAGGGACCTTTTTCTTAAGTCATTTTGGATGTTGTTCCACTTTTATTTCAAGCTTTTGAAACAGAGACAAAATCTGGTTAAGCATTAACCAATAGCAACAGAGTAAAAATGAACCAGGCTGTTTCAAATTAGTTTCAGAATCACATCAGTGGACATTTTCCCTTTTAAGTTTCTCTTGATGAAAGAACTGTTGTAGTTGCTTCTGTATTTTTATCAATTATTGATCATTGTGTAAAAATATAAAATATAATGAATGAAAAATGTACTTAGTTGCCTAATATTCTGGGGAAATAAAACACACACACACATACACACACACACACACACACACACTTTCTCTCTCTCTCTCCCTAGACATTTTTAAGGAAGTAGGAAAGGACCCAACATTCACCAATACAAAAGTTTAACATCCTTGAAGTGTGAAATTGTTAATGAAGACATTTCATCTCATGTGGAGTTCAAGATGAAGCTTAACCACCATCTGTGAGTTCACTTGTACATGTCCAATGACAAGTAACTCCTTATAAGACAGCCCCTTCCATGACGGAAAAGTTATGACTGCTAAAAAGTTTTCTGCAGCTGAATCCTGTATTGAATAAGTACCCCTTATTGGTCCTACCTGTGCCCTCTAGCATCACAAAACCTTTAATACATAGCAGCCCATTATATATTTCATGTAATTTGCTTGTTTCCTACTCAGTTTACATCTTTATGTGTTTCAACTTTAATCAGTCCAGTTCTTCCCTTTTTTAAAAGGTAGCCTAACAACCTTATAACAACATATTAAATATAAATTGTTAAGTCCCAAACCAGTAGCTTTCCAACTTTTCCTTAGCAAAATAAATGGTTTCTTCATGCCAAATCATAAATGAAATCCCAAGTATAAATAGACAAAGATTAATAAAACCATTACAGGGGCATTTAAATTGTCATACTTAAGCAGAACATACTTTAATTTGGGGGAAGCATAAAATGAATTTTTGCCCTCGGATCCTCAGTATGCTATGAGCCAGACTGGAAACCCACTGCTCTAAAATACTATAATACTCTGAGTGAAGAAAAACCAAAACTGGTATCTTCTTTATCTGTATTTTCCTAGTGCTTAATACAGAATCTATCCCATGATCAGAGTTCAGAAAATGATTAATATACAAAAAAGAAAGCGAACTGAAACACATGAAAATACTAAGACTTATGCTCTGGTTTTGAATCACCTTAATTCACATTTCAAACACTATTCTTGAAGGACCTTTATAATTAGGATGACCACACATCTCCAATTTATGCCTGCCATTTTGCTGTAGTTAACAGTGCACCTTTGCAAAAGTGTCCCAGTTTTGATGATAACTCGTATAGTCACTTACTTAAAACACTGTGATAATGAGGTTTGGGTCATTTAGTCCAAGTGAATCCTGAATACAGTGAAGACCTCTCCCAGAAGTTCCACATGGCTAAAGCCCTCCCATACTTTTGAGTTTATTACTGCGGTTGATAAGAGGGCATAGCGATTAGCAATGGGAAGTAGAGAGGCTGTGGGGGCTTCCCTGCTTTAGGAGCATGTGAGCCTAAGAATAAAAGAATGTACTAAAACGATTCTGCAGGAGAAAAGCAAGTTATAGCAGAAACTATTATCAATTAACCTATTCACTCAGCCTCTTTCTCCTGAAGCAAAAAATGTCACACACAAAAAAACGCAGAGTATTTACTTCAATTATATCTTTACCAACTGACCCCACTCCCAACAAGATTCTCAGTGATTTTATAATATCTACTTGGTTATAAGTACTAAAAGGACAATATGTTGCCTGACTCTTAATTTGGAGGAGGAAAAAGTGTCTAAAATATATCCAAATGTATTCACTAGGGTACAATGCAAAGGTGCAAGCAATTACTAAATTATTTCACATTTCCACATAGGGGTTACACAGAGTTGTGGGAAAAATCAGAAGAATTCAGTACAGGACCAATATTTTGGAATGTTTCAAGGCGTTTCTTTTATTGCCTATTAACTCCAAATGCAGTTGCCTTGTGTCTGGGTGGGTTCTTTTACTGCTGTGGCCTCCCATCTAGTCCAGCACCACCTCCTCCTTCAATCACAGTTGCTTATAAATGCATCTCAACATCTGGCCAGGATGGTCCCTGTTGCTCATGATGCTTGTTTTGCGAATTTCTTTTACCTATTTTGCCTGTTTATTGTCAAGACAATTTAGAATTTTTTGGTTAAAATTCAAGAATAATTGACCTGT
The DNA here is from genome assembly GCF_049354715.1 of Callithrix jacchus. Lineage (NCBI taxonomy): Eukaryota > Metazoa > Chordata > Mammalia > Primates > Cebidae > Callithrix > Callithrix jacchus. The sequence continues at coordinate 17,375,316 of NC_133516.1, read as the reverse complement.
GAGTTGTAATAACTGATTGCATGAAATGAAGAGGAAAACAACTACTTAACAACCTCTGTTTCCATTTAGGAATAAGTCTATTTAGTTTATCATACATAAACCATTTTGCACTAATTACCCATTGCAAAATTTGTATTTGGCTGGTGAGGAGGGCAGTGGGGTCAAAATCGTGCAGCAAGAGAGCAACAGGATTGAAATTTAGCCACGTTTTTAAAGACAACTCGCCCCAGTCATGGTAGGCACTGTTAGGTTATAATATTGCATGTCTCCCTGCAGTACTTTCCAAGGTGCTTGAAACCAAAACAGTTTAGAATACTCTCCCAGCTCAGGGTCTTCCCTCCTTATGACATTTTTCTGATAAATAGGAATTCCCCCTTAGGGATTCCCTAAAGTAAAACTGCTGCATTCCATTCTGTTATATAATTAACTACACTGACAAGTAGAGATGTAATAGAATGTAATTGTTACTCTGGCTTCAACTTAGTATCCGCTACACACAAAGCCTTATGGAAAACATGCCTGAAATGTGAAAACCATACCGCTTACTGTGGTGGATATAGTGGGCACTCAAACTTCCCATATACAGAGGCTGTCTTGCAGGTAAGATTTGATAGCAAAAGAAATTCTGCCAAAATATATGTAACTGGCTTGATATTTGAAAGGCAAAAGTAAGATGGAAGACATGTTTCTGCTGTTTGCCCTGTTTTCTGTTAGAAGAATGGTCACACAGACATGGGACTTTTCAGCATCCACATTCTCATGTTGACTCTTCAGCTTGGTGGCTGTCAAAAAGCAACTGTGACAAAAAGAGTAAGTAGCTGGACTCCAAGTCTCAGGGGCCAGCTACCACCATTCTGACTATGGTTTTTAGTAGTTAGTCCCATGGTGTCGTAGCTATTTTCCTCTTTCTCCATTGTAGAAAGTAGAGTAATTGTGTGTAGTTTTGCAATTCATTTCTGGAGACAGCCTCGATTTTGCTCCATGCAGTCCTTCTAATTACTTCTCTGCAACACCCTGCATTTAAGTACCTTCCACTTATTGCAGCCCTGTGTACAATAGCAACGACCTGGAACCAACCCAAATGCCCATCAATGACAGACTAGATGAAGCAAATGTGGCACATATACACCATGGAATACTATGCAGCCATAAAAAATGATGAGTTTGTATCCTTTGTAGGGACTTGGATGAATCTGGAAACCATCATTCTCAACAAACTGACACAAGAATGGAAAGCCAAAAACACCATATGTTCTCACTCATAGGTAGGTGTTGAACAATGAGAACACGTGGACTCAGGGAGAGGAGCATCACACACTGGGGGCAGTTGAGAGGGGTAGCAGAGAGACAGCGGGGGGTGGGGAGGGAGGGATAACATGGGGAGAAATGCCAGATGTAGTATGCACTTAAATAAATAAATTTTTAAAATATATCTAAAGTGGTTTGTTTCCTCTAGTGAACCCTGACTGAAACTCCCTCAAGATCCTTACAGTTTAGTTGCCGATGGACAATAATGACATTTTATCAACAAGATACAGGTTCAGATTCATCATGCAAAATCCCAGGTGCCAATGTAAAGCACTTGGATCTCCTCTAGAAAAGGCATGCACAGAGCACACCCAGCGCCACCCCTCTCGGAGCCCCAAGTCCAGGGAGAAGAGGCCTGCTACAACTCCAGAAGTGCTGAGCTATAGGGAGGAAGCCAGCAGAAAGATGAATCTAGTCTAATCGCATGCTAGCCTCAGCTCTGTCACTAACCAGCCATGTTTTCTAACTGAGGGGGATGGATGAATGAAAGTCCCTTTCTCTCCAACATTCCACACCTCCACAGATGAGTCTGCATACTCATGAGGGAATTTACTTGGATTTAAATCCTAACAAGATTTCCTAAATTTTCAGTTCCCTAAATCTGAAGGTCAGAACACAAAGGTCACATAACACACATGCCTGATATAGTTTAAAAGGGAACAGGAATCCATGACCCCTAAATATTCTGTGGCAGCCCAGAACTAGAAAGCCTCAAGGAGAAAAATGCAAAATCGTGTTTGCCGTGCTTGTTAAGAATAGCAGAGAACAAACAATACCTTCAGCGTCTCTCTTTTCTTGAAAAATTTCTGCCTCCATGTCTGACAAGAAGGAAGAGTATTTACACATACTGGCTTCTCTTAAAATACTCAGACCAATAGGTATAAGAAAAGAAATATTAGGCAAATGCAGTAATGCTTAGATCTCTCAAGAAAAGCCACTAATTTCCTTATGTCTCAGACAAGAAAATCTTTGAAACTCATAAACGAAAAGGACGTTTTGTAGACAGAAAGAAAAACAGCAAGACCTAGTAAAATGTCTACACCCAGTTCTGGCACCTGCTCTAGCAGTGACTGAAGGCCAGGCTTCCAGGTCCCACTAAGCCTTCATTTCCTCACCCATAAAATGGAGACAACAATCCCGCCTGGCTTACCCCATGGGTGTTTATGCTGATCAAGTGAAACACTAAAAGTAAGAGCATTTTGTAAAAAGCAGAATGATATGCATATGAAGGAAGATTATTAATAAAGGAATTCAAAGGAAAGCTATAAATGGTACTTTTAAGCCCAGGCAGCAAAAGAAAAAGTAAATATAGCAGTGATTTTAACAATTTTATGATCTAGGGGAAGAAATGGTGAGCAGAATTGTGACAAACAATGGTGTCCAAAAGAGAAGAGAAACCAGCTCGGCTCTGTCATAATTGTCTCAGTTCCTGTACCACACACAACAATGGAAAGATTGCAGGGAGGGGCAGGCCTGTGACCGTGGTACACCAAGAACATGGAGATGTAGCTCCAAGAAAAGGATGCTTCTACCTTCTTGGTAGTAATCATAATCATTTCATAGTGTGGGTCCTCTAAGGATCTGAAAGTGGCTTCTGCAAGTGACTTTACCAGTTTCTCAGTTTTGTCTCCTGGAAGGAACACAACTGGACAGAGTGAGGCCAAACTCCATGTTTGCTCAGCCGGATGAACAAAAGTGCAAAGGCAGGTCTCACCCACAGCTGGATTTCAGGACCCAAAGCACACAGGCAGGTTCAGATGGGATTCAGACAACTCAGATGCCTTTTTTTTAATTTTCTTTATTTATTTCTTGAGATGGAATCTCATTCTGTTGCCCAGATTAGAATGCGGTGGCACAATCTTGGCTCACTGCAACCTCCTCCTCCAGGGTTCAAGCAATACTCCTGCCTCAGCCTCCTGAGTAGTCAGGATTATAGGTGACTGCCACCATGCCTGGTTAATTTTTGTATTTTTAGTAGAGACGGGGGGTTTTGCCATGTGACCTCTGCTGATCTGCCGCCTCGGCCTCCCAAATTGCTGGGATTACAGGCATGAGGCACCACGCCCAGACTCAGATTTCTAAGAGACCATGAAGGGAGACTAAGCAATAGGTCAAGCACAGCCAAAACTGCTCAGAACTCAGCAAGGGAGGCAAAGTGTCCTCCATCCTCAATCTACCAGCAAGCAGCCAGGTTAGCAGACAAGCAAGAGATGAAGCAAAAGTCAAGCGCCAGGCCCGTGGGCATGAAGGCACAGGAGGGGTTCTAGTTCTGAAGCAAAACCGTGACCTATTAGTCTCGAATGAGCTGGAGCTCTCACAAAGCTCTCCAGGTCATTGGGACAAGTGACAGAGAGATGAAATAAGTGAGATAAATTAACTCTACCTATAATTCACATAAAAAGAGACCTCAGTGGCATACAAACATACCAAACACGCACACGCCCCTTCAATGACAGGGAAATATAAATTAAAATAAGTATGAAGGCCGGGCACGGTGGCTCACACCTGTAATCTCAGCACTTTGGAAGGGCCAAGGCAGGTGGATCATGAGGTCAGACATTCGAGACCAGCCTGGCCAACGTGATGAAACCTCGTCCCTACTAAAAATACAAAAAATGTAGTTGGGCATGGTGGTGCACACCTGTAATCCCAGCTACTCAGGAGGCTGAGGCAGGAGAATCACTTGAACCCAGGAGGCAGAGGTTGCAGTGAGCTGAGATCGTGCCACTGCACTCCAGCCTGGGTGACAAAAAAAAAAAAAAAAATAGCCATGAAACACTTTTTCACACAGTTTGACAAAAAAAATTGAGAGATTCATAAAATTCACTGTGGGGCAGGGTGTGTCAGGAGGTTAACCCACACAATATTATAATTCTTCTTATAAACAGACATTTTCTCTATTCATTTATTTATAAGACATATTATATCTTGTCTATTGATGCTTTTGCACTACAAAGAGTTGAGGACCTGTGACAGAGACCATCTGGCCCACAAAGCCTAAAATATTTACTATTTGGCCCTTTACAGAAAAAGTTTGAGGACCTCAGGTGTAAACTTAAAGAGTCACTGCTTTCAGTTACTATGGATATAACAAATTTCTTTTTCATCTGAAGCCTTGTACTAGTTTTATTTTTTTAACATGACCATTAATTTATATCAGGGTTTACTGTGTTATATATGCATGATGTAAGATTTTCATTAACTCTGATCAGTTAACCCAATGCCATGAGAATAATCCTTCCTTTTTGGAATGTTTCAAGGTGGTTCTTTTGTTGCCTATTAATTCCACGTGTAGTTGCCTTGTGTCTGGGTGGGTTTCTGTTACTGCTGTGGTCTCCCATCTAGTCCAGCACCACCTCCTCCTTCAATCAGGGTTGCCTCATAAATGTGCCTCAGCATCTGGCCAGGATGGTTTTTGTTGCTCATGATGCTTGTTTTGCAAATTTCTTTTACCTATTTTGCCTATTTATTATCAAGACAATTTAGAATTGTTTGGTTGAAATTGAAGAATAATTGACCTGCGAGTTGTACTGTGATTGCATGAAATGTAGGGGAAAACAACTACTTAACAATCTCTATGCTTCCATTTAGGAATAAGGCATATCTCCGTTTATTCAATAGTCCTTCACGTAACTCACAAATGCTCTAGAACCTTTTACAAGACGTGCACAATTCTCACTAAAATGTTTCCTCTTTGATTTGCTGTGAATTGGATCCTAAAGATTGGAAAGTACTCATCTTCAAATGCAATAAAAAAAACAAAACTGGAAATGAGGCATGAGGAAATATACCTCACTTTATAAATAACCAGAGATATGCTAATACGAAAAAACAACATATTTTATGCTAGCATGATAGGGGAGATACTGACTCACTCAAACATTCCTACTAAAGCTAAAAAAAAAAAGCCTTTTAACAAAACAAGTCATCAATAGATGTGAATAATCATAAAATATTAACCTCCGAACTGAGTACAGACACCATGTATAAGATTATTGAAGAACTAAGCTATATTTATGCATAAATGTTAATCACAGCAAAATTTTAAAAATAATGAAACAATTAAGATGTGGCATAATCAATGAAATATTAAAGTTATTAAAATTATAATCATTCAAGAATATGCAGTGATATGGATAATGCTTAATGTATGATGTCAAGAGATACACAGCATGATGGGTAATTTATGCTAATAACTAAAGAGTAGAAAGGGATACACAAACATGATCGTGACAGATTGTAGTCCTATCGGGGTGGTAGATTTATGGGTGACAATTTGACGGTCTACATGTTCTGAACTTGATATAATGCTGCAACTTTACTTGCACAAGTTTAAGAAGAGGGGACAAATTCTTCAGTAACTTCCAGATATAAGATTTGTAATTTCTGTCTTATTAAAGGCAGGAAAATGAGACTCAGCAATAAAAAAAAGACATTTCTGAAGGCCCACAGAGCAAGTGGCAGGCAGAACTGGGATTAGAACCCAGGTCTCTAGACTTAAGATAGCATATTCTTTTACATATAGCATTTTGTATCCTTATTTTTCTAAAGGCAAAGCAACTCTGGAGTCACTATAATGTCTCTGTATGTTATAAATCAGCAGTTGGAAATAGTAATATTCAATTACTCTCTAAGACAACAACTGCTGTGAAAATCCTACAAAATGCTTTGATGTGCTGCAGTTCGAATGAAACTTCTCTTCTGAATATGGCTGTTCAACAGAGTAGTAGGCATCCAAGTACGGCCTTCCTCACAACTAAATGCTGAGTTAAACATTCATTTGATATAAAGATAAAACTGGCTTCGGATGTTTACCTTAGGACCTAAAAAGTCTCAACTTGCGTTATCATCATCTTGGGGAAAAATTCATACAACATTCAGAAGCTAGTAAGAAGTATTTCCTTGACTTTTCTCACTGCAGTCTGACAACCAATTTGGGCAAAAGAGGTTTATATACCTGCGTACGTGATGGATAACCACGATTAGTTTCTAATATTCTGTAATGCCTAAAGATAATATTGGGAGCTCACATCTATTTCAATGTAATGTGAATTTTGAGGGGTTGTAATTAGGTCCCAGTGGAGGTAGTATTTAGAAACGAACAAGGTAAAAGAAATCATCTAATAAAAGAAAGTCAAGAATATATGGCTAATAAGGCAGAGAGATTATCTGTGTGTGTGCACATGTGTGTGTGTGTGTGTGTGCATGTGCAAGCTATGATTTAAATGCTGTCTATTGAAGGTACACTTTCCAAGAGACTGAGCAACCACTTCCAGCAATTGGTGAGATCATTTTCTATTTCCTGATATGCTGCAGAACTTTCTTCCTAATTCCTTGGGTTTTCTCAATGTTGAAATACACATCAATCATTTCTCATACCTTTTTTTGTTCACCTATTGAAAAAAGAATAAATCCTTCATTCCCTTGTGATATTATTCAAATCATGATAAAATTAAAATGGTGGGATTAGGAGTCAGAGTGAGGCAGAAGCCAGGTAAAATTTGAAATACAAAAGAATTATCTCAGCAGAGATAATTTTGAGGTTAAATGCATAAAGAAAGAAGAGTATATTAGAAACTTCATGAGAGCCCCCACTCAGGTTAATCTTGTCTTCTTACATATTCCTGATGCATACTTTATTGGAAAGGTCTCAGCCTAGCTAGTGTTAGAATCTTCCTGTTAAAACATCTATATCTTCTACCAGGTTCACAAATAGCTCCTTAGGACAGAAACTACACCTTGATCGTCTTTTCCAGTCATAAAGCATCTTCAATGCCCGGTAAAGAGTTAAACTAAACACTTGCTTCTTTGTAGAGTGAAACAGTGAAGTCTGCAAAGATATGCAGCTAATTTTATTTTATTTTAGATGGCTTTCTATACACAAGTATGGAAACCTAAGTACAGTCCTCATTCTCTTTATTTATTTGTTAGTGACATTTTAATAGTGTCTGTACCTTATGTACATTCAGAAAGCACAGCAAGTCTTTCCACTTTGTGGCCATACTAAGCCCAGTAAACCCTCAGGGTCCATCCACCACCAGCAAGGGCCCTTCCCCTCTCAGCTCTGTCATGAGGAAGGAACATTGAACCCTCTCTTTCCTTCCATCCCTGCATGCTTACTCAATCATCCAACAAGTTCTGTGTAAATAGGAACAGAACTGAAATATCTGCCTTAAAAGAGATTCTGTAAAGGTTATAAGTATCTCTGGTCCAAGGTAAAAAGTGAAATGCTAAATAAAGAAGCTACAGTTAATGTACTATGGGAAGGTGAGGAGTTCATGGGAGAGACATCAGTTCTCACTTGAGATGGACGGATGAAAAGAAATCAGGGAGTTACATTTCAGAGAGGCCATAAAGGATGTACTGTATAAAATGAGTAAGCAACTAGACCCCTAAAGAAAGCAGGGGTAGGTGTGTGTGGACATCCCAGGGAGAGGCAAAGTCTTAGCAAGAAAGGCTGGGTACTGGTCTGTATCCTTTGATTACTCCAACGCCATCTCATTTGACCTGCAGGTAAACATGGCGGAGATCAGCAAGATGTATGATGTAGGACATGCCTCTATCTCTCTGGCCCTTCAAATGCATCATGGAAAGGACCCTGGGACTTCTGAATTATTTTCTTCTAAATACCTAGACAACTGAAGATGGTTTGAGTCCCTTAGTAAATACCTACATCATCAGGGCTGTCCATCTGCAAGTGATATTGTGCCCATTATAAGCCATATATATACCATATATGCCTATAAGCCACACATATACATATATGTGGTGTGTACATATGTATGGAGATCTATACATACACACACACACACACACACACACACACACACACACATGCACATACATATACTACCATACCTAAAAAGGCAAACAGACTTAAAAAAAAAATGTTTGGAACACATAGGTCAGGCAGAGAGTTAATAAATATTTTAGATTCCAAATAAAGAGAAAAGGCATAAACTCAATAAATCAAATGGGCAGGGGCACAAACTTATAGTTCATAAACCAACACATAAACTTAGTCAAAGGCACATGGAACAAAATATTTCTAATGGTCAAAGATTATGAGAATTAAAACAATGGAGTACCATTTTGAACATGTTGGCTATTCTATTAGCAAGAACTAAACATAAAATAAACCACAGTTATCTCTTTCCAAGGAGAGAAATGTGTAAAACAAATGTGGTCTGATAAATGAGAACATTTGCTGCCGTTGGTGTAAATGATTAACTCTCTTTGGAAATGACATGCTGGTAATTATTTTAAGAGCCAAAATGTAAATGCTATTTGACCAAACATCCCACTCTTGAGATGTATTAAGTATAAATCTAGTGAAAAATAAAGGAGTAATAATATACAATGAATTCTAAAGTAAACTGGAATATGTAGCAACATTGAAATTTAAAAATAATGTTAAGTGAAACAAGTAAATTATTCTGTACATATTATAATTGAAACACTGTCAAAATATATTCATAGTTGAGCAAGGACTGGCTGAAAGGGAAGAAGAGAAAGTGAGGAGAGGTCGAGAAATTGAGAATCTAAACAGTGTTCTTATTCACTCTTTTTGAAATTCTTTTTAAAATTTACATAATTGTCATTTTAATATTAAGATTTTTATGTAATTGAAAGTGTTGAAGAAACTGTAAATACATCCATATATAGTATACATCTTTTAGATGAAATGTGTTTCTATCTGTGGCATATCATCCAGAGCAAGGAAGAAGAAAGCAGAGAAAATTGAGAATGATAATAACAACATCAAAAATCAATTAAAATTAATTATACATGTCCATAGTGCCTACATTCAGCACAATGAAAGAAACATACCAAATTTTCCACTAATACACAACAAAAAGAGTCTATGCCTGGTGTCATTCCTGATTATGTCTAGGAACAAGTGTATCACAACAGGAGAAAAAAGAGAAGCCAATTTGAGCTAGAATGAAATGGAATGGGACCCAAAAATAGAATCTTCATAAATTTTTAATATGTAACCAATGTCAGTAATTTCATCCTAAAATCTTAAAAATATAATAAAGGCAAACATTTGAGGCTAAACACCAGTATGCCTTAATGCAAAGCACTGAAGAGGCATTGTTCATAAACCAGCACCCAGGTTGACTTGAACCAAATATAAGAGTAACCCTCTCTTGGCCTTAGTTTTCTCTGAGGCAGTTGGATCCTATGTCCCTACGGGGCTTTAAGAGTCAGCAGACACACTGGGTTAACACTGCTGGGACAGAGTAAGAACATCAGGAGACATCTACCTTAGATGAGAAGGAGGTCACAGGTTACAGAGGATAAGAACCAGGACAGTCAAAGAATGAGCTCTTTAGGGAGCCATTAACATCCCACTAATTTCTAGGAAAACAAAATTTTACTAAAAAAAAAAAAAAATCTGTAACAAAACGAAAAACAATAAGAAAAAGGTGAAGAAATGAAACCATAATTAGCCTGTACATTTATAGGTCAATACACATAGCACTGTTTTAGGTACGGAGGATGGTTAAAAAGAAAAGTGTCCAAAGGAGTTTAAAATCCAAAGGAGTTTAGAGTTGACCCAGAAAGTGGGAAAAAACAAACAAGCATCATAATTACTACATGTAAATGTGGAAAAAAAGTATTTGTTTTGTTTTAAAAGACTCTTTTTAAAGAGCTTTCACATCCATTATTCATAGTTAAAAAGTGAACACCGATTCTGTGAGATAGGGCAGATATTATTATTAACCTTATTTTATTAACTTAGAATTTGATGCTGAAAATCAATCAATGAATCACATAAAGAGCAAATAACAAAGCATAGATTCAATGCACAGGTCTGCTGATCTCTAGACCAATACGATTTCCACTGTACTGTGTCCTTTTCCTTCCAGCTTTAGTAAGCGCAGGAGACCTGGGCAAACACACAATTAAGTGACAAAAGTAGATTTACAGGAGTTCAGAGACCAATGTCTATGGCCTATATCAGGAATGATTAAAAGGCAGTATCTGGGCAAATGGGATATGAACTGGGTGCCAAACTGTAGAAGGAATGGAGAAAGCAGGGGTTTTTTTCTCTATCTTCAAACGTTGGCTGGGCATGGTGCCTTATGCCTGTAATCCCAACATTTGGGGAGGCTGAGACAGGAGGATCACTTGAGCTCAGGAATTGGAGACCAGCTTGAACAGCATAGCAAGACTCCTGTCTCTACAAAAAAACTTTTAAAAAATAAAATAGCTGGATGTGTTTGATCACACCTATAGTCCCAGCTACTCTGGAGGCTGAGGTGAGACAATAGCTTGAGTGCAGAACCTGGGCAATAGAGCAAGACTCTGTTTCAAATATATATATATATATTTGTGTGTATATATATATATATACACACACACACACATACATATATATATGCACACACACACGCACGCAGAGAGAGAGAGAGAGAGAGAGAAAGAGAGATCATTCGTCTTAATCTTCCTTCTAAACTCCAGCTTTAACTATACGGCAATTGGTTTTCAAAGCTCTCCAAAGTGAACACCTCAAACAACTCTCATCCTAACCCCTACTGATATAAAAGTGAAGCTTCCTTCAGTATTTCATATTTCAACGAATGACATGATCCAGGCCCTCACATCAGAAAGTGGGTGCCTACTCCTTTGTGCCAGCAGAAAGCACTGACTTCAGGTAATTTGCTTCCCCCAATCTTGTTTCGTGTGTGGCATTTCCATTGAGAACCTTCTAGGGTACAGAGATGTTGGCCACAGAGGAGCTGGACAGTCCATTTTAGTAACATGAAATCATCCAATTACCAATAATTCAACCTAATCCAATCATTTCAATGAGGTAAGTGCTCAGTAATGCTTGCTGAAAAAAGAAAGGAAAAGGAGGAAGAAAGGAGAGCAGAAGAGGAAAGAAGGGGATAAGAAGGAGAAAAGAGAAAAGATGAAAATCAATGGCAGAAGCGAAGGTCAAAAGGAGCATTTTAAATTAAATTTAGAAATTATGTGTTAAAGCCTCATAATCTAAATTTGGGCCTGTTTGCTTAGTGTTACACGTTCACAGCTACATGTCTTCAATCAGAGGACCATCTTAGACACGTTTCATTTCTTTCTGGGCCTCTACTACCCATTTATTAAAGGATAATCAGTCCGCTCCAGAGTCTATAAAAGGTAAACTACAGTAGTGTGAAGCAAGCACGGAGGTTGAAAGTTTAGAAGAATGAAGACCATAGGCTCTGGGGTCAGAGTGCAGTGTCTGAATCTATGTTCTGTCACCTACTAGCTCTGTGACCTTGGGCAAGTCAACTTAACTGCTACATGATTCAGTTTCCTAATCCATGAAAATGAGCTGTAAAGACGAAATGAGATAACACAAGTATTGTACATGGCACAGTGTAAATACTCAATAAAAGTTCAATATTGTTGGTAGATAAATGATTCTTCACCCTTATAGGATGCAATCCATCTGAGAATTTTATGGGAAGAAAAATATACCTTCACACAATTGAAGATAATTTTGCAAAACAATTTCAGGAGGTTCATGGACCACTAAGCCTTAATTTAATAACCTTTGAACCACGTAATCTCCAAAATCCTTCCTCTTGCAAAGCCTGTGACAAGAGTAGCTCAGAAATAAGCAATGAGGGATTTCTCCTGGCTACAAGAGATGCAAAGACAGGCCATCTACCCATGGGATACCTTTGTCTTCCATTCGATTGGCAGGAATCTGTCAAATAAACATAAAGGATGCACTCAAGGCCATGAGTCCAAAGGAAACCAAAACTAGGATAGACTCAGTATCTAAAATGACAGGTCAGAGTCCTGCAGAAGCAAACAATGGCCCAGAATAGGGCCTGCTTTCTCATAATGTGATAAAAATATACATAATAGGCTTTGCCACGAAAATGCTGCCTCATGTCAAGTGCCCAAAGAACAACATTTATAACTATAATCTATCAAGTTTAATTTTCCACCAAGCCTCTAGTAGTTTAAAAAATAATTATAACAGAAAGCAAATCATCTGTGCTTTTTCTACTTGCTCCAGCTAACAAACATAAAAAGTTAGAGGCAGTGGAATAGGACGGAAAAGTACACAGGAGTCCAGTGTTCATGATTTCAACCGGGGTGAACTTACAGCTTCAACAATTTTTCTCATTATAGGGAAGAAAAATACACCCATCATGTCATATCACTCCCCTCTCAAATATACCTGCATCCCAGAAAAAGTCCAAGCATTCACAAACTCCGTGATCTGCTCCAAAGTTATATTTCTAACTTCAATTCCTGTAACATTCCCCATAGGCCCTGCTCGGCAGACCTAATAGTCTGCTTCAACCTTTCCAACATAGACCATAGTTTCCTACAAAGGTTAATCTCTTAGCTCTCCCTAATGCATCATTTGGGGCTGAACTTCCTTCTATCCTCCTCCAATCAGAAGCCTACTATCATGCTGCGACACAGATGAATCTTGGACTCATTATGCTAACTGAAAGAAACAAAGTCACAAAAAAACACATATTGTATGATTCCATTTATATAAAATGTCCAAAACGCACAACTTCACAGATTATAAAGTAAATACGTGGTTGCTTAGTACCGGATGCAAGAGGTTTGGGACAAACAAGAATTGACCTCTATGGTTTTTTGTTTGTTTTTTGTTTCTGTTTTTGTTTGAGGTGATGGAAATATTTTTAAATTGATTTTGGTGATGGTCATGCAACTCTATGAATATACTAAAAACTATTAAATTCTACTCTTTAGCTAATTAAATTATATCTTAATAAAGATAATTATTAAGGAAGAAAACTTGTCCATCCAACTAGTCTCTTCGAATGTCATACGAATTTATTATCCCATCCTATCAGAGTTAAAGGATTTCAATCAAGTCCCCTCAGAATGTCATTTGCATCTCTGGTTAACATATTTCATTGTGGCTGGCAATCTAATTAATTTTGGTTAGTTAGTCCTGTGTCTGCCTCACCAATGAAACTATGAGCGCTTTCAAACGAAACCAAACTTGTGTCTTATGTTTCCATACCAAGATCTCTCCTAATCATTAGTTTCTTTTGAGCAAATTAGGAAAAAAGAAATGAACCTCATCTTGGCCTGGCTAGTGAGGAGGACAGGATTTCAGCCCCTCTTGCCCTCCTCCCCTCAAGCAACGCTCAACTTGAACAGCTGTAAGCAGTGGCCCTGCCTACACCCTTCCCCTTCTCACCTACAACAGTCCAATAAAGTAATTAACACATGGAAGGACTCAATAAACAAATACACGTGGAATGAAAATGATAGTTCTGAAAACATTTCTTACAAGACACTCCCAGATTCCAGCAGGAAGCTTGAGGCTTTGTATTTGGGATTTTTTTTTTAACCAGTTGTTTATTTTCATATTATTTAACAGTGACAATGAAGTGCTTTTTCTTACTAATTGGATTCAAGGATCCTTTTTCTACATATGAAATATAGTGAATTATTTTAACAAATCTAGGTAGTAAGGAACAACATAAATTTTTCTTATATTAATTTGTAATTACTAAAAATTAATTAGGTCATGATACTACTAAAACCTTCCATTTATAGAGGGGGACAAAAAAGAATACACTGAGAGGAGTTTTGTTGTCAAGCCAATTTTTAAAGTTTTTTCCCCCTTTCAACTTCTACAACACTTGGGTTAAGCACAGAAGACTTTCTACCTTATATGAGAGGTACCTATATCTAAGCCCCCTCTCCCATGCCTATCATCAACAGGCTAACCCCACATCCTTGGGGAAACATACCTCTTCACACAAACTAGGCCAGAGTATAAACCTGTGTAACATTCCCACAACTGGCCTGGCATGGTGGCTCACACCAGTAATCCCAGCACTTTAGGAGGCCAAGGCAGGCAAATCTCTTGAGGTTAGGAGTTCTAAACCAGCCTGACCAACATGGCAAAACCCCATCTCTACTAAAAATACAAAAAGAATTAGCCAGGTGTCATGGCACATGCCTGTAATCCCAGCTACTCGGGAGGCTGAGGCAGGAGAATTGCTTGAACCCAGGAAGTAGAGGTTGTGGTGAGCTGAGATCATGCCACTGCACTCCAGCCTGAGTGACAGAGTGATGTGTCTCCAATTTATATTCCCACAATACTCAGCCTTTCCTCTGTGGCACCTATCACAACTATAATTACATAATTATTTATAAAATTATTAATGTGATTTTTTCTTCCCTGGACAAGAAACCCTGTAATGAAAAGGCTTGTTCCTGCCAGGTGCCCACAGTTCCAATGACTTGCCTGATAGTTGGTCATGGTGGGCATCAAAGATTACTTGACTACATGAACAAATCTCCCCTCTTCAGAGTATTCAGCTTTTAAAAGCAAAACTGTGTCTAATTCATTTTAGAATCCCTTATTTTGTCTGGTTCAGTGTAGTTAATAACTAATAATTCATATACAAATGTAGACAATTCTTATATAAATGAATGAATGAATGACCCCCATAGTGGGTCATTTAATGGGAATTGGACAGGCAATTCATAATAGATTAATGGTAAAATAAGTACATTGAGTGGGTTAATAGTTACCAGTAACCCTCCAAGAAACCTGGTCCCAATAAGAGATCCTAGAACAGCACCACACAGAGTAGGAAAGCAAAGTCAGAAATTGAAGATGTTTGTGGTATAAGATTTATGTCAGTTTCTTTGGGCTCCAAGACTTAATTTTCTTCCAATTTCAATGGTTATGACTCTTTCCCATATGCGAATGGTCTACAAATTTTATATTGTATATGAGCAGATCCCAAGAAAAGCAAGTCTTCAGAAAAATAAAATGAAACAATGGCAAAGCAAAACAAAGCTGAAACAGACAGGACACACCGGTAGAGTTAGGCAGGCATGAGAAAAATCAGGGTCCATCTGCCATGTAGAAAATGAAAGGGCCACAACCTGAAACATGTTTCCCCTGTAGAAAGACCTGTCCAGATTCCCACCACAGTGACCTCCTCAAATGGCTTTCCCAGCCCCATGTGGGGCAACATGAAAAAAAAACACTCTGGCAAACACAGTTCAGCAGATGCCGACCCAGACTTCCTTGAGAGAGCCTCAAAGGATCTATAGGACACGCAAAAAGCAAATTGCATATACTGTGAGACACGAGCCTGCATCATATCTTGCACAAAACACCGACAATACACATTGCAGTACAGAAAAGCTATAATCAAGATGCTGGAAATCTAATTGTGCAGTTAAATGATAACAACAACCAAAAACCTGAAGAGCTCAGTGATGATCATGATGTTGATTCAATGAGGATGCTGACAACATAACACACCTGGAGTCGCTACAGAGTTACCCACATCTATCTCGCCGCCATCATTCCAGGGCACAAGAGCAAGGTGTGAACTCCGGCCCCACCACCTGTAGGCTGTGCAGCCTTCGGGAACTGACACGAGCTCTCTGTAGTTGTGTGTGTCCTTAGCGATAGAACGAAAATAATGATTGTGCTCAGTTAAATGCGGGCTCTGATTAATAATCAGTGACTAGGTCGACGGGGCTAATGACTGCCCGGCAGAATCGCAAATGACAGAACAGAAGAACCCTTCTATCCAACCTGAGTCTAAGTGATTCTTCTAGAAAGAGTGAAATTCAGGCCTAGGGAAGGGAAAGGACATGTCCAAGAATGCAGAGTAAATCGCCAGCTAATCAGGGTGAGCTGCCAGGCCTGCTGATTCACAGTGCACAGCACTGGTCATCATCAATACAGCAGAGTTGCTGTCAGAATTAAGTGAGCTTATAGATGTAAGGTGCTCAAAACAGTACCTGGCTTAAAAGCAGCAGTATGCATTTGCTATTACTACTGATTACAATAACGCCTTACATAAATGTATGAGGTGCTTTGCAGTTTAGAAAGCCTTTTCATATCTATCACCCCATTTAATCCTCACAACAACCCCAGGAAGTTGAAAAGATAAGAATCGTGACTCCTGATGCTCAAATGAAAACACTGGGCAACAGGTGGTTCCAAACGATTGTTTAATTTCCCCAGAATCTCATTACTAGTTGGCAGAGAGGTGCAGCTTAGAACCCATATCTTCCATTACTAAGTTTAATGTACTTCCCTTCACATGATGCTATCCACAGATAGCGGATAGCATCTTCTTAATGGAGAATTTTAAAAACAAACCTTTCCTGTGATCCCTAACCTATCAAATTCTTCTACCTAAAGCAAGAAACTCAGAGGCATGAGAACTCTTTTGTTGCTACCACTAGGTTAAAACTAGCAGAAGAAAGATCTACTTTGGATCTGACCTTCCTTTTCTGTCTAAGAAGTGAGACAGCCCCCCAGGTTTAGACATGGGCAATGAAGAAAGAAGAAAGAAGCTGTCAATGGGGTGGGAGGAGAGAGAATCACATGATGATTTATAACTAGGCAGCATCCTTCAAGTACTTGGAGATTAGCTAGTTTGTCTCATGGTGATAACTGTAAACACCATCTTGATGTAGTGAATCTGTCTGCCTGAAATAAGACAGAGAAATAAAATGTGGTACATAACCGTCTTTCACACACACCTCCTCTTCCTTTAAGGTAAACCAGTTTTCAAAGTAAACAGTGTTAAAGAACCGACCTGAGGTAAGTGAAGTTCTTTAGAAAAGAAGGCATTCAAGGCCGGGCCCAGTGGCTCAAGCCTGTAATCCCAGCACTTTGGGAGGCCTAGGCGGGTGGATAATGAGGTCAAGAGATGGAGACCATCCTGGTCAACATGGTGAAACCCCATCTCTACTAAAAATACAAAAATTAGCCGGGCATGGTGGCACACGCCTGTAGTCCCAGCTACTCGGGAGGCTGAGGCAGGAGAATTGCTTGAACCCAGGAGGCGGAGGTTGCAGTGAGCCAAGATCGCGTTATTGGACTCCAGCTTGGGTAACAAGAGCAAAACTCCTTCTCAAAAAAAAAAAAAAAGAAAAGAAAAGAAGGCATTCAAGGTCCTATAGAGGGTCTTCTCACCTTGAGCATAAAAGGGTCCCTAATCATGGCTCTCATCCATGTTCTCTCTCTCTCATGAGTGTGTGTGTGTGTGTGTTTGTAATATAAGAGTTATAACCATAAGAAACAGAGTGTACAAATAAAAAAGGCATTGAGCAGGTAAGTAAGAGACATGGACTTTAGTTCTGATTTTGTCAGTAACTAATAAAAAGCCTTGGAAAGATTATAAAGCCTTCTTGCCCTCTATTTTCTCATCTGTCAAAGGTGGGCTTGGACAAGATCTCTAAGGACCCTTCCAGCTTAATAAAATGCTAATATCCTAAAGAAGTGGGGGGAAAAAAGCCATGATGGTCAAGCCAACTGTTTCTGAAAAGTTAAAAAAGAGTGTTGTTTCTTCCACAAGCCCTGGTTTTGAATGTAAAAAGTATGTCACAGTTTAAAATCACCCACATTTGTGCCTTTGATGGTGAAAAAGAGTACCACCAGAAGCCGACGAAGTTTTGCTTAAAAACAAGCTATTTTCAGGAACAACTCTCTGAGTTAAAGCGCTAATTCACAAAATTGGTTTGGCTGGTATAACACTGTCTTCTTTCTGCAATTATTAGGCTCTGAAAGGTTTTTATTTCCCCCGCCTAACAACATTTCATTTCAAAACTGTTTGATCCTTAAATAAACCTGTAATTTCTCCTGTGGAGAAGGGAGGGCAGATGGAGGTCTGCAGTTTAGCCCAAATGACTTTATATTTCACAGAAGATTATTACAAGATGACAGATGTGAACCTTCAGAATTTTAACAATAAACTCAATCTATCCAAAGAATGTTCCACTGAACACAAGTCTGGGAAATCATCCACAAAATGGTTCCATTATAAAATAAATCGAACAAAACCTGAATTTAACATAACAGATAAGAAGGTTGCGATTGTTTGCTTCTGCCTGTTGGACTTCTCGAAGTTAAACGTGTTGAGAATGCATGGAGAAGCTCCACAAGGGGTAGAGATCATAGCAAGAGTCCCAGAGAGATTTGACCATTTATGAACCTAGTATTTTGTGGAGCACATGTTAGGAAAGGCTGCCATGAGTATGACAAGTGGCTACAACAAGGACGTAACTTTAGACTTGACAGGATACTTATTCCTGAACTTTAAGTTCTACAATCCAATTAGAACTTGTATATTTAACTTTATTTTTATTGACACCCTATTTATATATTAACTAGTGTGCTAAACTCTATTTTTATCTATACCAGATGTATCTATTAACTAGTATGTTTAACTCGATTTTTATCCATATCAGATGTATTTGATAATAGATGTGACAACAGCCAACTAAAATCTTTGACAGTCAAAGTGATTTCTACTTCTTGAGATTTTCTTGGAATGTAGAAGCCCCACTCCATAAGGACTGGGTTCTCCCTCCGCTACAAACATACCCTGTGATAACTGGCCATGATAAGGGGAACTTCCTCTCCTCTATTTCTTTTTTTTTTTTCCTAACTATTATAAACTCAACTAAGAATCAATTTTCTGTAATGCAGCAAAACAATGAGAAGACATCAGGCATGGTGCTAACAACGGAATGAGAACTAACGCTGTCTCCGTGTAACTGAAAGACTCTGCAGCACGGGTCAGTATTTGTCTCAAGGTCTCAGCTTTCTCACACTCATGGGAGGTAAACATATGGCACGCTTTCACGTCTCATGATTCTCTGATTTGGGCAGTGGCTCATTGTTACCTCTGAAGGCAATTCCAAGGTGGAGTTACACTAGCAAATGACAAAATAGGAGTTTCCAGCACTCATTCTGTCTCAGAAACATCTAAACAAATAGCCACACACCAAAATACCTTCCTATACATTAAGGAATTCAGGTGAGGGAGTGCAACACCCAGGTGGAGCACAGAACTAAGAAATGATGCATTGAGGAAGGCAGGAAGGACAGTTAAATATGACCTGCACAACCGCCTGTGCACCGCTGAGATAACCTCCAGGTGAGAGAGAGTGCTTTTCACCACGGAGCCCAGCACCAGACTCCTCCCTAAAGCAAAATCAGCGTCTCAAAGAGACACTTGCGCTCCCATGTTCACTGCTGCATTATTCACAATACCCAAGACATGGAATCGAACTAAATGTCCATCAGTTGAAGAGTGAATAAATAAAATGTGGTATATAACCACATGGAACATTATTCAGCCTTAACAAAAAAAGGAAATCCTGTCATTAATGAGAAGATGGGTGAATCTGGAGGAAATTTTGCTAAAGGAAATAAGCCAGACACAGAATATACTGTGTGATCTCCTGAGATGTGCAATCTGAAAACGTCAAACACATGGAAGCAGAGTAGAATGATGGTTACCAGGACCAGAGGATGAAGAGACCTTGGTTCTTGGTCAAAGGATACGAAGATTTGGTGATACAAAATGAATGATTCTGGAGATGTAATACACAGTGTGGTGGCTACAGTTAATACTGTATTGTCTACTTGAAATTTGCTAATAGGGTAAATCTTAAATGTTCTCACCACATACACAGGTGAGAGGTGATGCTTATATTAATTAGCTTGATTATGGTAATTATTTCATAATGTAATGTACATCAAAATATGCTCTATACCTTAACAATATATAACTTTTGTCAATTGTATCTTGAAAAAACTAGAAACAGATTTTTAATAAAAACAAAATTAACAATAACATTCAACAGAGAAGAAAAAAGAAATGAAAGAAAGAGGAAGGAAGGGAGGGAAGGAGAGAGAGGGAGGGAGGGAGGGAGGGAGGGAGGGAGGGAGGGAGGGAGGGAGGGAGGGAGGGAAAGAACATTACCAAGATGTTTTCTGCAATGGCAGCAAATCAGGAACCAGCGTTCCCTGTGCCTGAATTCCGATCTCAAAGAGACTGCTGCTCGAATAACTCTACCTATGGCAGGTATGTGTTCTAAGGTCTAGGCTAAAACTCCAGTCTCGTGATTCTACAATCATGACATGTAATGCTTGGCCAGCAATATGGACACTATGGTTCCTCATTAAGTCACTTGCTAAAAGTGACAATAAACTTAAAATCAGCTTGACATAGCAGAGAGCAGAGGCAGGACAGACGCAGCGTGGAAAAGCATTCACCACACACCTCAGGGTTGCTGGTGGCATCCCCTCTTGTCATAATGACCTTCTACAGGAAAAGTCTTTAAATATACAGCTCTATTGCCCAGAATATAATGCATTCCAGGAAATACTCTCTCGCTGAAACCTACCTAGATTTATTTTTAATGGCAGAGGACAAGAGTGGTTTTAATATTAGTTTCTAGGAAAAGGAAGAGATAAAGAGAGAAAAGTGAGATTTAGAAATCACCACACACACACACACACACACACACACACACACAAAGCCAGGTCAGGTGCAGCAGCACACGCCTGTAATCCCAGCACTTCGGGAGGCCGAGGTGGGCAAATCACAAGGTCAGGAGATGGAGACCATCCTGCCAGCATGGTGAAACCCCATCTCTACTAAAAATACAAATATTAGCTGGGCGCGGTGGCACATGTCTATAATCCCAGCTACTCAGGAGGCTGAGGCAGGAGAACTGCTTGAACCAGGAGGTTGCTGTCAGCTGGGATAGTGCCACTGCGCTCCAGCCTGGTGACAGAGCAAGACACTCTGCCTCCAAAAAAAAAAAAAAAAAAAAAGACAAAGCACTTCTATTGCCTTAAAACTCATCTGAGAGAGAGGGAAAAATATAAATAAATAAGGAAGACTCGGTAGCCCTTTATTTTCCCTGTGATTAGTGCTCTAAAGAGAACTCTATTAAAGAGAATTCCTGTTCTTTTTGCCTCTCCTTCAGACAAAAGAAGAGAGCTCCCTTTGAAAATTCATGAGAAATGACTCCAGGGCTTGCTCCTCTGTTTATTTTATGTACACGACACAGAGACTACAAAAGCCTTACTCACTTACCTACTGGTGCTGGAACTTGGGTCCCACCTACAATAACAGGCCTCCAAATGATCTGAATCGTGGCCATAGGGTGGCAGGAAACAAACATGAAAAATAAAATGAAACATGCAGCTCCAACACTCCCCTCGGCTTGGGAGAAAGTGTTTCCCCTTTTCTGCCAGGTCAAATCCAAATTCTAACGGGCGTGCAGGTTCCAGATCAAATCCCTCCGCCTCCAGAAAGTCTTTGTTTTCTCGGTACTTAACTCCAATCTCAGCTAAAACTAACGTCTCTCTCCTCTAAATACTACAAATTCCTCAACTCTACCTCTGAGTGTTTTTGCATGTCTATCTCCAATGAAAGTTTTCTGTATTAATTTTCACCAGTCCCATTCTCCCAAACTGTAGAGGCTGTATCTGGTTTAATTCAACAACTATGAAGATAAAATTTGCCTACAAAAATGAATTAAGGCAGGTATATAAACAAGTATCATACAAGAAAGACGCTATTAAAGACAGTAAGACAGGGATAGATAAAAGATTCCAGGACAGAAGTTAAGCAAGTCTGTGTCAGATATGAAACAAAGACCTACAAACACAATATAACATATTGCCTAAGAAAAATGGAGATAGCTAACATGAACTGAGCATAAACAATGAGTCAGGCAGGGTCTTAAACATTTTTTGGTAATAACTCTGAATGCCCAAAGTAACCCTTGAGGTAGGCACTGTCATTAGCTTCATTAGGTAGGAGGACGATGAGGCAGATGAACTGCAGAGAGTCCATGTAACTTGCCTAAGCAAATGGCATTGCTTTCAAACCTCGACCAAGACAGCCCAGCTAATGTGCTTGACCACAGTTCTGCAGAGGACTACCAACCTCCTGCCCAAAGAAACAAGGGCACGGTACTTTCTAGAGCTCAGCTGAAGTAGGGCATTTGCAAAGAAACTAAAGATGTAAACGGCCCATGCACTTAGGAAAAAGTAAAGGTAAACTCATGCTCAAAGGATCTGAGCTGCCTTTATGGAAATATGAAACTCCTAAAGTTTTAGAGGGAAAGACTGAAGCTACTAATCTGGCTGCAGCCTTTTCTAATTTAACTGACTTCCTCAAATTGGAACTTACTCTTTGCTGAGAGCAGTGAGGCTGAACTTGTAGTTGTACTGTATTTTTTTTGTGAGAGACAGAAGTGTGATTCTTACCTTGACTGTGAGCATTAGAAATGCTGATGCTACCCTCATGTTGAATCCACGTGCATTTTCCTTCCAGAAAAGGCTAAAGGCCTTTTAGCAAAAAAATACCAGGTGTGAAAATCAACCTTTCTTGTGGCCGGTCTTAATGGCACTTAATTCTCAGATGAGGGATTCTGTAGTAAACAACCACTTGATTCTGTGCACAACATTTTTAATTTCACGCCCTGCTAATCACACAGCTGTTAAATTTCCCTTCCCATCAGTTGTAAAGAAATAATAATAAATAGATAATCATTGTAATAATACTTTAAAAAACCGTTGGGCCTCAAACAAAATTGGGGCCCTAATGAATTTTCCCATCTGGAATTAATAATGTAGTGCATGGTGAAATTGTCTGGATTTAGTTGATGTGAACTTACATTACATTGTTTTAAAGTATCAACATGTAAGGCTCTGAACATCAAAAGCTTCTGACAGGCTGGCCACGGAACGTGGTTTCCACTGCATCCTTAGACAAACACGACAGCTGACACTGCATTCCAACGGATTTTAACAACTTATTTTCTTCCACTGTGACCTCAGCCACAACAGGCACTATACACATAGAGGTGCTGACCAGACATGGAATTGCGGACTTGATGATTCAGAGCCTGAAGAAGAGAAAACCGGTGTGCTCATATTGTAAACACGTCAATCTAATCAATACGGGGAAATAAAAAGAGGCTATCTCTAATGCTGCAAATAAAAATGAAAGCTCAGGAGTAAAGGATGGAGGGCGACGTAAGAGTATTAGGAACAAGAGAAAGAGGAAGTCCAAAGGAGCACGGCAGTCAGAGTGAGGCAGCGGTGCAGGAGGGAGAGGCTAATGGCCAGGAAAGAAAATTCCAGAAGGAAAGTGGCAGAAAGGATATCCAATAAAGAAAAAGACAAAGGCACAAAAGGCAGTAAAATAAGCATAGTCAGATGGATCAGGGCATCAGCACAGGATTTTCAAAGGAGATATTCTCATATTTCTATGTATCTCTTTTCCCATAACCTCAGCTATAAATACTTTAAGAAATGCCTAGCATATTTAACACACTGTCCCTTTATCTGGCATGTTTCTACCCTAAACTTCATTTGCGGACATCCTTTTAGTCTTCAAAAGGAATGTTCAAATACCACCTCCTTCAGGAAGTCCCTCCTTCATATTCATGCCCACAGAAACCCTCCTTCAGGTTCCCACAGCCGGCTATCTGTACCTCTCCTTTGTCACACTGCACATCTTGCTTGGTGCAAGAGCTAGCTATTTATGTGTTTATGTCCTCTATAGCGTAGTGAACTCTGGGAGGAAAGGAAATACATTTAGCCATATTTTTATTCCTTGGTAGCAGACCTAGGCTTTGCAGAGTAAGCACTTGAGGAATAGACATATTTTCTTAAGAATACCTAGAGGGGCCAGGCACAGTGGCTCACACCTGTAATCCAACATTTTGAGAGGCCAAGGTGGACAGATCACTTGAGGTCAGGAGTTTGAGACCAGCCTGGCCAACATGGTGAAACCCTGTCTCTACCGAAAATACAAAAATTAGCCTGGTGTGGTGGTGGGCACCTGTAATCCCAGCTACTTGGGAGGCTGAGGCAGGAGAATCACTTGAACCCAGGAGGTGGAGGTTGCAGTGAGCTAAGATTGTGGCACTGCACTCCAACCTGGACAACAGAGTGAGACTCCGTCAAAAAAAAAAGAAAAGAAAAGAAAGAGGAGAGGAAAGGAGAAGAAAGGAGAGGTGAGGGGAAGGGAGGTGAGGGGAAGGGAGGAAAGGGGAAGGGAAGGGAGGGGAGGGGAGGGGAGAAGAGGGGAGTGGGGGAGGGGAGGGGAGGGGAGGGGAGGGGAGGGGAGGGGAGGGGAGGGGAGGGGAGGGGAGGGGAGGGGAGGGGAGGGGAGGGGAGGGGAGGGGAGGAGAGGAGAGGAGAGGAGAGGAGAGGAGAGGAGAGGAGAGGAGAGGAGAGGAGAGGAGAGGAGGAGAGAGAAGAAGGAAGGAAGGAAGAAAGGAAGGAAGAAAGGAAGGAAGGAAGGAAGGAAGGAAGGAAGGAAGGAAGGAAGGAAGGAAGGAAGGAAGGAAGGAAGGACGGACAGACGGAAGGAAACCTAGAGGATGTGCCCTTTTTAGGTATTTTTGTGACAATAAAAACATAATTTTAAAGATTTACAAATTTAACCATAATACTATGCCCCCTATAAATGGCAATCACTACTACTATTTCATGGCTCTTTCCAAGTGTACATAAGAAGTTCAGAATATGAAAGTAATATTCAAAATCTTTATCACAGTTTGTCTGAAGAAAATTATAGTATAAATACAACATTATTCCTCAACCTAAGCACACAACTATTGATATGAAAATCATTTCCTGAAACCTGTAAGAGCTTTCCTAAAATCCCCATATCGCATCAGCTCCACCCACCATTCCATATTTCATTAAAAACAAACAGCATTTCTTTGATGCCTCATCTTTAATGATAAAGCAAATGAGTCAACTGAACAGAAACAAGGAAAACATCAACAACAATTTCCTACTAGTACCACTGTATTTGCATAGCACTTTATATACCTGCTGTCTCAGTTGATCTTTTTCATGAGCTTCTGCAGTACAAGGAAATGGAATAATCACTTTAGAGACAAGGAAACTCAAGTCCGTAAGACGCGATTTGTCCAAGAACACACAGCTAATAAGATGTGATTCAGGATTAGAGGTTTTTCATCTAGATGTTTGTTCATTTATGCAAAGCTGTCTCCCTGACCTAATAAAAGTGTTTACCAGGCATAAGAAGTAGATGATGGAGACTCTAAGACTCACATAATTAAAAAGTTGTCGAATTCAGGCCGGTGTGGTGGCTCATGCCTGTAATCCCAGCACATTGCAAGGCCTTCAGTGGGAGCATCACTTGGGTCCTGGAGTTCAAGATCAGCCTGGGCAACAGGGCAAGACCCCATCTCCACAAAAAGAAAAAAAAGTTATATAATTCAGACAGGGCATCATATGGATTTCATGAGAAGAAATAGAGAGGAGGGTGGGAGAAAGAAGGAAGGAAGGGAAGAAGTGAAGGAGAGGAAAGAGAGGAGGAGGCAATGAAGAAAGGAAAGACTTTGGACTAAGATACCCAGTTAAATATCCTGGAAAACAGAGGTCTTGAACTATGCTTTAAAGAAGTACTAATAGACACGAGACCACAGAATGACAGTTTCAGCATCATCTGGGATTGTAACACAAATTTTCCCACGCCCTCTCTGGCTTATTAACCCATAACTTCCAAGGGTGGGATTCCTAATCCCAACACATGCCGGGTTTAAAAAGTGTTCCTTCAAAGTTCAGGTAGGACCTGGGCAAATAGCAAGAAGGTAACAGACGTGTACCAGGACGGGGAAAAGTGACACCAAAAATAAGGAAGCCTAGAATCCAGAAAACTAGAACCCATCAAAATATGTCAAGCAAAGAAGGTCTAGAATAATGGGCTGAAAAAGAGATCTTGTGAGGGACTGGGTCTAAAAAGCTATCATAAAGTCATATGTTATGGTGGAGATGGCTGGAACATGGGCAGAACAGTGCAACATAAGCATGTGAACTCCAGAGTAACCCAGATCAAGTTTTAGGTCTTAAGGGGAGAAAGATGTATCAACCTAAAGAACAAGAGTATCCTCAGGCAATTTGAGACAAGAGTTAGGAGAACTCATTTACAGCCTGGAGAAAGATGAGTTCACGAAACAGTCAAATAGGGAGAGGAACAAGGGAAAAGCTCAAGTTGTAAAATAACACAATCTATTCAGTACCAGTGAGGCACTCTGAATTCACTGTCCTCACGTACAGATGAAGAGATGAATAATCTGACTCCCTTGGGTAGTTGAAGTGATCAACTAAGGGAATTTGACATGAAAATTCTTTTTTTTTTTAATTGCATCTTAGGTTTGGGGGTACATGTGAAGAACATGCAAGATTGTTGCATAGGTACACACGTGGCAGTGTAGTTTGCTGCCTTCCTCCTCATCATTTATATCTGGCATTTCCCCCCATGTTATCCCTCCCCAACTCCCCACCCCCCACTGTCCCTCCCCTATTATCCCCCACAGACCCCAGTGTGTGATGCTCCCCTCCCTGTGTCAATGTGGTCTCATTGTTCAACACCCACCTATGAGTGAGAACATGCGGTGTTTGATTTTCTGTTCTTGTGTCAGTTTGCTGAGAACGATGGTTTCCAGGTTCATCCATGTCCCTACAAAGGACATGAACCCATCATTTTTTATGGCTGCATAGTATTCCATGGGGTATATGTGCCACATTTTGCCTGTCCAGTCTATCATTGATGGGCATTTGGGTTGGTTCCAAGTCTTTGCTATTGTAAACAGTGACATGAAAATTCCACCGACCTGCACAGCATGGAATAACACTCTTTACAGTCCACTTACTGCCTCTCTTTCCCTTTCAGGTCAATGCAGGGTGAAAGAATGAAAAATATTGAGTTGTCTCTGCAGCTAGCAGGTCAGCTGCTGACTTTAACCGTGTTTTCTCCTGTATGTTCTCAGGGCAGCCAGCTAGAGTTCTTGTGGTTGGCAACTCTCACCAGTAGGCACTTTCTATTTCAAGAGCTGAGACTCCTTCACTTCCTGCTTCTCACTTTTACCTGGTCAGAAGGACTGCTGCTCCTCAAGCGTTTTACCTCGGATGCAGCTTGCTTTCTAGCTGACACATAACCATTTCTACAGACAAATATACTCTAACTTCTTTCAGAATGAGACTACTGGCCAGCCTTACAATGGACCAAGTTTTACTCTGAGATGACCTGTATTTAGCAGAGGCACAACTTGTTGGAAATTTTATACACATTAGTCCAGCTGGTGGCTGGAAGAGGCCTTCTGAATTGTGTCTTGTAAGGGATGTTAACAGTGGTTGCTCAAAGTAAAACAACAAACCGGGTCTACGATCAAAGAAAGCAAGATGATTGCTGTCCCACAGGACTTCCTCAAAGACTGGGCATCTTAATGTACACTGTCAGCACCTGAGAGAGCACCAGAGGATGGCACTGTCCAGACTTGTGTGGCCACTCTTTCTGGATTGGTGTGTCCTTGGACTAGTCTTTGTGGACAATGCATCAAAACATACTAGGTTAAAGCAGGATAAAAGTAAGGCAGGGTTTTGCCCAAGGTTGACCTCCAGAGAGACTGTGAAGAGATGCTTCTATGACGTTTTCATCTCCCCACTCAAATCCCGTCCCAGGGATTCCCCTCCTTCCACCACAGGCCCACTGCACGTCCCAATTCTCAGTGCACGCTATTTTGGAAAGAATCTGAAAGCATTCAGTTGGCACCTCTTCCATTGTTTATTCTGTTTACTTGGAAAGCATCTCCCTTTACTATAATTCTACTCATTCAAGGCCAAGTCACTCCCCCCATAAAGCCTTCTTTGACCCCTGCACTTCACCTCGGTGAAAAAAAGAACCATCTTTTTTTCGAAACTTTCGAACTTTCTCTGCAAGTTTCTTCTTTAACTTACAGTTGTTTGTATATTGTCTCGCCTTCACTAGTCGGTATACCCTTCCCTAATACTTTCATACCTAAACTCAGCCTCACAACATACAGCAAAGTAGAACAGGCAGTTATAATCACAGTGTGGAGACAATGTAGCTTTGCAGTTAAGAGAGAAGCAGCTGGAAGCAGGCTACCTGAGTTCGAATCCTGTCTTTAGCTATTATTATTATGTAACCTTGGGCAAATTATGTAACATCTCTGGTTCACAATCTTTCATCTGTGAAATGGTGATGATAACAGTACCTGCCTTAGAGGCTGGTTGAAAGGAATGAGTGAAGTAATGATCAGAATGCTACTTACTTTTTTTTTTTTTTTTTTGAGACGGAGTTTCACTGTTGTTACCCAGACTGGAGTGCAATGGCACCATCTCGGCTCACCACGACCTCCACCTTCTGGGTTCAAGCAATACTCCTACCTCAGCCTCCTGAGTAGCTGGGACTACAGGAGCGCACCACCATGCCCAGCTAATTTTTGTATTTTTTAGTAGAGACAGGGTTTCACCTTGTTGACCAGGATGGTCTTGATCTCTTGACCTTGTGATCCACCCATCTTGGCCTCCCAAAGGCTGGGATTATATGCGTGAGCCACTGCGCCCGGCCCAGAATGCCACCTAAATCAATAGGCATTTAGTAGAAGTCCCAGAGAATCTAGAAGTGGCCATGTCAGAATTTTTCAGATTTATGTCATTTCTATCCTTCAGTATGTTATCTTTCAAATTTGCTCATCCATTCATAATATTTATTGAGCTCATAAATTAGCCAGGTGTGACTCCAGGCAACTGAAAAACAAGACAGACAAGGCCCTGAATTCCAGATCCTTCCACACTCTAGCAAGGAGAAAAAGGAGGCAGAAGGGGTTTGATGCAAAAGTTAAATAAATAGAAAAGATAGCAAACATGCTGTTTTTTTTTTGTTGTTGTTGTTTATTCTCATGTCATACCCTCCAGCCAAATGATTTATTATACTATTCTATTTTGGCCAAAACTATACTCAGAATACTTTCTGTTTTATTTACAACTATATTTTTAGAGCTCAACATTTGTTTAGAATGCTTGCCTCATCTCACCAATTTCTTCAGAGAACAAACAAGGAATCACTCTGGAGTTTTGTAAAAGTATCTTGTACATGGATTTTGGATGACTCCTCCCCAACCCCGGGCCTAAACCTAGGTGCTTCCCCCAAGTGACTGACATGTAACTTAAAAAAAAAAGAATATTCTTGACTCGGCAGGCAACTGCTGTTTCTGGACTCACAGAGTCTCTAAGAGATGTGTTACTAGAGGAGCATTTTATTGCGAGAAAGAGTTCAGTATCATTCATAAAACTATAGACTTAACCACTCTCTCCCTTCTGGATTTCAGCTATTAAAAGAGTTCAATCTAATCCCATAGCTTGATTCCTGAGGAACGTTGGAAATGATGTTTCACTATCTAGTGAAATAGCCATTCGCCTTCTTTCCTGTCTTTGGAGAGGTTTTCTATCCATGAAAAATGCTTTCTTCAATTTGATTTTTTTTTATCTTCACACATAAAGGCTTTTTGTTAGAGTCACTCACTCTTGCCCCTTAATCATTTTTGTCCTTCTTACAGTCTCTACCTTGGTTTGTAACTCACACTTTTTATTTTCCTGCTCCACCATGTTTGGAGACACATAAAGATATGCCATGTAAAGAGAATCATGGTGGTGGTTGCATGTGTATGGAGAAGAGGGGAGAGACTTGAGCATGGAAAGCAATAAAATACAAAGTTCAAGTTGGGGGCATCCACCCTCCTCCCCAGAGTGGTTGAAACCCTTTGCCTTAAGAAGTCAAATTTATACCCATGACGAGAAGCAGTTGAAATTCCAGCCAAAGCTTTTAGACTTCCCTTCGTCTGTATTCACTCTAAATAATGGTATTTGTCAACCTGAAAATCTAGAAAGTGGAAAGTTTATTAAAACTAAAACAATGCAAAGATTAAAATCAGAAACAAATGAGGTTTCATTTAATAGATCTTATCTCAAATGGAAGTATAGAGAATTCTTTTCCACTGAAAGAATGTCCATAGTGGCCAGGTTAGCCAAGATCTATTGCCACAGTCGCCCTCTGAATGCTTGTCGGAAAAAGCCACTGACTCTAGATCACCTAAGACAGTGACACCAACAGGTGGGCAGGTTAACCAGGAGAACCTTTACTTAAATGAAACAGTTTCTAAAACTCTAAATTTTAACAAACCAGTAGCAGAACTGCTTGGTTTGAAGGGCCCAGCGTCCTCACTGCCCACCTCACACTCCATCATTGGAGCTTCATTTCTACCTAGAACCCTCGAGCTTCTTAAAGCATAAGTTTAAAAATTCCCTGATATAATCTAATTTAACCCTTAAAAATTCTTCAGAAGACACTGAGGCGCAGAGATTAAGTGTGATCCACAAACTAGTGAGTAGCATGGCCAAAAGTCCTCCCGAAAGAAACCATGTTGCCTTTTTCCAAATATATAGTATTTATTCCCTAAGACTCTGCCCTTTTAGAAGGAAAAAGAAGTTGGGATAATCAATGTGCCGAGAAAAATTCAAAAATGTGTCTAAGTTCAATGAATGGGCACTAGCAAATGAGGACATCTAATATTTTGGGAAACTCAGCTTGGAGAAACAAAAAAATCCGTACTGTAAGTTAAAGTTTCATTTGATGATTCTACAGGGAAAACAGCAAAATTACAGTAGAGAAAAATTTTTAGCTACTATCCATAAATGTGGCAAGCACAAAATCAAACCACTCTAAAATAATGTAAAATCCATTCAGTTTTAAGTACAGCAAAACACAGCAGCCTTTGTGTGAGGTGTGGGAGACACGTAACTCAAATGTGCTCCTTGGGTTAGTAACTTAAGCTAGGAATTCACGAAAAAAGTGTGAGGAGCCTAAAAGAGAGAGTGTTGAGCAAAAGACATTGTGAGACACATTGATAGAATAGTCATATGATTAACAAACTGTCACATCAAACTTTTCTACAACGTGGGAACACTTTGACACTTCATATTTTTAAGACTGACATTTTGATTCATTACTGTAAATAGCACTTTGGGTTAAATATTGTGACAAGGAACAGATCACATATATGTACATATATACGCACTCTATATATTACTTGTGTATATTTTTTCTAGCTCTGTAACATTTTATAATATATGAAACCTTTTCCTACATTGACAGTTTGAGCCAGTCTGTAAACAGGCTATTTCACTCTTAAAGTACCCATGTCTATGACAAGTAGGCAGATGGACTTTCCTCATTTCTTGGAGTCTATAAAGCAGAAGGATTTCAAGAGTAATGGAATGACTTCTAAAGAGATTCTGAAAACTCCCGGCAAGTGATTTTACCAGGGCATTTCACCTTACTACACCTGAGTTCACAAAATCATTATGACGAACACACATAAAACATCTCTTCCGTCTTCAGGATGCTCCCAGGCTACTGGAAGAAACAGACAGACACATCCAAAATTCTAGAACAAAGCAGACAGATTTGATTTGAGGAAGGTACAAAGTGATGCTTTTATTTCCTTTTTTCTTTCTCTTTCTCTCTCTCTCTCTGTGTGTGTGTGTGTGTGTGTGTGTGTGCGCGCGCGCGTGTGCGCGCGCGCTGATTAATGTTCCTAGGGACATTGTTCACCATAAACTGATTCAATTAAATTAAGCAAAAAGGAGTATCAATGGAGCTAAAGAAATTTAGAAAGTTTACAAGACTGTTCATGTTCTTAACACGAAATTTCTTCTGAAAGAAAGCATAAAGATAGTGTGTGGTTTCCATCTAACCTCAAATAATATAATTGTCTAGTTTCATTCTACCTGAGACTGTAAAAGAAAAGATAAAATGTCCATTTCTCCCCACTAAAAACCCAAGTGTCAATATCAACTTTTCTTTGGTAATTCAAAAATTATTATATGCTTTGAAAATATAGAAAACTTAATTTTTAAAGCCATAAAACAGACACACATACAAAGTAGAGATATAGACTGACATACATCTTTGTCTTATGTATTCAACTTTCTCTCTGGACATTATGCATTATTATTCAACTTCTCCTCCTCCTTAAAAGCCCGGAAAGGTACAAGAAAGAAACATGAAACCTACATTTAACATGATGTAACATTCACTACAGATCAGCTTTGTCTCCATACTAAAATTTAAATCAAGCAATGGTGTTCTTCCTGAGAATATACACTAAAAAAAAGACTACTTGACATTTGTGGGTTTTTTTTTTTTTTTTGCAGAAAGAATGCAAAATGTTATCAACAAAACTCATCTAAATCCTATAAAAGTTAGGAAAGTATGATGAATATCATCTAATGAATATGGCAAATATAGAGAAAAACCTACAGAACTTCAGTATCAAACAAAATCTGGGTTTTGGATGTAGCACTCAAAAATTTCTGCATCCTTCTTTTGAAACCAAAAAGAAACACACACACACACACACACACACACACACACAAACACAGTGGTCTAGTTTTTTTCTTAGCTAAATTAGTCAATTCATTTAGGGCAGAGTGCCTTTTTCTTTATATTACATTATGTACCTAACTGTGTTAAAAGTTAAAGGAGTCTTACAAACTAGTTCAAGGCTTATTTCAAATTAAGGAAATTGAAGAAGGCAGAAATGCAGTGTTTTCCTTTAGGCTGAAAATCAAAAAGCCAAAGTGTTGACCAAAGTATACCACCATTTAAACCTGAGACCCCGTAACTGTTTTCCCAAACTCTCCAGGAGGTAGATTGCAACACAGAAAGACTGAGGACTCCTCAGGAAAGGCTGAACCACCGTCTGTGAAATAAGACCTCTTCGGTATGGAGTGGGGGCAATTAAAAGTAATATTACAATATTTGGAAACAGAAGATCTAAATGCAAATCAAATCTCCCATCACTTGCTCCTAGAGGTAAATTTGAGCAGTCACTTGACTTTTGTTTCTTCATTGTAAAATGAGGATAATAGTAGACAGTGTATTGGGTCTATGAAAAATAATCACACATAAGATTCTTAACAGAAGCTAATTTGATGAGAACATTGCTCCACAAAGTCATTAATTGCCAATTTTCGGCAGAAATTAATAAACATTTTTTAGAGGTCATTTGAATCCAACTAAGTTCAACTCAACAAAAAGTTACTGATGCTCATCCTGTGTTTAGATCTCTGCCAGGTGCCTGATTAAAAGGTAGGGCAAGAATATAAAGTAGAAGGGAGGAAGGCCTATTTAAGTCACAATTTCTGCTCCCAAAGACCCTGTAATCTTGTGGCAGAGACCACATTTCACATATAAACTATTGGAAAATATTTGATGTTATAAAGTACTCAAAAAAAAAAAAGCCTAATACTGACAATTAATCACTCTTTTGGAAGGTTTAGGTGAGGTCTTACATAAGGTCAGAAAAGGGTTCAGAGCAATAAAAAACATGACATTATTTTTCTTTCCCCAGTACCTTTAAGCACTCACTTCTCAAGGAACCTATCTGTGGAATCTGATAGAAAAGTTCTCCCCTAGAAAAGTTTCGGTGGATGGACATTGCTGAGTGGCACCTCGGCCATTTACTCTGGATATCTTACTTCCCCTCGCTTTCCCACGCCTGCCTCTGTACTGAGATAGTCTCTATTTCTTCACCTTATCTGCCCACTCCTAGACACAGCAGTCTCAGCCCATCCCTCCAAAGCTTTCGGGGCTGAAGAGAGCACTCAGGGCACAGCTGGAATATCATAAAGCAGGGAAACAAGACCTGAGCTCCTGTCCCAGCCTTCTCTCAGCCCATCCCTCCAAAGCTTTTGGGGCTGAAGAGAGCACTCAGGGCACAGCTGGAATATCATAAAGCAGGGAAACAAGACCTGAGCTCCTGTCCCAGCCTTCTCTCAGCCCATCCCTCCAAAGCTTTCGGGGCTGAAGAGAGCACTCAGGGCACAGCTGGAATATCATAAAGCAGGGAAACAAGACCTGAGCTCCTGTCCCAGCCTTCTCTCAGCCCATCCCTCCAAAGCTTTTGGGGCTGAAGAGAGCACTCAGGGCACAGCTGGAATATCATAAAGCAGGGAAACAAGACCTGAGCTCCTGTCCCAGCCTTCTCTCTGTGCACGCCGTGGCCTTAAGCAAGTCAGCTCTGCACAATGCACCTCACTTTCCTTACACATCAGATAAGAGTGTGGGATATTCACAAGCCCTTCTTGCTCCTGAACACCCAATGTCTGTGCAGGATCTATAGTTTCCAACAATTCCCAAGTGGCAGCTGGGGGCTCACCAGCCACACAGCTCCCGAAGAGGCACTAACGTGACCACATCAACAGTTTCTATTGTGGGGAAGGTCAGTGACTCCTTCAGAAAATAGCTGATCTAAACAGAGCCCAAGGAGTGTCATGGCAGCACGGCTCACAAACTGCCAAAGGTGGGGAGGAGAAGCAGCCAATATGCGTGTGCAGCTGCCACATTTCAGAACTGCACTCAAACCTCGTTAATATCATCTTGCTTAATACCGAGTCCCATAGATCATAAGCTATTTTTACTGTGTATTTAACATATTGATGTATCGTCTTCCCTGCCAGAATTTTCACAGTCCAGTACAGAAGACTCTGCCCTCAGCAAGCCTCAAGACCTGAGGCCACCCAAGGTTAACTGAGGAGAAGGAGGCAGGGGGAGCAAAAGTAACAGAAGGAAAATGATGATGGGGGAGAAAATAATATGCATTGAAGTCAAGACTAGCCAGGGAAGAGGCAGGAGGAAAATGCAATAAGTGCAAGTAAAGGCCAATGCTACAGACTCTCCAGAATGAGGCACCCAAGTTGCAACTCACCAAAGACTCAGATATCTGTGTGGAAAGGAAAGTGGAAGGGCTCAGTCTTCTGTTACACTCAGGTGACCACAGGTCCCCCTGACCAAAATGCCAATTTTGATCACAGCTTCTGTGTATTTTCACAGTCTCTACGATCCATATTTAGAAGAGTCATGCATGGTACTCTGCAGAGCCCTACGCCTGTGTTCTAGGAGGAAAGCATCTATCCACTACAGAGTGCCTTTCAGAGCTTACAGGAACAGGCTTCTGCTAAATGTCCTGTTTAGAAACAATCTGACTCCCTCATGGAAGAATGGGAATTCTAGCATTTGATGACTGACCAAGCTAAAGGATGTGAAAACACCTGTCACAAGGCCTGTCACATAACAAACTTGCAATGAATGTCTACTTCTTTCCATGTGTTTAATACAGCAGCACCACCACCACCTGTACCACCTTTATTCTTAGTGGTCTTCATAGAAAGAAGGACTCCAGACAAAGTCTCTTGAGTCCTAAGAAGAGACTCAGGTGCCAACCATCTCTCTAATACCTGGTGAGATGTGGGCATGATTTGCAGACCTGCCACTAACTATGCAGGTATATTTAAGTCATTTATTCCCTGGGGTGGGGGAGCTGGACTATACAGCTTTGAACATCCTTTCCAGTTTGGAAAATTTTTAAGCCTCTACGTCTCATATCCATCTCAGAAACAAGCAATTAGCAGAGAGAAAAAACTGTGAAGAACACAGTCTGTGCTTCTCTACAGAGCACTACGTCTAGGGCTCTTTACCAGAGACTACAGGGAACTCAGACAAGCAGAAAGTAATTCTTAAATTCAAAGCTCTGATAATATGTATGAGGGATGAGATGGGGTGGAAACATGAAAATATGACAATACGAAAGAAAGTTTACTTATAAAACAAAGTCCATCGCTAAGACTGAATTTTAGAGCCAAGGAGCAGTCAGGGAAGACTAGCGTGGGAGAAGTCTCTACTAAAAATACAAAATTAGCTGGGTGTGGTGGCGCATGCCTACAATCCCAGCTTCTTGGGAGGCTGAGGCAGAATTGCTTGAACCCAGGAGGCGGAAGTTGCAGTGAGCAAGATGGCTCCATTGCACTGCAGCCTGGGCAACAAGAGCAAAACTCTATCAAAAAAAGAAAGGGAGGGGAGGGGAGGAGAAAGGAGGGAAGGGGAAAGGAGGGGAGGGGAGAGGAGGGGCAGTTTTCCAAATTCTGTCTCTTTCAAAGTATAATTATTGAGCTTATACATCCCACCAAGTCTTGATTGGCCCTGAAAGAAACTCACCTCCAGTGGCCCTGAATGAAACTCACCTCTACAGTCCTGCCAGCTCCCTCCTTCAATTTCTTAGCAAGCTACCTTGCTTGTGGGTGTTGAGTAAATGATTTCTAGCCATGTTGGTCTAAGAGCCACAGTTCATGGACACTCAGCCAAGAATCTTCTAAAACATGCCCTGTTACCTCTGACAAGCCTAGAAGTGTGCAATCCCCAGAGCAGGCAAAATAGTTTCGGCCACCTCCAAATCCATTAAGCTTTTAACTAGACGAGCTGAATGTACAGCAAAGGAAAAGAGGCATAAAGAAAAGAAGAGGAAGAGCAAAGGGCATGGATTGCAAATTGAATGAACAGCCATGCTTGTGAGCTTAGGAGCACTGGTATTATGATTCCAATTTTACAAGTAAGAAATTTGCAGTGCGGCGATTCAACAGCTGGCCAAGGGCCTAACACAGTCCCTGGTGGAGCAAACAGGTCTCAGTTCTGCCGCCTTTCAGGCTACTGCTTTTACCACTGTGGTAAAAGGTTGTATAGACAGAGTCTCAATGCCTGCCATCAGTGCAGCAGGCCCATTCAATCTACTCCAGAGGATAAGAGGCATCTGGAAAGAAAGAGCCACAGAACCAGTAATGTCTGAGTGAAAGCATGGCAAAAAGATTGATGAGACAGCACTGTGTAACTCCAGAGGCAACCGAAGGCACATGGCAAATGGGAACCTTTAAAAATCCCTTTAAACACACAAGGACTCAGATGCCAGCACACATCGTGATGGCCCCAGCCAGACAGCAAAGGCATATTGGCACCATTGTAATTTGTCCATTCACCAATATGCTTCCCAAAAAGCACCCATATGCTTTCTTTTAGTGTCCAGATGCTTTTTAGCAAGGAAACCAAAATATTTCATTAGTTTTGAGTAATTAATAATTACTTATTTCACAATAGTCACCCTCATTAAAAAACAAAAATAACTGATTAAGCTGCAGGAGCCTGGCTTTCAACTCAGGCTTTTTAAATTTAAAAAAAAAAAAAATCTTCCCCTCTAGGAATTGAGTAATAGAGTAAAGCAGCCAGTGTGGAAATATTCACAAAGCACTACAGGGAATGAAGAGTTATCACCCACAGCCCAGCATTCCTCTTGACTGAGACATCATGGTTTAATGAAAAGAACATGGACTCTGGATCAGAAAGACTTAGAATCCAATCCCAGTTTGACCCCTTCTGAATAGTACTTCTGAGGAACT
This sequence comes from Callithrix jacchus, assembly GCF_049354715.1. Classification (NCBI taxonomy): domain Eukaryota; kingdom Metazoa; phylum Chordata; class Mammalia; order Primates; family Cebidae; genus Callithrix; species Callithrix jacchus. The sequence continues at coordinate 17,338,079 of NC_133516.1, read as the reverse complement.
GATGGGTGTTAAAAAGATAAAGACTGCTGGTTTCCTTCAGTCCAGTCTTCCATTATTCCCAGGGATTGACTTCACAAGATCCTCCCCCAGCTGGCCCCCACTATCTCAAGGCATAGTACAGCATGCCCCAAGAATGCTGGCAGCGTACCAGTCATTGTCAGCATGTCATGGCAATAGCCTTGAAATAGGTCAAGGGCCTAAATGAATGTTTCTCAAACACTAATGAGCACATGAACTACCTGGGGACCTTGTTAAAATACAGACTCTGATTCAGAAGGTCGAGAATATGATCTGAGATTTGCATTTCTAACAAGCTCCCAGGTAATGTTGATGCTTCTGGTCCTCAGACCAGACTTTGAGAAGCAAGAGCCTTACAAGCGTCAAGATGAAGTTAGGAAATAGAATCTTTCAAGGCAGAACATTTGCGCCTGTTTCATTGGGCTTTGATAAGGATTATTAATCAGATGAGTAATAATATCTCTGTATATTGAACAGCATACTGCTATTTCATTTACCCTCACAATATTCCTGTTAAAAGGGTATGGTGTGGGCCAGGCACAGGGGATCACACCTGTAATGCCAGCACTTTGGGAGGCTGAGGCAGGTGGAACACCTAGGGTCAGGAATTCAAGACCAGGCTGGCCAAAATGGTAAACCTCCTCTCTACTAAAAATACAAAAAAAAAAAAAAAAAAATTAGCCGAGTGTGGTGGCAGGTGCCTGTAATCCTAGATAGTGCAGAAGCTGAGGCAGGAGAATCACTTGAATCCAGGAGGCGGAAATTGCAGTGAGCTAAGGTCACACCATTGCACTCCAGCCTGGGCAACACGAGTGAGACTCCATCTAAAAATAAATAAATAAAAATAAAAAAGGAAATAAAAAGGGTATGGTTTCTATTTTATAGACAACAAACCTGAGACCCAAGTAAATTATGTACCTTATCCAAGGCCACACAACTAATCATGCAGACCTTCAAATACAGGGTTATCTGCCTGTCAAGACTATCAGTATGTGTATATGCCAAAGGAAAGGTGGGAAATACAAATAGATCTACTGTAGACTGCCGGTAGAAAGCCTAGTTCTTGTTTTGCCATAGTTCTCAGGGAGCAGTGAACCTGCTACGTAAATTTTAGTAAGTCTTGCCCCTTTCTAGACGCCCCATTTCTGCATCTGCAAGGTGAAGGTATTGCCGCTGACAAACTCCGAGGCCTCTTCCATCGCTGACACTGGCTTTCACTCTTCTGGCCCCTACACACACTCACAGTGGGTCATCGAGCACTAAGTTTTAGCTTCACACATGTGGCAGCCATTACAGCTTGGCAGGATCCAAATTCTAGCTGCTCACATCTGCATTTGTGCTGATCTGTGCATGGTCAGAAGTTATCTCTGTTAAAAGTCTCATGCTCAATATAACAGGGGAGGAAAAAAATGAAGCAGATGCCCCAAAGCACCAGAATTCCAATGCAGTTGAAACCTCAGCATGATCAGGGCGCTATGACCCTAACTACTCTTTGTCTCATAATCTCACTCGCCAAATAAAGATATTGAGAGCACTAACCTGACAGAAAGAAGTTTGAAGAACAAGAAAAACACTGAGATATGTATAATGTGTTTCGTATGATTTTCTAACATTTTTTAATTCTACCGTAAGGAGCCAGATAAACATGTAGTTAATGGATTATTATATAAAGTGATTCATAATATGTGATCTTGTCCCTCCCTGAACTCCCAGAGTACACATTCTCTGTATTCCTCTGGGGCCCATCTACCATTTTCTACCAGAAATGTCCATGATTTATGAACTTGTATCATTGCTCCTATTTGTTTTCAACGTTATCTCTGGAGGCATTCGCATATTTTGGAGTAAATATGGATTTAAAGCAAGACTTTGTATTTATTAGCTGTAAAACTTTGGGCAAAATTATTCAACCTCTCTGAGCACCTACAAATGGGAAAAACAATTTTCTATTTCATAGGATTATATACAATAATGTATTGAGATGTCTAGCATTTAGCATATTCTGGATTAAAACTGCATTTGAGTGCATGAATGAATGAATGAATGAAGTAGACTAAGAGTTTCAATATTAAAATATCACTTAATAGTTTGAGACACATACACGCCAAGAGTCATGCTACGAAATGAGCCTAACACTCAGAATACAACAAAAGGTGATCTATGGGGAAAATCCAACAGCAAAAGGAAATGTATGTCACTCAAATGTCAACTCATACTTCCCATATAGAAAAAACTTTTGCTTAACTCATGGATGACCTTCAGAGAGCATCTACAAACCTCCTAAACTTGTCGATACCATTTTCTGAAGTTCCGCATATTCCAACTATTTCAAAAATTCATCTGAGTTTCTGTAAATTCCATAATCCTCATGTCTGCCCCAAACACAGGCTCATGTGTATGCACATGCGCACACAAATATACACATGCATACACCAAGAACTACTACTTTGGGCCATGCACAATGGCTCAAACCTGTAATCCCAGCACTTTGGGAGGCCAAGGCAGGAGGACTCCTAAGATCAGGAGTTCAAGACCAGCCTAATTTGGTGAAAACCCGTTTCAACAACAACAACAACAAAAATGCAAAACCTAGCCAGGCATGGTGTCGTGCACTTGTAGTCCCAGCTACGTGGGAGGCTGAGACAGGAGAATTGCTTGAACTCGGGAGGTACAGGTTGCAGTGAACTGAGATTGTGCCACTGCACTCCAGACTGGGCGACAGAGCAAGACTCAGTCTCAAAAATAGAGAACTACTACTTTAGGTAGGTCCCTGGACAGAATGGGACGTCAAATAAAAAAGAAGAAGTAAATTTAATAAAACAAGGCTGAACGCTGCAAGTATGAGTAGTAGAACTTACAATGATGACCATCTCAAATCAGAAAAACAGGCTCTGAATTCAAGACGTGGCTTGGCTGCAAATTCCCTATGGGTCCTTGGGCAAATCTGAAATTCATGAAAATTGGAGTTGTGGTTCATGTGACATCACCTATGCCACCCTCCTCCTCCCATCTCACAGATGGAGAAAGTGCAGCTCAGAAAAAAGGCATTCACTAAACTCATAGCAAATTAATTAGAGCCAGGATTTGAACCTCAGACTTAGCAATGATTTCTACTCTTTGAACTTCAGTACTAGGAGGATCAAGGTAAGTGCTTAGGTCCAGTGGTCTCTAAGTTATCTTCTATCAGATGGACAACAATTACTACACTCTTCTCACTCTTCTCCAGACCTGGAAGTCCCCATGTACATAGGAGTTTCATTTTGGCAATGATTATACTAGCTGTTTCCCAGTTCTAGCCCACTCCCACAAGAATAAGGCAGAAGGGCCTGAAATAAGAGAGAAGGGTCTGAAAGAGTGAGAGAAGCTGCTATTAATACTGTGTAGCGCAGCAACAGGGAATTGCAGGCCTTGAACTAGACTTCATTGCATTGGCTAGGATTTTTCTGCCCTCTTGCTTATTAAATCCCTCATCTGTCTTCTCTCTTTTTTTTTTTTTTTTTTCTGAGACAGAGTTTTTGGTCTTGTTACCCAGGCTGGAGTGCAATGGCGCGATCTTGGCTCACCACAACCTCCTCCTCTTGGGTTCAGGCAATACTCCTGCCTCAGTCTCCTGAATAGCTGGGATTACAGGCACGCGCCACCATGCCCAGCTAATTTTTTGTATTTTTAGTAGAGACGGGGTTTCACCATGTTGACCAGGATGGTCTCGATCTCTTGACCTGGTGATCCACCCGCCTCGGCCTCCCAAAGTGCTGGGATTACAGGCTTGAGCCACCGCGCCCGGCCTGTCTTCTCTTTTTTAATGTTCCCCCACTATGTGCAGTAAACAGCCAGCTAGGAGCTCACTCTCAGATTCCTATAATTCACTGGTTCAGAAAAGGGCAGGAGGCGGGTGGAGGAGAGTGATGATGTCAGTGTCAAATAAGCTCTTACAGGAAGAACTGCAAGGGAATCCACAGTCTTTTAATAAACATGAGAGCAGAAGCCAGCCGGAACCCTCTGTGCCACATCTTCATGAAATTAATAAAGATACCTGGAGTCCATCTGAGTTTTAAGGACATCTCACGTCCTTAAATGCTAAAAATGAAATTGGTTTTCCCTAGAGGATAGGGGAGTTTTAAAAACTCAAAAGAGAAAGGACAGTTTATAGAAGATTTCTCTACTTAAAGAAAGATACAACTAGGGAGTCAGAAGAATTCTAGTCCAAGATCAGTCAACAACACTTAAGACTAATCAGATTCCCTCCCAGTCACCAGAATTTCCATCTCTGAAATGAAAGAATTTGGTTAGATTACGTCACAAAGTCCCCTGTGGCTTTGACATTCTGATCTCCCTTTACAGATCCAATGATTTGCTCTGGAATAATCAAATAATGAAAGAAGCATCCACTTCCTCCTAACAGTCTCAATAGGGGGATGTTTACCAGATACTCTAATATGACCCAGATCAGGGAACAATGTCACAGAGTAAAGGAACATGGGGGAAGATGGCTTTTCTTCCCTAATGAGGAATTGCAAGTTGCTGGGGTAAGGGACTACCAGTGTATAAATGCCCATTCTTATAGTATACAGAATACAAGTCATTAACTGCATTTCTGGTACATAAAAGAAGCAAAAGCTAAGGAAAAGAATAACTGTATTCCCACGGTGGCTGTGTAGTAGAGTCACAGGACTGTCCTGAGATTTTGGAAACATGGTACCAGGAGAGAAAAGCAACTGGCTAGATAGTAAAATTATATATAAGAGAACATTTAACCAGAAGTAATGCCATAATCAACTGGTGCAACTAGGAAAGGTAACTTGCCCAGGTGACACAGCCAGTTGACATTACAGCTGGCATTAGAATAGGATTCTCAGGGCTTCTGGTGCACATAACACACAACATATTGCTTTGCTCCCAAAAACTATGTGATTCTATCCAGGTTACTACAGAAATAATTTCACTTATACCACTGCCTCTACCTCCACTTCAAAAAACAGTAACTGATTAATTTTATTTAAGGCAGACTAGGACTGTTTCCACCGAATTATAATAAACAATTTACTCTGGCAATATAGACAAGCCCATGAGATTTAATTGGGTATCATTCATCCTTGCTAATGAATCACCCTGTGGAAACAGGAATAATCAACCGTCTACAAGAGGCCAGAAGCCTGTTCTCCTTCAAGTACAGATTTTGCCTATTAAAGAACATTAGGCATCAGCTCGAAATAGTCAACAGGGTATACTGTTTCAGATTCCATGGAGTGCAGCTTTAAATAGATTTGGTTTGGAAATGGGACAGAGAACACACCGCAGTCAGTGGATCAACGTTGAGAGCAGAGAAAAACAATGATTACGCTCATTAAGTGGGTACCTGTCGACACATTTACTGTCAAGTCTTGTTATTATTTATTGAAACTGTTATTCTTTCTTCATGACTGCCACTGATACCAACTATTGCCACAAGATTATTTTAAATTTCTACAGCATGCCCTCAGAATAGTTATTTCTCCACCTCCCAAAGGTTACTTGAGAGGTTTCTATCATTCCCTTTCCACCATCCCCACCTCTGAAATATAACGAAAACAGAAAGAGAGAAAATTCATCTTTCTTGAGAGTAATCTTTTTTTTTAACCTTTTAAGGCTTGCTTAAAACTCCTCTTTATAGTTTCAAGATGGGTTTCAGTGGGAACAGAGTTAACTACTTTTCAAAGCTTATTCGATTAATATTTAGCATCAGAGGGAAGGTTAGTGTGATAATTGCAGTTTCTAAATGAACAAGTTAGATCTCTGCCTCACAGAGCCATCAAAAACTATGATAGTAGGTATCTACATTACATTCTTTCCTGATATACGTATCCATAAAAATAAAACATTAGGGAGAAGTTTTTGCAGGGTTATTTTGTGGACTAGGAAAGAAATAAAAGATGCACAAGAGCCATTCTTACATTGTTTGCTACTACATATTTTAAAAACAGTGTTCTCTGTTCCTGTGTTAGTTTGCTGAGAATGATGGCTTCCAAACAACTCTCACTCATAAGTGGGAGTTAAACAATGACAACACATGAACACAGAGAGGGGAACATCACACATAGGGGCTGGTCAGGGGATTGGGGGACAAGGGGAGGAAGAGTATTAGGACAAATATCCAATGCATGTGGGCCTTAAAACCTAGATGATGGGTTGATGGGCACAGCAAACCACCAAGGCACATGTACACCTATGTAACAAACCTGCATATTCTGCACATGTATCACAGAACTTAAAGTAAAATTAAAAATTAATAAATTAAAAATAAAAAGAAAACTTGCTGGGTAAACTAGCTTATACTCCACCTGAAAAAAATAAATAATTAATTAATAAAATAATAACAATGATCTTTTTTTTTTTGTAAGAATGAGAAGAAAATCGAAATAACAAGTGGCTGCTATATCGGACTTAATTATAGAGATTTCATATTCCATACATAACCTGCCTTGTTTGCACATGTGTTCTTATTTTATATATATGATAATAGCTTCCAAATTCATGTAAACCCAACATCTTAATTTCCTCTCGATTCTAAATTTTCTGATTCCTACAAATAACAGGGCAATACCCACCGACTCTATTTTTCTCAAAGGTCTGTGTGACTAAAGCCATGGTTGCAGTTCAAGATCGTGGGTGTAATATACCAAAGGAATTAACAAAATACTCAGCAGAAAACATGTGTATAGTACTTTAAATAAAGATGTTAAATCTTCTACAGAGTTACTATTCTATAGATTGACTACTTCACCTCTTTTTGGCTGACTTCTGAAACATTACATAAAACACAGTAGAGCTTGTTAGGAGGTACAGATAACAGCAGGTTAACTATAGGAGAAAAACTGTATCTGGCAAATTTTACAATCATGATGCTTCCTTTAAAAATTGTTTCTTTCATTGGCCTCCATTTTCATGGCAAACTCAAGAGGAATGTATTCTTCTACCAAAGCCTGATGTCCTTTCCCACTGGTCCCCCAGTAGAGTGGCATTCAGATACAACGGAACCAGGGTTTCAAAAGACTAACTCAATTTCTGTGTTCTTAGGATTTTTTTGTTGCAGTCTTGGATTCTATCTTTTTGAGATTATTTTGTTTGGCAGCTAAGAGACACTGACTGACCCAACTAGAAATACTTGTCCCCTTCAGAGCCAGGTAATACTGGCAGCATAATATAGTGAAAAACACACTTAATCAAGGGCTAGGAAACCAGGTAAAGAGCACTCCTGCCACATACTAGTTGAGGATACAATAAAATAATGGGTAAGAACATTCTACTCTATTGTATTTTATGGACACTTAAAATATACATTAAATCTGAATCTTCTGTGTGGCCCAGATTTTGGGTTTTGGTATTAAACCTTAAGGGCTGTGAATTAAAAGGGAAAACTTAAATCAAAAAGACAAAAATGTAAAGAGTGTTCAGCTCAGTTTCTTGGTCATTTTTCAGTTCCGTTCCTCATAAAGTACCTTTTTGTATTTCTTCTATTGGGAGTAAAATCAGCATTACCGGTTCAGATGCCTATTAGCGTTTCATAAACATGAAGACACTGCTCCTCTCTTACCTCAGATAGCTGGCTCCTGGAATGCACAGTGGACACAAGGTTCAGCCAACTGCAATGCTAGTATCTGCAAATGAAATAAGTGAAAATTACTTCCAGACAATAAGCCTATCTTTATTCATTAACAGTCGCAACCTTTTATATCTACATAGTGGTTTCTTGTTTTACAAAACATTTTCACATTCATTTCACCCCACAGGAACCAGATGAAGAAGCAGGAAGGGATGATTCTATTCACTTCATAGGTGAAGGAACAGAAGCTCAAAGAGGGACAGAAAGGATGAGAAGGGAGCTAACACCATCCTCATGATTAACCTCACAAATACCATATGAAATGAATATTACTGTCCACATCTATAGTTGTAGAAACTGAAGTTCAGAGAAGGTAAGTAATTTGCCCAAGACTATACAGTTTAGTATTTGGCAGAGCACGAACTTGGAGCCAAAGGCTCTGCCTGCTGGTCCAATAATCCTTCCTTTCTACTTTAGTTTTTCCTGGGTTATTGGGCTGAGAAAAGACAAGGATAAATAACAACTCATTGTCTTAATTCACAAGTCTTGGTGGAGAGAGAAAATAAAGTAAAACTAGCCATTTGACTGAAATGAGGAAATGGGAAAAGAACATAGGATTTAAAACCAGTCAGATTTCCTTCTACCAATGGCCTTAGGCAAGCTAAACTCCATGAAAGTCAATTTTTTATATGTAAATGAAGATTATGATATATACTCCATAGCCAAAGCTGCCCTTAAACTTTTTAAATACGATTTCCCTCCATTATTCCATATATATGGTTATAGATAGCAGTGATAACATTTCTTCCCATAAATCCATATTTATATGATCAAAATATTACATTACAAGCACATGAGGCAAGAGAATATCTCTGGCTGGAATATTAATTTCACTTACATTTCCTAATTTTAAAACACCACAATATTTATCTATTGTGGGGTCACTCTCATATGACTCCATCTAACAAGAGACAGCCCAAAAACTTTTCTCTCAAAAGAAAAGGGATCAAGATTTTAAAATCAAATATTCCCTTGACCCCTAAAAAGCAAAACAGATACTGCTTTTGTTGAAAGATCTGCTGGTGAATCACACATCATTTTCAACTTTGTGCCTATAATCATGCCTTGGGTTCAGAGAGTTGGAGTTTTCAACCAGACTCCAAAAACAAAGCAAATTTGTTTTAGTAGAAGGGATAGATTTGTTGAAAAGTATAAGACTTCTAGGAAGTTTTGATAAAATGTCCTGTTTTCACAAAGGGCTCAAATCAGGTTAAGAAAAGAACATGGATACTACACCCCTGAACTTATAATAAAGGTTTATATATATAAAAAAAAAAAAGAGTATGGTTGATCAGATGCCCTTGCCCTGCAAGAAACTTGCCATCTACCACCAAAATGAAAACATTAATCATCTTTTAACATCGTGCTTTTATAGTTTGGAAAAAATCACATGACCATTACGTCTCAAACCATCCCCTTCATAACTCCAATGAGATCTTATTACCCAAATTTTACAAACACAGAAACCAAACTTCAACATTCACATGGTTAACATGAAGTAGATAAAAATGTAACACGGTCTTGATACCGAAATCAGTAAGCACGCTGCTACTGCATGATGTAGCCTCCCAATTGGGAGTGTGCTATTTGAAGAGGATCACTAAATAACCTCAGGAAAGTGAAACTGAGTGCACAACACAGAACATTTGATGTCAAAGCACTAAAGCACACTTAGTTCTAAGTTCTGCTTTACTAACAAGTGAAAGGAGAAGAGTAGGCTTCACATCTGTGGTCTAACCAGAAGGTGATACATTACTAAGCTAGGGCAAAAGGAGTGTTCAATGCAGTGTTACCATGAACACTTTCTCAGATCTCACCAGGAAAGTTTCAAGATGCAACATCTCTGGGCAGTGTTGAAGCCCAGCCATATAAGTAAGTCTGCACCAGTGAGTTTTTGGGATGAGTCTGATACGGTTTGGCTGTGTCCCCAGCAAAAATCTCATCTTGAATTGTAATCACCATAATCCCCGTGAGTCAAGGACGATACCAGATGGAAGTAATCCAATCATGGGGGGAGTTTCTCCCATGCTGTTCTCATGATAGCAAGTGAGTCTCATGAGATCTGATGGTTTTATAAGTGTCTGGCATTTCACTGCTGGCACTCACGCTGTCCTGCCACTCTGTGAAGAAGGTGCTTGCTTCTCCTTTGCTTTTTGCCATGATTATAAGTCTCCTGAGGCCTCCGCAGCAATGTGGAACTCTGATTCAATTAAGCCTCTCTCTTTATAAATTACATGGTCTTGGGCAGTTCTTTACAGCAGCGTGAGAAGAGACCAATACAAATCCTTCACCAGTAAGTCTCACTTTAAGCAATAGGAAAGCTGAAGCCTTTCTAGCTAAGAAGTTCACCAGCCCTCTTCACATGGATTGACTGGCATGTATCCTCAGTAGCTCCTGAATATTTCATAATGCAATGGAGTTTTCCATAATTCCATGCAGAGATCTGGGACAACTGAAAAATCCCACTCTAGACTTTTGGTAATGAAGCCAGTTATCCTTGGCTACCTCTCGGTGTGTTTTACAACTAATTGCTGATGACATGTCTGCGTCATTTGTCAAACCATTCATCCTCTCTCCTCTCAAAAATATGCTCGCCCTCAGAAGCAGTTTTTCAGAAGCAACTATATTTTAGAGGAAAACAGGATGGAATAAATGAAGATAACACAATAAAGAAAGAGAGAGAAGCAAGAAAAATGGCAGGGAGCAAGGAAGAAGCAGAGGAAAATGGAAGTATGTGGGAAATGAAAAAGCGCAGAGATCAGTTGCTAGGGGTTTTTCACAAACCATGGCATTCTTTGAATTTACCACCACATCCCACAGAAAAAGTAAGCAACCCTACGATGGTTATCTTAATATTATGAACAAAAATTCCAAGTGGTATTAAACAAGTATAAAGCTAACTCAAAATACTTAATATCTTGTAAGCACAATAGTACAAATAAGCAATATGACAGTATCTTATAAAAACCCCACTAGGTCAATAAACTGGCACCTCATTAGCCCTGTTGTCCCATATATTCATTCTGAGTAGGGGACATCATATTGAAGAGAATAATGAAATGTGGATTGAGGAACTGGATTCCGGTTTTAGTGCTGTGATTATCAAAACTTTTGATTCAAAGTTGCATAAAATACACATTTTTGTGTTTCTCTTTTCACAGGTCTTGACTATGGTTATCCCAAACCACTGTGAAAAGGCCAAGAATTATTTGGTCATTTTTATAAGTTTCATGTGGCAACAGAGGTAGTAGTAAGAGGATTATTTATACTAACATTTGTTAAAATAAAACAATGTTTTAAACATGGAAGTCTGTCCCCAGAAGTGACTGAAAGGAATCAGATGACAAATATGGACTCTACTCCATTCCCATCATCAAATACCACATACAATTTTAAGTGCACTCTCACCTGCCACCCTAAGATACTTATCAAGAATACAAGAAACTCCATAGCTTATGATTTGGTTGTCTCATTAAAGTAATGTTTGCCAGGATTTAATTGCTTCCCTCTCTGATTTTAATTTCCTCACCTGTCAGCATCTATCAGCAGCACTGAAATCTTCTGACATCTGGTTGATTGTGTTGAAATTAATCAGATTTTTTAACAGTAAATTGCTTTGGCCTAGAGGTAATGCTCAACTTCTTAATGTTATATTTATAAGGGCTCTATCAATGGAATTTATAATCTAGAAATAAAATGAGAGACTTTAGGAATTCTAGGCAGAAATATAAGTAGCTTACAAATCTCTAGCACTGGACTTCTAAAGATAAATACCTTAAGAGTGACATCAGTAGCAGGCCAACTAGAAGACCCTAGCTCTCGTCCCCTTCACAAAGACAGCCACAACAAGAATTAACAACTACACTTTAACAAAAATAACTGAGCTAGGTGCGATGGCTCATGCCTGCAATCCCAGCACTCTGGGAGGCCAAGGTGGGTGGATCACTTGAGCTCTGGAGCTCGAGAACAGCCTGGACAACATAGGGAACCCCCATCGCCATATAGAAAAAAAAACAAAACTATTAAAAACAAAAGAAGAAAAAATAATAACTGAGACAGAGTACCAGACTACAACAGAGAAGTTGCAGAAACCCTGGATAGCAAGAAACTTGGAATGACCACATAGAAATAGAAACAAAACACCTGGTCTTCACCACCCATCACACAAGTGGGATCAGCTGGGAACAGGGAGGAACTTCTCTCTAGGGTCGGAAGGTCAGCAAGAGGAACCCAGCATGCCCCAGCAACACCTTGAACAGCTAGAGACCTCACCCATGGAGTCTCGTGTAGTCCTCACAGAAGCTAAGTCCCAGGTGAGGGACCTGGCTGAAGTCCACATAGTCATGCTCCCTTAAGAAAAGAACAAACACATGGACACAGGGAAGGGAGTACTACACACTGGGGTCTACTAGGGGGAATAGGGGAGGGACAGCGGGGGGGGGGAAGGGGAGGGATAGCCTGGGGAGAAATGCCAAATGTGGGTGAAGGGGAAGACGGCAGCAAAACACACTGCCATGTGTGTACCTATGCAACTATCTTGCATGATCTGCACATGTACCCCAAAACCTAAAATGCAATAAAAATTTAAAAAAAAAAAGAACAGAAAACCAAACATTGCATGTTCTCACTCATAAGTGGGCGTTGAACAATGAGAACACATGGACACAGGGAGAGGAACATCATACACTGGGGTATGTTGGGGGGTTGGGATCTGGGGAGGGATAGCAAGGGGTGGGGAGATTGGGGAGGAATAACATCAGGAGAAATACCTAATGTAGGTGATGGGGGGATGGAGGCAGCAAACCACCATGGCGTGTGTATACCCATGTAACAATCCTGCAAGATCTGCACATGTACCCCAGAACTTAAAGTATAATTGCCAAAAAAAAAAAGAAAGAGTGTTAAGAGCACACATCTTTCCCAATATTAGGGGGAAAGCATTTAGTCTTTCACTATTTAATATGATGTTAACAATTAGATTTTTATACATGTTCTTTATCAAGATGAAGTAATTACTCTCTATTGCTGAGAGTTTTTAATCATCAATATCTGTGGAATTTTGTCAAATTTGCCTTCTGAATATGTTAATATAATTATATAATTTTTCTTCTTTCACCTGTTGATAAATATATACACTCACAATATGTACCCACAATTAAAAATTTAAAAATTTGAAAAAAAAAAAAGAAAAGAACAAACAAGGCCAGCGCAGTGGCTCAAGCCTGTAATCCCAGCACTTTGGGAGGCTGAGGCAGGTGGATCACGAGGTCAAGAGATCAAGACCATCCTGGTCAACATGGTGAAACCCCGTCTCTACTAAAAATACAAAAAATTAGCTGGGCATGGTGGCATGTGCCTGTAATCCCAGCTACTCAGGAGGCTGAGGCAGGAGAATTGCCGGCACCCAGGAGGCGGAGGTTGCGGTGAGCCGAGATCGCGCCATTGCACTCCAGCCTGGGTAACAAGAGCGAAACTCTGTCTCAAAAAAAAGAAAAAGAAAAGAACAATATGCTCTGCCCTCTGTGGCCTCTACAGCTACTGCACTATGCCATCTTGGAATTGGAACTCTGGCTGCAGTGGGTCTTGCTCTGGGAGTGCGTAGCTATAATACTTCTTCATCACTGAGGTTAAGCCACCGTTGAACCACCCAACCCAGTGGCCCAGCATCTCCAAGCCGAGCTGCCAGCAACTGTCCCTCTCTTCCCCATGGGGCCTTGTGAAGGTAGAGTCACTTCATCTACCTTCCTTCCTCCCTTTCAGGCTGGTGCTGAAGCAGCACCCTGACTCCTGGGAAAGCAGTACATTGGCCACTCAGAGCAGTCATGCACCCCATTACTTAACCGAAGTAGCACACTTCATCTCAGGGAAATGGTACCTGAGCTGCCCAGAAAAGTCATGTCCTCCAGGCCTGAGCTGAAGTGGCACATTGCCCCCTGGTGAACTGGTGCCATCGCGCAAATGAGCAGCTGTACATCCCAAGGCTGAGCTGATGTGACAACCCACATCCTAGGAAAAGACAGCAGTGGCTGGACTGATCTGAGACACTCTCCCCTACAGGGCAAACAACTCTAATGTGCTGTTTCCCTGGAGCTGGCCCACCTGCTTAGAGTCAGAGCTGCTAAGATACCCCTCCTTGTAGAGTACAGTCATCACTGTGCTGTGTCCTGCCCCCACTCAGGAAGCAAGTAACAGCTGTGCTTTGCCATGCTGGAGTACTGCTGCTACATGTGGTCTTTAAGAGTCTAAGACACTGATCAAGTCCCAACATCCAAGAGTCAAGACTCACTACTACATGGTGCCTCATTCCCTGGGATCCAAGTTGCCACTGAGTCCTACTGGCTCATGTTGTCGAATCAGGGGCATACCTGCTGTCTGGGTCCAAACATCCCTGCACTCCTTCTTTCCTGAAGTTAAGCCACTCAGAGCTGGGACTAAGCTTGTAGAGTAGTGCCTCAAAATCACAAATCCTGGCCCTGTGGGAAGCCTATAGTCAACCCTAGCACAGAGAGTGAATCTGTAGCCTAAGACCCAAGTGTCACACTAGGTTGGAAAGACCCTGGGCATAAGACTGTGGTTACCTGCACCTAGAACTGAGCAACGCTACACTTGCTTGTAGATCATGTCATATCTGAAACAAAGAATAATCCCCTTGGCTAAGTCTCCCCATTATGAAAAAAATATGAATAGGAGGATGCCAAAGCCCTTGACACTGAAAATATTAACAATCTATGCCACCACCTGCTACTACAGATTTCTACAGCTTAAGCTACTGAGGTGCCCACAGTTATTGCAGACATTGAACATAGCTTTAGAAGCTGCATGGAGACCATACCACTGCATCTATTCAGAAACAAAGTCACCACACCCCTCCCAACTGTAACACTAACCCTAACTGCAAGTGAAAGCCTTTTTTTTTTTTTTTTTTTTTTTTTTTGAGACGGAGTTTCGCTCTTGTTACCCAGGCTGGAGTGCAATGGAGCCATCTCGGCTCACTGCAACCTCCGCTTCCTGGATTCAGGCAATTCTCCTGCCTCAGCCTCCTGAGTAGCTGGAATTACAGGCACGCGCCACCGTGCCCAGCTAATTTTTTGTATTTTTAGTAGAGACGGGGTTCCACCATGTTGACCAGGATGGTCTCGATCTCTTGACCTCGTGATCCACCCGCCTCTGCCTCCCAAAGTGCTGGGATTACAGGCATGAGTCATCGGTGAAAGCCTTTTTTTATGAAAACCACTCTAGAAAGTTTGCATAGAAGAGGTAATTATTCCACTGGAGGCACAGACATTAACTCATGGACACAAGAAACATGGAAAAGCAATAAAATGTGATACCACCAAAGGAACACAGCTCTCTAGTATCTGACTCCAATAAAAAAGAAATCAATAAAATGCCAGAAAGGGAATTCAAAATAATGATCTTAAGGAAACACAATGAGATACAAGAACGTACAGAGAGATAATTTTACTAAATCAGAAAAATAATTCACAATATGAAGAAAAAATTCAACAAAGATAAAAATAAAAATTATCAAATTATTTTTTCTATCTTCAACAAAGACAGAAATAATAAAAATCTATTATCTCAAAGATAAAAAATTTCATGAATGAATTCTTACCCTGATACCAAAACCAGACAAGGACAAACATGTAAAAAGAAAATTATAGGTCAATATCTCTGATGAACATAGATGCAAAAATCCTCAACAAAATACTGGCAAACTCAATCCACAAACACTTAAAGGAGCATTTACTATGATCAAGTGGGATTTATCCTAGAGATACAAGGATAGTTTAACATAGGCAAATCAATAAACGTGATATATTACCTCAACAAAACAAAGTACAAAAACCATGATCATCTCATTAGATGCAGAAGAAGCAGTTCATAAAATTCAACATTCCTTCATGATAAAATACCTCAAGTTAAGTATAAAAGAAATATACCTCAACATAATACACAATTTACATTCAACATACTGAACAGGATAAAACTGAAATGTTTCTCTTAAGCATTGGAACAAGACAATGATACTCACTTTTATTACTTTTATTCAAGATAGTTCTTGAACAGGCACATACGCCAATGGAACAGAATAGAGAACCCAAAAAAAATCCACATATTTACAGTCAACTCATTTTTACCAAAAGTACCAAGAACAATCTCTTTAATAAGTGGTGCTAGGACAACTGGATATCCATATACAGGACATGGAGCCACCATGAGATATCATGTAACCCAAGTAAGAATAGCTATTATCATAGATTAAAAAAAAATTAAAAACACTGACAAAGATGCAACGAAAGGGGAACTTATACACTGTTGGTGGGAAAGTAAGTTAGTACAGCCATTATAGAAAACAGAATAGAGGTCCCTTAAAACATTAAAATCAGAAATATCATAAGATCCAGCAATCCTAAGACTGGGCATATATCCAAAAAAAATCAATTTTTCAAAAAGATAGCTGCATTCCCATGTTTATCGCAGCACTATTTACAACAGCCAAGATAAGGAATCAACCTAAGTGTCCATCAACAGATAAATAGGTAAAGAAAATGTGGTATATAATTACAATGTCATACTATTCAGCCATGAAAAAATGAATGAAATCTGTCATTCACAGTAACATGAATAAGCTTGAAGGACATTATGTTAAATGAAATAAGCCAGGAACAGGAAGTTATATATCATATATCCTTTCTCATATGTGGAAGCTAAAGCAAAATTGATCACATACAGAGTAAAACAGTAATCACCAGAGGTGGAGAAAAGTAGCAGGAGAGGGAGGAGAGCCAAAGGTTGGTTAGTGGATACAAAAGTACACAGGAGGAGTCAGTTCTACAGCACTATAGAATGATTGTAATTACCAAGACTTTATTATATATTTTCAAGGAGCTAGAAGAGTAAATTTAGAATGTTCTCAACACAAAGGAATAATAAATGTTGGAAGCAATGAATATGCTAATTACCTTGATTTGATCATTACACACTGTATACATGTATCAAAATATCACACTGTACCCCATAAATATATATAATTATGTGTTAATTTAAAATAATAAAAGCAAAAAGAGGTAAATATTTTTTAAAAATTTAATCAACAAGTGCTCATTGAGCATATAGTGCTTGCAAACAGGCACTCTGGGTTAAAGAGGAAAAAAACATGACACTGTCTCAGAAAGTCTGGGGAAATAGGTAAGAACTAATTAATTAACCAGAACTCACTTTAACAGAAGTAGCTGACAATCTGGTCACTCAAAAGCTTTGTTTAATATGTTTAATTGTTACCATCTGTATGCATTGTGCTTTCACACAGATAAATAATTTTATTTTTCACTGCAACTCAGCGAGTAAAAATTGATACTGTTATTAGTAATAATAGCTATATTCTCATTTGACAAGTGACAAAACTAAGGTGCAGAGTAGTAAAGGAACTCTTTCCTGGACATGTAGTTATAGGCAGACCTGGTCTTGTGATACAAATAAAATCAGACAACACAGTATGATCACTTTGCAATAGAGAAAAATTCTTTCCAAATTCTCCAAATATGGAGAATTGTTGTGCTGGCATCTATCAGATCAGACACAGTGCTTAAAACGCTCATTTAAGGAAACCCACAATCACCAAGCTTTTCCACAACAAGTAAAGAAAATGATGGATAGAGAAATACTTTGCAATATGTTCTACTATCATGAAATTATTTTTATGTATTACACTGTTATTCTTACTTGGAAATACAGAAAAGTTAATGTAATAATTACATCCCAAGAGTGAGCCTATAACGTCACCACACCTATCTTTATGTTATTCTGCTGATTCTGAAGCTTCCAAATTGAAAAGAAGAAGGAAAAATATGGCATGCATGCAACTGGGTTGGGACGGTGGGGGTGAAGGGTGGGGAACCAAAGATAACACATGGAACCTAGAGGTTGATTCTCACAAGATGGCTTCATAATCACATATAACTAAGCCCTAATATGGGTCTTACCTTTCTACTAGTCTGAGGCCCTACTCAACATTTAGTGTTTCCCCAATTAGAAGCTTCTTGATGCAAAAAAGATTTGATGAAGCAGCCTTTCTTAAAACTACCATAATGCCTAGTTTTATATCTGGATCATTACAATTACCATATTGTTTCATCACTTTTAGTTGATCATGCATCTTGAATAGAGGCCCTTTGTCTAACACAGCTTCTTGAATCCTAACCCCAAGTCTATCTAGCATCTGATCTTTAGTATGTACTCTAAAGAACTTTCAATGAATGAATCAGTGAGCAAATGAACAAAATGTTCTATCCAACTATTACAACACACACCTAGTTCAATGCATGTCATATAAGATGGGATTAGTGTTTGAGAAATTGAAATTAATTGAACATTTAATTTTTTTAAATGTATTGTACAACTAAATGATTTTGAAGTTATTGAGTGATTAAGCAAAGCATTTAGTGAGGAGTTAAGTGACATGCAATGAGCCAGTCATCATTATCCTGTTGGCAGGATGAAGACATGTTTTTCACAGGAAGATTATGAGGCTGAACACATGAGTAGAACTGTAGGCAGCAGCTGAGAAAATTCACGTAGAAGAAAACATATTTGTCAAGAAAATCATGTTAAATTCTAGATATAAAATTTCAAAAGGAAATAAATCTAAATGTGATGGTAATTTTTATAAGAGTATACCCATGATAAAATTTCAAGAGGGAGGGAAAGCGAGAAGGAAAGAAGGAGGGAAGAACTCTTGAAATGATTTTTAAAACCAAGTGCACATGTATAAAAAAGAAGGAACTGCTGCACAGATAAAACACAAAATAACTGATCAAGCTAAAAGTAATATATTTTAGTAACTAAGCTAGCATTTTACATCTTTAATCTTAAAAATATTCTTGGAATTTAGTATTATATTAATTTTGCATCTTGGGAAACCGAGACGTAGAAAGATTATGTAATCTAATCAAGTTCACACATCTTATAAGCACTCAAATTAATATCTCAGCTTTTAGACCCAATATGTATAGTTTATTCATATCACTCCAAGTATCATCAGAGAAAAAAATGTGACCTTTAGGGAGTCCCTTAGAATTGGATGTCGGGACCAAAATCTAGAAAGTGCTGTAGAAATGGGGAAAGCATATGAACCTGGAGACCATCATTCTCAGCAAACTGACACAAGAACAGAAAATGAAATACCGCATGTTCTCACTCATAGGTGGGTGTTGGACAATGAGAACACATGGACACAGGGAGGGGAGCACTACACACTGGGGTCTGTTGGGGGAAATAGGGGAGGGACAGTGGGAGGTGGGGAGCTGGGGAGAGATAGCATGGGGAGAAATGCCAGATATACGTGAAGGGGAGAAAGGCAGCAAATCATGCTGCCATGTGTGTACCTATGCAACAATCTTGCATGTTCTTCACATGTACCCCAAAACCTAAAACGCAATAAAAATAAAGAAAATAAATTTAAAAAAAGAAATGGGGAAAGCATCAAGATGAGCATCCAAAGCCTTCTATGAGATATAGGTAGCAAGAGAACGTCTGAATGAGGAGAGGAGGCAGATGGAGGTATTAAAGCTATCTCTAAGTGTCTAGGGACATGTCATGTGCAAGCAGTATTATACTTTTTCAAATGATGCAATGCTGGAAATATGGTGGTTAAAATAATGGGCAGTCCAGTTTCAGTGTAGTACAAGGAAGAACACTAAACATGAAGCTATCCAGCAGTAGAACAAATTGCCTCACAAAGAGTTGCAAGTGTTCAAGTAGAGGCTACATAGCCATCTATCAGAGAAGATAGATGTGACATCCTGCTGGTGGCAGGGAGTCTGCATTAAAAGATGGGCATTGCAATTCTGGGTCTTGGAGATTTAGCAGCCCAACAGTGGTATATACATACGTAAAAAGGTGAAGAACACTCTCTAAAGAAGAGACCACTGAGCAAAATCTATTCAACACATCCATGGGGCTCCTATGATACACCAAGCATGAGACAGCTGTCTCAAGAAGCTGAGACAAGGAGACAGAAAACAGACATTTTGAAGAGGTCAATCAGCTACTGCTAGGCAATTTGTGAGCCTAATATAAGTGGCTAGGAAAAAAAACAGATAGAAGTCTAAGGAAGAAAGAATAGGAAGACTAAATGATTCCAGTAAAAGTAAGAGCAAAACATATCAGCTTTGTGTGTGTGGCGGGGGGGGGAAGTAAGCCACCAAGGCCTAGGATTCTTTTCATTTTAATTAATTTATTTATTTAGACAGGATCTTGCTCTGTCATCCATGCTGTAATGCAATAACATGATCGTGGCTCACTGCAACCTCTGCCTCTCAGACTCAAGCAATCTTCCCACCTCACTCTCCTGAGTAGCTGGGACTATAGGTGTAGACCACCACATCCAGCTAATTTTTGTATTTTTTGTAGAGACGGGGTTTTATCATGCTGCTGGGATTATAAGCATGAGGCACCATGCCCGGCCAGGCCTAGGATTGAGGAAGAGCTCATTCACAAGGACAACCTGAGGTCTAATCATACTTTGGGGTAGGAAAGAAAGACATAAAAGAAAAATCAGGAAAAAGGTTAATAAAGTATGACTCAAAAAGCTCATAGGTGGGGGAAGGCAACTGAACAATGGATGAGAAGTAGGAAAAATGATATCTTTTACAAAAGAACATCGAATCCATTTCAAAATGAAAGAACAATACCTTTGACAGTTTGCAGGCCTCCTTCCACAGTTTACCAGATTTACTCATATATGTTCACACACAGCATTGCCTGTAAACCTCAGCTCCCCAAAAAGCTACTCTATAACGTAAGAGAGATATTAAAAATAACATGTAATATCTAAGTCTACTTCAGTACTTTTCCAGCATTCTTAATACAGTCTCACAGGCTGACCACTGTTTAGTGAAGAAGCAAATCATATAAAATATCAACATAACCAAAAGCAAAATTGAGAGCAAGTTTTATTGAGCAAACTCTTTCCTGTAGGAAAGAGAAGGAGAAAGGGAGGAAGAAAGAAAAGGATGGAAAGAGAGAGCTTTAACAGAGAATAATTGGAGTGCAGAAGGTACAGTTTCTCCAGTAAGATAACTTATAGTGATATAAAGGATGATAATTGCTTGCACAATTTTCTTTCATGTGACTTTTAACTAGTTTAATTTCGGTAAAGAATGGCATGAGTCCTTCAACTCAAACTCACTGATTCTTTCTTCCCCAAAAGGCTGGAATTCTATCATATTCAGAAAATGAACAGACAACTGCTCCTTTAACTTCCCTTCCCCTGTGTTGGCAAATACAAGATACGTTTTGTTTAAAGAGGCAGGAGTTGTTACTATTGAAAAGCAAGGAGATAGTAGTGGTGAGTAAAGAGTAGGGAAAATATTCCAAAGGTTTAATATTTTTTTAAATAGAATTATTCCCAAGAAGTTAAACAACTATATAAGTTTTATATCCCTAACCCAAAAATCTGAAATTCAAAATGCTCCTAAATCCAAAAGTTTTTAAGCACAGACAGGATACTGAAAGCTCAGTGGACCATTTTGGGTTTTGCATTTTCTGATCAGGGATGTTAATCAGTAAGGTTAGTGAAAACACTTTTGATCCCAAGCATTTCAGGTAAAAGATATATGAACTATATAAATTTGTCAACATCATCTTTGGCAAAGAAGTTTGAAATTCCTTGAGTTACCCTGAAATTCCTGAAACTGTATTGATTTCTGAAATCCTTGCTCATATAAAAGAAAAAAAGAAAGAACAATTCCTGAAACTGGAGCAGGAAATCAAAAAAAGATAAAAAAAGAATTAAATAACAACTAGGTTCTTGTCCCAGCTGTGCCACTAACTTGTGCTACCATCTTAGGCATATCTTTCCACCACCACTGTCCTCTCCTAAAATCTGATGGGGCTGGACCCAACCAGTGGCTGTTAATATGTGATTAACACATGTGGAGGAGTCCCTCAGACCTTTCCAAGGGTCCAAAAGTTCACAGCAATTTTCATAATCAAACTAAATGTAACAAGCCATTTTCCAAATCAAAATGTAAAGACCATTGACACTATAAAGAAACTGCATCAAGTAAAGGGCAAATTAACCTCTAGCATCATAATGACAGGATCAAATTCACACCTAACAATATTAACCTTAAATGTAAATGGGTTACATGTCCCAATTAAAAGACACAGACTGGGAAATTGGATAAAGAGTCAAGAGCCACTGGTATGCTGTATTCAGGAGACTCATCTCACATACAAAGAAACACATAGGCTTGAAATAGGAAGATTTACCAAGCAAATGGAAAGCAAAAAAAAAAAAAGCAAAGGCTGCAATCCTAGACTCTGATAAAACGGACTTTAAACCAACAAAGGTCAAAAAAGAAAAAGGCATTACATAATCATAAGTGGATCAATGCAACAAGAAGATCTATCTTAAATACACATGTACCCAATATAGGAGCACCCAGATTCATAAAGCAAGTTCTTGAAGACCTACAAAGAGACTTAGACTCCCACACAATAATAGTGGGAGACTTTAACACCCCACTGTCAATATTAGAATGATCAATGAGATAGAAAATTAACAAGGATACTCAAGACTTTAACTCAGCACTGGACCAAGCACACCTAATAGACACCTACAGAACTCATCACCTCAAATCAAAAAATATACATTCTTCTCAACCCCATATGGCACTTATTCTAAAATTGACCACATAATTGGAAGTAAAACACTCCTCAGCAAATACAAAAGAATGGAAATCATAACAAACAGTCTCTCGGACTACAGTGCAATCAAATTAGAACTCAAAATGGCACAACTACATGGAAACTGAACAACCTGCTCCTGAATGACTACTGGGTAAATAACTAAATTAAGGCAGAAATAAATAAGTTCTTTGAAATCAATGAAAACAAAGACAAAACGTACCAGAATCCCTGGAACATAGCTAAAGCAGTTTTAGATGGAAATTTATAGCACTAAATGCCCACAGGAGAAAGAAGGAAAGATCTAAAATCAACACCCTAACATCACAATTAAAAGAACTAGAGAAGCAAGAGCAAAAAAATTTGAAAGCTAGCAAAAGGCAAGAAATAAATAAGATCAGTGCAGAACAGAAGGAGATAGAAACACAAAAAAAACCTTAAAAAAATGAATCCAGAAGCTTGGCTTTTGAAAAGATTAACAAAATAGACCACTAGCCAGACTAATAAAGAAGAAAAGAGAGAAGAATCAAATAGACATAATAAAACATGATAAAGGGGAGATCACCACTGATCCCACAGAAACACAAACTACCATCAGAGAATACTATAAACACCTCTATGCTAATAAAATAGAAAATTTAGAAGAAATGGATAAATTCCTACATACATACATCCTCCCAACACTAAATCAGGAAGAAGCAGAATTCCTGCATAGACCAATAATAAGTTCTAAAATTGAAGCAGTAATTAATAGCCTACCAACCAAAAAAAGCCCAGGACCAGACAGATTCACAGCTAAATTCTACCAGAGGTACAGAGAGGAGCTGGTACCATTCCTTCTGAAACTATTCCAAAGAATACAAAAAGAAGGATTTCTCCCAAACTCATTTTATGAGGCCAGCATCATCCTGATACCAAAACCTGGGAGAGACACAACAACAACAACAAAAATTTCAGGCCAATATCCCTAATGAACATCGATGTGAAAATCCTTAATAAAATAGTGGCAAACTGAATCCAGCAGCACATCAAAAAGCTGATCTACCACTATCAAGTTGGCTTCATCCCTGGGAGGTAAGGCTGGTCCAACATACACAATCGATAAATGTAATCCATCACATAAACAGAACCAATGACAAAAACCAAATGATTATCTCAGTAGATGCAGAGAAGGCCTTTGATAAAATTCAACACCCTTCCAGGCTAAAAACACTAAATAAACTAGGTATTGATGGAACAGATCTCAAAATAATAACAGCTATTTCTGACAAACCCACAGCCAATATCATACTGAATAGTGAAAAGCTGGAGGCATTCCCTTTGAAAACCAGCATCACACAAGGATAGCCTCTCTCATCACTCCTATTCAACACAGTATTGGAAGCTCTGGCCAGGCCAATTGGGCAAGAGAAAGAAATAAAGGGGCTTCAAATAGGAAGAGAGGAAGTCAAGTTATGTCTCTTTGCAGATGACATGATTGTATATTTAGAAAACTGTATTGTTGCAACCCAAAAACTTCAGCAACTTCTCAAGAAACTAACCAATGTGCAAAAATCACAAGCATTCCTATACGCCAATTATAGACAAATGGAAAGCAAAACCATTAATGAACTCCCATTTACAACTGGTACAATGAGAACAAAATACTAGGAATACAACTTACAAGAGATGTGAATGACCCCTTCAAGAAGAACTACAAACCACTGCTCAAGGAAATAAGAGAGGACATAAACAAATGGAAAAACACTCCATGCTCATGAATGGGAAGAATCAATATCATGAAGATGGCCATACTGACTAAAGTAATTTATAGATTCAATGCTATTCCCATCAAGCTACCATTGACTTTCTTCACAGAATTAGAGAAAACTGCCTTAAATTTCATATGGAATCAAAAAAGAGCCTGTATAGCCAAGACAATTGCAAGCATGAAGAACAAAGCTGGAAGCATAACACTACCTGACTTCAAAGTACTCTACAAGTCTACAGTAACAAAAGCAGCATGGTACTGGTACCAAAACAGATATATAGATCAAGGGAACAGAACATAGGCCTCAAAAGTAATGCCACACATCTACAACCATCTGATCTTTGACAAACCTGAAAAAAAAACAAGCAATGGGAAAGAATTCCCTATTTTATAAATGGTATTGGTAAAACTGGCTAGCCATATGTAGAAAACTGAAACTGGACCACTTCCTTATACCTTATACAAAAATTAACTCAAGATGAATTAAAGACTTAAACATAAGACCCAAAACCATAAAAACCCTAGAAGAAAACCTAGGCAATACCATTCAGGACATAGGCATGGGCAAAGACTTCATAACTAAAACACCAAAAGCAATGGTGACAAAAGCCAAAATTGACAAATGGGATCTGATTAAACTAAAGAGCTTCTGCACAGCAAAAGAAACTATCATCAGAGTGAACAGGCAACCTACAGAAAGAAAGAAAATTTTTGCAATCTATTCAGAATCTACAAGGAACTTAAGCAAATTTACAAGAAAAAAAATCCCTATATTAAAATGGGTGAAGGACATGAACAGACACTTCTCAAAAGAAGGCATTTATGCGGCCATTGAACATATGAAAAAAAATTCATCATCACTGGTCGTTAGAAAAATGCAAATCAAAATCACAATGAGACACCATCTCACACAAGTTAGAATGGCAATCATTAAAAAGTCAGGAAAAACAGATGCTATAGAGAATGTGAAGAAATAAGAATGCTTTTACACTGTTGGTGAAAGTATAAATTAGTTCAACCATTGTGGAAGACAGTGTGGCAATTCCTCAAGAATCTACGACCACATATACCATTTGACCCAGCAATCCCATTACTGGGATTATAAATAATTCTACTAGAAAGACACATGCACATGTATGTTTACTGCAGCTCTATTCACAATGACAAAGACTTTGGACCAACCCACATGCCCATCAATTTTAGACTGGATAAAGAAAATGTGGCACATATATACCTTGGAAGAAATACTGTGCAGCCATAAAAAAGAATGAATTAATGTTCTTTGCGGAGACATGGATGAAGCTGGAAACCATCATTCTCAGCAAACTAACACAGGAACAGAACACCAAACACATGTTCTCACTCACAAGTAGGAGTTGTACAATGAGAACATAAGAGCACAGGGAGGTGAACATCACATACTGGGGCCTGTTGAGGGGTTAGGAACTAGGGGAGGGATGGCATTAGGAGAAATGCCTAATGTAGATGGTGGGTTGATGGGTGCAGCAAACCACCGTGGCACACGTATACCTATGTAACAAACCCACACATTCTGCACATGTATCCCAAAATGTTCAATATAATGAAAATAAATAAATAAGCCATTTTTACCACATTTAAATTTACACTAATGGTACAAAAATAATAGTGGGTAAAAAAACTATTGGAGTCTTAAGGTAAATCTAGGCAGCAGTTTTACCACAAGGCACTTACAATAAGTGGGACAATGAGGCAGTTTCACATAAGACTCTCTTTAATGCACTGAAAATTATCAATTTTATTAAATCTCAATCCCTGAGTACAGTCTGACTAGGTTTTACCAAAGAAACTACATCACATAAAATATTAGCATAATCAAAATGTATAAATATTTTCAATATTCTTGAGTATACATCTTTTCTACATTCTCTGTGACCTCTGGGAAGTACCCATGAAACACCTGCTGAAAACCAAACTAGAATGATTGTCTCTAAGAAACACACTCTGTCACCATTTAAGTTGAGAGCTGCTAACTAAACACTTTTTTCATGGAACTTTTTTTTTTTAAGATGGAGTCACACACTGTCACCTAGGCTGTAGTGCAATGGTGTGATTTCAGCTCACTGCAACCTCCTTCTCCCAGGTTCAAGCAATTCTCCTGCCTCAGCATTCCAAGTAGCTGGGATTCCAGGTGCCTGTCAACACACCCGGCTAACTTTTTGTATTTTTAGTAGAGACAGGGTTTCACTATGTTGGCCAGACTGTTCTCGAACTCCTGACCTCATGATGTGTCCACCTCACCCTCCTAAAGTGCCGGGATGACAAGTGTGAGCCACCGCGCCCAGACAGAACATCACTTGTATTTGAAACAATGACCGACAAACTATGGTTCTTTAAATGTAGGTTTTGCTAGACATTTTCTTAAAAATAAAGCAAGAGAGCTTATCGTTTCAAGGAAAACAACTAATAGTATTTGCAGCCAATAATAAAATTCATGTTTTCAAGAAAAACCCAAAATTTTGAAAACCTTTCATCTAGTACTGTGCACTTAACACCTTTCTAATATTTCAAATATTTTTTGATGAAATGAGCAGTGATATTAATGAAGCTGACTTGTCATATTATAGAATAAAATGTATCAGCATTTGCAAGAACTGAATAACTCAGTGAATCCATACTTTCTAAATGACCAATGCATGATCTTACAAAATCATAGGAGACTCAATCAAAGTGAAAATTCAACCATTGAATTTTAATATTAAAAAGGTCATTAATATAATTTCAGATTCCACATTGAAAGTAACCTATAAGAAAATACTAACTTTTGGTCACGTCAAAACTGTCAAGTTTGGTATAGTATCAAAGAAGAAAATCCACAATTACTTACTTTTTAATCCTTTCTTTTTCAATTAGATAGCTGTGAGAGGCTAGATTTTCTTCATAAACATCAATTAAAACAATATTTCACAATAAAGTAAATGCAGAATTCAGCTACCATTTTTCTCACTATTTCACAAATATATTGATTTTTCTACAAATATTTTCATTAAAATTCTAGTTTCATTTCTCACTTTTTTTAATATGGTAAATATCATTACACATAATGAACACAAATAAAAACTCATTTTTAAGAGCGTAAAGGAGTTCAGAGGTGAAACCACTGAACTAGACAGGACTTACGATCCCTCCCTGCCTAGCACTAATCTCCTTTGGTTCTAAACCATTAGGAAAGATAAAGAGTAGATCCCCTCTACTCTCAGTTGCTGCTACCTGTTTATCTTTATATAACTGCTACTTCCTTGAGCCTCGGAAAACGCAGAAACATCTGTATAACATTCCAAACAAGAAGCAATTGGTTGGTAAAAACAGATTCACTGTGTACCTTCCATGGGACAGACACTGGTTACTAGGGCACGTGGATCGGAATTCAGACTCCCCTACTACTCAAGTTACACTCTTCAAAATACAGTATTTTGAAAAAACTGTTTTTTTAGGCCGGGCGCGGTGGCTCAAGCCTGTAATCCCAGCACTTTGTGAGGCCGAGACGGGTGGATCACGAGGTCGAGAGATCAAGACCATCCTGGTCAACATGGTGAAACCCCGTCTCTACTAAAAATACAAAAAATTAGCTGGGCATGGTGGTGCGTGCCTGTAATCCCAGCTACTCAGGAGGCTGAGGCAGGAGAATTGCCTGAACCCAGGAGGCGGAGGTTGCCGTGAGCCGAGATCGCGCCATTGCACTCCAGCCTGGGTAACAAGAGCGAAACTCCGTCTCAAAAAAAAAAAAAAACTGTTTCTTTAACGTAAAATAAGAATACAATGGGAATTACTTCATAAGTTTATTGTGTAGATCCAATATATATTTTTTTTTCACGTGTAAATCCAATATAACGATCCATTAAGGAGCTTACTATACACAGTGCCCACCATAGAGTTAACACTCCATGAATCTTACAGACTGGTATTATAACTAAGATGTCTCTTACTAAAAAAGACTGTGGGCAATGTTCATCAAAGAGATAATGATAGTCTAACCCTATGTTATTAGGGGCTCAAAACCTATCCCAGTTGCAGACTCATTCAGTGAGATACAAATAGAGAAGTGAAAGTATCCAGGAGTACTGGCTTCTCACCTCAAGAGCAGAAGAATCAGTCTTTGGCCAGGAATGAAATCAGCATTGTAATCATGACACAGCCACTACATAAATTCCTAAAGTTTATGTGGTCAAACGAGTTGATACCCAACATGATTCTCAGCACTGTATTGACAAAACAGAGGATGACAAGAAAATAAGAATTTAATCTAAGTTCTTAATTAAAGAGAAGAGTTTCATTTTTCCTTCGTTTGGGCAAAAAGTCATGTTTATTGTGTCTCTTCATTTAAAATCCAAAAGAATTGAGATTGAGGAAAAATAAGAATGCTTATCAAACCAAGGTCAGACCCAAAAAAGAGGATGCCCTCATAACACTAAGAAGAGAATACAAACAGGAAAGAGGGGAGGATCTCCATTATATATTCTTTTAAATTAGAAATATAATTCTGAAGAGCAGACATGTACAAACCTACAACATCTTGATAACTCTATAAAGAAATTAATCATTAAACTAATTATATTAGTGAGGACCAATTTCACTTTCAATAGGAAAAGCATCATGTCACCTTTATTTCACTTTATTCCATCAACTTCAAGTACAACCACTTTAACTGTCAGTACCTGACTACTCTGATAAGACTCGTAACTATGGATTTAATAGAATAATGTAAGTTATACTTTCAGAATAATGTATAGAACCGATCATGCCCCCTTAACAGCACTTGGATCTTCAATCAGGAAATTCAATTTTAGCTGCAAAACTATGTTTTGGCAAAAGTGCAATTGAACTCAGTGTACTTGTCACATTTCTAAATATACTCCGGTCACCATGACAACAAGAGAGACTGATGGATTGCTTAAAAGAGTACGGTATATTTAATTGTCAGCATTTTAAACTGACTCAGAAAAATGCTGTGTGATAGGTCTACTCACCATGGTTACTGCTGGCTGAGTCCATAATAATAAAAGGTTCACATACGCACATCACCAGCGTGCGCACAAAGAACGTAAAAGTCGGAAGACCTGGTATTTCCAACCACATTAAATGCTAAAGTTAAGGCTTTAGAATGACTCGTTATCACCAAGGTGCCCCTCAAGAACCTCTCCCCACAAATGGTCAGATGAATCCCAGGATCTGTGTCTATACACAGGGCCACTAGAGCCAAACCTAAATCAGATTCCAACAGCTGCTTCCTTCTCGGATTAAAGATAAGAAAAAGTCAAGGGTATTTTCTCCTGAGATATATCTGGGAAAAAAGAAAGAAAGAGACTCTTCGTTTTTTCTTTTCATGTAGATCTACTCCCAGATGATACAATCTTCTGAGATCCATGAATTTCCTGAATAAACACTTCCTGGGGAAAAAAATCCCTATGCCAGAGAATCTTCTACAGGTGAAGATACAGATGCAACAAACATGGACCCTGCTCTCAAGAAGCCAATACGTTAACAAGAGGAAGACAGGTATAAATATATAATCAGTTAAATAGAAGGAAATAATCGCAATAAAATTATCTATTAAATTATTTAATTTACTATACACCGTGCCTACTATACAGCAAGCACTCACCAGATCCTTACCATTATTATTACTAAAATATTTCTCACAAAACAGTTTGCAACGTACATAAAGAAAACAAAAGCATGCTAATCATGCTTTTAGAGAACGATCCATGCTGTGTAGATTATAAAGCAAGATAGTGAGAGAAAAATGATGGGGCATGGGGATGTGAGCTACTTTAGCTAAAGACGAGGGAAGATGTAGGTAAGGAGATAACATTTGAGCTAATGATCCCAAGCCAGTTTTGCCCAGAAACAGAGAAAGATCAAGTGGGGAAAAGCTTGTCTTATACACGGGGCAGAAGGAAGGTTAGTATGTCTACAGATTACTGCGTAAAGTGATGAGTGGTATGAAGAATGGAGAGAATGGAGAGCCATCTCACAGGGCTTTGCCGTCCATGAAAAGGTCTTTCAAACAATTCTACAGATGCTCCTTGATTTCTATGGTGTTAGTTACATCCAGATAAACTCAATATAAAGTGGATATATTGTAAATCAAACCATCATAAGTCAGGAACCTTCTACAGGTAGCACAGAAGCCACTGTATGGTTTAAGGGGAGGCGTGTGATATGATCCAACCAACAATTTTGGAAGATCTCTCCAGATGATGTAGAGAAAGGCCACAAGGGGAAACCATATATGTAGAAGACAATTTCAGAGGCTATTGCCATAGTCAAGGCAATGGATGGTGATTTTAATCTAGGTAGATCCAAAATAAGTAATGATGGCATTCAGAGTCAGGAAATATCCTGGAGGCAGAACAAACGCACACTGGCCAAGCATGTACTCTGAGCAAGAGAGTTAAATGAGTTATAGAGAGGTCCTACAACACAGGAGTGAAAGTGCCTCGTGCTTCAGAAGATCTCGAGATGACGCATTTCAGTTGATGCTGCTGCTCTGTGAATGATACTTTGAGAACAAAGGCTCTAGGAGAGCCAGGAGACAGGAACAACAGTGGAGCAGGAGTATGAAAGATTGGCTTACGGTAATAATAGGAGGAATATAGAAAGGAAGAAACATTCAAGAGATGTGGCAAAAAAGAAACTGCCCAAGACTTGAGGGCAAATAATCTATGAGTGGAAATAAAAAAGAAATTGGTGGAATTGCCTCTAAGCTTTCTCAAATGACATTGCTCATTATATCGATAGAAATACATAGTTTCTATCTATCTAGTGTGAACCAGTTTTCCAACTAACATTTACGTTTCCATGCCCTATCCCTGTAAAATAAGGCTAGGTAAATTATTGTGGTTATAGATAATAAAAACAACAATGTCAATCGTTTACTGAGAGTTTATTCTGTGTCAACCACAATGCAACATGTACTATCATCAAATCTGATGGTAACTCTATTCCTACCTAAGAAAATGACAAACTGATGATCAGAGTTATTATATAGCTCACCTAGAATCATTCCTGCTTCAGCTGGATTCAATATTAGAAAAAAACCCTAAAATGTATGACCTCTACTTCCATTCTGCCTAACAAGCTGAATCCATAGGAGTATAAGACGGCCACTTGGGGCATTCATCCTCAAAGTCAGAGTTCCTTTTTAATCTGACTAAACTTCAGGACCACAACTGGTAAATGTTGATCCGTAGACTCAGGCAACATAGCAATAAGTACCCAACGTCGGGTGCCCCATCCATAGAAGAACCACGACTTATTTCATTTCCACACAAGAAGAATGCAACCTGAACATTTCAGGGTTGCTGTTCTCATGCTCAGTCTCCACACTCACACGCTAGCGCTTTTCCACGGCCCTCTCTGTTTACCCTCTTGACTTCATTCTGCTATTGCTTTGCAAAGTTTTCATTGCAAAGAGGCCCTCATCTCTGAAGATGCATGATGAACGGCAGTAGATATTGACAAGTAAGAAAGGTTAGCTTAGATATTTCCCCAGCCCAGGAAGTGGGTAAGAAATGAGCCACAAGATCTTCCTTCTAGTTACCCACACTGTGCTTTCCCAAGATGATTCACAGATATGGCTCCACCAATTTGACAAAGGGGATTGTCTTCAGAAAGATGAAAGCATGTTTTTATGCCTGCTTTCTCTCTTTTCTTTATTTGTTCTTCTCTAGTAATAACAATTAATTGTGCTGTGCGGGCAGTACAGGCATGAATCTACCGGGAAGCCAGCACAAATCCATCAAGTGCTTTTAGTCCAAGCTTTTTAGAAGCAATTGCTTACCACATTTTCACATTCTTTTTCTCATAGCTAGAATTAGAGTGGATTTTACCACACAATCACTCTAATGCCCTTTTCTTCCACCTCTAAAGTGAAGAGAGAAGATGACTATTGGTCCATCACCAGCAAAACTGTAAGACATACATGAGAAAACCAATTCATTTAGTGTTTACAAAGTATTGGCTCCTGAGATAGGTATCCCACATACATTAACATATCACAACTCCACGAAGCAGATATCGTCTGTGTTGAACAGATGAAGAAATTAATGCTCAGAGATGATAAGTTACTTGCATAGAGTGAGAAAACTAGAAAATAGCAGAGCCAGGAAGTAAACACAGGTCTGACTCCAAGGCCAGTACTTCTCCCATCACTATAGCTGTCCAGCACACTTCCAAGAGCACTCACAACTTTTCATTCTCTACTACAAGAGAATCAACACTGCAAATATTACTTAAAAATCAAGCTGTATATAACCAAAAGGCCTCTTTTAAGAGGTCTTTTATAGGAATAGTGAACAACTAAGCCCTCATAGATTCTATAAGGGTTGCCTCTGACCAAGCAAACATGTTCCTGAGGAATCAGTCAGCATCTCCTCCATGCCTAACCAGGAATCTTGGAGACTCTTGAATTTCCCAGCTCAGGGCTCTGAGAAAATGACATCACATAAAGCCTGCTCCCTCACCCAATACCAGGGCATGCAGTGAAGAAGGACGAATATGGGGAAGGGACATAATGGAAGTCTAAGGCCCTGTTAGTCATGTGTTCACAGAGGCTCTGGTTCACAATGAAACATAATAAAATAAAATCACCCAGTGAAAAGTATATACAGTCCAAGCTTAAACTTACCTTTTCATTATTATCCTCACATCCTCCGCAGAGTAGACAAATGTTGGAAAGGATCAAGTTGTAGGAAAAATAAGAATTATTCAGTCCTTAGGCCCTTAGATACAATATCTGACCAAAAGGTGGGGATTTGTATATGTAAGCAGCATCCTTTTCTGTCTCCCTTTACCTAGAGAGTGGTGAGGTTAAGCATTTTGAAAAGATTCCTTACCATAAGCTGACTGACAGGGATACCTGATGAGTACTGTAATTAAATAAATAGGTACATAAATACTGGGATCAATGTTCTTCATTTTTGCTGGCTATCTTAAGAAAACAGGATGCCTTATAAAGGTATTTCACTCTTCCAACTATAAATACAAGGTAGCTCCACAAATTTTTCTCTATTTAAAGTAATTTTGGTTTTCAACAAATGCCAGTTAACCATCTTCTATGTTTTAGTGTGTGGTTTGGGGGGGAAAGGGATGGTAGAAAAAGACCCAATCCCTATTTTCAAAGAGCTCAAAGGCTGGTACCTAAGGCCAAGCACAAAATGTTGTGATTTTTTTTTTTTAAGTCAGCAAGTTATGTTCTCAATTATGAAAATACCAAATGTCAGAGTCTTCTCCAGCCCAAGCAATAATATTAAATGAGCCAATTCTTCTGAATTAGACTTTTTAAAATGAAAATTATGACTGTTGAAGCTTCTCCTTTTAATGCCAATATTATTAGAACTCAGGGGAGAACACAAGGTCAATTGACTCTGCTCCATGGTCTTCCCAGGCTCTAAGCCAGCACTATCCAACAGAATTATCACAGGAGCCACATACACCAACTGAAATTTTCTTGTAGCCACATTTGAAAAGGATAGTTGAAAAAAATTATTTTACAAATGTATCCAAAATATTATTTTTTAACATGCGGCACTAGCCACATTTCAAGTGCTGAATGGCCACATGTGGTTAGCGGCTGCCATATTGTACAGCACATCTCCGACCTCTCCTCAACCTTCAACTCCCAGTTTGAGAATAGAGCAAAACATCTACTGGAGACAAGGAGCCAAGTTCTATCACATTGATTGAGATACAAGTACTCCCACCAGCAGACACAGCGCTCCCAATATTGCAAAGAGTTTCTCTCAACCTTATATCTCAAGAGCAAGAGATTGCAGGACACTGTGATTGCAAACGTCAGAGGGGGAAACGGCTCCATCTTATATGTCAGGATGAGGAAAATCAAGAATGACCAAAGATTACTACCAAAAATATGACAGTTTAATCACACTAGCCACTGGGATACCTTTTCTCCTGGCATCATCACGCACAGGACTTGAGATTCTACCCTCAAACATTTTGTGGCTTGAAACAAGCTTTTGTTTTTTCTAGGTCTAGTCACTAATACTTCCTCTTCCAATTCTCTGTGCATCCTCTGAGAAGAGCACTGAGAAGGTAAACATTTAGTGAGTACAATGCATCAATGCATGAAGCTACTGAAAGAAAGAGATGAAAAGCTGTTGCCTTCTCCATCACTTCTAGTCTTGGTCCACGGATAAGGAAAATTCTATGTCCATGTCAAATGAAAATGAATTCTTTCTCCAACATTTTCCTGTCCTGAACAGTGAATGGCTGATATCCACTAAGCCATATTTGCAAGGGGAAGGATTAGTTGGAAGGATGGGTGAGTTCCACTTCTTACTCCTTCCTGCTTTCCCGAGTGTTTTCCTTTCTATTGGAGATGTGGTTTCTGAGGCAGGCCCCAATCCGTGTGTTGTTTACTGGATAAGCATATACAAAAGCAGCACTGTGGCTGAGCTCACCACTGAAGGGGTCCCAGAGCTGAGACTGGAGGGTAGGCTCTAGCAAGTCCCAACAATGGCCTTCAAGTCCTAACTGAATTTTCTTTTCTTTTCTTTTCTTTTTTTTTCTTTTCTTTTTTTTTTTTTTTTGTACTTCGGGCTCTGGGATACATGTACACATCCTGTAGGATTGTTGCATAGGTATATACATGCCATGGTGGTCTGCTGTCTCCATCCATTCCCCTACCCCGCCCCCAGTTGCCTACATCAGGCATTTCTCCCACTGTCCCTCCCCTCCCCTCCTCTCTACCCCTTACTGCCGAGCCCAGTGAGTGCTGTTCCCTTCCCCATGCCAAAGTGTTCTCATTGTTCATCACCCACCTATGAGTGAGAACATGCAGTGTTTGGTTTTCTGTTCTTGTGTCAGTTTGCTGAGAATGATGGTTTCTAGATTCATCCACGTCTCTACAAAGGACACGAACTCATCATTTTTTATGGCTGCATAGAGAATTTCACTTTGTTGCCCAGGCTGGAGTGCAGTGGCATGGTCTCGGCTCATTGCAACTCTGCCTCCTGTGTTCAAGTAATTCTCATGACTCAGCGTCCCGTGCAGCTGGGATTACAGGCACCCACCATGCCCAGCTGATTTTTTTTTTTTTTTTTTTTTTTTTTTTAGTAGAGACGGGTTTTCACTGTGTTGCCCAAGCTGGTCTTGAACTCCTGGGCTCAGACAATCTGCCCATCTTGGCCTTTCAAAGTGCTAGAATTACAGGCATGAGCCACCATGCCCAGCCCCAAATTTTCTAATTGAACTTTGAGATCCATGTGATTTGAGAGTTTTGGCTTTCCATTATCAAGAAGTTAATAGTTTAAAGACCAGTAAATAATTATTACCATTAATTTAAAAGGCATTGGAGTGTTTACAGTCCCAGACAACTGGTCTTCTATTACAACATAAAATAAAACAAAAGTGGCCACCATCACAGTTAACATCACCAGTAATAACTCACATTAACATCATGTACTCTGTGATATGAAGCAATGGGAAGCATACTTCACCTCTGTGGTGATCTTCCCAGAAACCTAAAACCCCAGTCTAATCATGAAAGGATCAGTCAGGCTCAAATTGTGAGGCATTCGTTCTATAATATACCTGACCATTACACGAAAAAAGTGTCAAAGTTCTAAAAACAGGGAGAGGCTGAGAAACGGCCACAGTCAGGGGGAGACAAAGAAGACAAGATGACTAAATGCACAGCAGTGTCCTAAACCAGGTCCGGGAAAAAACAAAAGGCATTCGTGGACAAACTGGAAAACTGCCAGTAAAAGATATTATCATTTCATTGATCATGTTACATCAATGATAATTTCTTTGCTTAAATATGCTTTGGTTACATAAGATGTTAATATCAGAGAAAGCTGAGTGAAGGATACACAGGAACTCTTTGTTCCTGATGGAGTTTTGATTTAGCTGGAAGCAGTTTAAGGGTTTCTAGATTCATCCATGTCTCTACAAAGGACATAAACTTATCATTTTTTATGGCTGCATAGAGAATTTCACTTTGTTGCCCAGGCTGGAGTGCAGTGGCATGGTCTAACTAGATTTTTTTTTTTTTTTTTTTTTTGTATTTTAGTAGAGATGGGTTTGTAGAGACTAACTAGACGGGTTTAGTAGAGACGGGTTAGAGAGACTAACTAGACCAACTGTACTAGGGGGATGAACACCCTTAAACATCTGTGTTTAAGGGTGTTGGTCTAGCTAGACCAACAGTATTGGGGGGATGAACTCCCTTAAACACAGTACTGGGGGATGAACACCCTTAAACTACTTCTAGCTAAATCAAAACTCCATCATGAGAAGAGCTGACAACGATGAACTACAATACAAGATATTAAAGTGCAGTCCTGGGTCTTACTGTTACTATAAACTAATCACATTCTAAATGCATTTGATTAGTTAAAAGGCTCAATGGGAGCAAGAAAAGTGATTAAACAAGTATTTTTAAAGTATATAAATAAAACGAATGAATGTATAGGATGAGAAAGAACAACTGTGCCAAGTGAGGAACTGATAATTGAAAAATCCACATTTTTGTTAACTGTTGAAAAATTTCATTTTATAATCTGTACTGGCATTATATAGAGAATCCTCTTCCCAAACCACCGTTGGAGGTTTCAAAGGCTATACTGGCCTTGTTTTGCTGAAAGAAAGTCTGTCCCCATCTGTGTTCCTGAGAAGAAAAGACGTTTAGCCAACACATTCACAGGAGTTTGTGGAGATTCCGCATCTCGACTTTCTAACCCTTATCTCAAGTGTCTGTGAAACTATA
Source organism: Callithrix jacchus (assembly GCF_049354715.1). Lineage (NCBI taxonomy): Eukaryota > Metazoa > Chordata > Mammalia > Primates > Cebidae > Callithrix > Callithrix jacchus. The sequence goes on along the minus strand of NC_133516.1, from coordinate 17,301,209 downwards.
TAACCTAACCTGAGAAAAATCCTTTCCAAAGAATCATAATTCTTTTGTAATTTTTTCCCCTCAAAAGTTAGTTTTTCTTCCTCACAGTTTACTTGATTCACCAAACAACCAAAGTCAAAAGATTCACCAAACCAACCAAATTCCACCATCTTCTCCATATATAAGTAGGTACAAATGTAAGTAGGTGGTTAGATAGATGGAAGGAAGGAAGACAGGCAAGCTAAAATTATGTGAGCCGAGTTCACAAACTCAAGTCTTCTACTAAGTAAAAAGGACTTTAGGAAACATTCTACTCAATTCCAAAACCCTCATCACTCTCACAAAAATACCCACATATTCACTGAGTTTTGTATTTCAGTTTTTGTTTTTTGGTTTTTTTTTTGGAAATTCTAGTTTTAGAAAAAGTGTTTTCTTTTCAACAAAGGTACTGAGTGTCATAGAAACCACGTCATGGAGCCCAACACTTTTCAGATGAGGAAACAGTGAACTGAAAAAAGAAATGGAATTGCCCAAGTTAGCTCTTTCTTATCAGAATCCCTCCTAAACATTTTTTTTTCAGGTATTTGGGCCTAAAATTAAAAAGCAAGGCCCAAAATAATTTTTAAGTGCTATGAGCCAAGTACTACGCTAAATTGCAGGATGCAAAGAAAAGTAAGAAAAGGATCTTCCTGACCTACGGAGCTTTAAAACCAGCTTCTACCCTCCCCGGAGGACATTTGGAGGCTCTTTGTGAAGAAGGTTCTTCCATGAGAATGCTGTTTTCCCTACAGCCTCACTATTTGTGTCTGCCTGTCCTCCCACACTCCAGATACACAGGGTCCAAAGACAGTGCTGGCATTTTTCTACTTTCTTCTCTTGTCTCCATATCAGTACTCCACTACCACATGCCCCCACTCTAGCCTCCTATTCTTTTCCCACCTCTTACTTCTCCATTGAGACTTTCAGTTCCTGAGATTCTCTCTTTCCTCCCTGTGCACCATGCCGAGTATCATTTTCCCACCCAATTCAAGACAGCAGTTCAAGGTATAGCGTGTTTAACACAGCATTTCAGGCATTATTTTGGTCCTCTGTCTCCCCCGACCCTGCCCAACATTGGATTACTACAACAGTCTACCTTCCCAGCTCTCACAACCCCGCTTAGTTGCACTATACTAAATATAACTTGAGCAGACTAAGATAGCAATAATGGAAAAGTAACTTCAATACGAATTATCTTATTTCACAATGTAGTTAAGAAAACATTTTCTTATTTAGAGCCTTGTTTGATTACCAGGGCCCTAATAAACTAGGTATAAAAGAATTGAATGCCCATTTAACAGAAGGAGACACAAAGTCACAGAGATGGGAAGTCACCTTTAACAAGGCCATATTGGAAATTTTGGGCACTGCTCAAGGCTGAATCCACATCTTCTACTGGCCCAATGTGGTTTCCATTCATTACACCACGTGTCCAAGGTTCTAGCATCCCCTGCATGAATAATAACATACCAGTAAAGGAAAAGACAAACCTTTCATCTACACCTGAATTAGACCAGCATTTATGGTTGACTTAGGGAGGAAAAAAAAAACTTTAAAAAAAAGTTTTCTAACTGATTCTGGTGGAAATGATTAGCAGAAATATCTTGCAAAGAACGTGGGTGTCCTGGAAGACTCATCGTCGTCATCATTATAATTTCTAATCATGCTGTGTGGGCAGGTGTCCGTGTAGCAGAAACACCATTGGCACCCAGATTAGCAGTTTCATCAGAAGACAAGAAACTAAGTCTGCAATTCTTAGACTTCAGAGCCTGAATCACAGCTTTCCCCTCAGGGATCAGCAAATACACAGTCTGTGCCTTAGCAAGGATTGTTGGGCCTGCCAAGGGAGGTAACCAGATATCAGGTCCATCTAAAAATGCACAGTGGAGCAAGGGACATGAGGCTCCCTGGGAACCTGGAAATATCACTAGCTTCAGAGACAGAAAGGCGGAGTGTTTGTCCCACATTATCGTCCTAATTCACTCAGCAACTTTGAATGAATCATTTGCCTTCTTTGCATTTTTGTTTTCATTCTCATCTGAAAACTGAGTTTTTGAACTAAAGCTACTGGTTTTTAAATGAGACATAGGAAGAGGTCAGAAGAAAACATGGCCAGCAGTAGGGGTTTGGGCTTCCCCCAGCTCTGTACCTTTCCTTGCACTACATCATGTTCACCATTATCATTTCCATACTAGACTTGGGCTTCTGTGCAAAATTTAGCCTGAAGTGTCCAAGGACACAAACATTGTGGGCATCATGTGATCCCTGCTATTGCAACAGTTCTGGCATTCTAATTCTACTCAACTGCATTTTTTTCTTGAGCTAATCTTACTCTTTTTCCTTTTTTTTTTTTTTTTTTGGTAAGAGTCTTGGTCAGTTACCCAGGCTGGAATGAAGAGGCCTGATCACAGTTCACTGTAATCTTGAACTTCTAGGCTCAAGTGATCCTCCTGCCTCAACCACCTGTGTAGCTAGTAATCGCTTGGACTAATCTTTTTGTTGTTTTGTTTTGTTTTTTTTGAGATGGAGTTTCATTCTTGTCACCCAGGCTGGAGTGCAATGGCGCAATCCCGGCTCACTGCAGCCTTCATCTTCTGGGTTTAAGTGATTCTCCTGAATCAGCCTCCCAAGTAGCTAGGATTACAGGCACCTGCCACTGTGTCTGGCTAATATTTTTTCTATTTTTTAGTACAGACAGGGTTTCAACATGTTGGCCAGGCTGGCCTTAAACTCCAGACCTCAGGTGATCAGCCCACCTTGGCCTCCCAAAGTTCTGGGACTACAGGCAAGAGCCACCGCGCCCAGCCGGGCTAATTTTTAGAAAGACACTTTTACCCAGGTATATTTTATTTGAGAAAAACTATGTAGACTTTTAAAATAAATCTATTAATATCATGCCCTAAAAAAGTAATTTGAAGCATGTCTAATATGTTCTTATTCCTACACATTAGTAGATACCTAGAGAGAATATCCAAATGAGGCAGAGACGAACTAGAGTGACAGGAATGAACCAGCCACAAATTCCATAATAATTCCCTTAAGATTTATTTATTCATATTAAAGTATTTCTTAAGCACATTTGCAGGTGCTTAAGAAATGTGTGACAGGCACTATGGTAGAGGCAAAATGAATAAACAGATAAGGTTCCTGTCCCTAAAGGGCTTACATTCTAATGAGTGTGGCATTTTAAGAACCTGTACGCAGTCAAATAACTAAAAAATAAGATTAAAAACACTATTTAACCAAACTGAAGGCATACAAATAAGCATTTCTTAGAGGAGAATTTACATCTAATTTATATTAATAAAAAGGAAATAAAAATGCAGGAATTAAGAGTCAATTTCAAACAATGAGAAAAACAACAAAATAAACCTAGGAAAAGCAGAAGGTATTATTGAAGATTTTAGAGAGAAAACAAAGAATTACAAAACGGTAAAGCCAATACATAAATACAGAAGCTATTTTTTAATAAATAATAAATTAAACACTGATAAACTAGCCAGAAAGATGGATAAAAGTAGCAGAAATCCATAAAACTTTAAATAATAATGTGAAATATAACCATAAATACAGAGGAAATGAAAATAATGAGAACTTATTTAACACCATACAAATGAATTTGAAATAGATGACTTCCCTAAAAACTGTAATTTAACAAAGGTAATCACCAAATAGATATAAAGGCTAGTGAGTCCAATTAATATAGAAGAAATGTAAAAAAAAAAAAATTTTTTTGAAAGAAAGAAAGAGAAAGAGAAAGGGGGAGGGAGAACAGGAATCTTGCTCTATTGCCCAGGCTGGAATGCAATCTAAAAATAGGTATTAAAAACCTCTTTTATGCCAATAATTGTGCTTAACAGTGGAGACAGGAAGGAACAAACAGCCAACCAATTTTCATTTAAGTCTGTGAAATGCTATGCAAACGCTGAAGAGTGATTTACTTCCAATTATGTGGTCACTTTCAAAATAGGTGTAATATGATACTGAGAAAAATGTATGTTCTGTGGACCTGGGGTGAAGAATTCTACAAATATTCACTGAGTTTACTTGTTCCAGGTCTGAGTTCAAATCATAGATGTCCCTGTTAATTTTCTATCTCATTGATCCATCGAATATTAACAATGTGGTGTCAAAGCCTCCCACTATTATTGTGCGGAAGTCCAAGTCTCTTTATAAGTCATGAAGAACTTGTCTTATGTATCTGGGTGTTCCTATATTGGGTGCATATATATTTATGATAATTGACTCCTGTTGCATTGATCCTTTTACCATTATGAAATGTCCTTCTTTGTTTCTTTTAGTCATTGTTGCTATTAAAGTCTATTTTGTCAGAGACAAAAGTTATAACTCCTGTTTTCTTTTTTTTTCCCCCTCTCCATTTGCTTGGTAAGTCTTCCACAAACCCTTTGTTTTGAGTCTTTGTGTGTCCTTGCTTATGAGATGGATCTGGATACAGCGAACCAATGGGTTTTGACTTTTTATTTCAATTTGCCTGTCTCTGTCTTTGGGGCATTTAATCCATTTAAATTTAGGATTAATATTGATATTTGTTAGTTTAATATTGTCATTTAATGCTAGCTATTTTGCACATTACTTGACATAGATTCTTCATTATGGATATACTCTTTACCTTTTGGTAAGTTTTTGGGATGACTGATACTGGTTGTTCCTTTCAGTGTATAGTGCTTCTTTCAGAAGTTCTTGTAAAGCAGGCCTGGTGGTGATGAAATCTCTGAGTGCTTGCTTGTTCATGAAAAATTTTATTTTTCCTTCATTTATGAAGCTTAATTTGGCTGGATATGAGATTCTGGGTTGAAAATTCTTTTCTTTGAGGATATTGAATATTGACCCCCACTCTCTTCTACTTTGTAGGGTTTCTGCTGAGAGATCTGCTGTGAGTCTGATAGGCTTCCCTTTATGGGTAACCTGACCTTTCTCTCTAGCTGCCCTTAGAATTTTCTCCTTTATTTCAACCTTGGTGAATCTAACGATTATGTGTCTTGGGGTTGCTCTACTTGAGGTATATCTTTGTGGTGTTCTCTGTATTACCTGAAGATGAGTGTTGTCCTGCCTTACTAGATTAGGAAAGTTTTCCTGAATAATATCCTGAAGAATATTTTCCAGCTTGGATTCATTCTCTTCATGACATTCAGGTACAGCTATCAAACATAAATTAGGTCTTTTCACATAGTCCCATATTTTTTGGAGACTTTGCTCATTCCTTTTTACTCTTTCTTTTCTAATCTTGTCTTCTTGTTTCATTTCATTAAGTTGGTCTTTGAACTCTGATATCCTTTATTCTGCTTGATCAATTCGACTGTTAAAATCTGTGCATACTTTGCGGAGTTTTCGTATTGTATGCCTCAGTCCCATTAATCCACTTATATTCCTCTCTAGATTGTCTATTCTCATTAGGATTTTGTCAAACCATTTTTCAAGCTTCTTAGTTTCTTTACATTGAGCTAGAACATGTTCTTTTAACTCACAGAAGTTTCTTGTTATCCACCTTCTGAAGCCTAAATCTGTTAATGGAACACACTCATTCTCCATCAGGTCTTGTTCCCTTGTTGATGAGGAACTGTGATCCCCTGTAGAGGGAGAGGCATTCTGATTTGGGGTATTTTCAGCCTTTTTATGCTGGTTTCTTCCCATCATTGTAAATGTATCCACCTATCGTCTTTGTAATTACCAACTTTCAAATTAGGTCTCTGAGAGGACATCCAGCTTGTTGATTCCCAGCGCCAGAATCCGAGCACCCACTGTGCCGGCCAAAACAGCGGCATTAAGATTCTTGGTGCTTTTCTGCCCGGGAATCTCCGATCTGGCTTCCTTCTTGAGTCCCTTTTTCAATCAGCTGAATAGGTGACTCTGCCTTCCCGGAGCTCCAAATGTCGACCAAAACAGGACCCAGTCCCATTTACTCTGCACCAAGAACTGCCACGCTGGCCACAAGAGTCGCGCTGGCCTCCCATGTGGCTCCTCCACTGGGAATCTCCTGGTCCATGAGCAACAAAACTTCATCTGAAAGTGTGGCATCCTCTCCTTCTCTGCGCTTTCACTGGGAACTACAATCCTGAGCTGCTAGTAATCAGCCATCTTCGATCTCTCTCCAAAATGTAAAAATTTTTAAAGAACAAACACCTCCATCATTCCAGAAAAGGCAACAAGTGAAGGTACTTTCACAAGGGAATTCTATCACATTTTAAAGGAATAACCCATGTAAATGTTATCAAACTATTTCATAACAAAGAAAAAAAGAAAAGTTTCCTTATTTATTTATAATGATTTACCCATAGCATTGATACTAAAACCTGACAATGGTGATACACACACACACACACACACACACACACACACACACACACAGAATTTTCAAATAATCTCACTTATGAAAATTGAAGTACAAATAAAATAAAGCAAGAAAGAAAAAAATGAAAATTGAAGTTCAGATCATTAAGACACTAACAATCTCTAGAATCTAGCAAAACTAAAAATTATAACAGAGAAACAGTGACCAAGTTGATAATTATTTTAGCAAGAATATTAATAGGATTTCATATTTGAAAATTTTATTCATATATTAGAGCAAATTTACAGGGCAAAAGAGAAAAATATAAGATTTTTATAGAATATATAATTACTTTCATAGTTTCTTTTAAAAAAACAGAAAGATAACCATTTAACAAACAGTATCAAAACAGTAACAATAACAGCAACACTCTCAAAATAAGTGTGGACACTTTTCAACACAATACATTTCTCAAATCAAAAGCCAACATCACCAGTAACAGGGAACATTATAAGAATTCCCATTAAACTCAGGAACAAAAAAAGGACACTCACTCAAACACTGTTATTTAGTATTTACTACTCTGGAGGCATCAAACAGTATAATTAGAAGAAAGCTCTAAGTGTTGTAAAAACTGGAAAAAAGAGATAAATTATATTTATTGGCAGATGATATGCTTACTTAACTAGAAACTCAAAAAAATAATCTAAAACTATTCAAATAATGAGAAAAATCAGTAAAGTGGCTGAGTAGAAAATCAATGCACTGAAATCAAGACCCCAAACACACATGCACATACACTCATAATTAAATAGAAAAAAAATAATTACATTAACTAGAGCAAGCAGAAAGTATCTAGAAAATTTAGCTTATTAGAAACATGCATGGTCTACATTAAGAAAAATCTCAGTACTCCTGGGAACATCAAGGTTTTCAATAAATGGAAAGGCATTCGTATTCCAAGTAAAAGAACCAATGCCTTCACAAAGTATAGCATGTAATGCTAATAAATAAACACAGCAAACCCCATAAAAATATCAACAGAACTTACTTTTTTCTTTTTTTTCTTCTTTCTTTTTTGAGACAAAGTCTTGCTCTGTTGCCCAGGTTGGAGTGTGGTGGCAAGATGTTAGCTCACTGCAACCTCCACCTCCCAGGTTCAAGCAATTCTCCTGCCTCAGCCTCTTGAGTAGCTGGACTACAGTTGCCTGCCAGCACACCCACCTAATTTTTATATTTTTAGTAGATATGGGGTTTAACCATGTTGGCCAGGCTAGTCTCAAACTCCTGACCTCAAGTGATCTGCCCACCTCGGCAACCTAAAGTGCTGGAATTACAGACATGAGCCACCCAGCCAGAACATGATTTTTAGAACTAGACAAGTTCATTCTAAAGTTTAATGAAAAATAAACAAGTAATAAGAGCCAAAAATTTTCTGAAGAAGAGAAATTAATGAGAGTGGGGTATCCCTATCAGATGATAAAACATTTTATAAAGCTACAATAATTGAAAGCAATAATAACACACGAAGTGACAGATGAATAAAAATGAAAGTCCAAAAATAGATACAAATTCTTAAGTATTAAATATTTAAGTATTAAGAAATTTCATATACAATAAAGGTAGCTTTTCAAATCAGTGTGAAAGAGATGAACTCCTCAATAAATAGTGTTTAGAAATGCAGAGCCAGAAAAATATCAAAATAAATCCCCACCTCACATTTTTTACAGAAATAAAATTTCCATGGTTCCAAGATTTGAGAGAAAGAGCAGATGAAATAACTAGAGAAAAATTATAAATTTCTTTTTAAATATCACGAAGTGGGGAAGGCATTTCTAAGTGTCACACAAAACCAAAGAAACATTAAATCAGAAAAGGATTAACTATATAAAACTTTTTATTTTAATCTACAAGTTAAAAAAGAAATGCAAAATGGTAAAGCATTACAATTCCTATCACAGACTAAAGGTTAATTTTCTCAACTGTAATAAATCAACAAGATAAAATTCAAGAATCCAATAAAGGAAGTGAAGTTCAGTTCAGAAAAAGGAATTCCAAATGAGTACGGCCCATTTCAAATGGTGTTTAGAGTCGCTAATAACAGAAATGCAAGTGTATATATAAAAGCCATGTATATAAATGTATTTCTATACATTGTAATATAAATGTGTGTGTGTGTGTTTCTGTGTGTGGTTATATACACTTACTTATTTATACCCAGTTTATTTCTAAAAAGATACATAAAGAACTGATACTTGTCTCTGGGCAGGAGAAGTAGAGAGAAGATAAAGATGTGTCTGTCATTGCATACTTTTGAATACTGTAATGTAGTCTGAATTATATTTTTGTGTTACTTATTCAAATTAATTTTTAGTTTCTTTAAAGAAATGTTGGACAGGCCTGGCATGGTGGCTCATGCCTATAATCCCAGAACTTTGGGAGGCCGAGGTGGGAGAATCACCTGAGGTCAGGAGTTTGAGACCAGCCTGGACACCATAGTGAAACCCCTTCTCCGCTAAAAATACAAAAATTAGCTGGGCATGGCAGCAGGTGCCTGTAATCCCAGCTACTCAGGAGGCTGAGGCAGGAGAATCACTTGCACTTGGGAGGCAAAGGTTGCAGTGCACCAAGATTGTACCACTGCACTCAGGCCTAGGCAACAGAGCAAGACTCTGGGGGGCTTGGGGAGAAATAGCAGGGGGTAGGGGGATTGAGGAGGGATAACGTTAGGAGAAATACCTCATATAGATGATGGGGGTATGGATGCAGCAAACCACCAAGGCACATGTATACCTACGTAACAAAACTGCACGTTCTGCACATGTACCACAGAACTTAATTTTAAAAAATATATTGGACAATAGCACATTGAAGAGAACAATGAATTCAGGGCAGGGAAGCCAGACAGATGGCCTGCAGTGTTCCAACTCCCTAAGTTTATCTTATCTTATCTGACCTTATCTTATCTATCTTACTCTATTTTATTTTATGTTTAGAGATAGGGTTTCGCTCCATTAACCAAGCTGGAGTATAGTGGCACAATCATAGCTCACTGCAACCTTGAACCCTCAAGCCATGTTCCTGCCTCAGACTCCTGAGTGGCTAGGACAACAGGTGCACAACATCATGACCAGCTAATTGTTTTCTTCATTTTTTGTAGAAATAGGGTCTCACTATGTTGCCCAGGAGGTCTCAAACTCCCGACATCAAGAGATTCTTTCACCACAGCCTCCCAAAGTGCTGAAATTTGAAAGAAGACACACACACACACACACACACACACACACACACACACGGGGGGAGGGGCAAGAAAGCAAGCATATAAAATAATTAGAAAAAAAAAATGGGGCCACTGCACCGGGCCCAATCCTGCAACTTAATATGGCATGTCAGAATAATCATGACAAAGATATCAGGATCTGAAGACTAATACCGCTGCTTAATATCTTTGACTTTTTGGAAGTTCTTTATTCTTTCAGCACCTCAGTTTCCACAGCTGTGAAACATAAAGCTAAATCTTACACTTCAACAGGCTTCTGTGAAAATTACATAAGTTACAATAAAGCATTTAGCCTGTGTTCTGGCAAGGAATACATATTCAGTCAGTGTTGGCTCTCTTTACTACAGAAACTATTTTAAACAATGGTAATAGCAATAAGAATAATATTCTGCTCGACCACACACACTCCACCCAATATCCACCCCTACCACTCTAGCCTCAGCTTCCCTTCCTATTGCCATGACACCCTAACTGCCCAAGAAGCACGGACTGAATAAAGAAACTCAAATTCTAAATGCCAGTCCAAAGAATGCATTTTTTAAAAATCCATTTCAACTCCCACATATCACAGTAGAGGTCATCTATCATTAGGTGGTGGCCAAAGTGATGAAAACTGAAATCTATTGACCCCCTTCTCATAGACTCTTCACCACAATTATTTCATGTGTCGGCAAAGAATGAGCATCTCTCCCTCAACTCCACTGGCTAGCTCTTTTTTAAGTTCACCTTGTTTTGCTGCCTTCTCATGCCCAAGCACCTATGGGTCACTCATCAGTCAGGCATCCTTGGCTTGTGTCTCCTTGTGAACACGGGTCACCACAGGATACACAGTCACCTGCCTCGTATCACTGCAGACATTAGAAGACAAAGCTATGTTTCTTGTAATATACCCAAAGGCCAACTTCATCAGTCTTCGAGAAGAAGAAGAAAAAAAAAAGCAAAAAAGAAAAAACGTTAATGAAAACTCACTCTATCCTGATAGAAACAAATATGGAACCACTTTCTCTAGAACACAGTGACTTAAGGTGATGTTAAAGGTGATGCATCCTCATAGCACTGGCTTTTGTTGGCAGTCACAGTGGTGGTGAGCTTTTGGGTGTTTGTTTTGTTTAATTTATCTTTCTGTTTTTGGCCAGTGTGAAAGATTCTGTTATGGTTACTATCGATTCTCATTTAAAGAAATAAGGACAATGGTATTAATAATGAAACAGAAGTACTCCGTTTTACTCTCTGTGGTCTACAAGAAGTTTCGCATTTCACTCAGATCAGAACTCCATGTTTTACTGATGTGAAAGTATGTGGTTTTTGCGATAGCCAGGTTCTTCTAATATTCAACTTTGTTGTTTCTTACTTTCAATTTACAGTAAATGAATCCCGATTTTCCCCTTTGTCAAAATCAGCTCATTTTCAAAATAACCAAGCCACCTCATTTATGATACTTTTCATGAATATTATACAGGCATAAGGGTATTAAACCTATTTTATTAAATTATACAGTCTCCACTATGAAGGAGATTGCTCAGTTTTTGTCTGTGGATGCCACAGGACGCAACGATTCTGGAGGAGCACAGAAGAAAGCCAAGTCCTGCCTCTGCTTACCTCCCTTTTCCCCTAATGACCTCTCAACCTTTGTTTCTGGCAACATTTAAACAGAGAAATCAGGGATCATCAATCAGTCCACAACAAGAGAAGAACAATCACTGTCATCATGCTGTAGCCATCATCTTTAACCTTGGCTCTAGTGCTTCTCCTTGGAAGTTCCTTCATGTGTGCTTGCTCAATCCGTCTACGGAGCCAGCAAAGTAGGTGACGCAAAAATTACTCTCCTCCAATCACTTGAACCCGGGAGGCAGAGGTTGCAGTGAGCCAAGATCACACCACTGCACTCCAGCCTGGTGACAGAGTGAGACTCCATCTCAAAAAAAAAAAAAAAATTACTCTCCCCCACTATATATTAGAAGGAATGCAGGTTCTGCATGGGCATAGTGGCTCACACCTGTAATTCCAGCACTTTGGGAGGGCAAGGTAGGTGGATCACCTGAGGTCAGGAGTTTGAGACCAGATTGACCAACATGGTGAAACCCCATCTCTACTAAAAATACAAAAACTAGCCTGGCATGGTCACACATGCCTGCAATTCCAGCTACTGGGGAAGCTGAGGCAGGAGAATCGCTTGAACCTGGAAGGCGGAGGATGCAGGAGCAGGGATCATGCCATCGTGCCACTGTACTCTAGCCTGGGCAACAGAGCGAGACTCCATCTCAAAAAAAGAAAAAAAAAAGAAGGAGGAGGAGGAGGAGGAGGAGACAACTCAGGCTCAGAAAGGACAAATGATTTGCTTTGGAGCCCCCAGCAATAAGTGGGAAGATCGAGTCCTTGATCTAAGTTTTATCATTCTGGAACAAGGGCTCTATCTACTCTACTCTGCCTAAGGGGGGCACTCTGGATTTTACTTGTCTGTTTCCCTCAGTAATTTGCACACCACTGGCTCTTGGTTGCTTCATCATGACACTGTGACTCCACCAGCAAGGCTAACAACCAGCGCATACTTGATGGCAGCACTGTTTACACTGGAGTTGGTTTCAATTGTCAGTGCCTGGGCCATACCAGTTGTTAAATATTTTCACTATCACTAGGGTCCATGAATTTTCAGATGTGTCACAAACAATTTGTTATCAACAACTGTTTAAATCCGAAAGTTCCAAATCATTTTTGTTTAAAAATTAGCACTCTTTCAAAGTTATCCCTATGATATTGTCACTCACATTCCCATTTACGTGCTTAAGAAGTGGAGTTATAAACAGTTTTTCACCTATTCTACTTCACCGCAGCCTGTCTTCCCTGTGTTATGGGAGTGTGCTGTGATATGAACATTATCCGTTAATACATCATAAGAATCCTGGATAAATAAAGCTGAGAAACTATTTTTGTAAATGTTGGGGGCAGAGGGACGAACAATTTGGCTTTCCTAGAAAGAGAAGAGAATATCTGAATTCCCTGCAGACTGGGAAAACCTCTACCATCAGTCCTAAATTCTGAAAGGGGCTGATATTGAAGCAACAAAACTTAGCCCTAACTTGTATTCCCTAGCTCTGTCACTAAAAAATTGTGTCCAAACAGAGGTAATACAAGTGTGTTACCCATTCCCCAAATTAACACACACACAGAGACACACACACATACCCCAGAGCACAGAATGAATCCACTGTAGTACTACAGGTGACCAAAAATGCCCCACAGTCCATCCAATACATGTAGAGACAATTTATCCCAACAATGTTTAAGAGATAATCAGCAATATTCCATGTGTTAATAAAGTCATATTGAACATCCCAGTTAAGAGCTCATCTCATAAGACTAAATGTATCATCTGTCTCCTTCACTAGACTGTAACCTCCCTGTGAGGAAGAACCAATCATCCATTCAAGTAAATAGTAACTGAGCATTTATTATGTGCCAGGCACTGACCTAGAAGGTGGGGATATAAGAAATAACTTGAAAAGACTAAATCCCGGTGGTCATGGAGCTAACATCCCAGTGTGGTAAAAGCAGAAAATTCATTAACAGGTAAAGGGACACCTAATTTTCAGAGAGCAATAAATGCTCAAAAATAAACTAAAATAGAGTACAGGAGAGAGGTAGTGCCGGGTGTGGGGACACAAATGTTATCTATCTTCTTATCACTAGTTCTGATCATTGATTTGAGGCTTTCAAAAAAACAGTCATGCCTGAGTCCTACCCCCAGATATTCTGATTTAATGAGCTGGAGGTGAGCTTGGACAACGGTGTTTTTAAGGGTACTCCAATCATTCTAACATACTACCAGGACTGAGATTCACTGGTATGTATGCTTTTAAAGAAGCACAGGCTTTGGTTTGAAACCTACCTATCACATCCCATCTGTGTGACCACAGGAAAGGTATTTCATTTCTCCAAGCCTCAATGCCCATGTCTGTAAAATGGGATAATAATAGTAATAGACACCTCTTTGGGTTATTGTGAGAATTGAATGTTATATGCAAAGTATAGCAAGGTTTCTACCACATGGAAAGGACTCAGTGTTTTCCATCATTTACTGGTATCGTTACCAGTTAAAAATATGCACAGAAGATGCAAACTGAGGGCTGCAGGCCAAATCTGGTCCTTAGACGGGTTCTGTTTGCCATGTGCAGTGTGGACTTACAATGTGCTTTGTTGTTGTTTTGAGTTAAAGTTGATGCTACTGAGTAAGATCATAAGTTGCATTTTTCTTCTTCCATGAGGAAGTATCTCTCATAGTGCTTTAAAAATAGTTGAATGAGCTGCCAACATTTTAAGAACCAAAGAGTTTACATAAAAACCTGGCAACGATGCATCTCCACGTGGCAATAATTAGCTAGTGCCAAGTGGCTGCCACCCCTTTCACAGAGGATGTGATCTTGAGCACCTCCCACTCCCCACCACACACTGCAGCTCTCTCCCCAAAACACATGTCCAGACCATGGCATTTCATCAGCACACAAGCACTGTTACTTTCCTTACAATAAAGAGGAAAACAAAATATTTCTTGCACCCAGGACTCTAAAGTGGGAAGAGGTTAAGTGAGACAAAGGGCTTTGTGTTTCAAAAAAATGTGCCTGACTCTGGAGGCATATGGCCTACCATATCCTGGACACTGAAATAGGAGCTTTGCAGACATTAGCTCCATTCATTCCACAGTTCTGTGAAGTACTTTCCACGATCACAGTTTTCAGGCTGGATACGGTGACTCACGCCTGTAATCCCAGGACTTTGGGAGGCCAAGGCTGGTGGATCGTTTGAGGTCAGGAGTTCGAGACCAGCCTGACCAACACGGTGAAACCCATCTCTACTAAAAATACAAACAAAAAATTAGCCGGGTGTGGTGGTGCACACCTGTAATCCCAGCTACTCAGGAGGCAGAGGCAGGACAGTTGCTTGAACTTGGGAGGCACAGGTTGCAGTGAGCCAAGATTGTGCCACTGTACTCCAGACTAGGTGGCAGAGTGAGATTCCATCTCAAAAAAAGAAAAAAAAAATCAAGAATGAGGAGATAACCCTAAAGAGGATAAGCAACTGCCTTCAGTCACACATACAATAAATGAAAAGTTAGGTACAGAAACAGAACTGTCTGACTTCAAAGTTGGAAATTCCTCCACCATACTATGCTACCTGCACCAGCGGGAATATTTAGCGTAATTAAACTATTGAGCAGAACAACAGGTAAATGAGAAAATCCTCGGGAAAGAACACCGTTAATTTAGAATAGTATATGCCTTTCTCTGGTCAACATACTTTGGTTCCTAACGCTGCTAACATCAACCATCCCAAATATTTTCAGACTTCAAGAAACCTTCAAATCACACAATAAAACCTGCTCCCCTTTTCCTTTTATCCTACATAAAGGTAGTTCTCTTAGGTCTATAGTCAAAGAGATTATAAAAAGAAAAAATCGCTCCGTGTTTTTGTGTATTTTTGTGTCTGTGCGCGATGTATTGAGAAAAATCAAAAGCAAAAGCAAAATGAAATAGAAGACCAGGAACCAGTAAAACTCAGCTCAAATATTAACACTATGCAGAAGCCTCTCTGGACTCACCTTGTCAGAATTAACCTGCCTCCAGATTCTAATACAGGTTATTTGTACCTATCTTAGATTTCCATATCACATTATACTTATGGGCTATGTCACCATAACTATGTTTTATCTACTTTTTTCTGCCCCAGTCCACGCCTGCTGCCAATGCTAAGCTCAAGGAAAGGCACAAAGTTGGATGTTCAGCAGAATGGCTGTTGACTTGAGGGCTGCAAAATAAAGAGTAAAATCAAGGTAACACTAACCTTTTTCTAACCATTTTTTTAAAAGTAAATTATATTTAGTATTTAGTTCCTAAGAGCTAGGCTTTGTGGGATGTAGAGATTAATTTTTTAACTACTTTGACTTCAAAGAACTGATCATCCACTGGGAGAGGCAAAGTCACATATATAACCATAACGCAGGAGGAATAAAAATGAAGTCTCCTAAGAGACAGAAACAAAAAAGTCCTGGCAACTGAGAGAAATGTGCAAGCTAGGAAATTTCTCAGCCTTTTGCTATCCTCTTTAAGTGGTCAATTAAAATATTTCAGCCCAAATAAATAGGTAATTTATTTCCCCGATAATTTAATGACATTTCTTTTTTGAAGCAACTGACATTTAACTATCAGAAGAGCTGTTAAGAAAGGTCTCAGCCATAATAGGGAATTCAACTTTTTTTTTGTTTTAAGGAAGCTTAAGAGAAATTATCTTTGTAGTTCAGCAATTCTGGAAGAGCTTGACTTTTCTGACAATGTAACTGCAAAGGAACTTGAGTCAAAACACACGAGAAAAGAAAAGATGCTCAAGATATTTCAAGTCTACAATTATTTGCTGAACACATGCTAAGTGCCAGGAAATATGTGAAGCTCTCCAGGGAAACAGAGCTCAGCCTTTATTTGGGATAGCAGTGGGTTAGTGGTTCAGGATAAGACATTAAGATATAACTTTATGATAAGCAGCATAGAAGACGTATATAAGCAAAAAGCTGTGAGATTTAAAGGGGAGACTAAATACATAAATTAAGAACTTTATTGATATATGTGGCATGGCACCATGAAAACTAAATTGAGTAACTCAGCGTTTGTATTATACTCCTGGTTCTGCCAATAATTTGATGACAGAACTTGGGCAAGTCCGTGTCCACCTTCGAGGCTTCAGTCTTCCCCCCATCATTAAAAAAGAGGCTTAAACTGTACAGCCCATCCAGTGATCTTAGTCTACAAGCAAATCTGGGCATTAAACTACACTCTGAATTGGAGGTACAACAAGATAATGCAAATTTTCTCTTATGCCATTTAAATCGATTTGCCATCTTAGAGGTTTGCCAACCCAGAGATTCAAAAGCAACAAATCTAGTAGCTACCAATTTCATAATTTTATTATAATTTTTATGACTACTATTTACTGACTGAATTACATGCTGTTCCATCACAAAGGCAGGAGTACTCCTACAACGTCAACAGGGGACACATGAAGACAGACAGCTAAATAGGGTAGATTTCATCAGAGCTCTTCTTCCATTTATGGCACAGAAGGAACAGGGTAATTACAGGTCCAGCGATTACTACTTGATACTAGTCCAATATAAACAGGGTAATTACAGGTCCAGCGATTACTACTTGATACTAGTCGAGTATTAACTAAAAATACTTGACTAGTATCAATCAATACTTGACTAGTATCAAGTAGTTATCGCTAGACCTGTAATTACCCTGTTTATTTCCCATTAGAAATGGTTTATTTCCCATTAGAAATGGTTCCAGTATATCTTTCCAAAGCCATAGGCCTTTTCAAATATTTATTTTATAAATTATTATTGGCCAACCCTACCTTACAAAATCAGAATCTCCAGGGAGGGTTCTGGGAACCTGTTTTTGATAACAGGTGATTGTGAAGATCAAGCAAGTCAGGAAACTCCTGTTATAGAACATCTGATCTCCTCATCATTTATCACAAGTATCCTGCTTTTTATCCTGTTTGTACATTTCTCCTACTTGCCATGTGCTTCTCCTACCTCCACTAGTGACATACACTTCCCTGTTATTAAGGGTCCAGGTCAAATACCACATGATTCTATGACTCTCCATATTCTTTCTTCCAGGGAAGTACCTTTCACCTCCCACAGTCCTTTGTACTTTCTTTAAGTATAGAAGAGATCAGAGAAGGAGTCAGTTATTCATTCATTTATAAATTCATTCATTCAACAAATATCTACCGGTCACCAATCCCATGCCTGGTACTACTCTGGGCACTAGTGACACAGCAACGAACAAAACAGACTTCTCTATTTTCAGTGATATTTTAGTACAGGTGCTGGCAAGCTCGGGCACGCAGACCAAATCCAGATCACTGCATGTTTTTGTAAATAAAAGTTCATCAGAATATATCCATACTCATTCATTTATGTATTGTTTATGGAAGAGTCTTGAGTGTTTCCTGTATTGTCTGAGAGCAGATTGAGTAGCTGCAACAGAGACTTTATGGACCACAAATCTAAGCTGTGTACCATCTGTCCCTTCACAGAAGAAAACTGGCCGACCCTTGTTCTGGTATATTTTTCACACACAGCACAGTGTTGAGTACATAGTAGGCAGTTAATAAATGCTTAAAAATAAAACGTATTAAAAGAATAAAATCATATAAGTCCTGTGGTAGAGCCTCTTTCACACGCCTCCATCTCCATTCTTAATTATGCCAAACCTAATTCCCACCCAGAATAGAATGTTGTTAGCAACCACGGTTTAGCATGATAAAAAGGGAGGGAGCAAGCTTTCAAACCTATGGAAAAGTTAAGAAGTAAATAAATGTGCTGTGATTTCAAAAGTCATTGCTATTTCAGGCTCGTTTGTGATCATAACAGCTGGCCTGGCAAAATATATTACAATAGCTGTCTTTTCTGGCTTTCTAGAGCTTGCAAAAGTTTTGGGAGAGTTACTGCATTTCATTGGTTTGTCTGCCTTCATAAGATGTGTCTTGTGGAGGAGATCTTTGTGTCTTCTGGGTCAAGCTGACTAAGGAGACTCAGCTTCGGTTAAACAAAAACACACAGGAGCATGTGAGGAAAACCCCATTCTGTCAAATGCTAAAGTAAAGTTCATAAATTCCATCTTATATCCATATCCTAAGAGCTGTCTTCTTTACCACATCCATATGAAAACCCTGCCTTCTCTCAAAAACTAAAAACTGTACCATTTGTAGGACCCTTTTCAGAAGCTGAGTTACCATAAAATTTAAAGTGGAGAACTGACATATATATGGCTAAGGTTTTATAAGTCTTCTGCAAGGTTTCATTGTGGTTTACTGCAAAGAGTAACAGTTCTAGATTGAAACAAGTCTCTGTTCCACAAAAGCTGTGGCACTCAGTTATGTAAACTTAGGTAAATCATTTAGTCTCTCTGAGTCTCTGTTTCTTAGCTATAAATTGGGATAATATAAATTACACTGAAGGGAGGATGGGAGAATTAAATGAGACAGTAAATGCAAAGCAGCTTTCTCAGAATCAGGAGAGAAATGGCTTTCAGTAACGGTTAGTTGTTTTCTTTCCATTTTGTCCAATATCATGTACCACGCGGCTCCCCAAACCTTGAAAATACCTTCATTATGCTGTCTCTAAACACCCTGAGAATGTTACAATATGTTTTGTTTTGTTTTGTTTTTAAAGTCAATAAATTGGGCTGGGTACGGTGGCTCACACCTACCATAATCCCAGCACTTTGGGAAGCCAAGGCAGGCAGATCGCTTGAGCCCGGGAGTTCAACACCAACCTGGGCAACATGGCAAAACCCCGTCTCTACAAAGTACAAAAAACTCAGCCAGGTATTGTGGCGCACACCTGTAATCCAAGCTACAGGCTACAGTGAGCCCAGGACGTTAAGGCTGTAGTGAATTATGATCATGCCACAGTACTCCAGCCTGGGCAGCAGAGTGAGACTCTGTCTCAATAATAATAATACTAAATAAAATCAATAAATTTGGAGAGATAGCATTTGTATATCTTTGACTTTTCCTTAGTCTGACCTCAAGAAAATTATTTTTAATTTATTGCATCTTTCTTAAAAGAGAACTACTCTGAAGCTATACAATAGCTCTTTATTCTATGTCCTAGCAACTGATTCTTAGAAAAATATTCATTGAAATAACATTCCCCAAAAGACATTATACTAAGAACATCCTGATGAGTGTCACAGAATGGGTAATCAGGTTAGTTCCGACCTTCCCTCCTGATTTTGAAGTGAAACAGAAATGGCTGAGCTCTGGTTACTTTCACTTTCTGGTCCCCGTAGCCTTTAGCTCCTGGGATCCTCTGTGTAAAATATAACAAAGAAATTTATAAGTTTTCATCAAAATCATCTCCATTAACTTTATAGATAGGCAAGAGACAAGCAGGTGTAGATATGCATGGGCAAACAGATAAATACAAATGACAGATAAAAATGTAGAGATATACGTGAAACAGGGAGGTAAGAATAGCCAGAGATGGTTAGATGGATGACTGGATGGAGAGGCAGGAAGGCGGGTGACTAGATAGAGAAACAGATGTATGGAAAAACAAGCATGGACAAAAGGAAGGATGGAACTAGGGCAAATGTAGAAGATGCTGAGCAGACACGTAGAAATACATAGAGACAAAGGGATAAATCCATGATAAAAAAAAAAAAAGGTCAGTCTTAGGACTGAATTACTAGAGAATCTCCTCTTACAATCTACTACTCCTTCAATCTTCATTTAAGAAAATATTCAAAGGTCTCTCTTGATCATTATGTCATCATATCGAGAAATGTGTTAACTACAGTATTAAATATGTGCCCAGCCACAGAAAATGAACCTTTTGAGCAAAACAAATCTATTGTATTCTTCTACGAAGAGAAAATAAAAAGTCCTCCAGAAGCCATAAAGCAACTTATCTAATGCAGAACATTCAGGAGACCAACCAATCTTTTTTTTATCATTTCTGTAACTAATATTATGTTAATTAAGAGAACTTGGGCTAACATATTTTGTCGTGGCCAGAATTTTCTAAAAATTAATAACTCTACAGGTCTGACCTTTTTACTTTGGATGAGATATTAACTAAAAGTACTGCTAAACTCCAACTCAATACATAGTAATTTATTTTTTTAAATGAGATACTTCAAATTCCTTTACTGCAAAAAAAAAAAATAATGGCCAAAATGTCCCTGACGTGGTTTAAAGTAAGTTCCCTTCCTGGTAAGTAGCTAACATTTAATTGTGGAAACAAAGGTCACAGAATCCCAATGCATGTGAATATATCAGATAATGCAATATCATGCAGTGATTGCAATATACATTTTGAGATTGTTTACAATATAGTGTTATATAAAGAAAACAATAAAACTATACATACACAAACACATATACATACAGACACACACACTTATGAAACACATCATTTCTTAAAAAAAACAGAGAACAGAGTAGCCACATGTTTAAATTAGAACAATGATGTCTGCAGGAAAGACTTAAGGTTATTTTAACTTTCTTCATACTTCTGTGCATTTAACTTTTTTAAAAGGGTGTATATAACTTTTGTAATTGAAAAAGAAATGTTACTCTACTTTAGGGATGATAACAGTCCTTTGTTGAGATAACAAATAGGAAGGTACTTTTTCTGTTTACAGAGTACTTTCATATGTATTAATTCATCTAGTCCATTCGACAGCTCAGAGAAATGGGTTTGATGATGATCCCCAGTAACAACAGAGCCGTGAAGCTCGTAACTGGAAACGTGACACAGGCAGATCAGACTCCAGGCTTCCTGTTGCCCCACTGTCTTCTTTACAATGTCCATTCATTTTTCTCAAGAAAGGAGTTTTGTTTTATTTTGCTTTCTAAAAGTTTCCAAAACTGTTTTACTTCCCTCTCATCCCAAGGTTCAACATCCTACTTTTTTAAAAACGAGAACCAAAAATCAAAAAACACAGAGCCCAACCTTAATGCCTCACCACACAGAGGGAGGGGGAGCCTATTCACGAACTTTAAAATTCACTGTTGCTATTTTCACAAATTCATACAGCCAACTATCATAACAAGACTAGTCCAGCCTATTAAGGGGATGTCCAGGCACAATTTAAAAACAGACACAGTCTGACCTAGAAAGGGAATCAGAGACAACGATTCAAAAGCTGCTTAAGACGACATAATGCTGAGGGAGAATTATAGTCAGCACAGAAGAAGCAACACAGCTCAAATCCGCCTGGTCTTGGAATGACTCACCAGTATTGCTGTGATACTTTCCCGTCCCATTGATCAGACAGGTTTTTCCATTAGAACTTACTGACGATGTGCTCCCCAGTAAGTTGGTAAGATCAATTCTGTAGTTTTAAAATAAGGGAGATATGACTGAAATGTTAGAACACGGTCTTCAGACAGCACACGAAAAAGCCCAGGGAGAGTCCAGGGCTGCATGAAGGAAAACTGGCCTCCCAACTCAGCCCATGAGCAACTTCACCCGTCTATCTGCTCTGGGTTTTTTAATTATGACAAAATCTGCTGCCTTATTAAGGTGTGACACAGATAAGCTAGATAGAGAATATGTATAGGAAAAGTCTGGGCCTGCTTAGGGCCTGGGACAAGAAGAGAAGTTGGGTCTTCATGAAAAGGCTGAAGCCTACAGAATAAGATAGAGCCTCATGACTGGCCTCCCCTTCAGTGGGGCTAAGCTGTCCCCAGCTCATGCAAACTTCTAGAACAGAACCCACTGCACACTGGGCAGAATAAACACTCCTTATGGGAATGGGCCTGGGGTAGAAAAGGAACAGATGGTTAGAGCACTGAGCTTGTGTTCCTTTATAGCATTGCCTAGCTTCCTCTCCAGCTGAGACCACACCCTTGCTGTGACCTTCTCACTCTTTTCATGCCCTGAGTGAATCTTTCTCATCCTCAAACCAACGGATTAAATGACTTTTCAGAAAGCTTTCACTTTATGCACTGCACACCATAAGTAAACTGGTATCAGTAAATTTTGAGAAGGGGTACTCATGAGAATTGTATGCCCTCTATGCCCTAGTCTACACCCAAACATTTAGGGATTTGAGCTGAATTCGGGTAAAACCTCCCTAAGTGAGTCTTATCTAGAAATGGGTGAGAGTGATTGCTGTATGGAACAATCACCAACAATGGTATTTAAGAGAAGCAAAGGTGAAATAAGCAATGGAGTAGCCAGGCTAATGTCCTCAAGAGGATCAGTGGCCAGTAGCCTGGGCTCATGGTGGACAAAGGGAGGGGGGCCAGAGAGTGACCAAGATGCCAGTGTGGCATCCACTGTGGACAAGGAAACAGAACGTTCTTCCCAAGTAAAGAGCAGTGTGATCTGTCAAAGATCTCCAGAGAAGAGGATACTATTAGGAGTCTTAGAGAAGTAATTTGGGAAATTTGGGCAGGATTTGGGTTTGGAGAGACAGGTTTGCAAAGGATGCTCACCTCAGGGAGACAAATCAATCTATATCATATATTCAGTTAATTAACTTGGAAAAAAGATGACGGTCCATAAAAGTAGATGAGCACATCTGTAAATTACTTAAATGATTGTTGAAACGATAGGTTCTGAAGAAACCTTGCATTGGAAAAAATTTGTCATAGGTCCCCAATTCAAAGATGTATAATCCATCATGGCTACTAAATTTCTATGACATATGTCTTTGGCCAAAATGAAGTAGCGAGCTTAACTACTGAGTACCTCTACCTGATTCCTTTGAATGTCAAAATCAAGTCCAATTAAGTTGTCTCAACAATCTCTAGAAACACATCCATATTGTTTCACGTCAATATGAAATGCTCAATATAAAAATAAAGGATTAAGGTGGGTAATAAAACCTAGTCCCAGTGTCCTTTGATAATGACCTTTGGATATGTTAGCAGTTTCTTCATATATAAAATAGAAGTAGAAATGAAAGATTCTAATTAATAACCAAAGCAGCTGCTCAGCTTGAATCACTGAACTACTGACTCACATTTTTAAAACCTGATAGGCAATCCTTCATTTTCTATAAGCAAAATATAGTCTCTCATTTGCACCATCACTCTATTCAATTTCTGATTTGCAAGAATTCTTTCTGCTTTATTCACAATTTCAAAAATAAAATTTAACCACTCAATTAGAGCCTCCCACCTATTGTACTCTTATGGAATTTACGTCTTTACCCCTTGGATTTTTTATCCTGCGACATTCTCTAAAACATTGTCTGGGAGGGTAGGAAAGAGTCTGAGATTCACAAGCGACGTCCAGAGTTTGGCCCTGAGGGCTGGTTGTTATTTCTGAAGTGGGAGCTGATTCTTGCACTGTGGACCTTGGCAGCATTACACAAGATTTGTTGACTCAAGGCTGAGTTATCTAAGTGTGCCCTTCAATTGGTGTTGCATAAGTAGATAAACCAGCCTGAATTATAGACTGAATGACATCATTCCTTGCTCAGGAAACTGTCCCTGGTTTCTCACTTCCACAATGTGGTCCTGTCCTACCATTCCAGCCTCCCACTTTTTCCCCTAAAGGAACTATGCTGACATTTGGGTAGAGCAGGGGGCACGCAGCCTGGCACTGGCAGAACATCTCTTTTCTCCACTGCTTCTTCTCTTTTCTTGTTTGCCTTCTTTCCACTCCCTTGTTCTCAAGCAAGAAGGCAGAGGGTTACCCAATTAGGAGAAGAAACTGGCCACATGCAACCCAGCCGCTGCCTTCCAGTCTTTGGGAGTTACCCGACTGTTAGAGGCAGATACTCCCTGCTCTTTATGGTTGGGAGTTTTACACACAGTGTACCCTAAGGAGTTATTGAGTCCAGGAGCTATCTGAGAGGAAGAGGTAAATTTCATTCATGGGTGCCACGTTAGAAAGCCCAGTGAGCTACCGTTCCACAACCTGGATGTTATTGCCATCTGCCTCAGTCTGACTCCATTATTTTCAACTGGTTTCAAAATAGGTAGAAAAGAGTGAGGGACAGAACAGCAAATGGAGCTGGGAAAGGGCTTGGTGGCTAAGGCAGAGGCTAAATTCAGTTTCAATTGGCCTCCTAAATTATCCTCTACTGTAACCACACTAAATGTACACTACCTGGTACCTGGGTGCATCTCTGCCTCTGATTTTGCTCACACTCTTCCATCAGCCTAGAACTACGTTCCCAAACCCTTACCTCTTCCCTGCCCTAACCTCCAACCTTCTCAGATGTGGTCAACCTCTGGGATTTCCCCATCCCCTGAATCCACACTTACCCTTCTTAAGCATTTTTGTCTAAATCACTCTGGAGTTACACAGATATGTTTCAGTCAAATCTCTACAAGACTCCAAGCTCCTGAACTGTCAAGGGCCGAGTCTCATTGATCTTCAAATCCTCCTTCTCATCCTTCCCCCACTGGACCAAGTTAAACATTTACTGGAAACTTATTATGTGCCAGGCACGAAAGTAAGAGCATTATATTCATGACCATGTTTAACTTTTCCTAGGAAATAGGTACAGAAATCAGTCTGTAGATAGAACAGGGTCTGTGCTCAAAGGGATTCATCATTCCAGGCATGCCTCGCTGCCTCTGGTGTAGGGAAGCTTATAGACTTGAGGCAGACTGGCAGATGTGGATGAAAGTGAGGCTCAGAGAGATCATGTGCATTTCAAAGCTGACTGTTCCATCTTCACTGCCTTGACCTTCATCTACACTGCCCCTGGGTTTAAGGAAAAAATAATTCTCACTTACAAACAAAGGCTGGGCACGGAGCTGACATCTGTGATCCAAACACCTTGGGAGGCTGAGGATCACTTCAGCTCTGGAGTTCGACACCATGCTGGGCAACAGAGCAAGACCCCAGCTCTACAAAGAGTTTAAAAATTAGGTGGGCACGGTGGCACATGCCTAATGTTCCAGCTACTCAGGAGGCTGAGGCTGGAGGACTGCTTGGGCCGCCAAGGCAACAGTGAGCTGTGATCACACCACTGCACTCCAGCCTGGGACACAGACTGCAACCCTGTCTCTAAAACATAAAATAACAACAACAACAAAAAAAACAGGAAGATGGGAATAATCAAAGTCCAAATGCTCACTGCTCCACAAAGGCCCTAATTGCTCCATGTGAACAAGACTCCTCATCCCCAATTTTTGCTCTGAAAACAGAGGTCTGGATGTCTGTGGTTTTGTCACCAGATGAATAACAAGCTCTGAGGATTGCTAGAATTACAAGGCCCAGACCAGATCCACTCACATATAGCTGGAAGCTTTCTAGTAACTCTAACCGTGCATGGGGAATGAGCTTCTCAGAGAAGTGAGTCACTTACTGGAATCTGTGCTGCCTGCATTACTCAGCTGATATTAATACACCCACTTGTTCATTAAAGTTTAATTGGAGTTCATGTGAATAGGTTTTACCGGATACTTAATCAAAGAGAACTGTTTGTGTATGAACTATTCAAATACAAAGCTAGAAAGCACAACTCTCCTCCAGCCTCTAAACACATCCACTGGCTGCTCTTTTAATTCTGTTGACACAATAAGTGAGTCAGAGAACGTGGGACAATGACCTTGAAGGATGGGAAAAAGCCGCCTAGACTCACACACAAAACAAGAGTAAATGAAAAATCCTTTGTGAGAAGCCAGCCACAGTTCTTTAACTCATCAGTTACAGCTAGACACTGGCCAGGACTCGAAGGACAACTCCTAGACGGGAGGTTGTTCCCTCTAGTTTCTTTCTGGGGTTCATTATCAAAGCTGCAGGTCTCCTTTCTTCCCCGGGCACCTGTTTTCTAGCTGTACATCTTTATTTTTAAAATGGGTGGATAAGAAAATTAACCATCATTCAACATAATCACACATTTCTCTTGTGCTGACAAGCAAACCATGAACACAATCCCTAACGCCTATTTATACAGTCAGGACTGTCAGTACCCTGTTATTTCTTATCAGATATCTCACTAATCAACATTTCAGAAAGTATATACTTTTAAAGCTTCTGAGAAAAAAATTCTGCATGAAGTTAGGTGGAAATATATTTGTATACGTTTGGTGGCTCTGGTATCAATTTTTCCTTAAGTGTGTTCATCATTAAGTATGCATGACTTCTTTACCAAAAACAAATCAATGTGAGTTTAAAACTTGGCACTATGCACTAATTTGAATCCCCGAAGCAATCCTCAGAGACAGCAGATTAAAGGGAAATCCACTTTTTTAAACAGGTTTATTGAGATATTGAAATATAATTTATATATAATGCAATTCACCCAATTACAGTTTACAGTTCTGTTTTTAGTATATTCACAGCATTGTGCAACCATCACTACCATATAAAGAACGTTTTCAGCATCCCAAAAAGAAACTCACACTTATTACCAATCACTCCCTATCCTCTACCCCAACCCTGCTGGCTACCACTATCTATCTCTAATAGTCTATTATAGATTTGCCTATTGTGGGCTTTTCACATAAATGAAATCATATAATATGCGATCTTTTGTAACTGGCTTCTTATTTATTTATTTATTTATCAGATGGAGCCTGACTCTGATGCCCAGGCTGGAGGGCAGATCTCAGCTCACTGCAACCTCCACCTCTCAGGTTCAAGCTGTTCTCCTGCCTCAGCCTCCCGAGTAGCTGGGACTACAGGCACATGTCACCATGCCCCACTAATTTTTGTATTTTTAGTAGAGATGGGGTTTCACCATGTTGTCCTGGCTGGTCTCGAACTCTTCACCTCAAGTGATCCACCCACCTCAGCCTCCCAAAGTGGTGAGATTTCAGGCATGAGCCACCACACCCAGCCTTGTAACTGGCTTCTTTCACTTGCTGTAAGTTTTCAAGGTTCACCTATGTTGCTATATAAATTGGTACTTTATTTCTTTCACTACTGAACAATATTCCATTTTATGACTATGCCACATTTTGCTTATTCATTCAGCCAATATCTACTTCTTAAAAATAACCTTTTATCTACCAAATATTAGCAAATGATTTGATAGGTGTTATCAGTTTGACCGATATTTTGCTCATCCCTTCAATGATCCATTCATAATTTTCCTATTACCCACGTTTAAAAGTGAAGTCTGCACTAGACACTTCTCAACGGTGGGATGAGGTGGCAGTACCTGGTAGCCTAAGACATTCTACATGTAAAACTCATTGAGATGGTTCATAAGTTTAATGTTTCAGTACACAAAGAGCTCTCGCTGGCATGATATAGCTAGATTGTGGGTTCCCTAAGTTAGGAGCCACAGTTGCAGTGCCCTAGGAGGACAGGCTTAAAATACACTAAAGGAACAACACTCAAACCATCTCTCTCTCAAGAAAAACCACATTTTCTGCTTCTTAAGATATTAATCCCAACCACTTAGTACTAAATACCTAAAATGTGCTATGTACCACCATTATAATTGATAAGATATGAGACCATTCCTCCAGAGTTCAAAATCTAGCAGAAGAGTCACATAGAATAAATCAATGCCAGCTCAAATAAAATTAATGGTATGAGAGAAACTCAGAGAAGAGAATCTTCCTTCGATTTGTTATGTCTCTCTTGCAACGCTAGTGATTTCTTTTCTAACCTTGTTGGAGCCAATTATTACGCAGGGTAGACAGTACATAGACTTCCATGAGGATGGAGAATCTATAGCTATGTGTGTCATGAACAAGTATACACTGATCTTTATTGGAGGCATAAATCACACCAATAAAATTACCAGATGATGTAGACCTCAAAGGAAACCATCAAAAATGGAAAGTCAAGGGGTCAAGCAGGTCATCTGTCAAAAGAGAAAGACTTTCTGCCTCCTTATCAAGCATGCTTTTCAAGACATTCTCATTTCACTGAGAAGTTGCTACCTAAGAAACCATGGAGTGTGAATTAAAAAAATAGATTTCTAAAACCTATGTCAGGTAAACTATATACTCTAGTACATGACCCTAATAATACAGCACTGGGCTCATCGGGTACCATGTGTCTAAGAGACTCGAAGGCATTTTCCAGATAATTCAATCCTTCCCACCTCCCAAGCAAGCATAGTGCAGACCCTTGAGTCATTAGGAAACTCAAGAGAATATTCCATCCCTCTTGTTCGATATTCTGAGGACAGACCCAGTCTTCCAGATAAAGGCACTCTGCAATGAGAATTACATGCCTGAGTCATGCTTCTGTTTTTTGGACTGTAGAGATGTTGACCTCCTTAGATCCAACTCATGAAACAGATTAGGTTTTCACACAGTCCAAAAATAATTGATATGCCTAATGAGAACGTATTTCTCTTAAAATTTCTACCAGCATCAAACTCTCTGTAACATGCCCATCCAGTTTGTACATCAGTAGAAGTGCTCCTCTTTAAATTCATATAGCAAGTTTGCACATCCTGTTTCCTAATTACCTTATGCAAAAAAAGGAATTTTACCTTCACTTCTCTTGTTCATTAAAGCAAGGTTCAGGAAATGCTTTGACATTTGATTTTTGAAAAACCATGCTAGTTTAACAGAAGGTCCTAGAGATTCATTGCTGTTTAAACTTGGGGAGAAACAAGGTAATATCAAATCACAGCTAACTTTTTAACAGATTTTTTTTAAAGAAAATAAAATTAATATGGGCATTTTTTAGCTATATTACAACTCTATATAACCAGATAGTGCTTGATAAGAATTACCTGAGTACAATCAAATCAGGGTGGTGGAGCAGAAAGCACCCTAGAGTCAAGTGTACCGGGTCGGCATCCAGCACTCCTTTAAAAATACTTATTTCACTTCTATGAATCTCAGTTCCACTATTTCTAAAAGGGAAATAATGATAAAGCCTGTCTTGCTTACCTCATAGAGATGTCATAAAGCACACATAAGAAAATGGGTACGTAAGTGTTTTTGAAAGCCACAAGCCCCACACACAATGTAAGGTATTCATCTTAATGTCCTTTCTTTTCTTTTTTTTTTTTTTTTTTGAGACAGAGTCTTGCACTTGCACTCAGGCCAGAGTGGAGTGGCGCTATCTTGGCTCACTGCAATCTCTGCCTCCCGGGTTCAAGCATTTCTCCTGCCTCAGCTTCCCAACTAGCTGGGATTACAGGCGCCTGCCATCATGCATAGCTAATTTTTTGTATTTTTAGTAGAGATGGGGTTTCACCATGTTAGCCAGGCTAGTCTCGAACTCCTGACCTCATGATTCACCTGCCTCAGCCTCCCAAAGTGCTGGGATTACAGGCATGAGCCACCACTCTTGGCCAATGTCCTTTCTTATAAAGACATTCTTTAATGACATGAAAAACCCTTTTGCCTTTCTGTTTACATTTTCAATAGGCCAAAGAAACATTTCAAAATCAATACTACCAATCCCAGGAAGTTTCACATCACACACACACATACACACACGCACACACACAAACACACACATACACACGCTTTATAAGGTAATTGTTGTTTGGGACAACAAGCCCAAGAAAGTACAAGATTCTGAAGAACTGTCCATCTTAGAGCTCATTTCAGCAACACATCTTTAAAATTAAATAGCATTCAGGGTATTCT
Organism: Callithrix jacchus; assembly: GCF_049354715.1. Taxonomy (NCBI): domain Eukaryota; kingdom Metazoa; phylum Chordata; class Mammalia; order Primates; family Cebidae; genus Callithrix; species Callithrix jacchus. The sequence goes on along the minus strand of NC_133516.1, from coordinate 17,271,570 downwards.
TACTCTTTGAAGGCAGGTAAAATACATTACAGTGTATTACCTTTCAAAAAGTAGCATGCCAAAATTTCCACACACCTCCTTCTGATGCTAGAGAAACAGTCCAAGGAAGAGATGGCCCCATTATATCAACGCTTTCTAGAGAAGAGGGAAATGGTAGGCATCTCTGAGGACAGACCCAGGCATATGGAGACTGAGGAAAGACAGAACTTGCCAGGAAGACACAGAAAAAAACAGCAACCGGGAGGCCACCAGTGAATTGACCCTCAGTAGCCACATGGCAACTTTCCATCAGGGTAGCTTATCAAGGATGAGGATACATTCCATTCCCCACACACACTCTATCATCTGAAGTTCACTCTTTCAGATAAACAAAGGTCAAGGATAGAGAAGCCAAGAACGTTTCCAAGGTCATTAGTAGCTGTGTAAATACAACTCCTATGTTCTAAACTAAACCTGTTGACTCTCTTGGAGTGAATAGGCCAGGAACATCAACAGTCCTAAACTGTTCATCGTGTACCTGTCCTTCTTGGTTGCTCCAGTGTAACGGAAGAGTAAACACTAACACTGAAGCAGAGCATGCCATGTGCCAAGCATTGTTCTACATGCTCTATGTATTCTAACTTGGTTAAACCTCACAAGAACCCTATGAAGTAAGCCCATTTTGCAGATGAAGAAAGGACGGCATTAAAGGTGAAGTTTTTTGTCCACGGTCATATGATATTATGTGATAAGATGGATCAAAACCCAAGCAACGTGGCTTTGGCATCTGTCCCTAAACGGTACACAAAACTGCATGTTGGGCCGGGCTTGGTGGCTCACGCCTGTAATTTCAGCACTTTGGGAGGCTGAGACAGTCAGATCACTTGAAGTCAGGAGTTCAAGACCGGCCTGGCCAACATGGTGAAACCCCGTCTCTACTAAAAATACAGAAAAATTAGTCAGGCATGGTGGCACGCACCTATATTCCCTGCTACTCGGGAGGCTGAGGAAGGAGGATCACTTGAACCCAGGAGGCTAAGGTTGAAGTGAGCTAAGGTAGCGCCACTGCACTCTAGCCTGGGTGACAGGGTGACATTCTAAAAAAAAAAAAAAAAGAAGAAGAAGAAGAAGAACAAACAAACAAAAACCTGCATGTTTATGAGCACCTCCACAATGGAGTGAACACCCACCATGAACTGGGTACCTTTTCAGACACTCACATACATTTTGTAATTTACTCTGATAATGATATTGGGAGAGAGATATTATAATCCTTCCCTCAAAGCAAGACACTGAAATCCTAAGAGGTCATTAAAATGAGGGTGTTACAAACACTAAGAAGCACAGTAAGATTTGAACACCTGTCTGCTTTCAAGTTCAGTGTCCTCTGCAAACCTCCAGGTTGTGTATGGGTTCTGGGGTTCTCTAATCATCATTAGCACTATCTGTCTACATATATATCTACTCATTGATTTTTTGCCACGTCGTACAGTGAAAGAACATGCGTTTGGAAAACAGGGAGGCCACAGCAGCTTGAATACTTACCAGCTGTATGACTTGAACAAGTTACTCAGTCCCAGTTTCCTCATCTAACGAATAACATTACCCACCACTATCTCAGATCATATTTCATATGGTTGTTATAAAAACTACATGAGATGATGCATGTAAAATACACATAGTACGTGCTCAATATTTAGTCAATGAATAATTGAGTGAATTTAAATTTAAGTGACATAACATCAGCAAAGATCCTACTGGAGTTCCCATTCTAGAATACCCAGTCAAAACCAAGAACATTATTAATGTGTTGTTAGTATCCTCTCTAATAATCTAAACATGCCTTGGGGCCTAGAACCACATATGAGCTAGACTGTAAACCACACAGCGGCACAGAGCCTTGCATTTTAGACATGCTATGTGTCAAGGATTATACGATATTTGTTTGAATTTACTGAGAAAAAAAAAAAACACCTAAAATGCTAAAATAACTTCTCTCAAAGATTAGAAGCTTCAGTTGTCCATTTTCACTCAAACCTTTATTCTCAATTTGAAAATTATTACCCATAATTGAAGCCTAAAACCCACTAAAAGGCATCAATTTAATGTTATTTATTTCTGATACATTTCCCAAGAAATAAGGAAGAAAAATGATTTCCCAATCTACACATTTCAAAATCTTATCTCTTTCTTCCCTACAAAAACTTATAACATCATTTATTTTGTTTTGGGTCCTTTGCAGATGGTAATCACAAGTGCTTTCCTGATTCATTTGCTAGCTGCGGTTGGGAGGGAGAAAGAATGACAGGAAGAGAAAGAGACTGATTTTAAGAGGATATCTGGCATCAAGAAAGGTTCATGTGGCAGAAGTACTTCAACAAGGACACCAAAAGAAAAACCAATGGAAGAGTACATCATTAAATTTTACAGGAAAAAAAAAGTATATACATACATATAGATGTGTGTGCATACATGTGCACACATGTGTGTACACAGGTGTATATACGCAGACATGTGTGTATATATGTGCATGTGTGTGCACATGTACATATGGAAAAGGTCAAGGCTCCTGCCACAGGGCAGGGGCAACGGTGCGCACACCAGGAGGTCTGGACGATAACGTGAAGGGTAGCAATGCTGAGACAGGACTGCAGGCTGGAAGACTTGTTTTTACACCTCAGCTCTGCCACTCTTGCCTCATCTGGAACAAGTCATTTCAACTTGGTTTTCTACTTCTAAGAATGGAGACCTCACAGGACTGGTGTGAGGTCTGAGCAACAAACAAGATCTGAAAGTGTTTTGGAAACGTCTGTACAAACATAAAGGGACATTACTACCCGTTTGTTCCAATGCCAAGGAGAGCAACTTTTGTCTGAGCCAATGTCGTTCACAAGTGGAATCTATTCCCATCACAGCCTGCTTTCGGCAAAGGAAGAGGGATGTGGACAATTTTCCAAAGAGGCAAATGCTTTCTAATTTCTCCATTATTTCCAAAACAAAAAAGCCAAATCTTTCTCCCACTTTTGTTTTTCAAAATAAAAATAAATTATAACCCTAACTTGCTAATAAATGCGGGCTGGAGCTGTCCTTAAGTAAAAGCTTTTGATAACAAATTGCCTGCACTAAATGCTATTTTACTGCTGATTTTTTTATTGTTGCTTAAGCACAGCAATTATGCTAATAAGCCTGGGAGGATGGTACATCCAGCATTGAATCTGACAGATAAAATACTCAATAAAATGCTAATCTCACCTGAAAATTGGAATCAGACAGCCTTATTAGTATTTATGGATATGGCATCTTAAACATGTTTTTTCAAAGATGAATATATATGAAATCAATGTTGTCTCCTAATACAGCCTGCCATTGCTAGACCTCTATGTGCTTTAAATTCAAGGTGACGATTACTCCTTGCCTTTACTTTGCTTCCTGCCAGAGACAGAAAGAACTTCTTGGCCATCACAACTACATAAAGAATCGAGCAATAAAATGATTTTTTTCCCTTCCTCCACCTCCCTACCTCTCTCCTCACCCCACCTCTCCCAGTCCCCTGAAGAAGGGAAGGTAAGAACTGTCTGTCTGAGAAGAGAAAGAAGGCAGATTTGACAGCAACAAGAACCATTTGTCAAACCATCTGGCTTCTCTCTTCACCTGACAGGAGGGAGCAGTGATGTGTCAGAAAGAGCAGGGAGCTGAGAATCCAAAGAGCTGGTTTCTAGTCTTGATTGTGCTACTTCCTCGATGTGTGACCTTGCCAGACCTCAGTTTCTTAAACAGAGACTTTCCGGAGCCCAGTGATTATATCTCCTCTATGAGAAGCCTACATGGGTTGCATTAACAAAAGAAGCAGGGGAGTGCAAGCCTACTATCCATGAAGACTTGAATATTATAAGCCAAGGGAGATAGGAGGCTGGTGCAAACTTCAATTTTTAAACGTGTGCTTTGGCTGGGCGCTGTGGCTCACACCTGTAATCCCAGCCCTTTGGGAAGCTGAGGCAGGCAGATCACTTGAGGTCAGGAGTTCGAGACCAGCCTGGCCAGCATAGTGAAACCCCATCTCTACCAAAAATACAAAAATTAGCCAGGTATGGTGGTAGGTACCTGTAATCCCAGCTACTTGGAAGGCTGAGGCAGGAGAATCGCTTGAACCCAAGAGGTGGAGGTTGCAGTGAGCCAAGACCACGCCACTGCACTCCTGGGCAACAAGAGCAAACTCCATCTCAATAAATCAATCAGTCAATAAACAAACTTGTGCTTTGGCTTACAGGGTCCCCTCTTACTGGTAATATGTGTCAATTTTGAAATATGTATCCCTGAGGTATATGTGAAGTGTATATCCTCCATATATGCTTAAAATGGTCCAGGCTTAACTTGAGAGACCTCTGACAGAAAGCAAAAACAGAACGGCCCACTTACCAGCCCTCCTCATAAAGTTAGCTGGTTTTCTTTTTTAGTATCAATACTTTACTTGCAGAGGAAGCAAAGAAGTGAGATGCCCACTTTAAATGTCAGAAACTAACAGCATCTGAATACTGCACTATTATTTACAAAAAAAAGTTCTCGTTTAATTTCCACACTTAACCCCATAAAGCAGTAACAGAGAAAATGCTGTTCTCCAGAAGTTGCCATAAATTAGGAAATGGATGATCAGAGAGGACTTTCTCATCCACATAGAATAAGTGGGTTCTAGGGTCAGGACAAGCAGTTTTACCTTCTGACTAATTCCAGCATGCTGTCAAGCACACCACAACATCCTCCGGGTTACAAGCATGTGGAGTCATTCAAACCCAAATATCCAAGGAGCAATTCCCTGCTCAGCACAATGAGAGGAATGAAAGCGTCCATGCCCACAGCAGCACTTGTGTCAAAGAGACTTCTCCCACCCTCTCAAGACCTCAGAGAGTTTTCAGAAATGTATGTCTTCCTCTGGGAAAGTCCCAGGCATGGACAAGTCGGGCCCACACCCAATAATGGAATCTGACAGTTAGTGACAAGGACGGGCACAAATCTCAGAATCCAATTCATTCCAGGGCCCTTGGAAAGTCACTTCCCTCTATAAGCCCCTGTTTCTGCCTCTGTACAAGTGGATCTTTTCAAGACCAAAGAGGTCCCTCAGCCACTAACAGAAGGGAGAAAAAAGACAAAATGGTCTCTAAAAATACAAGGATTTCAGTACAACTTACAGTCTTCCCATTGTTTCTTCAGCTAGTGTCCATGATGCAGGCAAAGCTGAGCTTACTACTATCCCCATCTTTCAGATAAAGAAACAAAGACCAAGAAACTCAGAAATTCTCCCAGGACAAACAGCAGGCTAGGAAATCTTCAGATCAAACTGACACTTAACACATAGCTGTTGGGGCTTATACTCTGCACAAAGCAGAATATAAAAAAGGAGGCTGCGAACAGTGGCTCACACCTGTAATCCCAGCGCTTTGGGTGATTGAGTCAGGCTGATCACTTGAGGTCAGGAATTCAAGGCCAGCCTGGGCTATAATATAGTGATACCCCCATGTCAACAAAGAAAACTGTTTCTAATTAGCTGGCACGGTGGCACACACCTATAACCCCAGCTATGTAGATTGAGCCCAGGAGTTCAAGGCTGCAGTGAGACACGATCACATCACTGACAACACAGTGAGACCCTGTCTCAGGAAAAAAAAAAAAAAGGAGTTAGTAGATTCCACATTCAGTAACCATACTCTTCCCAGACACCCTACCCTGCAAAAGGAGAAGATAGGGGCATAACCATAATGTGCACAAGCCATGGGAATGAGACAATTTACCACCTCTTGCTAACGCTTCACATAAACAGAAGCAGAATTCCAGTCCGTGTACCCCTTCATCTTTATTATCCTGTGACCAACACTGCAACCTGCAAGGCACTATCAGAACAAATTCATCAAGCAGAAACCACTATTTACAGAGGAAAACGCTGAAGCATTAACTAACAAGCTGACTGACCTGCCCAATCACAAGGGTCCCTAAAAGCGGGCCAGGACTCACAACCAGGGCCCCTGACCTCACCTGCCCTGTTTGTTCATTTTTTTTTCTTCACTTGCTTATGCCCCCTTTGAATTGCCAGTGCTACCATTTTTCAGTAAACAACCAGAGCAGAAAGTCAGCTCTGAACCGAGACATCACCCAACAGAGGAATGATTCGAGTCATACTTCGAGGAATAATTTCTGGGAAAGCAGAGGAGGTGATGCTATCAAACAGTGAAACCTAAAACTCCTACTCACTACCTGCCTGAGAGGGTAGGAAACGGGGCCGAGGCCCTTTCCCTACATGCTCCCCCTGCCCGTTTTTGTCACTCGCAGTCATTACTAAACTTAGCACGGTAATCAAATGAAAGCTGTTTCCCAGCTGTATGGCCTTGGGTAAGTCCCTTATCTCCTTGGTTCTCTTACCAATACATACACACGCACACACACACACATACACACACACACACTCACACACACCCCAGACCGTCCCTTCATTTCACCTAGCAAGATGGAGTTACAGAAAGCCTCTGTCTTTCTCATCCTGCAAAACATCACCGCTACCTCCTAGGCATTCAGGAAGTGTCGCCAGACCTGGTATCTGAAGCTCTGACTTGAATCCTCCTCTCCCTTGTGCCTCCTGGGTCCCATCCCACTTCTTCTGCCCACCCGTCCTGTGAGCCCCTCTTCTCCAAGCCCACTTGCCATTGTCCTAGACTGGGCCCGTGCATTCCCACCTTGAAAAAACACTAACTCATCTCTCAGTCTCAGTCTTCCTTTCTAATCCCATCTTTCTCTGAGTAAAATAAGGCCAGCTCTTTAAGAGCTCCTCCTGTGAAAGCCCTGGAAACAACCTCCACCAAACTGGCTGCACTTCTCTAGGCACAATATGGTTTATATCCTTCTAAAATCAGCATCTACACCAGGCACGGTGGCTCACACCTGTAGTCTGGCATTTTGGGAGGCGAGGCAGGCGGATCACAAGGTCAAGAGTTTGAGACCATCCTGGCCAACAAAGTGAAACCCCATCTCTACTAATAATATAAAAATTAGCTGGACGTGGTGGCCTACGCCTGTAGTCCCAGCTACTTGGAAGGCTGAGTAGGAGAATCACTCGAACCTAAGAGGTGGCGGTTGCAGTGAGCCAAGATTATGCCACTGTACTCTAGCCTGTGACAGAGCAAGACTCTCTCTCCAAAAAAAAAAAAAAAAAAAAAATCCGGGGCATGGTGGCACGTGCCTGTAATCCCAGCTACTCAGGAGGCTAAGGCAGCAGAATTGCTTGAACCTGGGGTGCGGAAGTTGCTGAGAGAGATCGTGCCATTGCACTCTCCAGCCTGGATGACAAAGCAAGACTCCATCTCAAAAAAAAAATCAGCATCTCCATACTGGGTCTACTCTACCTATGGGTTTGGTTTCTGAAGATAAACTAAGGTGCAGGAGAACATCAACCAATGCCTCTGAGGGAGTCCACTTCAATAAGCATATCTGCCACTCCAGAGAGGCTGGCTCTTTGGGGGTGCTAGTGAGTGTCGACCCTCAGGTCAGGGGCTGAGAAACACTACTATGTTAGGACTTTATAAACATTTGCTAATCTTAACAACTTAGCATGCAAGGTATATTTAACCCCAAATGAAAATCACTGAAACTGGGGCTCAAATGGTTTCAAAACTCAGCCTCACTGAAGTTATGTAAATCATCCAAATTCAAGTAGCTATTGGAGCCTGGGTTTATAAGCAAATCTGTGCCACTTCATTGGGATTCTCTATTGTTTAAGTGTCAGGAGCTCTACTAGATGCTTTAATCTATATAACTGACCTAACGACCCTTCCTTTTCTTTTTTTTTTTTTTTTTTTGAGATGGAGTTTCGCTGCTGTTACCCAGGCTGGAGTGCAATGGCGCAATCTCGGCTCACCGCAACCTCCGCCTCCTGGGTTCAGGCAATTCTCCTGCCTCAACCCTTCCTAATAACAATTAGTGCCTCCATTTTACAGATCTGAATACTAAGGCCCCACACCAAACATGTCTCTTGCAGAGTTAGCACTGGAACCCAAGTGTCCTGGGCTGGCTTTTTTTCTCTTTCCTCAGTATCATGAATCCTCTCTCCACCTAATATACAGGAGTCTTATCTCAATGAGCCACTGGAAATAGCATTCAGCAGTACATACAGAATCTGAACTGCAAGTTGGATAAAGGTGTTTCGCAAGCAGCAATCTAGTTAAGATCTCAACAGCGCTGCTGGGAGGCGGGTTTATCGAGCACATCATGTGAGCAGTCTGACCCTGGACTGTTCCCAAAGGTCAGAGCCATAAAATGAAGCCAGAATTTCATTCAATTTCACAAATGCAGCAACTTGGCATGTCTGCTTTCCTCTAACAGGGGCAACTGCAAAGTGTTCTTCAAGAAGATTAGTAATCAAAGTCAGAAATTCAGAGGTCATCATTTAAACTGCTTTCTCCTTTTTAGAAGCTAAGCTTTTCCAATAAGAGGAGGGCTGACACTCTAAGAAGCTGAGAGCTAAAGAAGAGACGGTACATTCTGACCTAACTTCACGAGGAATGCCACCAGCATCTTAAGCAAACCCCACCTCTCTCCCTGTGCCTCTAGAGAAACAGGATTAAGAAGGAGCCTGGGAAAAGCTGATAGTTGCTCATAAAATCTATGTGCCTAAACCAAGTTCCCAAAGGCCCTTCTAGTTCACTGGGTTAACTGAATTTAACCTTCCACCCCCTCAGGCCTCCTCAGTAATTCAATTTAACAGTTACAGAGTGCCTATAAATACCAGCTGCTGAGCTAGCCTCCAAAGAATCAGAGATAACTGCCCTCTGATCAGAATCCACAAATATCACCCACCGAATACAAGGTGGTATATGAAAGTATCTCTGAAAGTACAAACTGTGTGATGGGAAATGGAGGAGGGGAGAGACTGAGTCCAAATGTGAAGTCTGATGTTTCCGAGATGGTGGGGTTTGAGCTAAGCGTGAAGGATTCAGCCTGGCAGAGGTAGCCATGCAGGATGGCCCTGAACATGGGATGAAGAATGTGAACATGGGGTGGACAGGGAGGGGTCAAGAGGAAGGCAGAAAGGTTGCCTGCCATCATGAGGGTAAGGCCGTAAGCAAGGATACCACTTATGTAGGAGCATTGAGAGGTCAAGAAAACACACAGCAAGTCTCAGGACAGACGCTCTGAGCTCACTTAGGGGCACCCCACCAAAATAAAGCTTCCCTCTCCAGTAGCCCAAGGAGATGAACATGTGTACACAAGCCAACCGCCTGTCACCCTGCGTACCAGACAAGGAACTACACAAGACACGCATCACTCCTGCCTACCATGGCCTCTTGAAGCTGAGCGATGTTGTCACAACCTCCAGTATTAAATACAAAGCAAGAGTGGTCCAAGAAGGTGTATCAGCAGGAACCTGACAATTCAGAGCTGAGACTAGGTGGCCAAGGACCCACAATATGTAAATGCCTGGCCACTGAGCCCCAGGTTAAGCTAAAGACAAGAGACTAAAAATATAATAAAGGAAGTAAGAAAGGTAGGAAAGTATTGCAAAAGAAGAAGGGAGGGAGAAAAGGGAATGAATGGTAAGAAACAGAAGACATGGGAAGGGAAAAAAAGGAGAAAGGACAGGAGGGGAAGGATGAGGCAGAAAGACACGAAAAAAGAAAGAAAGAAAACTCTCCCAAAGGCCAAGGTGAGAAGAAGAAGGGAAAACATTACAGTCATCCCTCTGCCTATGAGTATAAGAATGATTAGGGACAGGGGCCAAGCGTGGTGGCTCAAGCCTGTAATCCCAGCACTTTGGGAGGCCAAGGCAAGTGGATCACGAGATAAAGGGATCGAGACCATCCTGGTCAACATGGTGAAACCCCGTCTCTACTAAAGATACAAAAAATTAGCTGGGCACAGTGGCACATGCCTGTAATCCCAGCTACTCAGGAGGCTGAGGCAGGAGAATTGCCTGACCCCAGGAGGCGGAAGTTGCGGTGAGCTGAGATCGCGCCATTGCACTCCAGCCTGGGTAACAGAAGAGAAACTCCGTCTCAAATAAAAAAAAAGAATAATTAGGGACAGCATGGGGCGGGGAGTTGGGAAGGGATAACATGGGGAGAAATGCCAGATACAGGTGATGGGGAGGAAGGCAGCAAATCACACTGCCATGTGTGTACCTATGCAACAACCTTACATGTTCTTCACCTGTACCCCAAAACCTAAAATGCAATTTAAAAAAAGAATGATTATTTGCAGGTAAAACACGTGACTGTAGTTCCGAGTAACTATTTCAATATTTGTAATCATGATATTTTATGAAAGAACAAGTAATTTAAATTTTACACAACTAAGTTTTGAGGTGTCTAAAGCAAAAGATAAACATGTTCACAGGTATATTAATGTGAGATAAAAACTAGACTTAAGGCAAATTGCTGATGATGCTAACTTCTTGGAAGAGAGGAGGATGGGGGAGTGGAAGGAAGTTTGGAAAGTTGCAAAATGTTCACAAATTATCCCCTTCCCTATGTCCTCACCTTGCAATGTGACTTTGGAGCTTTTTTTTTTTTTTCGTAGAGTCTCGCTCTGTTGCCCAGGCCAGAGTGCAGCGGCACAATCTCTGCTTCCTGGGTTCAAGCGATTCTCCTGCCTCAGCCTCCTAAGTAGCTGGCATTACAGGCATGAACCACCACGCTTGGCTAATCTTTTTTTTTTGTATTTTTAGTAGAGATGGGACTTCATCATGTTGGGCAGGCTGGTCTCAAAACTCCTGAACTCAAGTGATCCATCCACCTCAGCCTCCCAAAGTGCTGGGATTACAAGGGTGAGCCGCCACTCCCGGCCTGACTTTACATCTTCTGCCACAAGAAACACACTCTTTCTCAACTCACATTACTAATGAGTGTGTATTTGTTTATGAACCTATATATTAATTCACTATGTCCTAATCTAGTTTACATGTCTCCATCTTATCCATACATATATAAAAGAGTTTAAGTGCTTTACTAAATTCAAATGTATTCCTGGAAATAGTAGTAAGAACTGCATTTATTAAATAATTCACATGTATAAATTACTTTAAGCTCTTCGCATGTAGTATTTCATTTTGTCTTCAAAAACTCCTTTGTTACCTGTAATCCCAGCTACTCCGGAGCCTGAGGCAGGAGAATTGCTTGAGCCCAGGAGGTGGAGGTTGTAGTGAGCAGAGATTGTGCCATTACACTCCAGCTGGGGCAACACAGAAAGACTCTCTCAAAAAAAAAAAAAAAAATTCCTTTGTCAGTTTATCATTAGCCCCAGGATAAGACTGACACGAAGAAGAAGCTGAGTCACAAAAATTAAACCACTTGCCTAAGGTCATTTGTCTTCAAAGCAGAGGACTCTGGATTTAAACCCAGACAATCCAACTCCAAAGCCCACATTCTCCCCACTATGTCTGTGTTATCATATGAATCCACCCACTGGCTAACCCAGATGGAAAGGGAATTGGTTAAGACCCTGTTCTAGCTCTTGGTGAACACTACTTCCTTTCAAAGACTCACAAATGACCTATCTAAATAGGCCAGTCGACAACCATACCAGGAATCACAGCAAAATCAGCAGATTCTAGACTCTGGATACCTGCTTTGTTTGGGTGCAGCTTCGGGATATGCTTGGACTTTTTTGATAATACCTATTTCCTCATCTCCTCACTTTCTGGCATTTCTGCTGATTCCAGGCAAAATTGCTGGCAGCCATTCCCCATCAGAAGTTCTCTTCTGTATCCTGACATGTAGTACGTGTGGTCCATGAACTTTGCAACTGTTTAAGGAAAGCGAATTGCTCTCTCACAACCTCCTCAACTGTCATGGGCATCAATTTCTTCCTAGTGATGTCGATTCCACCCTTCAAAGATGACCCCCTCCCCTTGATAGAGATGAATGACAGAGGCAGAAAGCCATGCAGCTCTGCTTTCTCCTTTCATCTGGGCCATTACATCACCCTCTTCAAGTTACAAAAATGCTAGACATTCCCACAAAAGGACTCCTGCTTCCGGAGCCCATTCGAATCCCACTCATGTCTAGGAGGTCACTGAAAACGAAAGGCCATGATTGGCTGCCAATTACGTCACTGCTCTACAGGCCTGATTAAACTCTTAATTAACTGAATGCCACTTTACTTCTACACCTGACTCCACAGGCAAATAACCACAAAGAGAACAACACAGGGTGAAGGTAGTAATAAACTACAGCTTCTGGCTCAGGTAGGAAAGAAGCCATTTGCTGGAGCTACCTGTCATTAAAAACGATTTGGTCACCAGGTGGGGACACACAGTTCTCTATATTAAATTAGAGGAATGATTCAGAGGGGACCAGTTTCAGCTGACAAGAGCAATAAGAAAATCAATTTTAGGTTGCCAGGACAACTAGACTTCCTGCAAGAATAAATTTCATACAGCCCTAAAATCTGACAACTAAATGTTTCCTCACATTACATCACATCCCTAAAATGTGTGTTGAACCAGTGAGATAATCAAGCCTGCTAATTACTTTCTACAACACCCAGAAGATACAGAATTGATGGTCTTGGCTCCAGTTTGACTTTCCTCTAACAGCTCCACTAGCTGTCTTACTTTCATAGTGAATGAGGATTGTGTGCCTCTTAAAATGAACCTGAAAGCATATCATTGTCCGTTAGTCCTTGAGTCCTAGAGAAAGGAAGGTGAGCACCTTCTCAATGCAAGTCCCCCAGTGGTTTACATCTATACCCATGTTCCCTATCATATAAGTCATTGGCTACGCAAGAGGTCCCAGAGAAGGAGTCCAAAGTCACAGAATTATACTAATTCAGTGGGGGACCTAAAGGGGTGTGAGAGGTTACCTTTGTTTTACAGAGGGTGAGTCTGAGGCATAGGTAGGCAAAGCAACGGCTCAAGGGCAGTGAGGCTGGTCAGCAGCAGAGTCAAGACTGGAATCCAGCTCTTTGGATAATGGCTTCTACACCATATCCTTAAATAGCTGCAGCCATTCCATAGCTCTGCCTTGGAGAATCTAGGAGCTGAAGTTAAGTCCACTTGATCTCCTACTAATCCATGGGAGGCACTGACCCCAAATGGCCTCATCCCAGGAGGTCAGAGTCCTGAACCCAGACCCAAAAATATCTGATGAGATGAACATTCCCAATGCATTTACGTTCTCAAAGGCTGAATATCAATATACCTCCAGGGGCTATTAAAAACAAGAACAGCTAATAAATCACTGGAAAGCACTTCGCAAATGTAAAGTAATACAAAAATGCTAAGCACTGATAATATAAGTGCCCCAAGCTGAGGCAGTTCCCTGGAGAGTGATGCTTTCAAGTAGGCTGGGCTGTGGTGTGTTATTACACAGCCTCCACCATCATCTACCAAAAGATGCAAAGTCCACCCCTCTCTCCAACCTCACTCTCCTTTCTTAGACTGATCCCAAGTTCTTGAGAATGCCCCTAGATCTTATTATAACATATTGGATTATAATACAGCCATGGTTATATAGTCTTCACTAAGTGTAGAGAAACATGGAGCGGAGATCGGAAACAAGCAGCTCTGTGCACATCCCCATACCACTGACAGGAAAGCAAATATCAAGCTGTCCCTAGTTTGTGATAAACCGAGTAGACCATGAAAAACAATGAATCCATTAGAAGGTGCATATCAGCCAGTTCAGCCTTGAGAGTCAATTCAGAGTCAGAGAGGTCATAGCACACATGGAAGCGCTCTGGTTGCAGGGGCCATGGGAAGAAGAGGTGAGGACAGAGCACTCCTTCCAACCACCTGCATGGTTTTTGGCAGATGAGGACCTGCTCCAAGCCTGGTAAGCAGAAAGGGTCAGGAGATGAAACCAGGGGGAAGGAGGGTAAAAATCAAATCAAAAGCTGAATGAGAGAGATTTAGTTTCCAAGTCTGACCCTGTCACTACAAGTTGTGCCACCTTGAGTTACATAAACCTTTCTAATCCATCCATACCTCATCTATCCAGTATGGATAACTAGTATCTACTGCATAGGCTGGCTTTGAGGATTAAATCAAATGAACTATGGAAAGCAGTTTACCCAGTGCCTGGGACACAGTACGTGTGCAACAAATGCAAATTATCATGCTATCCACGCATGATCAAAAGAGAGGCTGGGGGCTAAACGCCAGCACAAGAAAAAAGGCATAAACAAAACCATGCAGTTAGAGGTCTAAATCATGGGAATGGAAAAGAAACGATTTTCCTCCACAAGTTCTGCCTTATCTCTGCTAAAGAGTCATCACTGGGCCGGACACAGTGGCTCATGCCTGTAATCCCAGCACTTTGGGAAGCCGAGGTGGGCAGATCATGAGGTCAGGAGTTCAAAACTGGCCTGGACAACATGGTGAAACCTCATCTCTACTAAAAATACAAAAATTAGCCAGGTATGGTGGTAAGCACCTGTAGTCCCAGCTACTCAGGAGGCTGAGGCAGGAGAATCACTTGAACCTGGAAGGCAGAGGTTGCAGTGAGCCCAGATCGTGCCATTGCACTCCAGCCTGAGCAACAGAGTGAGACTCCATCTCAAAAAAACAAAAAAATAGAAAATCAAACACCACATGTTCTCACTCATAGGTGGGTGTTGAACAATGAGAACACATGGACACAGGGAGGGGAGCATCATACACTGAGGTCTGTGGGGGGGAACTAGGGGAGGGACAGCGAGGGGTGGGGACTTGGGGAGGGATAACATGGGGAGAAATGCCAGATATAGGTGATGGGGAGGAAGGCAGCAAACCACACTGCCATGTATGTAACCTATGCAACAATCCTGCATGTTCTTCACATATACCCCAAAACATAAAACACAATAAAATATATATATTTGACTCTCATATATAAATGAGCGTCGTCACTGGATCACTGGTCCCATTCCCAAACAGCTAGTTTAGGGCAAATGACAATAGCCCAGGGATGGTCAGGCACCTCAAGCTTTAGCAGAAAACTGTGGGCAGCATGATCAGTCACATGATCAATATGGAGGTCAAGTCTCTGCATTTGAGCCACTGAAATCTAAAACTGAGTGTTACATGTATCCCCAAGAACCTTATGCCAAAGCAAGGAATGAGTTTTCATTAGAGGGAAATGTGCCCCTGACCACCAGTTCATAAACACACTTTGACACACATAGATAGTCTATATCTCGTAAAGAGGTTAAGAAATTATTATTTATTATTAATTATTACTAAGTAAGTTCTCTACGTCAAACCCAGATAAAGAGACATGAGACTTTCCGGAAAAGGAAAGAAACTAAAATTTACTGAGCACCTCCTCTGGGATAGAAGCATTTAAAAAATTAATAGAGAAGAAAGAATCAAGGAAGATTTCTTAAGCGATGTCCCTTTGAGTTGACAATACACTGGGGCACCCGGCAGCCGGGCTATGGATTTTGGGGCCACCTCCATTTCTTTGGAGGAACCCTGACAATGCAGTGCTGCTGGATGGGCCCCTGTATTAAACCATTCTTGCCCTGCTATAAAGAAATACATGAGACTAGGTAATTTATAAGAAAAAAGGTTGGCCAGGTGCGGTGGCTCATGCCTATAATCCCAGCATGCTGTGAGGTGAAGGCAGGCAGATCACTTGAGGTCAGGAGTTCAAGACCAGCCTGGCCAAGGTGGCAAAACCCCATCTCTACTAAAAATGCAAAAATCAGCTGGGCATGGTGGTGCATACCTATAATCCCAGCCACTTAGGAGCCTGAGACAGAAGAATCACTTGAAACCGGAAAGCAGAGGTTGCAGTCAGCTAAGATCATGCCACTGCACTCCAGCCTGGTCAACAGAGTGAGACTCGGTCTCAAAAAAAAAAATGTTGAATTGGCTCACACTTCTACAGGCTATAGAAGAATCATCTGCTCCCAGAGGACCAGCGTCTCCTTCTGGAGATGCTCAGGAAGCTCCCTATCACGGCAGAAGATAAAGCGGGAGCAGACACATCACGTGGCAACAGCAGGAGAGAAAGAAAGAGAGAAAGTGTGTGTGTTGGAGGGTGGGCCATGCCACACACTTTTAAATGACCAGATTTCACAAGAACTCACTGTCACAAAAAGAGAGAAAGCACTAAGTCATGAGGCATCTGCCCCTATGACCCAAACACCTCCCACCAGACTGCACTCCAGCATGGGGATTAGAATTCAACAGGAGATTTGGACAGGGACAAATATCCAAACTATATCAGCCCCCAAATGCCCCAGGGTCATGAACCACTCTTTTCTCCAGGTTCTATGACTTACAACAAGAGCACCTTCCTGCCACACCATGTCTGGAGGTGAATCAAGGAATGAGCTAATGAAGGAATATGAAGTTGGGATCCAGCCAGCAACAATCTTCACCTACTTTATCACCACCTGATGAAGCAAAGCAGACTCAATAGAGACCCAGAAGAGACTGAGAAGCACAAATGGCTGTGTTGGTAAGCAGAGTGAGAGCATAAAGGGCATGGAGTCACGTTACACGAAGGAAAAAAATGGGAGACAAGAGAAAGAATAGAGGAAAAGACAGAATAAAAGGGCTATTGTGTTTTTTTGTTTGCTGCGTTTACTTGTTTAAAGCATACTTTTGCCAAATCATTTTTTAAACTCATACTTCTGTTCAACTTTCAAGTGGTAACTTCAGCAGACTTTGTTTTCTTCACCGACCAGCAGCATCTAAAAAAGTTCCTGGAATACAGTAGACACTCAATAAATACTGACTAAATAAATTATGCCCAGTTAGAGTGGATCATCATTGCTGAGAAGAAAGAAGCATTTGAAGTTACCAAGAGTAGCAAAACTCTGTTTATGCTTCTCTTGACTCTCTTTAATAAGGTGAGGAGCCAGGCACAATGGTGCACGCCCACAGTCCCAGCTGCTCAGGGGCTGAGATGGCAGAATTGCTTGAGCCCAGGAGTTCCAGGCTGAAGCGAGCTATGATCACACCACTGCACTCTGGCCTGGGCAACAGAGGGAGACCTCATTTGTTAATAAATACATTAAATGAATGCACTCTGGCATGGGCAACAGAAGGGGACGTCATTCATTAATAAATGCATTAAATAAATAAATGAAGTGGGATAACACAGTTCATGGCTCCTGGTGGGCAGGCACCATTTATTCACCAGATATGAATTGGATTGACCCACTCTAGGACAAAGGAAGTGAAGTCATCCTGTCAATGAGACCTTAAAGGGGAAAAGCGTCTCTGTGGAAACAGTCAAGAAATCAAGGGAAATGCACTCTGTACAGTTACGTCTTGATCTGAAGGTGATAATCCCAAGTCAGGAGGGTCCCTGGCCATTCCACTGTCTCCTTTGGGAAAAGGTGCCAGTTTCCACCTCTTGAGATCACCACACGCTGTAGAAATCACAGTTGGAGAAGAGTACAGGAACTGGAACTAAATTTAAGCATTGAATTCGCCTTACCTAGAAAACTTGCCTGTCCATTTTCGTGGAGTTCCTTAAGTCAGACTCCTAACAATAATTGGAAGGGCTAATTCCTAAATAGTTCAGAAACTAACTTTTTCCCATAATGGAAAATATGTGGTAACATGGAAGTGAAACTGCTTATTACGAAATGGTGACAGGAGTCAGTGTCAACCAATCCACTCTTTAACCATAAGGTCTATCAGGAATTCCTGTGACCTGCAAGGCTGGCACTTCTTTCTATGGCTGTGCCTAATCTTAAGAGGCTATTATTATTTATTACACATGAAGCACTTTCTAGCTGCAGAGTGCTTTGGAATCGTTTTTTATTAGATACTCAGCGTTCTCAGGTCTCAATGCAGCTAAATTTCTAGTGAAGGATGGCAAACTCCATGATCTACTGATTCATCACACTTGACAAGTCCGTGCTCCCCCAACAATGGGGTGGACAAGCTGACAAAGGGACCAAGAGAGTGGTCAGAACGAGAAACCCAATTCAGTCCCACTCTCATTTGCCAAAGCCACCTGGCATTGGGCTAGGGGCTTGGAGCTGTAGCAGAAAGAGGTACAAAAATAAATTTGACACAGCTCTTGACCTCAAGGAATTTATAGTCTGGGACTATTTGACAGGACTTTTATGGCCCCCTTTGTAGTTAAGAAAGCATAAATAGATTTTAAATATCATGTGCAGAAACATAGAGCATGTTCGTACATGACTCACAATTTGAGCAATTATAGAGCTATAATCCAGTACCAAAACTGGAATAAAAAGGAAAGAAGATAGAATGAGCTTCTCCGATTTTTCAATTTCCAGAGTTAAGTTAGGAAGTCCCAATTTACATTAGAGAAAGTTTTAGAATAAATGAATTAATTGATAAGAGAGAAAAGAAAGCCAACCCAAGAAACTTACTAAGAAAAAAGCAGACATTTAAGAGAAGGGTTTACTTTTCATAAAGCCATGTAAGAGTGGCACTGGAAGTTGCTATTGCAGGAAGTTACCAACAGTATCATACATACCTCTAAACATTGACATTTACAGCCTTTGGAGCAACCATCCTTTACTGTAAGATATAAAATAGCCAAGTCAAAGTGGACTTATCACCTGGAAAAAATATCAGAGAAGACACTGAAAAATGAAAGGTGGTTAAGATTGAGAGAGGATTCTACATGAATTTTCTAGTCCATGGTTTATAATTTATGGTTCACTTCTACAGATCAGCACCTATGACAAAGCCTGGCACCATATTAGGTATTGATTATTAGTTCTTCATGGCCTTAAATAAGAGAAAGTACACACGTACAAATGAACAGTAAGAAAGTAGAAATTCTCAATTCTGTTTCCCACCTTGGTGCACTCGTTGATAATTCAGCTGTGAAAGTAAACTGCCTGCCATATCACCCCACCAATGGCCAAGACCAATACACCAAACACTGTGGTTCACATGATTCACAACTAATTCAATCCCATCCTCTACCAACTTCCGGCTGTGGGTAGTGGGGGCAGATATTGTGTGTCTGTGTCCTGTTTCACTGGGTAGGCTGAAGCCTCAAAAGGCAGAAAACATGGCTCAGGCATAAAAGCGCTGAACAAGTCTCTGCTATGCGATCTCTTCACCATGTGACAGTAGACAGCTGCTTCACTGTATTACAGCATCACTTCGCTCATTAGCAAAATGAGGGTAGCATTCCTTAGCCTGCCACTCTCAGGAACCCATCAGGAGGCCTAAAAAGTTAATAGGTGTGAAAGGGGTTAGTCTACATAAAGCCCTTATAAGCCTATGTCACATATCATACTCCCCAAAGGATTAGTCATAGTCAATAAATTATTACTGTTTATATAATTGGTCTTTCCTGTGGTTTTCTCATAATAGCACCAGGCATTTGTAACCATTAAAATTTATGCCTTTTACTGAAGCAGAAGATGCATTGTGCTTACTATCCCTAAATCTTCTTGTAAACTATTTGCAGCGCCTATCACAGAAGCCCAGCCTCCTGACTCATTCTTCTCAACACTGCTCCTGACCCAGTGGCCTGCTGTGTCATCGTGTACAGCTTACTCTCTTTAAACACACACACCTACCTCTGCAGTAGCAAAAGGCTCACAGAGAGCTCAAAGGAAAGACGAATGTCACACATGGAAGCAAACGCTTCCCAAAAACTAGAACCATTAGGTAGAACTAGACTGGGAAAGGAGGTGAATGTTACACAAAAGAATTTGGTCCTAATATTATGGTGAGCAGGCAACTGCAAAGAGGATTCTATTTTTGTTCTGTTTGCCTTTAAAGAAGATAATGTGAGTAGCCTTTGTGCAAGTTGATGAGCTCAGTGTCACTGGGCATAGAAGTACAAGCAATAGGAAACATAAAGAGACAATCTGGAAATATATTAAATTCATGCTTTTAAAAGCTAAACAAAGACTTCAAGGCCCACCAGCACTTCCTTTTGCCAGATGGAGAAATGAAGCCCTCAAATTACAAAGCATCTTGACCAAGTCACAAAGCAATCTCATGCCACAGCTATGATCAGAACACCAATGTTATTGCTTCCACTCTCTCTGGAGCCATCCCCCTGCAACATAAGAATCAATCCCCTACTTCTCCTCCTTCCAGGACTTGCTGGCTGTGTTATAGCAGCTTCCAGCAAAGGGGCCACGAGTAGCAAGGAAAAGCCAAGTAAGGGTTTCTTTAGTGTTGCCCCAGTCCTTCATCCTCAGCATGAAGAAAAAGGACTCTTGTGGGTGCCTCCTAAACCACTATGGCCTTCTCAGAGCCAGCGTGCACAAGTTTGGGACATCAGCTGCCATTAAAGCATTAAAGCCCAGGCCAGGCACAGTGGCTCATGCCTGTAATCCCAGCACTTCGGGAAGCTGAGGTGGGCGGATCACAAGGTCAAGAGATCAAGACCATCCTGGCCAACATGGTGAAACCCTGTCACTACTAAAAATACAAAAATTAGCTGGGTGTGGTGGAATGCACCTGGGAGGCTGAGGCAGGAGAATTGCTTGAACCCAGGAGACGGAGGTTGCAGTGAGCTGAGATTTAGCCACTGCACTCCAGCCTCATTGACAGAGCAAGACTCTGTCTCAAAAAAAAAAAAAAAAAAAAAGCATCAAAGCCCAATGCTGGAATATTTTGCTAAGACACAAAGGAAACTTCCTCCTTCCTTTATCTTGGCTGAGAAACTAACGTCATGCTTTCAGAAGAGAAAGGGAAGAGGCCAACTTTGGTTTGAACCCTCTCCCAAAGAAGTAGAAAATTCCAAACTTTTGCAACAAGACAATTTTAGTCTGTTGAAAATAGACTACAGAACCCATAAAGACCAATGGGAGCATTTAGAATCCGGCCTTATCTCAAAAGGGAAGTGACAGTAGTCCACCTTAGGGCCAGAGTTTTACAATTCTATTTCTTCTTAACCTTCTTAACATCTGTGACAGCCAAGTGTCTCATCCAATTACTGACTGGGAAACTAACACCTCAGTCCCACATCTCCAATTCCATATCTTGAGGTGCGATGAAGCTGTAGGATCTGCCTTCTGCTGGTCCCACTTCTTCCGCAGAAAAGGCTGAATGCATGAAAGAAGCAGACAACTATCCGGGTCATTAAAAGTCTGCATTTTCTAAGAGCACACCTGTCCCTGCAACTATGTGTTGAACATACCTCCATTTCTTCCCCAACAGTAAGAGGGGCAAGTGAACGAAGACCATGAAGATGCAGGAAATACATTCTTCTCTGCTCCAAGCAAGAAATAATCTATCAATGGAAGATGAATAATGTGTCCAAAACATACTTAAGGAAATCACAAAGAAAAATCAAGACTGGGATTTTTGTTTTTTTGCCTTTTTAAGTTCAAGCCACAGAAAGTATTTGGAAGAATTAGAAAATGCGTGCTGTGGGGAATTCCACGGGAACTGTGGAAACCTCAGGCAAAATTAGAACCAAAGAAAACAGAAATAGCAGAGATCTCAAAGACCATCAAATTCAATCCTGCTACTTTGCCATTGGAAAAAAAAAAAAAAAGCCAAGGAGAGTTTTGCAGCTGGGTAGCAGTGGAGTTGGGCTGAGAATCCACGTCTGCTGACTGCAAGAACAATTTCTTAGTCTTCATCCCATGCTAGCATTGAGTTAAACAACGACTCCAAATTAAACCGACATGTGACCAAAAAGAAAAGGGAAAATAAACTGTTTCCTGTGGCAGATGCTTGGAACATTAGCTTCTTTCTCAAAACTTCACAGTTCATGTTCTGCATAAGATGGAAACCAGCAAGGGTCCTGTTTTGCCAGTTATGAATGCACATTTCTTAGGAATGCATTGCATGTCTGGCATTCTCCCTCCACTCCTGCTCCTGTTCCCCTTTTGCCATATATGGCACTGAGCTCTGATGCCTGGGTCACAGAACTCAGGCCTGGGGTATGAATGTAATCTGGTTTCTGAGCTGTTTGTCTTTACTGGAAAACCGATGAATCCATCTAGGAAACATTTACTGAAATGCAAAAGACAGGAAGAACTGACTCAAACACTGAACTTGGAAAGATTATTATTTATCTTCTCTATATCTCTAGGCATTCATCTGTAAACCAGACATAATAATTTCTACCTTATAGGGTTATTGCAAAGATGAAATTGGCCTGTAAAAAGTATCTAGTAACATTTGAAATATATATAAGCAGTTAATAGGTAGTACCTGTTAATAGAATATTCATTCATTATTCCTGCCACAAGGAGAATGAATGATATGGCACAATGGGATAAGTCAGCAAGCCTAAGGTTCAAATCCCATGATCCTTCTCTGCCTAACTGTGAACTTGGGCATTAGTGTATAAGCTCACTGAATCTTGTTAAATTACATTTAGCCTAAAGCTACCTCCTCTGTCCCAACAGGATGTGTAAACAGGGTGCAACCTATTCTTGTACCATTCACAGAGTTTTGGCGAATCAAAGAGAGCCAACTGTTCATATTCAAATAAAGAAAACACCAAGCAGTAACCAGTCCAGATGTTTCTGCACCTCACTTCCGTTCTATGTACGTCAGCTTCTTTATTCTTCCACAATGTTCTTCAACCACATGGCTGTGCCAGTGTATCTGGTTTGGGACCTGACCAATTCGCAAATTGTTATTTGCTTAATTAAACTGTGAAATTTGATTTGTCTAAGGTTTTTTTGTTTTGATTTTGGGTTGCTTTTTGTTTGCTTGTTTTGCAGTCTCCTTTGCCCCAGAGTTGTAGTGAGGCTCAAATGAGATCTTAGCTGGGAAAATTGCCTTGCAGTGTGAAAATGTAAAGTGTGGTCACAAAGGTCAGAACCTTCTCTAAGGAATAGCAAAGAGTCACGTACAGGTAGGTGCAGAATAAATATAAGTGGAGAAGGGAGAGGTGGTCCGCGCTCTACTTTCCTCTTACAATGCAAACTCAGCTCTTAAAAAAAAAGTCCTTAAAAATAGTTTGAATGCCACCTATTCCTCTCATAAGTGTTTCTAGGCCAGAGGCCATAGTCCCAGAGCCACAGCAATGGTGGCAGGTCTACCACGCAGCTCAGTGTAAGAACAAAGTGCCAGCCCAGGCTTAGGTATGGAGGTCTGGGGAGTCCTGGGGGCTGATATCCTCTTGAGAAGAATCATCTAAAGAGAGCAAGCTAAAAGGTTTTCATCAAAGCCACATCAGGAAACCAGCAAAGGTCAAGTGTCTTACTGGTCCCATCTTCCTGTTCTATACAGGTGCCCCTTTCTCAAGCTTGAAAGATGTACAGAGAGGCAGAAAGCTGAAAGAAGGCAGACCACAGGTCATCAGGGCTGTAGGGAACCTGAAAGCACGTCCGATACAATGGTTGACAAAGTGGGTCCACAGAGGCACACAGTTATCTTCCACCTTTTAACAACAGCACCACCATTTAACTGCACTTCAGTTATTTTACATATTGGGATTTCACACTCCAGTCTGTGAGGGCTTTATAAAGAGTTTCCACAAAGAAAACTCATCTGAAAACACTGAGACCCAAAGAACTTACTATTGTAGGTTATAGAGCCAGTTATTGCCTGAACTAACAGAGATTCCTCAGAAAAGGGCCTGGGAATGAGGGGCTAGTAAGAAACAACCAGAAAAGGACAAGAGAACTCCAGAGAACATGTGCTGTGGTGAGTGAGGCCAGCACAGCCTCTCAAAAAGCTGCAAGTCCCTAGAAGGGCTTGAGTGACAAGAAGTCAAGAATCATGGGAGTCAGAGAAAATCAAACGTTCCAGGAACTAACCCCTTCACATCTCTCCACCACAATCCCTCTGGGTTCTCACACCAAGGTGCACTGTTACTCAGGAAAGATCTTCCTGCTTGGAGGAGCGACTCCAAAGCAGAAAAGCAAATCAGGAAAGAGGAGAGCACACGCTTTTCCTCTTCTTCTTACTCGTCAAAATCCTTCATGAACAATAATGGACTTCAGCTTCCCATTCCTCTATCTTTCTATCTGCTGAATAGGCACAAGCAGACCCACATCAGCTCTGGAAGCGTTTGGTGAAAGGGCAGGGAGTATTCTGTAATCTGCTCGGTAACAATAGAAAGAGCTAAATAAGTGAGTCAAGAAATACTTCTGGAAGAGCTATGCAACTGGAATGCTTGGAGAGCCACCCTCATGGCAATAACTCGGTCTGTCCTCCTTTTTCAGAGCAGGCATAAGCCCGGGTTTATAAAAAGGACTCCTGGCTCCAAAGCAGCCAAATAAATAAATAAACACATAGAAATCTCTCAGTGACTTATGGAACCTATTAGTGAGAAAGTTATTTTCACAATAACAACTTGATTTCCCCTCTCTCTCTTTTTTCTCT
This sequence comes from Callithrix jacchus, assembly GCF_049354715.1. Classification (NCBI taxonomy): domain Eukaryota; kingdom Metazoa; phylum Chordata; class Mammalia; order Primates; family Cebidae; genus Callithrix; species Callithrix jacchus. The sequence goes on along the minus strand of NC_133516.1, from coordinate 17,247,374 downwards.
CTCTCTCATTTCACATCTTCTCCCAATCCACTTTTGGGAGTGAGCAGTTTGCCATGTATCCAAGGGAAGCGACACCATCTCCTGCGCTGCGCAGCCGATCCGTCGAAAAAACGTATCATCTGTCTGTGAGGCAGAAAGCCCAGTTGGAATAAGCAAGTTCTGTGCGTTCAACTAGAAAACACTTCTTGTTCTTGCTGTCAAAATAATTCTGTATTAAACTTCTGGGATATGTGACTAATGTGCTTGGAACCTTTGGAGTGACTGGTTTATTTATTTTAGGGAGGGGAGCGCTGCCGCTGCTGCTGGTGGGGGTGGTGACATAGAAAGAGGAGGAGGAAGAGAAAGGGAGGGGGGGAAAGGATGGAAAGAACACACACACCGTCTGCTCAGAGATCTCACATCAGCTTCTAGGAGGCTGCACTGCCACACTTTGTTATCAGAAGCATGAGAAGGAGCAGAACCAGGCAGGAACAGAGAAGTGAAGACATATAAACATAGGCAATGCACACTTCCCAGAGTTAAGGTTGCCTAAAAGTTCCTAAAAAGACTCTGATATTTATAAAGAGCAAAACACACACACACCAGAGTAATCCTATCACGGCCCTTTTACGAAGCCCATGACAGCTCCTTACTGCTTACAAAAAAAAAAAAAAAAAAAAGCCTCAAACATTAGAGGAAGGCACAGGAAACTTCTCTGATTGGACACAGATGTCTCACCTCCAGACTCAGCCTCCCACTCCCAATCTCTCTGCATATTTTCACGTCTCTGCTATTCCCTCTGTCTTAGAGACTCATTTCTGTCTTATTTGTTAAAGTCCTAGCCATCTAGCAAAGCCTAAAACAATATCCCTTCCCGACCCCCACAGCAGAGGTCTCCCCAGTGGCACAATCAGAACACCTTGCCCTCTCACAGAGTTCATAACTCTAGCATTGATCACTCTGCAGCCTGTCTCCAGCTATTGTTAACTGCTGGAAAACTTACTTCCTTAGACCGGTCACTGTCCACCTTCCTCCCTTTCCCAGACACCAGTCTCTTTGTAACACCCACAGCATGATGAGCACACACACAACATGAGCTCTTTCTTTGTAGACAGGGGTCCTCTTTTTACTATCTTGATTTCTTCAAAGCCACTGTGATGCCTCCATATAGAGGCCTTCACTAAACGCATGGCCATAGCTGAACTTTTCTGCCATCCACAGAAAAGCATCTTTAGCAATAAACTCAAGAATCATAAAACAAAACAAACAACAATAGCTGAAAAATCTGCAGATGGAAAAGACCAGGAATTTAATTCGTGCTAAACCTCTGAAGTCCATTCTTAAAAGCTGCCTTTATCTCTTCTCCAAATCCAGTGGTTTTGTTCAATTCTCCTCTCCTGCTCTGAGACAGAAAATGGGTGGAAGTTTGGGGAACTAAATGAGGAAGGGTGACACGAGCAGAAGGCTTCCAATGGAAAACAGATGAGGTGATCAGGTAAATAAATCTAAGACACATCGTTTTTATGACCTGGCAAATAACTGCAGGTTGAAATCATCTGCTTACTTTGTGTTTTGTTTTGCTCTTTTATTTTCTCCAGCTAGTTACTTACAATATGCATGTGTTATAAAAAGAAAAAGAAGGAAGGAAAGAAAAGAATGAGACAGAGAGAAAAAAGCGTGTTTGGGGGCGGAGAACAGGGGTAGAAGTGACGAGGACAAGGATGAGAGAAAGAATGAGGTGGCTAGTGTGCTGCTGGTCAGCTCTGGCAGGCCTTCCCCTCTGAACTTTCTCTCCAGAGAATTATTTGGCAAAGAAAGTTTCAGAAAACAATTTTCACTTTCTTTCTCCAAACCCCACCTCCCTCCCCCACCTCATTTTAAAAATCAGCTCCAACCTCCTAAAGAGGAAAAGGAAAACTGAGACCCAATTCATCTCACATTTTATACCACTTAAGGAAAAACATTTCTCAGAGCAAATGCTTTATGATTCAGAGAATAACCTATTCTAATCCGTTTCCCTCAACTGCTACAGCTCTCCTTTCATTTCTATCTTCTCCTTGCCTTTCTTCAGCTTGCAAGAGGTTATTTGCCCTCATACGTAGTCTCATATTTATTACCATGCAAAATCAATCTCTCTCTCTGTCTCTGTGTGTGTCTCTCTCTGTCTCTGTGTGTGTCTCTCTCTCTCTGTCTCTGTGTGTGTCTCTCTGTCTCTCTCTGTCTCTCACACAGACACACACACATCAAACTAATGTTTGTTCCTATTGTTCTTGCCTTCATTAGAAGGTAACAAATATCTGTAAAAGGGAGCACATTCACTTACTCATTTTAAAGAAAACTTAATAAGCACCTGCTACTAAACACCCTATTCTCCACATGCTTATATTCTAGGAGGGGAGATCAAACATGTCCAACACAAACTGCTCAGCGATGTCAAAGGTGATATGTACAAGACAGGCCTACATGACAGAGCTCACCTAGCTCTGGGAATTGTGGAAGACTTTCTACATATTATACCTGGCACACAGTAGACCCCATAAAAGTCTGTTAAGGGGATGGATGAAGAACAAAATGAATGAAAATTCATTTGAACATGGACTTCAGAGAATTCATAAGATTTGGGTAGGCCAAAACAAGAAAGCCACCAGTTTAGGAGTGAGAGAGACAGCTACAGGGAGGCAGGAAAATGAGAGGACACCCCCAGCAATGACTGGAAGCCTGGTGCAAAAGAAAAATGCTACCAGAGATGGGTTAGAAAAGTACTTACTAAATAAGCTAAGAAAAAACTTTCTATGTAAGGGATTATGAGCCAGTCACCATTAAACCCTTTCCAAATATTAACTTATTTGATTCTCATAACGACCCTATTCCTATTCCACAAATGAGGAAAGTGAGGAGCAGGGAGTTGCAGCGACCTCCCGGGAAAGGGTAGCTTGGTGCTGGAGCAACCTGGCTGCAAGGTGTGGCTCATAACAACTACCTATCTCCACAGCCTATCAATGTCTGGGAGGACAGATCATAGAAAGCCTTAAATGCCAGATGGAGGAGTCCACACTCTCCTCCATATGCAAAAGGAAGCAACGGAAGGTTGTGAGAGGGAAAATAATAGGGTTGGATTTAGGGAGGATGAATAATTTGGCATTTGTGTTTAAGTCTGATTGGAGCTGGTGAAGGGATTAGAGCCTAAGTGATGAATCAACCCCAACATCACCCGCTGCCCTCTGCCCCATCACACCCTCACAAATCACTGTGTCACTGTTATGTACACAGTCCAACAGAATATTCAGTAATTTTTCTGTGTACACTCAGACTCTGAAATTTGATTTTTATATTGGAATACTTTGTTCCCATCTGGTTTCCGGGCCGAGGATTCCATGGAGGGATGGCATGGCCGCAGCCAGCAGTGAATGGCCTCTCAGTCTAGCAGGAAAGCTCCAAGCAGCAGCATTGTACATGTACTGAATAGTCACAAAAATAGCTCAGCTAAAGGACACAGAAAAAAACTGCGCTCTTTAGAGCTGACGTGTTTTTCCTTTTCTCCCTCTGCCACTGCTTCTATGACCTAGTAAGGAGGCATCACTGTAGAATGGAAAAAGCACTGAACAAAAATTCAGGAGACCTGGGTTCGAGCACAGATTACCACTTCTTTTTTTAACATGATTTTGGACAAGTTCTATGTTTTAGTTTTCCTATCTGTAAAATGAGAGCCTGATTCTCAACTTGAATGGTTATTTCTCTCTCTCTCTCTGTGTGTGTGTGTGTGTGTGTGTGTGTGTGTGTGTGTGTGTGTGTCACACAAAGAGAGAGAGAGAAAAGAGAGAGGAGAGTAAGATACAGAGAGTGAGAGAGAGAGGAGAGAGATGAAGGGGTGTCAAAAATATACAGGAGCATTTGGGGTGAGATAAGATTATTTTAAATCTTGAATCCTTTAAAAATGTTACATAAAGTAGAGCTGAGAACTAGGTTATAGAGGGTAAGTCAAGATTTTCAAACTTGGGGTCTGATAGCAAAATGGACTTCTACAAATAAAATGTTATCATGGTTAACTGTAAGGGGCTGGATTACAGGTGCAATACTTTTCTTTTTATACTTTCCTGCATATTCAAAACCTGTACATGAGTTCATCCTATTTTCACTGTTAAAAAATACCCCGCTATTTGCAATATCCATTTTATTATTAAGAATGTTAAGAATACCCATAATCGTGCTTGGCAGGGAAAATCGGTAGAGTCCAGCAGTGCATTGGCAATGTGACATGCAGGCTCCACATTTTTGTGAAGGAAAGGCAGGCTGGAGACCGTCATGATCAACTCCGTGCTGCCTCAAACCCCTTCGGGGTATATATGCTGGCTTCAATGTGTCCTCTACCCACCAGCCTGGGAGAGGGCTGAATCCCTCGCATTTGCCAACCCCAGCACGTAGCACAGGCCTGCCACATTCTAAACACTTAGGCAACAATTTCTAACCTAAGAAACAACCTTTCTAAGAACCACTACAGTAGAAAAGGAAGATAATATTCAATTACGTCCAACGAACTGTGGTGCTTTTATTCTTAATTTTTTTTTTTTATAAGATGGGGTTTTACCATGAAGGCCAGGTTGGTCTTGAACTCCTGACCTCAGGTGATCCACCCACCTTGGCCTCCCAAAGTGCTAGGATTACAGGCGTGAGCCACCGCGCCCAGCCTTACTCTTGATTTTTAGAGACAGGGTTGCACTTAGGCTGAAGTGTAACAGCACCATTCTAGTTCACTGCAGACTTGAGAACTCCTGGGTTCAAGTGATCCTCCCACCTCCTCAGCCTCCTGAGTGGGTAGGACTACAGATGTGTGCCATCACACCTGGCTAATTTTTTTTTTTTTTTTTTTTAAGAGACAGAGTCTTACTGTGTTGCTCAAGCTAGTCCCAAACCTTTGACCTCAAGCAATTCTCCCACCTTGGTCTCCCAAACTGCTAGAATTACAGGTGTGAGCCACCATGTCTGGTCACAAGAACTGTTTTTTGGTTTTAGTGTTTTTTTAATTATGAAGCTATATATGATTTAAAATATAACAGTCAATTCTTAAAAAATTAGACTTTATAAGTCTGAGAGATAATCTATAGCTGTTAAAAGATGACATACATTTGTATGTATATTGACTTAAAATTTTTTCAAGCCATATTGCTGAGTGAAAAAGTCAATCATAGAGCCTGCAGTAATTTCTGTAAGTTTTAAACACAGTCATTCACATAAAAGGGGTGTGTGTGTAGAGAAAGAGAGAGATTCTAAAAGGCATTTTCTAAAACTTTAACAAGGATTATCACCACAGAATAGTCCCAGCTACATAGAAGGCTGAGGTGGGAGAGTTGGCTGAGCCCAGAAGGTCACAGCTACAGTAAGCCATAACTGTGCCACTGCATTCCAGCCTGGACGACAAAGAAAGACACTGTCTCAAAAACAAACAATCCAGTAAGACTATTACTTTCCTATTTGTACTTTTCTGCCTTGGTCACATTATCTTTAGTGCTCAGAAACTTTTTTTTTTTTTTTTTTTTTTTTTTTTTTTTGAGACAGAGTTTTGCACTTGTTTCCCAAGCTGGAGTGCAATGGCGCGATCTCAGCTCACTGCAGCTTCCGCCTCCCGGTTCAAGCAATTCACCTGCCTCAGGCTCCCAAGTTGCTGGGATTATAGGCACATGCCACCATACCCAGCTAATTTTTTGTATTTTTAGTAGAAATGGGGTTTCACCATGTTAGTCAGGCTGGTCTCGATCTCCTGACCTCAGGTGATCCCCCACCTCGGCCTCCCAAAGTGCTGGGATTACAGGCATGAGCCACTGCATCCAGCATTTTTTAAACTAATAAAACTAGGCCAGTCACGGTGGCGCATGCCTTTAATTCCCAGCACTGTGGGAGGCCAAAGTGAAACGATCACCTGAGCCCAGGAATTTGAGACCAGCCTGGACAACATGGCAAAGCCCCATCTTTACTGAAAATACAAAACATGAGTTACATGTGCACCTGTAGTCCCAGCTACTCCAGAGGCTGAGATGGGAGGCCCACCTGAGTTCAGGAAGTCAAGGCTGCAATGAGCCATGATCATGCTACCGTACTTTAGCCCAGGCAACGGGAGTGAGACTCTGCTTCAAGAAAGAATAAAAACAAAACAATGTAAAACAAAAGAGAACAAGGTAAAAATTTAAAACCAAGACAAATTAAAAATAAAAAAGCACCCACCAGCCTAATGCACTTGGCCAAACATGTTGTACAAACACAGATGTTTATAAATGCCTGCCTATATTTGGCATAAACATGATACACTAGGGGAAGAGGTCCCTCATTCTTTAAAATCACCTCTTCTCCTTTCTTCCTAATTCATCTGAAATCCCTTACTATGTGGTGAAAACTACTGTGAGGACAGCAGGCACTAAGGTTACAGAGCAAGCCTCAGGGTATCTTCCTACAGGGAGCAAGAGCCCTCGGGGTCTTTCATTGGAGACACTGCACCAGGAAGGGGTGGCAGTCCCTGTCGTCTCACTGCTCTCAGGGAGACCAGTCACCTAGCCCTGTCCCAGACCTACCCCATAACACTACTACCATACTGCAGAAACACTGTCTTTTCTATTTGTATTCTTTTGAGACAGAGTCTCTCAGTGGCCCTGGCTGGAGTGCAACGGCGCAATCTCGGCTCACTGCAACCTCCACCTCCTGGGTTCAAGCAAATCTCCTGTCTCAGCCTCCCGAGTAGCTGGGACTACAGGCGTGCACCACCAGGCCTGGCTTTTTTTTTTTTTTTTTTTTTTGCATTTTTAGTAAAGATGGGGTTTCACCATGTTGGTCAGGTTGCTCTCAAACTCCTGACCTCAAACCATCTGCCCACCTCAGCCTCCCAAAGTGCTGGGGTTACAGGCGTGAGCCACCGTGCCCAGCCCAGAAACACTTCCTTTTTAAACTTTGGTTCCTCTGATTTCATCTGGGGTGAGGCTGTTCTCAAATGGTCTTGTTGAGTCACAGTTGCTTTAAGAAAAAAGACAAGCAAGCATTGTCTAAACATAAGGTGCTTAATCACTGTGCAGACTTGAGGTCTTTCTTGGGACTACAGCAATAGTGACAATTCCTATCTTGGTTTGGCTTCAGCGACAATGGTGATTAATAATAATAACAATAATAAACAGCCCACTTACTGGACATAGTGGTCTTGCCAACAGTCACTAAAAAAAAAAGAGGCAAACTCCTCTCCCCAAGCTCCAAGCACAAGATACCCCACGTTATCATTTTTGTTAAATAGGACAGGTTTTATTAATAATAGGTAGAAATAGCCAGATACATTGTCTTACTCTGTAATCCCAGCACTTTGGGTGACAGAGGTGAGCAGATCACTTGAGGTCAAAAGTTCAAGGCCAGCCTGGCCAACATGGTGAAACACTGTCTCTACTAAAAAATAGAAAAATTAGCCACGCTTGGTGGTGGTGCATGCCTGTAATCCCATCTACTTGAGAGGCTGAGTCAGGAGAATCACTTGAACCCAGGAGGCAGAGATTTTAGTGAGCCAGATCTCGCCACTGCCTCGGCAACACAGAGAGACTCAGCCTCAAAAAAATAAAATAAATAAGAATAATACATACGTGGAAGTGATAGAGTTGATTTTTATTTTCTTCTTTAACCCTGTTTATAGTTTCTGAATTTTCTATGAAAATATATTGCCTTTATATTAAAAAAAAAAAAGAAGGTCATTTAAAGACGTGTAAACAACCACCAGCATAAATAAGCCAGGCTCTCCTTTCACTGAGTTTAAACATGATCCTTCCTTAGCAGTGAGCCGCAGGGGATACTCTGTAACTAGGTCACTGGATTTTACTCCATCGCAGTAGTCCTCTCCAAATGCTCACCAAAGCTACCCATAGCTCAGGAGATTAACTTTAGACAACTACAGAATTGAACGAAGTAACACATATATTGGGGGAAATATAATTTAGGAAATGCCTACAATATTCTTGGCACAGCAGGAGATATCAAAATTAAGAAGAGGCTGCCCCACCCTGCAGAAGCTTCTGCTAGTAAAAGGAGAGAAAATTATATACATGCATAAATGAGAATAGCTTGAGGTACAATATGATGAGTTCTACAAGTGTTCCTGCTCAATGCAGTGTGGAAGTTCTAGGAAACGAAAGCTTATTTCTAGCTGCTGGAATGACAAACAGCTTCAGGACAGAGTTAATGTCTCAGCAGGATCGGGCAGATCCTGGGCCAGGGTAGAGTTAATCTGCCTGGAGCCCAGGAATGGTAAAGAGTGGCCTTAATTAGAGAGAGACCAGTGTCAGGTGTGGAGTGAAGACTGAATGTCGTCCTGGGGAGTTTGGGAGTATTTCCACAGGAGTAAGGCAAATGCCTCTGGATACACTCTAGGAGCCATGGTGATTATCTCCATGGAAGCAATTCTTTCATACGTAATAGTAAATTAAATTAGTAAACACAAATCAAAGAGATTACAAATATTCAAGGTAGTATACACAGGTCATAGTATGTTCTGGAGGAAAATTATTAGATGTAATTGTGAGTACCCCATAACTAGAAAATACACCCCTTCAGTGTTGAAACTCTCTTGGAGGGAGGAGAAGAGATCACAAGGGAAGACAGTGAAAGTCACGGCACTGTCTTTGGCTGCTCCAAATAACCATTCCAAAGTGGTCCGTTCCCCTGCTCTGAATTTAGTGGCCACTAAATTCAGCATCTGTGTCCACTCCTGTAACATCCTCTCCACAGCCTAAGATATCTCAGAAAAATATATAAATGCTCTTGGTGAATAAATCCCACCCTTCAATGGAATGGTAACGTCATAAGATTGAGGGTTCACAGAAGTCAGAAAAAAAGTATATTGTACCAACAAAACAGTGAGAAGTGGGCTTTCTGCCCCCTAATGCTCTTCTCTAGATGAATCTTAGAATCCCTGCAGTATTTTTTTTTCGCAGCTAATAGGCAGAGCCCCAACCTAGTCCATTCAAATCAGGATCTCTCAACGGTGAGGACTGGCATGGTTACAAATAAAAAGCATCACGACTCCTGTAATTCCAGCACTTTGGGAAGCCAAGGTAGGTAGATCAATCACTTGAGCCCAGGAGTTCCAGACCAGCCCAGGCAACATAGTGAAACCCTTTCTCTACAAAATATACAAATTAGCCGGGCATGGTGGCATGTCCCAGTGGTCCCAGCTACTCGGAAGGCTGAGGTAGGAGGGCTGATTGAGCCCAGAGGGTTGCAGCTACAAGTGAGCCATAATCGTGCCCCTGGATTCCAGCCTGGGCGACAGAGGGAGACACTGTCTCAAAACAAAACAAAACCTCCCCAAGTAATTTTAATGGGCCGCCAGGGTTGAGAGTCACTGCTAGAAGTTTGACTAAAATGTTAAAAGGGAAGGGAAGTGAGAAGTCAAATAAATGGGAAGAACTGAGTGACTGTTCACTTCAAGCATCACAGTCATCCCTAATCACAAACCAGCTCCTTTTCAGGTCTCCTTCCCTGTTGGGGAGCCCAGGATGAGCTCTTCATAGTGGGAATGTCTGCACCCCATGGGCCTGTCAGCAGATACCACACTGAAGTGGCATGTGCATCAGCACACAAATCAAGGACACCTTGTTAGCAGGGCTCAGCGCTGGTTTTGCTTATCACTGTAATGGTACAGGTGAAACAGGGAGTGTGTGGAATTCAACTTCCAGACTTTAATGCTGTGGCAGCACAGGCTGGAAAGTGGATATAGGCTTTGCAATTAGGCAAACCAACATTTGAATCCTGGCTCTGCCACTTTCTAAGTAAACTTAAGTAAGTCTTTTAATCTCTCTGAGCCCCAGTTCCTTATTTGCAAAGTGGGAAAGAAAATGTATGTCTTGCATGTTGTTTCTCTTCTAAGATTAGGAAGGATGTGTGTACACAGACTGGGTGCTCAAGAAAGAACAGCAAATACTACTATGATTACAGAGCAAAACAACAGCTTTAAGTTGCCTTCAAAATTGCATTCCATGACCCAACAACGAACTGAGAACAAAAGTGAGAAATATATAAGGTGGACAACCAATTTCATATCTCATGAACCGGGAAGAAGTATTATTCACACTTCCCATGTCAACTACAAACTGGTCTGTTTAAACTACAAGTCAATTTCTTTCTCTCAGTTGTGACTTTCAGCAAATACAAACTTGGACTTCAACAGTCATTACATCTTGCCTTTTCTCTATTCAGTCTTTGTCAAATGACAGAATGGCAAAGCTGAAAGGTGGCCTCAGGGGGTAAGATGCCCGTCACCCTCACTGTGCAGGTAAGGGAGGACACCAAGGCTTGCCTAGGGCCACACAGCTCATCGGAGCATGCCTGTCCTCAAGAAGTGACGAGCAGTCAGAAAAAAACTCTAAACACAATGCTAATTAATGAACTTATCAACACTTCTTTTCATAAGGCAGGCCAAATGGAAATGAGAGTCTTCTTACATGTGTGCCAGGGATTGTTCTAAAGCCAGAACTAATATCCAGTTCTATGGGATCTGGAGCATTGGGCATAGAGTCTGGAGATAGAGTCACAAGATCAAGATCAGGCTTCACCGTAACCTCATAACCTCAAACAACCAATGCCCATCACTTCCCTACACCACCTATTCCCTCTCTCTAATGGTATCATACTCCCTAACTTCCTCAAGGATTACTGGGAAATTTGTGGATGGTGAGCATGGAAGCAATCTGCAAAAAAATTAATAGGAGATGTATGTGAGAGGCTTATTCCAGTTTGACTTTGAAACACCCACACGTATGCATGTGTATCTCCCTGCACAAATGTTTGAAGAACCAGTGATTGAAGATTTTTACCCATCACCCATTTGGGCCAAGTGCCAAATGACTGAATGTTAAAATCAACAGTAAGCCAAAGCTGAGGCTGAAATCTCTCATTACCATCATCTGAATTTTTGTGATAGAAGAATAGGCATGAAATTTCTCTGTGTTAAAAATCATTTATCACGGATGTTGCTGTAAGTGATTTAGGAGGTTTTCCTGATAAGGAAATGTTGAGAGGCAATGTAGATACTCTACTTTTAATTTATTTTCAGAAAATGTGAAAAAATTCTTAAATAGGCTTTTTCTTAAAAGATTGATGGCCTTAGGTGTAACTAAATAACTAAAAGTTAAAAATAGTTCTTAATGACCATTCTGTTTAGTGTTATAAATGCATTCAATGAACACTATAACAATTATGATAATTCCATAACAATACTTAGATAAAAATCTGTATTTTTATAAATGCTTGTTAGCTAAATAAAAAATATATGCTGGTCAACCCAAAGTTATCTAGCTAATAAACTCTAATAACTAAGATTTAATAACCTCAATTAACTAACATTAATTAAGATTTAATTAATCTAATTTTTATATTAACTATCAATTATTATCCCTCCCTATTTGTTTGACTATTTGAAAGTTCTTAATTATCTAGCCCATACATCAATAGCTTCCACACTTCTTTATATTTCAATTATTTGGTGGAATCTCAGAATATAAAGTAGTTGAAGAAGGTTTTTCATTCCAAGTTATAAGAAAATGTTCACCTGGCTGAGGCGGGTGGATCACAAGGTCAAGAGATCGAGACCATCCTGGTCAACATGGTGAAACCCCATCTCTACTAAAAATACAAAAAATTAGCTGGGCACGGTGGCACATGCCTGTAATCCCAGATACTCAGGAGGCTGAGGCAGGAGAATTGCCTGAACCCAGGAGGTGGAGGTTGCGGTGAGCCAAGATCACGCCATTGCACTCCAGCCTGGGTAACAAGAGCGAAACTCCGTCTCAAAAAAAAAAGAAAAGAAAAGAAAATGTTCACCTATATTTGGAAGTACATATCTGGATATTAACAACAGATTTGAAAAATATATTTATCCATTAGTAACATTTTTATGCTGGTATGGCAGGAAAGTAGCCAGTGTGATGTTCACATCAATGCAATGATCACCCTGCACAGTTTCAGAGTTGCCGACAATGTTAATGAGGTAGGTATTTGGCCACTTTACCCTTCCAAAGGCAAAGCAGAGGTCAAACTCAAAGAGCAGGCTTTGGCCAAACATTAAAGCAAAAACCAAAGTCAGTGCATCCCTAAAGGTAAATGGGTTGTCTATTTCTAAGAAAGCATGTCTAGATTTTCAGTGTCAGCATGGAAACACAGTATGGGGCAGAAAACTAGAATTTTCATTACATATGCATCAAAAGCCAGCTATGAATTAAACACTATACTAAAACATCTAAAAGAACTCACAGTCTAGCCCTGGAGGAAAATATATATACAACTAACCACTGCAATGTTCACAGTGTGGCGGGGGTGGAGGAGGCCAAGAAAGGTTTCACGGGACCAAACTGAGGCCGATTGCCCAGAATCTACAAACAAGATTCAAGAAAAGGTGATGCCTTGACATGATGTGCCATGTGTCAGGCACAGAGGAAAAGCACCAATTTCATAGTTATACAGACCTGGTGTTGAGTTTCAATTCTGTGAATACTAGCTTTATGACCTGGGAGACTAACATAAAGTCTCTGAGCCTCTGTTTCCTCATCTGTGCAATGGAACCACTCCTATATTTTGAGTGGGTGTTGAAAAGATTGTATGAGATGTCTAGAGAAACCATCTAGCTGTCTTCGACAGATATGGCACTCTCAGTATCTTCTCTGCTACTTTCCCAAGATGATTCCACACAGTTGATAAGCTCAGACAACTATAGTAGTACCCTGCCTTATGAAATGATTCACAACCTTGTGTTGAAGTAACCAAATGTTTTCCATAGCTCCATCAAGGCATATCAAGGAGCCATGGCAGGAATAATACTTAAGTAAGCTACTCAAACATTTTATAACTTCCTTGCGTGAGGTAGGAGTAAGTCAGGCTGTAGAATTTACCTGTATTTATCCAGTACTACACAGAGAAAGGACATACTGTGGTGACTGGTATGTTGAGACAGACAAGGTCTCCAGGAATCTAAATACTTAGGTATCCGTTCCTTTCAAAAGTCCTGTTAGGATGTTACATGGCTGGAGGTGCTCATAAGTTGCCCCAGTGATTTTGATCATTCAGTTCCACATGCCACATCTTTCACCTGAGGAGAGGCATTGAAGGAAACCTACCCACTGTGTGTGGTAGGCAGCGGCTGTTGGTATCCCAAGGAGGAAGACACCTGGGATAGAATGTTCTCCTTTAGGTCCTTCAAAACCTTGGCTCTGATTCTGCTTTCACCATGCAATGACTCTAACAATTCCATTTCTGTAGCATCCGAGGTGAAGCAAAAACACAAGCAAAGTAACCAAAAGCTCTTGCTCCCGGACGTGCATAAAAGTAACATTAAGTTCATCATGGGCTACCTTATACAACAATTAATTCAAGCCTGTTTCCTCCCCATTCTACCACCCTGATTTGCTGTTTTTAAAAGGGGTTGGTGAGTTCCAGGCCTAACCTGATGAGGACCACATGCAAACTGTACTGACCACACAATCAAGTGAGGCCATCTTGGAACTGGCAGTCAGCTCCAAATCACTATATGCAACACCTACTGCTGATAAAATCTTACTGAGTTCTTCCTGCCCATATAAGGAGAGCTTTGTCAATTTTGGCTTTCACCCTTGTTTGTAGTTTTGGAGTACATCATTTGTAGAGCTTAACTTCTTAAGAATAGGTGGGCAGACCTCATTTTAGTTTAATGTGTAGTCATTCAAATTAATCAAGAGCTTGTTAAGTGCAAACCCTGTGCACAGGCAGCCCTGAGCAAGAACCTGGAAGCAAAAAGGTGAATTAAGACACAGTCACTGACTCAGGTAGCACAACTTCACTTGCGAAACTTCCCAAATGCACTTCTCACCCAAGATAGCTATGGCCTACAAGCAGCGAAACACCGGCAGTTTGCAGGAGAGGGCACAGAGTAATCACCATGCAGTGAGGAACCAGAGGAAACACAGTCACACCTGTCACCAAAAAATTATGCAGCCCCATTCGCAAATTTTATTTGAGGAAGAAGGGGTGTTACAGGTTTTACTGAGAGGAGGGAAAGCCCAGATAATCTCTAAACCTTCCTTTGGTTTTATACACCTTTTCTATTAAACACATTAACTTTTTGACAAAAGAAATGGCCCAGAGAGGATGACTTGTAAAAGGTAAAGAGTTATGTGGTGAAGTCAAAAATATGTAGATTCTTATCAGGTTTCAGTCATTATCCCCCTGGGACCTCATTTTCCTCTGACTGTGTTCCACTGTTCACCATCATTCTCCTTCACACCTAGTCATGGTGTAGGTTAAAAAGTAACCATCAGCCGGGCGCGGTGGCTCACGTCTGTAATCCCAGCACTTTGGGAGGCCGAGGCGGGTGGATCACGAGGTCAAGAAATCAAGACCATCCTGGTCAACATAATGAAACCCGGTCGCTACTAAAAATACAAAAATTAGCTGGGCGTGGTGGCACATGCCTGTAATCCCAGCTACTCAGGAGGCTGAGGCAGGAGAATTGCTTAAACCCAGGAGGCGGAGGTTGCGGTGAGCCGAGATCGCACCATTGCACTCCAGCCTGGGTAACAAGAGTGAAACGCCGTCTCAAAAAAAAAAAAAAGTAACCACCAGTTGCAAATTAAAGGGGAAGTATGAGAAGATATTTTCATACTAAATGGTGTTACAATACCAGATAACTATTTGGAAAAAAAGTAAAATTAGATCCATTCATTATGTTACACCCAAATAAACTGCAGATGAATTAGAGATCTAAATGTGAAAAAACAAAACGATGTAGGTACTGGAAGATAACATGGGTGTTAAGAAATGCTCTCTAACTATGAACAAAGTCCAGAAGCAATAAAAGAAATGACTTAAATTTGTCTCTATAATTATAAAAATTTTATATGACTGAAAAGAAAAAAAAAAAGCCACTGTAATCAAAGTCAAAAGATAAACAAATTGGGAGGGATATGTGTAATATACTTCACAGATGAAAGGCTAATATATCTAATTTCCAAATACTTTTTTAATTGAGAAAAAAAAAGACCAAAAATCTAATAGGGAAAAAAAAAAAATGAGCTGGGCACAATGGCTCACGCCTGTAATCCCAGAACTTTGAGAGACCAAGGCAAGCAGACCAGTTGAGGTCAGGAGTTTGAGACCAGCCTGGCCAACATGGCAAAACCCCATCTCTACCAAAAACATAAAAAATTAGTGGGTGCTACCTGGGAGGCTGAGGCAGGAGAATACTTGAACCTGGGAGGTGGAGGTGAGAGTGAGCCGAGATCGTGCCACTTCACTCCAGCCTGGTGACAGAGAGAGACTCTGTCTCAAAAAAGGGGGGGGAGGGGAGGCAAAGACACAAGCAAATAACTCACAAACGAAGAACTTACAAAATGAATACATGTGGATGTTAAATACATAAAGATGCTCAACTTTACTCCTAATAGGACACATGAAAATCAAAACTATACTGAGATACCATTTCTCATCCATCAAATTGGCAATAATTCATAAGCTTTACAGACATTCTGTAGTTGAGGATACTGATAGGACATTCCCTCAGAGACAAATTTGGTAACAAAAACACCTCACAAAACCTTTACTCTTTTTTTTTTTTTTTTTTTTTTTGAGGCGGAGTTTCACTCTTGTTACCCAGGCTGGAGTGCAATGGCGTCATCTCAGCTCACTGCAACCTCCACCTCCTGGGTTCAAGCAATTCTCCTGCCTCAGCCTCCTGAGTAGCTGGGATTACAGGCACGCGCCACCATGACCAGCTAATTTTTTGTATTTTTTTTAGTAGAGACGGGGTTTCACCATGTTGACCAGGATGGTCTCGATATCTTTACCTCATGATCTACCCGCCCCAGCCTCCCAAAGTGCTGGGATTACAGGCTTGAGCCACCGCGCCTGGCCACAAAACCTTTACTCTTACCCAGCATTCCTACTTCTAAGAATATATCTGAAGATATAGCTAATGATATGGAAATACATATGCATAATATTATTCATTGCAGAAAACTATCCAACTATACAAGCATAGGAAATTGGTTAAACAGGAGAGAGAGAAAAAAAATGGAAGAAGGAAGAAAGGGAGGGAGAGAAGAAAGTAAGAGAGAGAAGCAAAAAGAAAAAAGAAAAATTTTTTACAAAATCAGAGTGCAAAAGAACATTTACAACATGCTATCTTTTGTGTAAGAAAGAAAAATAAATATAAAAACATATAAATATCAGGATTAAAAAGAAATACCAGAAAGATAACCAAGAAAACCTCAAGAGATGTAGGGAATAACAGGTAGAAAAAATATCTGAGAAACTGGCACATTCTTTTGGTTCAGTTTTGGCTTCTGGAAGCATGTTAATGTTTAACATATTCAAAAAATAAAATTAAACCAACTAGGATGGGAAGTAGGGAACCTAAAACTGAAGCAACTGAACCCAGCTGTATTTTAAATGAACATGATGACAGTGGGATGTAGGGAAAGAGACATGAAAAAAGACCTAGTCCAGGCAATCCCTGAAGAGCGTTTGACAATATACCCTCAGTCTTGGGCAGGGTTAAGTTGAAGGAGGAGAACCGTGAAAAAGAGTTGAAGGATAAGCAAATCTTCAACTCTTTTTCACAGATGTGTTTTGTGTAGTAAGTGGTATTAGCAAATTAATAGTAGTAGTATTTGTGTGTACATATATGTATATGCATCCATATATTTACAGATTTACAGATATACATATACATGTGGGTTTTATTTACACATATATAATTTTATTATAAAATTTCCTAGCTCCAGTCATTGAGAGAGCCTAGGAGTGAAGGCACCAGAGCAGCAATGAGCACACCTAGCACTCAGATACTGGTCTCTTACACCCTCTCCACTTAAAAAGAGTGAGGACATAGTGAAGACATGATTGACCTCATGGCTGGGACAGAGAATATACAGGACCAAACTAGAACATCTTTTTATTCCAGATTTAGTCAAGTGCTAACAACAGCGATGATGATGGGGCATGTCTCAAGGACACAGGAGCCAACTTGATGCAGCTCCCACTGACCAAATCCACTGGGATAATTTGAAAACCAAAATAATTATATAGCAGGAATGAATTATGAAAGATTAAAACAGAAATCTTGAAGACCATAACCCAAAGGAGAAAGAAAGAAAGGGACAGAGGTAGACGTGGGGGAAAAGAGAGGGGCTTCCGCATAAAGCAGAATGCAGAATGCTGAATGATGAATGTGAAGAGAGTAGCAAACACGGAATCCTAATTTTGCAGCCATCATACTAAATAGTCATTTAGGAAAAAAAAATTCGGGTAATAGTTTGATAAGGAGTGAGAATAAAGTATCTCCCCACGGATAGCTTTATAATTGCAAAGGAAATAAAACCATACTGTGGAGAAACTTGCCAATGCCTTGATCAGTTGCTCAAAAGTAACACCCCCAATGATGGATTGATGGACACATAAAACTCCAGATCTGATACCTGAGAGGGACACATCATCTTTGCAATATTCCTTCAGGGAATGCATAACTGATCAAAACATGAAGAAACAAGTGACTAATACGAAATGAGGAGTACTGTATTTGTAGAGGGGGAGGACACAATGTTCTACAAAGGCGTCAATGCCATCGAAGATAAAGAAAGGCTGTGGAAATGCTCCAAATCAAAGGAGACCAAAGAGGCTTGGCAACGAAATGCACTATCCGACCTTAGGCTGCACTGTACCCCAAAAGGGAAACAGCCATTTTCTTCAAGGACAGAACTGGGCCACCTGACAACAAAGAAGAACAGACAGCAAAGTACTGAATCAGTGTCAAATGTACAGAAGTTGATTATCATACTGTGAATATGACGAGACTATGTTTACTCTTTTTATTCTTGAGAAATACACACTGTACTTAGGGGTAGAGGCAATGATATATGTGACCTACTCTCTAATACTTCTGGAAAAAAAAAATAGAGAGAGAGGGGAAGTGTGTGTGTGTGTGTGTGTGTGTGTGTCTGTGTGTGTATCTGTATCTGTGTGTGTGTCTGTGTATGTCTGTGTGTGTCTGTGTGTGTCTGTGTGTGTGTGTGTGTGTGTGTGTGTGTGTGTGTATATAATTAAAAGTTATACTGCAGCTTAACACTAGGTATTGTTCCCTTCCAAAAAGCATTAAAATATAAAGGTCAGGTATCTTAAATGGCATTTTATTGCACAAGCTTTTAAAAGACCTTGAACAATTAAAGCAATGAAATATATTCCTTGATCTCGTTTTAAAATATTCCTAGAAGCATAAAAAGAAGGCAGGTCCCAATACAAAAACCATTAACCCTTTCTCTCCTTGGCCTAACATTTACTTTAAGGCTTATAAGCCTTTTCTAGACTTCTCATTACATTCATGTTGTTTGGGTGAATTTTTTTTGGTCATCCAGTTTTCACTCGGGTGTCAGGGAAGTCATAACACAAAAATGCAACCCACTAAGTAAGATGTCAAGCAAGATACCATGAGAGAAATTGCTAAGAAATCAAGGCTAGATCAATGGTTCTAAACTCCGAGGAGCTTTAAAATATAACTGAGCTCGGGTCCCACCCACAGACACTGTGATTGAGATAAGCATTGCAGGGGCCAAGCATTTTTTTAAAGTTTCTCTGATGATTTTAGTACATGGCCAAGTTTGCAAACCACTGGGTTAGAATATGCTAAACTCTTCAACATCCCCTAAGTCTTAGGAAAGTCTTCAATCCTCTGATGCAGTGTCCATAGATTGATGTTGATCACATCGTTTTTCCCCCTTTTTTTTTTTTTTTAAGATGGAATCTCTCTCTGTTGCCCAGGCTGGAGTGCGATGACGCAATCTCAGCTAACTACAACCTCCGTCTACCAGGTTCAAGTGATTCTCCTGCCTCAGCCTCCCAAGTAGCTGGGATTACAGGTGTGTGCCACCATGCCCAACTAATTTTTGTATTTTTAGTAGAGATGGGGTTTCACCATGTTGACCAGGCTGGTCTGGAACTCCTGACGTCAGGTGATCCACCCATCTTGGCCTCCCAAAATGCTGTGATTACAGGCATGAGCCAACATGCCCAACATGATCACATCATTTCATTTCCCACCCCTGCTCAATTTCCACAAAAGTGAAATGGCAAAAATAACAAAAGAATTTCACCAGTCTATGGAAAAAATTATTAATAAATGTTAAAGTCTTTGCATACATGAATATTAGTTTTGACAACTTCCTTACACAGTGTATAAAACTATGACTTAACTTTTCAAAGGGACAGCTCTCCTACAACTAGTCTATAAACAGATGAAGGCTCTAAAAATAGCCTCACATTTTTTTTTCCACTGAAGTACCTAGCAACTAAGCCTGGGTATGAGTTGTACTACTCACAGAACCATTGATCTCAGGGTAAAAAGAATTATCCGGAGGTCATCTAGACGGTCCCCTGCCTTCATACAGGAAAGAGCTCATGACCCCATTTCACAGATGGGCCAAGTGAGGCCCAGAAAATTAAAGTGATCTGAATTCAGTCACACTCAGGTCTCTACATGAACATGTCAAGCTTATAAGTACTAGCTAAGCAGAGTTCTTTCTCTACTAAAAGTTCATCTGGGTAAACCAGAGTTCTCTTTCCAGGTCTTGGCTCACCAATCTCTAGCAAAGAAGGCTGAGATTCCATAATCTCTGGTCTGAGGAGGTAGAATGAAAGAAAAGCCTTAGATGCCAATAAATTATTAAGTTACTTAATGGATTAGTAACTTTGAACAAGATATTTCGTGTGACTAAGCCTCTATTTCTCTATTTACAAAGTAGGAAGAATAATTTTGTGAGGATTAAGGAATCCAGTTGATTCAGGTAAAGAATTATCTGAGTCCCTACTTTGTGTCTCATCTATATCAGATGGCAGGAGAATGTGGGTGTGTTCAATGCTCCTGCCCTGTGGGGGACTCCTGGACTTTCACCCTTTTCCAGAGAAAATCTGTTCCTGAGCAGCAAATGTAGAAACTGGGAGGAATATTTAAGATCTCATGTCCTCTTTAGACTATTTAAATTCATAAGACATGGAAAGTTGGCAGAGATTTCAGATAAGAGAGATAAAATACAATTGTTCTATCATCTATGAAGAAGAAAGAATTCCCTGTAATCAAATACCGTAACACTGAGCTTGGGATATGAGAAGGGGCAGAGGGTGTTAATCATAAACAAATTAGTGACATAAATTGCAGGTATCTGCTTCCTAAACGCTTTAGAAAGTTATTGAGGCTGATAATTACAGAAATTCTATGGGTCATCATTCCTACTTGAGGGGCCGACCAATGAAATAGACACCTAGAAATAAAAATTAAAATTAAAAAAACACATTGTAGAGAGCATCTAGTTCAATAACCTCATTTCATAGAAAAAATAATAGGAATAGAGGAAACATGTCTAGGATGATAAAACAATTAAAAAGCCGATAGGACATCCAAGGGATATTCTAAGTCATTTCTCCATTAGAAAATCCTCACATCGTTTCATACTATTTTTTGGTATCAGTCAAAAAATAAAGTGAAACACTTTGAAAACATATTTCAACAATTACAGTCAAGAAACAGAAATCTTTTGCTTTTCCTGAAAAAATAAGAAGTGTTCACAGACAAAGAAAAACAGTTAGGGTGGTCCAATATATTCAACATTATTTTATTTTTTTAAAAAACAGGGCTGCACCGGGTGCAATGTCTCACACCTATAATCCTAGCACTTTGGGAGGCCAAAATGGGAGGATCACTTGAGCTCGGTAGTTCAAGACCAGCCTCGGCAACATAGTGAGACCTCATGTCTTAAATAAATAAATAAATAAATAAAGCAGGACATATCCCAATGCAATGCTATTTTTATCTGGGAAAAAAAAAAGTGTGGCAGTAGAAAAGAAGGAAGCATGCTTCCTCTTTTATTAAGTTTACTCTGTGGTCTTTATTGCATAGGTAACATTATCATATAAGGTGCCTTCTAAGAGGAAATGAAAAGGCAATAGGAAGGCAAAGGTGGTGGGGTGAAGTTTAGGGCAGCAAACTTTTACTGAGAATTTTCTCTGCTAATGGCTCTAGGCCAGGATCTGTGAGGAACAGAATCATAAGAAAATACCATCCCTGCCCAAAAACTGTTTAAAAGCAAACAAATCTGTAATCCCAGCACTTTGGAAGGCCAAGGTAGGCAGATCATGAGGTCAAGAGTTCGAGACCAGCATGACCAACATGATGAAACCCCATCTCTACTAAAAATAGAAAAAGTAGTCAGGCCTGGTGGTGGGCACCTATAATCCCAGCTACTTGGGAGGCTAAGGCAGAAGAATCGCTTGAACCCGGGAGGCAGAGGTTGCAGTGAGCTGAGACTGTGCCAGTGCACTCCAGTCTGAGTGACAGAGCAAGACCCTGTCTCAAAAAAAAGAAAGAAAAAAAGAAAACAAGCAGAATTATGCTAACAATTTACCCTAATCCAAGCCGTGAGTGATGAGTGCCAAGAAGTGGACAAAAATCACCGCTAACCATGGACCAAGAGTGAGACAGCAGGAGTTACTCATTAGACAAAAATAGTCAAAAAAAAATGAAGCGAAAAACTTTGAAAATATATTTCAGCCATTACAGTCAAGAAACAAATCTTTTCCTTTTCCTGACAAAATAAGAAGCCCTCAAAGAATATATGGCCTGGTAAGAACACACAAAATCATTTATCCATCACTGATTCACTCAATTCATTGAAAATCTACCATGTACCAGGTACCGACGTATATGCTGAGGCTTCAGAAATGAGCAGGACATGGCTGAGTTCACAGTTCAGGGCAGACAACAAACACACAATACTGAGTAAGCACCAGGCAGTGTGATTATGCCAAAGGAGATTTTGTGCTTTAAAAGGGTAGGTTACTCAGAGGAGAGAGAGGTAGGTTATCAGAGATGGCACCTCTACAACAAACAATTACACTTTTGACTCTAATACAACAGAGAATGAATAAAGTGCCTAATAGAGATAAGTGCCATGCACAGTGAGAAAGTCCCTAGGGAGTATTCTGAGCAAAGCCTTGGCCTTGAAGGAGAGGCAGAGTCTTCCAATTGCTTTGATGAATCACACACCAGTGATTCAGCTCTGCAAGAAACCTGAGAGATGGATATTCCAAGGTCTCATGGGGTTAGTACCAGAAGCAGAACTGGAACCCAGAACACAAGTTGGACCACTAGACTGGTCCCTCTCCCTAAGCCCACTCTCCCTCTTGTCTGCGAATGAGCTCACCACTCCCAGCTCTGCCAAACTGTATAGAACCATTTCAGCAAGAGGCTCAGGTAGCATTAAAGAAGCTCCCCCCTCAACAATGTTAACGTTTTGTTATTGTTGTCTTGAGGCAGCATGTTTGCTTTTAAACGTTCCCAAATTAAAAGCCATTCTCAGCCTTCCTACAATTGTATATGGGCCAGCTACAGTGGCTCACTTCTGTCATCCCAGCACTTTGGCAGACTGAGGCAGGCAGATCTGAGGCCAGGAGTTTGAGATCAGCCTGGACAGCCCCAACTCTACTGAAAATACAAAAATTAGCCAGGCGTGGTGATGGGCACCTGTAAGCTACTCAGGAGGCTGAGGCAGGAGAATCACATGAACCCGGGAGGCAGAAGTTGCCGCGAGCCGAAGCTGTGCCTCTGCACTTTAGCCTGTGTGACAGAGCAAGACTCAGTCTCCAAAAACAAAAATTTTTTAAATAAAACAATTAATTTAAAAAAAACAGTTGTGGACCTGAACTCAGATTCGTGTCAGAGTGAACTTTCTAGTTAGTCTCCTCTTTCCACAGTGAAGAAATCATGTCTAGAGAGACTGAGGTTAGTCACCGTGTCCAATCACAGCACCTGAACTCAGAAGAGTCTAGCATGTTTTGCTCAATGCTGCCAGCTTGGTGGCCTATGCCCTCATTCTCACAGCCTGCATTTATTTATTTATTTATTTATTTTGAGAGAGATTCTTGCTCTGTTACCAGCCTGGAGTACAGTGGCACAATCTCAGCTCACTGCAACCTCCACCTCCAGGATTCATGCGATTCTCCTGCCTCAGCCTCCCAAGTAGCTGGGACTACAGGTGCGTGCCATCATGCCCATCTAATTTGTGTATTTGTAGTAGAGATGGGTTTCACCATGTTGTCCAGGATGGTCTCAAACTCCTGACCTCGTGATCTGCCTGCCTCAGCCTCCCAAAGTGCTGGGATTACAGACGTGAGCCACCACGCCCAACCCGACAGCCTGCACTTTTTACAGACTGACAGGTGATAGACCTCAGGACAGCAAGAATCATGCCAAAAGGATAACATCAATTAGCTTGTGTATTGTAGAAACAGATCACAAGATATTAGAACATAAAGAAAGAGAGAAAGAAACCATTTATTTCACAGCTTTCCGTGCAAGCTTCTCAAAGCCCCTTCCCAGATCTGGCCTTCTGCAACACCACCCCAAGCCCCTGGAGGTTTGCTCCCTACTTAAACTGCCCCAGATCACACTGTTTTCCTATCAGTACCCTACAGCAAAGGTGGAAAAGAATTGCCAATTTCTTGTGAATCCTGAAGATTTCCTTTATGAGTCATGGGAAACTAAAATAACTTGAGGGGTAGGGGGAACTGCAGAAACAGTTTTAAATCAGTTCACACTATTTTGTTCCACAGTGTGGTATAACTCCTAAAAACAGAAAAAATGAAGTTTCTAGAGTTGATGCAAAAATAGGAGTTTTTGTTAAGGTTGTGTCAGTTGTCACTGTGGCATTTCTTATTAGTATTTTTCTTACTGTCATTTTTTTTGTTATATTAATTATAGTTTGATCACTGTAGGAGCTATTTTGAATCCACGGGACTTTCCTAACCAGATTGTTTTGGCATTTTAAAGTTACTCACATTCAGGGCCTAAACAATATGGCAAGGATCTATTTTTCCTCCTTTTTTATACTCAAATTCTGAACAAAGGAACCATCTGTTCTCTCTCTGAAAACATCAGCCCTTGTTTTCATTTTTCATTAATAATAATGCCTCAAACTTACATCATCTCTTTCTCCAACTTGCTTATTAAAGCATTTTGTAGACATTGCCTCATTCATCTTCAATACCATCCCCTACAAACTAAGGAGAAAGGGGAAATGTTTGCTAATCTTCACTTAGATACGTGATTATCAGATGTTTAACAAATTTTGCATGAACAATTGCATGTTAGCCTCAGAAGGGACCTTGGTGATCACCTGGCTCAGTTCTGGCTCTTGCATCTGTAAAATAAAGACCCAGAAAGGAGAAGTGATTGCACATTCTATTTGTGTACCTAACTCTCTACTCCTGACTGTAAGCAGGGAAGGCAAGAATGGTGTCTTTCACAGTTTTGTATCCCCAGTACCTGGTGTGGAAAAGTCATTTGTTGAATGAATGAAAACACTTGCAAATAGTTACACAGGTGGCTGAGACAGAGCTGTGGTCATAGCTCTGCTCTCCTGCCTTCCCATTCAATGTGCGTTTTTTTTTCTTTCTTTCCTTCTTCTTCTTATCTCTCTCTGTCTCTTTCTTTCTTTTTATACTACCATATAGACCTGAATGCAAGAAGAACCAAGCAGAGACACAACTAAAAAGGTAATGAGGATGGAGAGGATAAGAAGCAAGGTTTTACCTGTAAGTTAGAAAGCTGAACAAACCCAGTAGAAACCAAGTTTAGCCATCAGCCATGCTAAAACATAACCCATGTTAAGGCTGAGTCTCTAAAATATCTGCATTCCTTATATGCACCATGTATTTAAGGATTTGGTGGATTCCTGAAACATTACCCAACTGGGGAAAATAATCTGTCTTAGTGACAAAGGACAGCATGCCTCCTTAACACCCATTAGCCCCCAAAAAAGCACATCATCTCCTGCGATTTGGCCTCATCCCTCACTGTAATTCAAGAGGACTTACAGCATCAGAATCATGAAATCTACCAGCCCAAAGTTTTCCAATGAGCAGAGGTCACTAGAATAAAGATCTTTTCTCTGTATGCCTAGCTGGAAGTCAGAAGCTCATCTGGCACGTTTTTCTTATTTTCAGAATGCCCTACTCCCCACCATTGGTCTTTGAAGTTATAGGGAAAAATAAATTGTTTCTAGAAAAACAAGTTAAATTTGGAATTCTATCACCTGAATTGCTTCTATAGCCATAGTTCTAACAAAGTCAGTAACTCTCTGAAGATTCTTTAAAAACAGGTTGTCCATGTAGATGAGAAAGCTGTAGGTCTGGAGAAGGAAATCTTTTATTTTTAAGGAGAAGAAAAAAAGAAAAAAAGAAATCAGAGGGCCAAGGAGAACTCAAGTATATAATAATGTGGTCTCACGTACATCAGTACAGATACAAGCAGGAAACAAATTAGCTTGAAAATAAAAACAGATCAACATAAATGAACCTTCAAACAATTCAGATGACTGTTTTCCCTCCAAAGGGAAAAAATGAATGGAGATCAGGAGGAGGAGAAGAGAAAAAGATGGAGAACAAGTAGGGAGACGCTGAAATCCCTTACACAGTGTATCTCACACAAACACAGCAGGCTGCCAAGGGTGTCTGGGGCTGCCCAGCACACAGCAGAGAGGCATTTATATCCAATCATGCAGTATCAGCTGGAGAAATGTACAGCATGTACTTCAGGGCAAACAGCTGCAGAGAGGCCAGCACAGATAACAGCAGGTTGAATTCATGTTATATCAGTAGTCCTATCCATACACCACCTACTGCTCTTAGAGGACCAGGGTATCCCCATGACCATTTATCATTCTTGCAGTCGCTACATGGAATATTAACCCTCTATTAACACTTCCCTGACAAAATCGTGTCCATTTCACATATAGGGACATTCTTGCTACCTCTAAAAACATCACTTTAGACTATGCATACATACCCCGTATGTCAAATTCAGTTCGTACTAGACTTCCTTCTAACTCAGAAATTCTGTGCCTATGAAGTTGCTACTGTCAATCAATCTGACCTCTCGCTCTTCATTTGTTCCTCTTTACCTGTCTCTCTCTGTGCCTGTGTCTCTCTCTCGCACACACAAACAGACTTACCCAAAACTCCTGACTCTTATGCAGTCAACAACCTTGTTAGGCAAGCTGTAAGCAAGTCCTACCCACGTTCCCCCTCACTACTCTTTGACCTAAAGTTTGATACCAAAAGGATTTTCAAATTAGTTTATGAAAGGAAAATGAAACACACAGATACCATCACACATAAACCCCACCTTGAGATGAGATCCTCTGAAGGGTCCAGCAGTCTCTCCGTCATCCCAGTTCACAGAGATAACCATGAACCCTTAGTTCAGCTCCATGAACTAGGGGACAGCAATACCACAGATCTAGGTGCTCGAATCCCAGCTCTACTTCTTGCTCTCTGAGACCTTGAACAACTCATTTTACCTCTCTGGGCCTCAGTTTCTCTGACTGTAAAGTGAGGTGTTTGAGATAAAATAAATTGCAGATTACCAATTTTGATATCCTATCCTAGAGCCCTGAATTTTAATGAGAAAGGAAAGCAAACATCCATCCAAGCTGTCTTGACTGTATTGGTGTTGACATACAATCTCCCAGATAAATGAAAATGACTTTTTGCATGAGTTCCGCAATCAATACTAACAGTGCACTAATAGGGGAAATACTTCTAATTTGTGTTTGTTTATTTGTTTATTTCCAAGCTAAGGAAGTTGCAGATACCACCTGCCAATGACTTTTGGAGACTCCGTAACACCTTTTTTCAGACAATGGGCCCCAAGTTTGGAAACTAAAAATGTCAAAGGCAGAAACCACAAAATACAATTAAGGAGCCTGAAATATTAATAAAATAAGAGAAAGGAATGCGATAGACTTCTCTAAAAATTTTGTTAAAACCAACAGTGACCGTAAGAAAAGGAGATATAAAGTAAAAATAAAATGGAGCACAGAAAAGACTGATTTGCCTGGGATTCCTTTCAGCCGTGTCATCGACACAAACAGCAAAGACCGTAATACTCATGTTTCTATTTGCTACCCTCAACTGACAAGGTTAGCCATTTGTTTTGTTTTAAATAAAATGAGGAAGCAACAGCAGTATTAAATTCATCCGCAAAAAGCCCATATTTGCATGTGGAAAACAAGTAAGTGTGTGCCTGAATGGGTGATTAGGCATACGATTGCCCATCCGCACCCAGGGCCTAAGCAACCCTGCAGGTGCGCCAGCCGCAGGCGCAGAGAACCTGAGTGGAGATATCTCTGCCGTGGAGAAGCTACAGGTGGGAGGGAAACCCCACGGCACCTGGACTTGTTCTGAGCTGCCCACCACTACCATCCTGCTCCTGATCCACTGCTCCCATCTCCTAAAGCTGAAAAACAGAAATATGTCTTGTCATTCTTTTGCTAGCTTTACGTGGAGTCTTTAAATCACAAAGGCAATTTATTTTTTTTCTGAGCATCTTCAAGCTGTCCATAGGAGACAGCAAACTTAATCAGTAAATAGGTGTGCTCTGACTGTTCCACTGACCAGCCATTCCCATGTCTCTCAATAAAGGCAGCTGGGGGCTGTGGCTAATGCCTGTAATCCCAGCTTTTAGGGAGGCAGAGGCAGGAGGACAGCTTGAGCCCAGGAGTTCGAGACCTGCCTGGGCAATATAGGGAGACCCCATTCTCCACAAAAAGGAAAAAAACAGAAAGACAAAAAATAATAATAATAAGCATAACAAATAAAGGCATATCTTGATTTATTGCACTTCACTTTATTGTAGTTGGCAGATAATGTGTGTTGTTTTTTTTTTTACAGGTCGAAGGCCTGTGGTGGCAACTCTGTATCGAGCAAGTCTTTAGGTACAATTTTTCCAACAGCATGTGCTCACTTGATGGCTCTTTGTCACCTTTTGGTAATTATCACAATACTTCAAACTTTTTAATTATTATCATATGTACTATGGTGATCTGTGATTTGTGATCTTTGTCGATGTGACTATCATAATTATGTTGGGGTGTCACAAACCATGTCCATATGAGATGGCAAACTTCATCAATAAACAGGTGTGCTCTGACTGCTCCACCCACCAGCCATTCCCATGTCTCTCCTTGGGCCTCCCCATCTCCCACAGTAATTCTGAAATTAGGCCAATTCACAGCCCTGCAAGGGTCTTGACGTGTTCAAGTGAAAAGAAGAGTAGCACATCTCTCACTTTAAATCAAAAGCTAGAAATAGTTAAGCTTAGTGAGGAAGGCATGTCAAGGCCAAGATAGGCCAAAAGCTAAGCCTCTTGTGCCAAACAGCCAAGGCATGCATACAAAAAAAAAAAAAAAAATTAAAAGTGCTATTCCAGCGAACATGGGAATGATAGGAAAGTGAAACAACCTTATTGCTGATACGAAGAACGGTTGAGTGATCTGGATAGTAGATCAAACCAGCCACAAAATTCCCTTTAAGTCAAAGGCTAATCCAGACCAAGGCCCTAACCCTTTTTAATTCTATGAAGGCAAACAGAAGTGAGGAGGCTGCAAAAGAAAAATCTGAAGCGAGCAGAGATGTGTTCCTGCGGCTTACGGAAAAAAGGTGTCTGTGTCTCCCTAACGTGAAAGTGCAAGAAGAGCCGGCAAGTGCTGACGGAGAAGCTGCAGCAAGTTATCCAGATGATCTAGCTAAGATCACTGATGAAGGTACATACTAAACAACAGATTTTTCACTGCAGATGAAACAGCCTTATGTTGAAAGAAGATGCCATCTAGGACTTTCAGAGCTAGAAAAAAAATTCAACATCTGGCTTCGAAGCTTCAAAGGATAGGCTGTCTTGTTAGAGAGACTAATGTGACAGGTGACTGGAAGTCAAAGCAAACGCTCATTTACCATTCTGAAAATCCTAGGGTCCTTAAGAGTTAACGCTGAATCTACTCTGCCCGTGCTCTATAAACGGGATGACAAAGCTTGCATGACAGCACATCTGTTTACAGCATGGTTTACAGAATATTTTAAGCCCACTGTAACCTACTGCTCAGAAAAGAGAGAGAGAGAAAAAAGATTTCTTTCAAAATATTTCTGCTCATACCTGGTCACACAAGATCTCTGATGGAGATATACAAGGAGATTAATGTTGTTTCCATGCCTGCTCACACAACATCCATCCTCAAGCCCACGGATCAAGGAGTCCTTTCAACTTTCAAATCTGATTATTTAAAAAAATACATTTCGGCCAGGCACAGTGGCTCATGCCTGTAATCCCAGCACTTTGAGGGGCCAAGGCCGACAGATCAAGAGGTCAACAGAGACCATCCTGACCAACATAGTGAAACCCCACCTCTACAAAAATACAAAAAAAAAAAAAAAAATAGCCAGGTGTGGTAGCACGCACCTATGGTCCCAGATACTCGGGAGGCTGGGGCAGAAGAATCACTTGAACCCAGGAGGTGGAGGCTGCAGTGAACCAAGATTGCGCCACTGCACTCCAGCCTGGCAACAGAGCAAGACTCCGTCTCAAAAAAAAAAATACATTTCATGCAGCAAACCACCTTGCCATGTAAGTACCTATTCAACAACCCTGCATGATCTGCACATGTACCGCAGAATCTAAAGTACAATTAAAATATATACATATAGATAAAATGGAACTTCAAAAACAAATACATTTCATATAGCTCTAGCTGCCATAGATAGTGATTCCTCAGATGAATGGGGACAAAGTAAATTGAAAGCTTTCTAAAAAGGATTCACCATTCTAGATGCCATCCAGAACATTCATGATTCATAAGGCAAGGTCAAAATATCAACATTAACAGGAGATTGGAAGAAGTTTATTCCAGTCCTCACGGGTGACTTTGAGTGGTTGAAGACCGGAGGAGGAAGTAACTGAAGAAGTGTTGGAAATAGCAAGAGAACTAGAATTAGAAGTGAACTGAGGTTGCAACTGTGTTGCTTTAATCTTTTGTTTCAACTTGAACCCATGAGAAGATGTTCCTATGGATGAACAAGGAAAATGGTTTCTTGAGATGGAACGTACTCCTGCTGAAGATGCTGTGAACATTGTTGAATGGCAACCAAGGATATGAAATATTCCACAAACGTAATTGATAAAGCAGATCCAGGGGTTGAGAGGACTGACTCCAATTCTGCAAGAAGTTTTCTTGAAGGTAAAATAATATCAAGCACTATCACATGTTACAGAGAAATCTTTCTATGAGTACATGATACTGCTTGATATCACTCTTTTTTCTGCAGAGTCAGTTGACGTGGCAAACTTTATTGTTGTCCCAGTTTCAGAAATTACCACAGCCACCCCAACTTCCACCACCAACCACCACCCTGCTAATGATCAGTAACAATTAGCATCATGGCAAGACCCTCCATCAGCAAAAGTAGGACTCACTGAAGGTTCAGATAACTGCTAGCATTTTTCAGCAATACGTTCTTTAAATTAAGGTATATACACTGTTTTTTAGACACAATGCTAGCGCACACTTCATAGAATACAGTATAGCATAAACACAACTTTTATACGCACTGGGAGCCAAGAATTTTGTATGACTCGCTTCACTGCAATATGTGTTTTATTGTGGTGCTGGTCTGCATCTGAACCCACAATATCTCTGATGGATGCCTGCACGGGTTGTTGCAACTATTTTTATGTAGCATGCATGACCACTTTTACATGCTTCACTCTAGCCACACTGTCCTCCTCACTTTTGCGGCATGTCCCAGGCATGCTTCAGTTCGGGTTATTTGCATTTGCTTTCGGTCATTCCTACACACTCTTCCTCCAGTCCCTCCCACCCGTCCATCTCAGCTTGCTACCCCATTTCATTCAGGTCTCTGTTCACATATACTCTTACCATCAAGACCTTCTCAGGCCAATGAATCTACATGTGTGTCCTCCCTACTCTTCATGCCTTTAACCTCTTTTCTTCTTAATACATTTAGGTTGGTGTAAATGTAATTTTGGGTTTTGCCATTAAAAGCAATGGTGGAAAGAACAATTACTTTTGCACCAAACTAATAGATCACAGTGTAAATATTACATATTTACTTATTAATTTTTGTCTTTTTTTTTACAGTTGTTCTAGTCCCATCACCTGGAATAGTGTCTAGCAAACAGTAGTGCTCAGTAAACAGTTAAGTAAATGAGTCACCATTATTACTGTTCGCAAACCATTATACTGGATGGCATGGGACCTCCTATGGAAAAAGACCGAATTCATGCTCTCAGGGAGCTTCTACCAAATTCATGCCCTCAGGGAGCTTCTTCAATCTAGAGGAGAAGAAAGACTGTGAAAACTGGCTTATACAGCAGAGCAAAGTGTCATGAATGCTCTATTGAACGTATAAACGAAGCATTCTGGTGGTACAAAAAAAAAAGCAAATTATTGACAATAGGGGATGGTGGTTGGAAGAGGCCAAAAGAAGAGACTTCTCTGGAACTACCTTGAAAAGAAACATAGAAATCATCTTCGAAAATACATTAGCACAAAAAATTTCTAAGACATCCTCAGTCTCCTTTCCTTCATCAATAATGCTAAGTGGAGAAGAGATTGCCCAAGACAAGTCAGCACTTACGTGTGCCAAGATTAGGGAGAAAGGAACAATCACCTTACTCCATTAAAGTCTTCATTTTAAAATGGAAATTATTTAACTGCACAAGAAAACATATCTAAAAAAATTCTAGACTCTTAAGACAGGAAGGACCTTAAAAGTCATCAAGTGTAATGCTTTAGTCCCTCCACAAAATACCTAAAATACAAAATACCTAACTGGGTCAGCCCCACCTAAACACCTGCAGTGACGGTGAACTTTGACCCTGAAAGGTACATCCCATCTGTGGTGTGCTCTTAATATTAAAACATTATTTCTCATACCATCTTTCCATTTCTTCCAACCCACTGCTGCCAGAACTCTTTCAGAGGTCCCAAAAAGTGAGTTTGCATCTCTTCCACGGCAGTCTTAGGAGAGCACCACCCACTCTACTCTCTCCTCCTCCCTCCCCTTTATTTCTTCTTCACACTAAGCATTTCCAGTCCCTTCTTCATTCCTCCAGGGTTCAAGTTTCCAACACTTTCAGCCATCCTAAAATGCCCTCTTCCTTTATTCTTGTCCCACTGTTCAATCACCTGGTTGTTCAGCTAACCTACTGCTCAGGCAATTGGGATCTTTGCAGAGAGCTAAGCATTTTGTCTGAAGCTGGAAGAAGGGGAACAGGAGATCTAATGGATTCATGGGGTAACGTTGATCCAATTAAGACCCTGGCAGGATCACCTGCCTTTCTGACCTTGACCTTGAACTGTCATCTTTGACATAAATTAGAATAGTGTGGACATTATAGCTCCTAGGAAGCAAAGAAGACAAAGAGGTGAAAGGTGACCCCACTCAACCTCAAAGACACACAGA
Organism: Callithrix jacchus; assembly: GCF_049354715.1. Taxonomy (NCBI): domain Eukaryota; kingdom Metazoa; phylum Chordata; class Mammalia; order Primates; family Cebidae; genus Callithrix; species Callithrix jacchus. The sequence continues at coordinate 17,215,058 of NC_133516.1, read as the reverse complement.
ATTTGAGTAATCTTATGCTTTCAACAAGTCATGGATCTTCTAGAACTTCTTATTCTAGCTTTTCATCTCCCACAGCCAGCCTACATGGATGAATGTGAGACTAGACTGTGTAGCCTTTCACTATCTCTATGTCAGAGAATCAGCTTCTAAAACCTAATGGGCTGTGTGATCTTGGGCAAGACACTTTACAAGTCAGTAAATCAAAGCATCCCAGAAGGAAGAACAAAAAGAGTCATTTAAATCACCAAGTCCAAAAGCAGCCCAGATATCTCTGGTGTGCTTTCACTCTCCACTCCTTGCCCACAACCATGATGATATTCCTAAGTGATCAGTAACTCGGTCAGAATGTAGCCTCTGAGTCCTTCTCAACACAGTACCTCGAGGAACCACTATGAACATATCATTTGGTCGTGAGAAATGAAATCCAAACCACTCATTCCTCGGCTGAGAAAAACTGAACAACAAAGATGAGCCAGGACTGCACAGGTCTCACTATGAGGAGCAGACCTGGAACTATCAAAGCCCCTTACCCCATACTCCTAAGTCATTTCTCCTCCTTTAACTCTGGTAGTCTGTGAACAGCCCTTAGAGTAGGAGTGGGGGGTTGCTATTGTACTAAGTTCCATAAGAGATACAAATAAAGCGTTTCTAACAAGGGGCAGGAGCAGCATAGGAGGCTTAGAGGAAGATGTGCATCTGAGCTGGCCACAGGAGGATGCTATTTGTAGGAACCAGTGGAGTATGCCTTTAGGAGAAGAAAAGTTAGGATTCGGGTGAGAGTTCCAGCAGAAGAAATAGCATAAGCAGAGGAACGGTGAGGACTGTGGAGTGCTGAGCCGAGGTGAATAGCAGCTACATACAGAGGTCATGGAGGGTGGCATCGGGGGCTGGGGAACAAAGAAAATGACAAGATTAAATGAGTAACCAGAGACTTTGTGGAGTTGTAAATGCTGAGTTTTAAAAATTCACTTAGAGGCCTTAAGTGTCATAAACGGAAAAAGAAAATTTAAAAAGGAGTGGAAGGAAAAGAAAAGAATAAATCCATTCTCAGTTGCAGTGAGCCAATATTGCACCACTGCACTCCAGCCTGGGCAACAGAGTGAGACGCTGTCTCAAAAAGATTAAAAAATATATATATATATATCTCCATTCTCAATGGGATAAAAAAGCCTTGCTATAAACTGTATTACAGGAATACTTTCATTATGTAAAAGCCTATTCTGTTTTCATGTCATTCTTAGATTACATCATAGAGTGGCGGCAGCCATCTCGTACCATATTATAAATAAATCACCGGCTTAATCATAGAATGAGCCAGAGCCCCAGATTTAAAAGGAAAATATTAGATCATTTTTAATAACTGATATAACTCAAGCCAGTTGCCATTGAACCAGGGTGAGGTGATCTCATCCTGAAGAAGTCCAGAAAAGACCCAAAACAGGTCAGAGCTGAGCAGGTCCCAGAGACACTTCCATATACAGATGAAGAGGTTGCTAATGGCACCTGAGTAGAGTTCACCCTCTGGACTAGACAGTCTTGTCATTAAAATCTACACTTACGGCTGGGCCTGGTGGCTCATGCCTGTAATAATCCCAGCACTTTGGGAAGCCGAGATGGGCAGATCACGAGGTCAAGAGATCGAGACCATCCTGGCCAACATGGTGAAACCCTGTCTCTACTAAAAAATACAAAAGTTAGCCAGGCATGGTGGTGCGCGTCTGTAGTCCCAGCTACTCGGGAGGCTGAGGCAGGAGAATTACTTGAACCCAGGAGACAGAGACTGCGGTCAGCCGAGATCGCGCCACTGCACTCCAGCCAGGTACCTGCTGACAAAGCAAGACTCTGTTTCAAAAAAAAAAAAAAAATCAACACTTACTTTTAAGTAGTAATGCCCAACAGGTCTTCCTCGTGAAACACAGTATATAAGGATTTTGATGCCAGGGCCACTATATATCCAAGTATCAGAAAATATGAGCACATTGTGATGTTTTTACTTATGTCTTGGGAGTCATTATGCAAAACTAGAAATGTTGAGGCTATTAGTTATTCAGGAAACGTGAATCTGGGGTGACCGACACGCAAATGCCGCAGGTCTGGGCCAAGCTAAGGGGACAGTGTAAAGAGAATATGAGATAATGGCCTAACAAAGAAAAGAACTAAGGGTGATCTCCAGCAAAGGGCTAAAGACTCTTAAGGGTGATCAGAAACTAACATTTAATGTATACCCACTACGTGAGAAGTGCCACACTCAATAGGCACCTTATAGATACCGTGCTGCTTTGAGAGCATCCATGAAGTAGGCACTATTCACGCCACGATTTGTAGAAGTGAAAACAGGTTAAAAACCTAAGTGAACTACATAGGATTCTGTGACTAATGTGACAGTCTTCCTACTCCAAATTCCTCTTTACCATGTTTTCCTTGTCCAACTAAAACTCTATTTCCTACCACGTACTTTTTTTATGTTTTTGTTTTTGGAGATGGAGTTTTGCTCTTGTGGCCCATGCTGGAGTGCAGTGGCACAATCTCGGCTCAATGCAGCAACCTCTGCCTCCCGGACTCAGGGGATTATCCTGCCTCAGCCTCCCAAATGGCTGGGATTACAGGTGCCCACCACCACACCTGGCTAATTTTTGTATTTTTAGTAGAGACAAGGTTTCACCATGTTGGCTAGGCCGGTCTCGAACTCCTGACCTCAGGTGATACAACCGCAGTGGCCTCCAAAATTGATGGAATTACAGGCATGAGCCACCGCACCCAGCTTCTACTATGTACTTTTATTAAAAAAGAAATAATTGATAGAAAACACTTAAAGAATAGGAATAGCTGGACAGGCATGGTAGCTCACGCCTATAATTCTATCACTTTTGGAGGCCGAGGCAGGTGAATCACTTGAGGTCAGGAGTTCAAGACCAGCCCGACCAACATGGTGAGGTCCCCTCCCTACTAAAAATACAAAGGAAAAATAGCCAGGTGTGGGTGTCATTAATCCCAGCTACTCAGGAGGCAAAGGCAGGAGAATTGCTTGAACCCTAGGAGGTGGAGGTTGCAGTGAACCATCCCACTGCACTCCAGCCTGAGTGAAAGAGCGAGACTCTGTCTCAAAAACAAAAATAACAAGATGAATATTAAAAAAAACATGCTGAGAGTTGAAGGGGACCATGGAGCAGGCACAGCAGGATTCACATTCTGGTCACCCACATTCTCAGTGACCAAAGCTGCGCTTTCCTCATTTGGACTGTAAAGTCACTAAGTTTGACCATAATTTTAAGGCTCCAATTTTCATTAATTTTTCTAGTTATGTGAAAATGGACCCTGAGGGAACCTGTCATCTTCTATAACATAAACTGCCAAGCTTGATTTTGAAAGGGACTCCTTTGGTAGGGGAAGAGAAGGATGCTCTGGAAAAGAAACTCCCTGCCAGACAGAGGGTATTGGCTGAGGTTTTCTGTCTGGTCTTGTCAGTCTCAAAGTAATGTTGTATATCAGCTCTCTGGTCCTAATACAAATGTTATTCATCACTGCAGAGACACACTGTCTCAGCCACGTAATATTGATTTATGCAACTTTTCAGGACACAGCATGGGAGACGCAGACCCCTGAAATTTACCTAAAGGGACAAAAATCAAAGCTCAAGACTCCAATTTTTGACCTATTTTTCCCAATCTGTTTCTGGGACAAGAGAGAGGTTGAGAAAAGAAAAAAAATATGCCTAAAAGTTGCATAGACTCATTAGGCAGCAGAGACTGTATGGAGTAGTAGAAGGCGGGGCATGGAGAGGAGCTGCAGATGGCTCGTCCCTTGACTATCCCTGGCTCTGTGGCCCTGCAAAGCCTGTCCCCTTTCCAAGTCTTGGTGCCTCACGCATAGAACAAAGGGCTCAAGCAAGAACTTTTAGGCATTTCTACCAAAGCAGCTCTAACTGCTGAGGAGGGCAAAAATGCAGAGGTAAGGGAACACAGCATGAATTGAAAACTTGTGCTTTTCCTCTCAAAAGCCGTGCCACTTTTACAGCCTGTGCTATTGTGTATCTATGTTTCTGTCAAGAGTTTTAAATTAAGTTTTCCCCAAAAAATGTCTCCAAGTAAAACTGATCCACAGAGGTGTGCTGGGTTTATTCAGTAGCTTCAGGCAACCCCCAGGACCACCTTAGCACACCCATGTAAACCCGGGGTATCTGTGGTAAGCAGCCCCTAAGATGGCTCCACATAACTCCACCACCTGGCATTCACACCCTTGTACAATCCCTCCCCTTCAGTATGGCCTGGATTTAGTGACTCACTTCCAGTGAAAAGAATGAGGCAGAGGGAACAGCCTGTCACCTCCAGGATTAACTTATAAAAAGACCGTGACTTGCCTCTCGGGGTCTCTCTCTTGCTCACTCACTTTGAGGGAAGACAGCTGCTACATGTGGCTGCCCTATGGAGAGTCCCACATCGCAAGAAACTGAAGTCCTCAGCCCAGTCATCTGTGGGGAACTAAATCCTGACAACTATCGTGTGATGAGAGTGGAAGCAAGTAGAGCTTCTGGAGTTCAGCCTTCTGGTGAGACGGCAGGTCCAGCAACACCTGGCCTGCAATGTGGTGAGAGATTTTGTGGCACCCATCCAAGCTGCTTCCAAATTTCAGACCTACAGAAACTGTGACATAGTATTAATCAATGCTTCTTTTTTTTTTTTTTTTGAGACTCTCACACGGTCGCCCAGGCTAGAGTACAATGGCACCATCTCGGCCTACTACAACCTCCACCTCCTGGGCTCAGGTAATTCTCCTGCCTCAGCCTGCTGAGTAGCTGGAATGATGCCACCATGCCTGGCTAGTTTTTGTATTTTTAGTAGAGACGAGGTTTCACCACGTTGGCCAGGTTGGTCTCGAACTCCTGACCTCAAGTGATCTGCCTGCCTCAGCCTCCCAAACTGTAGGATTACAGGCATGAGCCACCATGCCCAGCCTCTTGATTTACAGTGCTAAGTTGGAGATAATTTATTATACAGTAATAGATAACTAATATCACATCAAAGTTTTAAATGCCCAGACCTGGATTATTTTAATGGCCACCATTTTTCATGAAGCATAGGAAGTAGATCATAAGAAATTCAATAACAGGAACTCTTGAAAGAAATCTTCATCCCCAAAACCACAGAGATGTATTCCAGCTTGGTGACATACACACACCACGCTCATGCCATAGAGAGATGACCATGGATGTAATCACATTGCCCCACAAAGTCAACACAGTACCTTCTGCAGCAGCATGTTGGTGGGAAATGAGCTGGAGACTGAACTAGATGTGGGAGGTGAGAGACTTCTTGCCTGTCCAGCTGTATTCTGGTATCAGCTACATCTGCCTTTACAACCTGTCCACTTCAGTGGTCCAAACTATGGCCACAGGCCCAACCTGCAAACCACCTGGGCTTGCATCATAAAGCTCCATGGCTCACTGAGTTCCGTGGCTCACTTGTGTCATAAAACTCCATGACTCACTGAGATCAGATTCAATCGTCCTGGAAACCTTCCCCAATGTTTCTCCACTCTCCCAATCCTTCATCAATACCCCATCAGATCTGAGACTATGATTTACCTCAATTTTCCAAGCACTGAGCCTAAGGCCTGAAACCTATCTGATGATTAATAAATGTGTACCATAAAGAATATGTCTCTAATATGTATTTCTTTCTTAGGTATTTATCTTTTTCCCTGATATAAGCTTCTTGAGGTCAAGGACTAAGCCTAATTCACATAGTTTCCTAAAGATCACGAGGTTCACGAACATCCAGACAACACCGACATCAGGGCAGCAAACACATACTCTATGAACCAGGGGTAAAATACTTGGCTGCAATCTACAAAGGTCTTTCTATCCATTCAGACTTCAGAACCTGTCTACCACACAGCAACCCAATGAGGAAGACCTGAGAATTCGGATCCCCTAAAGCCATGGCTAAGGTAAAGTAGAGGTATATCCACAGTGTCAGAAGCCAAGAAATAGAAGAATATGGAATCAGGAGGAAGGAAGCAAAAGAGAGAAGGAGATATCACTACTTTTTACTTTCATAGATAGGACACATAGCTCCTACAACACATCCCTGGGTTACATGATGAACCATAGAGTTTCGGGAGACTGGATAGATCACTGCTCAGACCTGACAAATCCTCTTGTAAGTTTTGAAGCAAATAATGTAAAAGCAATAAAAGCTGGCTGAGCAAACGCTCACACGTGCCCAGAAAGCACCTGACTGAGTAAAGACAGACAGCCAAGACATTCACCTCTGACGGAAGTGACCAATGCTTTGCTTCCGGCGGAGACTAATACTGATACTTCTGAGGCCCAAAGAGGAAATAGTAAACCTGAAAGCCCTTGGCTACTGTCGGCAATTGTAAACTGGTATCAACAAAGGGAAATAATTTCCTTCCTGACTCCCACTGGGCCAGTCACGCCTGGAGCAGGTGTGATTATCTCATCTAACAAAGTAAGAAGCTAAATGGGCTGAACTGAAGCTTCTATGGGGTCCCTCAAGCACTGAGACTCCTAGGTTTCTGAATTCACCTCCCTCCACCTCCTGTCTCAGGCAAAAATGAATGTGAAAAATAATAATAGATAATTCTACTTCGATTTTAACCAATATTATTAAGCAACATTGCAGGTCTAGCTGCAGGACTGAGGACAAGTTCATGCCCATCCAACCCTGAGGAGAATGAGCTGCAAGGTTGGCAGGAAGGACATACGCTGAGCATGTATAATGTTCCGGATACAGTGCTGGGCACTGGGCGTACATTGTCTTTTTCTTTATATTCAAGATGAGTCTTTAAGAAAGAAAACAACTGTAATAACCTATCATATAGGAAGCACACTTTATAGTTTACCAAGCAGGTTGGCATTTAACAATGTGCTTGCTCTAAGCACACACGAGAGGTAGGCAGGGCAATGATTATTGTTTCTAATTCTCAGATCAAAGAAAATAAACGTGAGAGGATGTTGTTCTTCTAGAGTTGCATATCTCATACTTATCAAGACTTCTGTTATGCCATCCCACCATACTCACTGCCTTGTTATGCATTCACAAACTTCTTAAGTCATGTGGCCCCAGAAGTCTTTTTCTGTCCAGTCATTTGAGTTTTTTGCTTGTTTAGCTGTAGAAACAGGGTCTTGCCATATTGCCCAGGCTGGTCTCAAAATCCTGGCCTCCATCGATCTTCCTGCCATGGCCTCCCAAAGCCCTGGGCTTACAGATGTGAGAGCCCATGCCCAGCCTGTCCAGTCACTCATTTCATTCTCAGAAAACCCATAGTCTGGCCTCATCTGTGCTACAGTTCCTAAAACTCCCCAATGGAGCGTCAGCCAACACCTGATAGAACACCCTTTAGGAAAGAGACCCTCACTACCTTCCGAATTATTCTACCCATAAAAATGCACGTTGTACCTATCCCATGCCAGAGACCCCAGCAGACTCTGGAGACACACACATGAACAAGTGATGCTGGCCTTCTCCTGCCCAGGTTTTATGTTCTCGAAGACCATGAGCACGTGTGCCCCAGAATCCTGCGGCAGAATCCACGGTCTCATTCCCATAACAGTTCTCGGTTGGCCATCATTCCTGGTTCTCTCAGAAACCTCATGTAGACAGTCCAGCTGGCTCGTGCCTTTTCAGAAGGTGAGGCAGGAACTAAAGCCCAGCTCTCTAGAGGGGCTCTGACTGGAGGTTAAAGAGGTTTGCAGAAGGCCTATGGTTGCCCGCAGAGCTTCCAGTCCTGTCTCCTTCTCCTAATAGCACCCAGATACGCCTTTAAGGGGCCACCTGTCCTCCACTGTGAATGCCCCGTGAGATTTGGAAGGGACTGTGTCCAAATTCAGTTACAGGAGAATCCTGGGTCATATTAGCATAATCCCATTCTCTTGGCTCCAATGACTGGTTCAGAAATACATAGTCAGCCAAACCTATGATAATACAGCAAACCAGGCTCTTTCCCTAGAATGGGAAGAGGGATGTCTATGGGTTTCAGCAAGCAGCCATCTCATGACCCATGATGTAAAATATTCCAAGGATGAATCCCAGGCATAAAAAAGGGCAGAGCAAGAAGCACTGCAGAGAAACAGAGCTGGAGTCCTGTTCAAACTGTGGCTGAGGCTCACATGACCTCTGGACTTACCAGCTTCCAAGCGTTCTAGGTTTGCAGAATCACCCACCCACTTCATTTTAGATGCCATACCCTACTGAATGCAGGCTAAGACCTCTTCAGCATCTTAGAAGCCACTCCCAACTGCTGGCTCATAATTAGCTTATGAACAACAAAAATTCCTAGGTCTTTTCCAGTTCTCTCCTGTTAAAAAAAAAATCTCTCCCATTCTGTCATTACACACTTGATTTTTTAAAACCCAAGTGCAAAGCTTCATATTTGTCACAGTTTAATTATAAACACTGAAAAATCTCAAGATGTAGGGCAGGTGACAAAGAGTTTTCATTTGAGACTTAAACTGTATGCTAAGGGGAAAACATTCACGACCGTGGTTGAAATTTTAACAGACACTAGGGTTTATGCATCAAACCAGTGGTTCCCAGCCTTTTATGTTATATAGATCAACAGGCACAGAGTCAGCTGTACTTTTAAGATACACTGATTAAGACAGAGAGACAAAACACAACTGTAAGCTCAGTCACACTTTTAAATGAAGTTCATTTCTTTTTTCAATCGCAACAGCATCTTCTCTGTTCTGAAAAACTACACCACAAATATGTGAAGTGTACTGTTTACACAGTACAATGCCATTGCTGGGGGCATACATGAATTGGCCTCAGCACGGGGACTATCGATCCGGGATGCTAAGTGGAAGTCTCACCCAGAATTCGCTGGTTCATTTCCTCAGCTCTCCTTACAGCCCAGGGCATTCCACACTGTTGATTCTTTCCACCACCCCCATTTTTTAGAACATGGCATTTTACTCTACCCACTAAGTACAGAAGCGCTCCAAAGCACAAGGGAAAAATTCACCTTACCTGCTCATGGTTCTCCTTCCTGAGCACATAACAGGATTTGCATACACATCCCGATGAAGCTCTAGCAGGCCCTTTAATACAAAGGCTCACACCCTATGCCTAAGCATATTTAGCCTACCCTGCCCCAAAGGGTTGATACAAAAATAAAATGAGGCTGAGCAGGGTGGCTCACACCTGTAATCCCAGGACTTTGGGAGGCTGAGGTGGGTAGATCACCTAAGGTCAGGAGTTTGAGACCAGCCTGGACAACATGGCAAAACGCTCTCTCTACTGAAAATACAAAAATTAACCAGGGATGGTGGTATGTGCCCATAGTCCCAGCTACTCGGGAGGCTGGGGCAGGAGAATCGCTTGAACCTGGGAGGCAGAGGTTGCAATGAGCCAAGATTGTGCCACTGCACTTCAGCCTGGGCAGCAAAGCGAGACTCTGTCTCAAAAAAATAAATAAATAAGATAAAATGAGATCACAAAAGCAGCAGCACCTTGCACAAGGGTAAACAAGAGACACTCAATAATAATATTGCTTTCTTTCCTCATAAATGCCAAAACACTATTCAGTGACATTTTCATTTCGGTCTTTCCATTTCATGAACACTTTCTTCCATGCCAAATGAGAAAGAAGGAAGCAATGCAATTACTGGCAACCTGAAATCATTACTCCAAATTTTCTTCCAGTTTCAATGTATGCCACCTTCCAAGAGCTGAGCTCTGCCTTTGCTTTGCCACACATTTTATTAGCACGACTATATATTGTCTATTGCCATAAAAACAACTCAGGAATGAAGGAAGGACATTTCAGTTCTTCTCTTGTTCTTAATGCATCCTAGTTACTGAAGCCCATACTTTAAGTGGAAAACACTAATGTTTAAAACTCACGAACACATGCACATTGATTTTAAAAGGCAAACGTATTACTTTTGCGTGTGGAACTCACCAATTGAGGAAAAGTATCTTCCCTCTGATGAGCATCCAGTAGAACAACAATAAAAGCAGAACACGGGGAATCAGATGACCAGATGCTGTCTTCTGCTGTCTCTGAGCGTCAAAGTTCTCACCTATGAAAGAGAGAAGAAGGGTGTTGCTTATGTATCTCTAGGGTCTTAACCAGCTTCAGAAATTCCCAGGTTTATAAAGCCTCTGACTAGGCTGTGGCTTACTTCTACACCTCCTAAACCCCTAGTAAGATCCTGGAACTCTTATTTCAGTAATTTGTCTCAGAATGATGGGAATAAAATGCTGATGTCTCAGTGTTCATATGTCAGCTCTCGTAGCTCCCCTGGGAAAACAGCTTGGTCTTAATAATGGGGGTGAAAGAGATAAGGCAGATACTCATGTTGTAGGGAAGAAAAAGATTAACAGATAAACCTATAGTATACCAAATTAAAAAAGAAAAGGAATCTGAGTTTGAAGAAAACCTTCTAACTATAGGACCTAGTGCCTTTTGAACTTTAGTTTCCTTGCCTGAAAAGTGAGAGTCAGTGAGCAGCACAGGGATGAACAGTCTTGACACTTCTTAGTAAGTCACCCTTGATATCATTTGGATATGTGTCCTCTCCAAATTTCATGTTGGGTTGTAACACCTGCTGTTGGAGGTGGGGCCTCTGGGAGGTGACTGGGTTGTAGAGGTCGATTTCTCATGAATGGTTTAGCACCACTGCCTTGGTGCCGTCCTGATGATCAGGAGTGCGTTCTCATGAGATCTGGTGATTTAAAAGTGTGTGGCAACTCCCCTGCCTACGTCCCCTCTTGCTCCTGCTTTCACCATATGACACACCTGCTCGCCCTTTGCCTTCGGCCGTGAGTAAAAGCTCCCTGAGATCTCCCCAGAAGCCAAGCAGATGCCAGTGCCATGTTTATACAGCCTGCAGAACCATGACTCAGTTAAGCCTCTCTTCTTTATAGACCGACAAGCCTCAGATATTTCTTTATAGCAGTGCTAGAATAGCCTAATACAGCCCTTATTACAGGTTTTATTTCATTATGAACTATTACTGTTTTGCTAACGATTACACAGTATGTATTCCAACAGACAAGTATTCCAAGGCACGAGCTGTTATAAAACTTGCCTTTCATGAACGCAGGAGAAATCCACATACCAGAAAAACTACCACACCCATTTCATTGTTGTCACTGTAAACATTACCTAACCAATCATACAATTGTTTTGTGCATATTATCTCACTCAGTCTTCAAAGACCCACACAAGTTCAAAGTTGGGAGAGATTTTTTAAATGAACCACCTTAACTTTTCCAACTGACAAGAGAAGCTGGTGGCCTGGGTAAGGAGGTGGCTGCTTCCGGTGCCCACTAGCGCTGGCAGGCAGCCCAGTGCTTCCTCCACTGGATCAACTCTGCAAGGAGAAACTTTGGTTTCATGCAGCTTGTGGATGCATGAAAAAGCGGGCAAAGCCTGCCCGCTGTGACAAAAGACACCAAAACACGCCGGACACCAAAAAGCACTGTGCTTCGTCACACAAGTCACACCTAGAGCCAAACCAGGACTTAGACATCCAGGCCCCCAACACTTGCTTCAACACCCTCCCAGTAATGTCAACCGCAGAAATTAAGTAGGCAAAATGGAGTATCATCAAGATCAGCACAGAAAAGCAAGGAGTTTTCTGAGACCTAGTGGTCTTCAAGGACCTTGGAATTCTCAAAGCCATTTCCACTGAAAGGAGAGAGATGCATAATTTTAAACTTTAAACTGCTGAGAAATGGGTTGTTAGGAAACCAGCACTGTAACTGCGTACAGTGAAATTTCAAAAAAAAAAAAAAAAAAGGTTGCCCCTATCCTCACCCACAAGCTGCATGAAACCAAAGCTTCTCCTTGCAGAGAGAGATACAAATCACAATAGTTTCTACAACAGCAGCAAAGGGCATCTGACTTGCCAGATTTTTAAACTTCACTGAAAGGAAGAGCTCTCCACCTTGGTCCTGAGGGAGTCTCACTCACTCACACTCTCCAGCTTCCTTCCATGCACAAACGAAAGTGGTCTCCCTTTTCCATAGCCAATTTCTCTTTTAATAATTTTTTCTCCTTTTCCATAAAGAGAATAAGCAGCTTTGCTAAAGAACCGCTGTGAAATGATTGAAGTTCCCATGCAAACAAACCATTAGCAGAGTTCAAATGCAATTTAAATTACCAGTTGTTAAAGTGCTTCTCAATTTCGTGGTAAGTTTCCAAGGAGAATTACACGCTATATACTATTTAATTGGTTGTTTTCTATTTTTTAACATCCATTTATCCCCCCACCCCATTATATTTCAGAAGTGTCTATAAAAGCTTCCCTTTAAAAAAGTATACATTGTTGAATAGATTAAATCTGAAGATTGAAAAGTATCAGAGAAACAGCTGCAGGATCACGCAGCTCAGCAGAAATTAGTGGTTTTGACACCATAAAACATGCAGAATTTTAAAATCTTAGGAATCACCTCTTGGTGCCCTCACTCTTGACAGCTAAAGGCACTGAATTCCCAAAAGGGAATGAAGGAGTTGGCCTGAAGTCCTTTTCCTGGTCAGCAACAGATTCAAGACAAGAAGCATTGCTCCAAACTCCCAGCACCCACCACCTCTTCCACTTGGTTGCCTGTAAATGGCAGAGGAAGATGGTATGAAATAGCCAATAAACTTGATTTTCCACTTGTATTTTTTTAAGGAAAATATAAAACTCTCTTCAAATATACTCCTGACCTCAAACATTATGAGCAATGGCAAGTATCTCTCCAAAAGAGAAGAAAGTTAGTAAAGGCTGATGAATGAGTATAGTCAAGGAACTCAAAAACAAGAGACATTATGAGCAGATTCTTGGCAGGAAAAGTCAAGACACTCATCTAGATTCATTAAACAAGTTATGTGACATCAAGACTGCAGATTTTCACAGTTCTATCTGGCCCTGAATTAGTGCAGCCCCCAGAGACAGAGAAAGAGAGGATAAAAAAATCAACAATGTGAAAGGAAGTCTTGTCATATCTGTAAATAAAAAGGATTTCTAGAAGCCATCAGGAGGGCAGTTTGAAGTTCCAGGCTTTGATATTGGACTTGTGTAAATGATTTTCACCTCTCAAAGCTCAGGCTTCTCTGTCTGCAAAATAGGGTTAATACCATCTCCCCATCAAGGTATATGTATTCATTTCCTGGGATCTCACATCTAGCATGTATAGCACAAAGCCTGCGTACAATATGCACTAATTTACATTCACCCCTTTCTAAGGCTTTTACAATTTCTCAAAGCCTGTAGTTCTGTGATTCTAATTTATATGGACTAAAACCGTGTCTTGTAAGCTATGCATATTCCCTAAGTCTGTTAGGATGGAGTCTTGCTCTGTCGCCAGGCCAGAGTGCAGTAGTGTGATCTCAGCTCACTGCAACCTCTGCCTCTCTGGTTCAAGAGATTCTTCTGCCTCAACCTCCCAAATAGAGTAGCTGGGACTACACGCGGGCACTACCACACTCAGCTAATTTTTGTATTTTTAGTAGAGATGGGGTTTCACCATATTAGCCAAGATGGTCTCAACCTCTTGACCTCATGATCCACCCACCTTGACCTCCCAAAGTGATGGGATTACAGGTGTGAGCCACTGTGCTTGGCCCTTGGAAATGCTATTTTAAAATGGCCTCCAAATCCACATTTCGAAGCACACATGCTAATAAAATCTAAATTTCATATCCAAGACATTATTTAAACTTTCTATCAACCTATTAGAAAAATTTCCCAATTGAACTCTGAGGAAACTGAGGAACAGGGAAGTTAGGCCCTTGCCCAATATCTCCAGGCTAGCAAGTGGTAAAGCCAGGATTGAACACAAGTATTCAAGATCATGTCTCATGCCACGGGCTTTATTAATTTATAATTGTAACTATAATATAGACCGTTCTTCTGCCAGAAGTGGAAATATACCTTTACAACTCCTGCTATTTTCCCATTTCAGGGAGCTTTGGGATAAAAGCAAGGCCTACATTTAAAAGTGTTTTTTTAAAAGTTCATGTTAACAGCAGGTAAATCTTTCCTGAATTCTACCTTGCTGTTATGTTCTTTTTTTTTTTTTTTTTGGGACAGAGTTTCGCTCTTGTTACCCAGGCTGGAGTGCAATGACGCGATCTCGGCTCACCGCAACCTCCACCTCCTGGGTTCAGGCAATTCTGCTGCCTCAGCCTCCTGAGTAGCTGGGATTACAGGTACGCACCACCATGCCCAGCTAATTTTTTGTATTTTTAGTAGAGACGGGGTTTCACCATGTTGACCTGGATGGTCTCAATCTCTTGACCTAGTGATCCACCCGCCTCGGCCTCCCAAAGTGCTGGGATTACAGGCGTGAGCCACCGCGCCCGGCCTGTTATGTTCTTAAGTGAAATAAAAAGCTCCGAACCCTGGCACTAAGTAGACATTTACTGGAATGTGGGAAACAGACTTGAGCAAGGTTAACAATTAGCTGATATCAGACCAATTCAAAAAACAGAATTCAAATGGCTGGGCTCATGATCAAACAAACCATGGGGACCCCAGCCTGGGCTATGGAAAACTTCTCTGGCACAACTGTTAACAGAATGTCACGTTCTCCATTCAGAGGTGTACCAAAGAGAGGTTTGCTAACACCTCCCATCTTTGATAAGGCAGTGCGTGGACCTAGCAGGTGTAGGTGCAGAGTTGGACATGCCTAGGAGTGTTGAAGAGCCTCAGTGTGGGGACACACTGGAACACACGAGACAGAATGAAAAGCGCCTAAAAGCACGAGTACATGCAATGTCCTTTCGAGTGTTTAAAAGTTCTCTGCAGATGATGTAACTTCTAAACGAAGCCTGAACACCCAAGAGGATTTCTTGGATGAGGAGGAGGGAAATAGCCCCAGGGAACACAATGTGCAAAGGCCTTGAGGAGATGAGTTCAGGGTTTTCTCAGAGAAAGTGACTAATCTGGTAAGGCCAGTGGCAGAGAATGTGGAGGAATGTGGTGGGACTGCCGCCTAGAAAGGAATGCTGCAGCCAGAGCCTGAAGGACCTCGTATCTCATGTTCTAAAGCACTTGGATCTTCAGCCATAGGCGTTGCATTTCGGGAAGTAACACAGTAGAAAGTTAAAATTGTAGACCTATCCCTTTAAGAAATGAATCCCCTTCTGTGGTCAGTTTCCAAGCATAGCAACGGTAAGAGAGCTACCTATGAAGGGATCTTCTCCACGTGGCCCCACTCACAGAGAAGTTGGGGGGAAGGTGGCTTTCAGAGTTGCTCCTAACTCATACCTTCAGTGACCATTTCTTCTACGTCTGAAATACTCACCAACAGAACAGACCCACTGGAAGGCCCAGGAATGACACAAAGTCTCATGTTCCAAGCAGGATGACCCCTCTGCCTTCAGGGAACTGCCAGCCCCATCCAACTCCTTGAATCAGAGGAAGCTGGGCCGGAGACAGACTCCAACCAGCCTTTCTCCTGCCTCTTAAGAAGCAGAAGGCAGAGGCCTATCCCGCTTGTACTCTATATGCCTCAAGTTTCACATCAGAGCTCACAGAGTTCTCAGCCAGGCCTGAAACCTCGTGACCCAGGCGTGGGATTAGTCATGAACCTGTGCTAACGTCACCACGTAGGTTGTATGGAATCCTCCTTTCCCTTAAAGGAATCTTTGTAGCAGTACCCACATGTCAAGGCCTTCAAAGATGCAATCCCCTCCCTGCCCTAAAAGAGCTCCCAGTCTAGAAGGAGAGATAAGACATTAACTAAGAGAGGACAAGTGGCACAGAAGTACAGATAACAATGCAAATTTTCCTAACACACAGTGACGTGAGGTGTGGTCATAAAAGAAAATGTAATGACAACAAGGGTAAGGAAAATTGTTGACAATTCCAGATTTACACGAGCTCACTGGGGGAATCAGACCGTTTTTATACTACTCCTGTCAACTTGGTGGCTTTCATGGGGAGAACCTATTCTATCACACCCATTTGGCAGATGAGAAAACTCAGGCTGAAGCAGGTTAACTGACAGTGAGGAAGTGTCACAGCCAGGATTCAAATCCAGATCCCATACTCATTATCGGCATCCATTTGTACTCTATCGCCTCACAGCTAACTGTGGGTGAGTTAGCAGAACAGAGAATACAGAGATTGCTTCTACTGAACGGGAGAGCAGGTGGTGTTCAGGGATTATTCCCTTCCCAAAGTGGCGTCTGTGAAGAATGTTACAGGAGGATTGGGAGTTCTATGAATGAAGATTGAAGAGGTTATGTCAGGCTAAAGGAAAAGTATGTGCTAAGGCATGAAGGTGAGAAAGTGAGGGTATGTCTGGGGATTGGCAGAAAATGTGTCTAATTTAAAGATACGTGAGCAGGAGCATCAACAAAGTCCACAGTGGACCCACGTTGGTGTCCAGTTATGACAGGTACCGGACACCAGGGGCAGGAGTGTTTACTTAATACTTTTATGTACTAGAAAAATAATAAACGTTTCACAGCAGAACTGTGGCATGGTTTCAGCTTTACTTGGGATTCTGTGCTCTATGCAAATAGCCTTTCAGCACCTGAGTCAGGGTAAGGAATGACGGGCCCTTGAGTCCTTACAGGTCAATACACAGAAGGACATGGTTCCCTGGCTATGACTTTGGAGGTAAGAAAATCTACATCTAGGCAGGGCGCGTTGGCTCACACCTGTAATCCCAGCATTTTGGAGGCCGAGGAGGGCAGATCACAAGGTCAGGAGATCGAGATCATCCTGGCCAACATGGTGAAACCCCGTCTCTAAAAAAAAAAAAAAATGAATGAATGAAAATCTACATCTATTTCATAGAGTCTGACCATTCTTCTTCAGAGCCTCTGTGGCTCATTAAATAAATTCTAGACCCAGGCTAGGGCACAGGTACCCTCAGTTGGTAAACACAGCATGGAGAGCGGGATAGGAGTCAAAAAATAAAAAGAACTGTGCCTGACTCTTGGATTCTACACTTATTCACTATGTAACTTTGAGCAACTTACTTCCTTTTATCAAGGGTGTAGTTTGATTCGTAAAATGGAAACAATAATATAACTACAGCTAGGTTCTTGTGAGAACAATCCATTTGTGAGATTGAATATGAGGATGTGTGTTTCCTACATGCAGGCTAACATATTTAGAATAAACCTCTCCCTCCACCCCGCACCCCTGAAAGCCACCATGTTGAAAGAGTTGTATAAAAACTGCCCAATCTTCCTGGTAAAGTGATCTAAATCTGGATTTGCCAACAATTTTTTTTTTCCCTCTGTTGAAAATTGAGCTGTATTCCCCAGGCAAGTCATTACATCTTTTTGTGCCAAATTGTTTTCATCTTTTAAATGACCCAGTAATCCCACTTTGGGCAATATACATAAGGGAATAATCCAAAAGGAAAAAAGAAGGCAATTTGTTCAAAGATGTTATTCATAGTGCTATTTCTGGCTCTTTATATATCCCCCTATTATAGCACTTATCTCACTGCGCTGTAATTATCCACTCCCTTTCCATACGCCTCCAAATTATCTTTGAATCAATCCCCAGCACCTAGCACAATGCCTGGCATACAGTAAGAACTCAATAAATGTTTGTTGACTCAATGAATAGGTAATATAAAAGAAATTTTAGAAGAAACTCGAATAAGCAGTAACAAAACACTGTTTTTAAGAGATTATACTCAATTTTTTTTAAACCTGGTAACTACGGACTGCAAGAGGGGTACACGAAGAAGCCTCAGAAATGCGTTTTTAGGTGACTTCGTTTATGATCTCTGAGCATCTCTGGCTTTGGGCTGATTATGGTATAAGATTGCCATGGATACCCAGGAGGATGAGGTCACAAGCTAAGTTTCTTTGGCCTGGTGGCTAGAGAACAGGGCTTGGTCAGGAATTTTGGATTCTCTACCTGATTCAGCCCCTACCTAATTTCTCCAAGGCCTGAAAAATGAAGTATTTTCAGGGAAGCCCAGCATGTTAAAAGGAATTACAGGGAACTGCCAAAGGCCAGCAACTGTGAATTCAAGCGTAAATGAAAAAAGAGGTCTGGTAGGTGCCCTTGAACCAAGGTCCTCAGGCCAAGGAGAGGCTTTCAAGCACCAGCTCTTCTGGGCTCCCACTAGGCCTTCCAGACCCATGTCACATGAAGATTGAAGACTCTTTACCACGGAGTTTACGGGAGACAGAAATCTCTGCATGAACAGACAACACATGGTGAAAACACAGCATGTTAAATACAGCCCATAAAGTCAGCATCACTCTGAACGTTCCTCATTCTTGGTGGGAAAGAATGTTTTACAAAAATACCCAGGGAGAGCAAAGGAAGCGGCACATTCTGCAGGGCTTATTTTGGGGCATTCCAACAGCTCTCAGCTGGGAACTCAAAGGCAGGAAGCCTCCGTCCTCTGTGCATTGGCCCAAAGCTCAAGGTTAGAAACCAAATGGGAGTGGGGTGAGAGACACATACTCTTTGGTCTTGGAATGCCAGCTGCTTATCTGTGCAACCCCTCCCCCTCTGCCCCACCCCAGCACCTATTTCCATTTCCCTCCAAGTCTCCCCAATTCCTGCCCATTTAGCTTGACATTTCTCTGAAGGAAATCACATCTGAGATCCTACAAATGACCACTGCCAAACATGCCCCGAACTTACCTGTTTCTCTCCTGCCCAACTTCTAGGCCCTAGTGGAAGTTACCACCACCTCTCACCTGAATTGCAGCACAAGTCTCTGCCTAACCTTTCTGCTTATACTCTTTCCTCCCTTTTACTATCGGGTTCCCGCCACAGCAGCCAGAAAGATGCCTGTTACCCCTAACTCAGGTGGTTCCCATCACACCTGGACTCAGGTATAAGAAGCTCAGGTCTCTCCACCATGCATTAGTCCCTGCTCTTTTCTCTTGCTTCTTCCCCTGCAGCCCACATCCTGCCAGCACACCAGGCTCCTTCTGTGCCTCAAACACAAACTCCTTCCCACTTCATGGCCTTGACCTCTGCACTGACCCTCTCCACTGCCTGCTTCTACAAGGCTGCCTCCTTGCCACTCAGATCTCAGCTTAACATAACCTCCCAGAGCCCTTCCCCACTCACTCACAGTCAGAACACAGTTTGTGACTCCTCCCTTGGGTTACTTATTACTCCCTCTTAGTTTAAGTGTTCCTTTATCTGCCTCTTCCACACACCTGTACCACAGTCCAAGCTCCAAGGGATCGTTGTTGCGTGTGTCTTATTCTTTCCTCTAAATCAAGTATTGGGATAAAGCCCAGAACAGTGCAAGGCACCTAAGTGGAAACTCAATACAGATTTAATAAAATTAGATGAATACATGCTACGGCTGGAAGAAGCCTGACAGAATGTATAAAAGGAAAGCAGCCCAGCACTGTGGCTAACATCCTGGGCTTTGGAGTCAAGCACACATTGGTCACTAATGCCTTTACCCAAGAGCTATAGGGCTTCAGGCAAGCTTTCTCAATTCTTTAGGTCTTAATTTTCTCAAAAGTAAAATGGGGATAACAGCACCTGCCTGTGGGAGCATTGGGAGAGTTAGAGTCAGGATGTTTAGTGCAGAACTTAGCACAGCCTCAATGTTCACTGTGTTGATAACTAAATGTTATCAACAGCAACCTCCTCTTTCAGGTGAGAAAAGTAAGACTCAGAAGGGAGCAGGGCATTGCCCAGGTGAAACATTGCATTAAGAGCAGAGTCAGGCCGGGCACGGTGGCTCACACCTGTTAACCCCAGCACATTGGGAGGCCGAGGCAGGTGGATCACCTGAGGTCAGGAGTTCAAGACCAGTCTGGCCAACATGGTGAAACCCTGTCTTTACTAAAAATACAAAAATTAGTGGGGCATAGTGGCGGGCACCTGTAATCCAAAGCTACTCGGAGGCTGAGGCTACAGAATCACTTGAACCAGGGAGGCAGAGTTTGCAGTCAGCCAAGATCATACCACTGCACTCCAGCCTGGGCAACAGAAGGAGATTCTGCCGAGAGAGAGAGAGAGAGAGAGAGAGAGAGAGAGAGAGAGAGAGAGAGAGAGAGAGAGAGAGAGAGAAACAGACAGAGAGGGAGAGAAAAGAAAGAGAGCAAGCAGAGTCAAGTCAGAAAATTACATGGCCAGTTTTGGTCCACTATTCCACAGATCTAATAATTACTAAAATATTAGATATGCCACCTATATATATATTCTGCCTTGTTCTAGAAAGGATCTGAGGTACCTGACAAAAAATGCTAATAGTTCATGATTCAAGTGAGAAAATGGGTAAGAAGAGGGGAAAATGAGGCAAAGGAAGGGGATAGAGGATACAAAAAAATAAGAGCTGGATGTCTTATACAATTTGCTAGAGGTGAACTTTAAATTTAGTCATGGGCTTCCCAGAGGCCAATGCAAAAGAAAGGAAGCATAGCTGTACACAGCCCTTTGGAACACTCTCTTTCTGAAATGCCACAGCAAGGTGTAAGGGGGTGTCGCCATCCAGGTGAGAATCACCCTCATTTGTCACACTCTTGTCAACCAGAATCCAGCATCCAGTTACTCCTGATCATCTGCCTCTCTCATGCAAAATTAGTCTCTACTACTGGTGACTTTGGGCCACTTAATTAATCCTTTGAAGTCTCTGCTTGCTGTTCTTCTGTAAAATGGACTTTAAAAAAAGAGTACCTAAATGGATAGACAAAATGTGGTACGTTCATTACCACAGGACATTATTCAGCCTTTAAAAGGAGAAATTCTGACCCATGCTGCAGAATGGATGAACCTTGAGGACATTATGCTGAGTGAAATAAGCCAGCCACAAAAAGACAAATATGGTATGATTCCCCTCAGGTACGGTACCCTGAGTAGTCATATTCATAAGAAAGTAGGATGGAGGTTGCAGGGGCTGAAGGACAGGAGAATGGGTAGCTGTTGGTTATAGGTACAAAGTTTCAGATTGCAAGATGAAAGAGGCATGGAGATTGATTACACAGCAATATGAATTTATTTAACACTGCTGAACTGTATTCTTTTTTTTTCTTTTTTGTGACAGGGTCTCAATCTGTCACCCAGGTTAAAGTGCAGTGGGGTGATCTTGGCTCACTGCAACCTACACTCCCCTGGTTCAAGCAATCCTCCTACCCCAGCCTCCTGAGTAGCTGGGACCACAGGCACACACGCACACCACCAGGCCCAGCTGATTTTTGTATTTTTAGTAGAGGCGGGGTTTTGCCATGTTGGCCAAGCTGGTCCTGAATTCCTGGACTCAAGTGATCTGCCTGTCTTGGCCTTTCAAAGTGCTGGGATTATAGGCATGAGCCACCATGCCCAGCCTTGAACTGTACTCTTAAAAACAATCAAGATAGCAAATTTTATGTTATACGTATTACACCAAAGTTAAAAATAAGATTTTACAGAATAGTTCCCACTCAAAGGCAGCTCCAGTGCTGAGATAATTTAGGTAAAGTGTTGAGTTCTGTGCTTGGCAACCATTAAGCAACCAATGCATGCCAGCTGTCCTTAAGAGTATTAGTATTCATATTAGTAATATGAATTCTAACCTCTTAGTGTCCCTGTCCCTTAGCACCACAGAAAAACACCCCAGGCTTTCCTTCTTCAAGACTCTCTCTTCCTATCTCATAAGCAGAGATTCCAGTCACCACCCAACCTCAACTGGTCAGAGGACAAGATGGATTATACGCAGGTTCCTGGGAGTCCTGTGCAAGTTCCCTCCTTCCTCTTGCCTCAGAGCAGATTACAGAGTTGCTTCCCCTCCCTTCAAAACTGGCCAGAATAAATGTAGGTCTCAGAGCACTTCCTCTGCTCTATGACATCTGTCCCCTAATGTCACTGGTAACAAAATGCTTCCCCAAAACGTAGTTCTACCATCTCCCCTGCACTGGAAAAGGAGGCTAACAAGTTGATCCGAGGCTAGGCACAGTGGCTCCCACCTGAAACCCCACTTATGGAGGTTGAGGCAGGCAGATCATCTGAGGTCAGGAGTTCAAGAGTAGCCTGGCCAACATGGTGAAATCCATCTCTACTAAATATAGAAAAATTCGCTGGGCCTGGTGGCATGCGCCTGTAATTCCAGTTACTCGGGAGACAGGCAGGAGAACTGCTTGAACCTGGGAGGCGGAGGTTGCATTGAGCCGAGATCATGGTACTCCACTCCAGCCTAGGTGACAGAGTGAGACTTTGTCAAAAAAAAAAAAAAAAGATCTGAATTTGAGCTGACTACAAAGAGTTACTACTGATGGCTGTGAAATGTCTGAGGTGACGTAATAGGCTGGTGTCTTCTGGATCTCTAGCCTGCTTCGGTAGGTTTAAAAAGTGTCTGTGTGTGTGTGTGTGTGTGTGTCTGTCTGTGCACCATGTGTTTAAAATCTAGTCAGAATCAAGACTCACCTTTGAATGGGCATAACAGACTTAAAAAGTGTGTGTGTGTTTGAAATCTAGTCAGAATCAGGACTCATCTTTGAATGGGCATAATAGGCTTAAAACGTGTGTATGTATTTGAAATCTAGTCAGAATCAGGATTCACCTTTGAATGGGCATAATAGGCTTAAAAAGTATGTGTGTGTTAAAATCTAGTCAGAATCAAGACTCACCTTTGAATGGGCATAATGGGCTTAAAAAGTGTGTGTGTGTTTGAAATCTAGTCAGAATCAGGACTCACCTTTGAATGAACATAATATTCCAGAATTCTTACAGCTTCAAGAATAGTGGTAGAGGCTTGGGTGGGAATCTCAGCTTAATTTCTCTCCAGGCCCATGCATAATTTTCACTTCCACAAATGGAAATAAAGGCCCACACTACTCATTCTGCCTTTTGGACAAGTGAGCATCCCCTTTCGTGAAAGAGAAAGACATAGGCAGCAAAGGAGAGCAGAAGGTTGCATTCAGACAACATTCACATGACCAAAAGAAGGGAAAGGTAAGTAAAAATCAAAGAACAAAAAAAAGAAAAAGAAAAGGGCCTCGTACAAAACAACAAATCCAGGTATCTGAGCCCATATATCCTAATGGAAAGAGGTCTGAACTGTGAGAAGTGGGTTCTAGCCCTCAATTTCCCATCAACTAGATTAGTTAAGGGGGTGGACAATTCTAACATCTCCCAATCTCCTCATCTTGTAACAGAGGGGCAGCTTAAGTCTAGTGGAAGGAGAATGAACTGAGAGAGAAGATCGGGGTTCCAATTCCCCATAATGAGCCATGTGTCTTCAGGGCCTGGGTCTCTGCTGCCATCAATTCACACTGTGAAATGAGATAGATACACTGAATACTCTGCAGGACTCTTCCAACTCTGACAGTTCATCTAGTCCACACAGTGTCCTGTATGCAAGGGATTCCAGACTGCGGATGATGTGCAAATGCTACACACCAACATTTTGCATATTCTTAAGTCCAACCATAACCTTTTAAGCTAAAACTACCCCTCCCTACGTGTCCACAGACAGCCCTTTCAGCTGGTTGCGTTAGCCCTAGTAAAAGATAACAACACTCCCAAATTGTCTTTCTACCCAATTCAAGATAGGCCTCAGATGAGAGAAAATATCTACCTTTTTTTTTAAATATACAAATATAATTTTTCCTCAGGCCAATCTTGTCTTGAAATCTCATTGAAAGAAGTACTCCCCTGGGAGAGCAGCTGTCCACACCCCCAAATTAAAGTGACCAGCACTCCCAGTAACGTGTCCCATCACCATGCAAGTAAGCCAGCCCACAAGCTGTAAGCCCCAGATCTGTGGGCAGAAATGCCACTCATCTGGCAGTAATGATGTACTCACGCGATGTCTGGCCCCCACTGGCAGCTGGCCCTCCACCAGCCCTCACTCCGTCTCGCAGGCCCTCAGTCCACTACAGGACACAGCAAGGCGGTGGTCTCGAAGCCTGAAGGGAACAGAACTGAGACATTCTCGCCTCAGCTTCCAGAATAAGGGGCAGAGGAATGAAGGGGGAAGGGTGGGGGCAGGGCAGGGGGATGACTTTGTTTCTGGAAACAAGAATTCAAATCCTGCTTCTCCTAAACCCTGAGTCACCTCCCTCTCTTCCAATAGATCAGTGTGGTGGGTAAACATTTCCAAATATGGAGAAGCAGGCTGGAGGATGTCAGAAAAATCACCCTTCTCTTCTCTGGCACTTGAAGAACATGCCCCACTTAAGACAGAATTCCTTACTCGGAGTAAATTATTAACCCCTAAAGAAGTGGATTCTCAACCCTTCCATCAACTGTCCTATTACAGGAAAAAGCCTCCTCCACCCCAAACAACGAAGTGACTGGTTTGAAAGGCTTTAGGCTCATCTTAAGAATGAGTCCATCCAGAATGCAACTGCATTTACGAAATAAATCATTAATCTGGTAGGGGGGAGATATTTTGGGAGATGCACATGAAAGGTTGCAGGAATTTAGTCTGAGGTTCCTCTGATGGCAGCTGAGTCTCAAAACCACTCCTCCTGGCCAGGCACAATGGTTCACACCTATAATCCCAGCACTTTGAGAGAACATTTGTGAAACCAGCCTGGCCAACATGGTGAAATCCCGTCTCTACTAAAAATACAAAAATTAGCCAGCCATGGTGGTGGGCGCTTGTCATCCCAGCTACTTGGGAGGCTGAGGCAGGAGTATCATTTGAACCTGGGAGGCAGAGATTGCAGTGAGCCATGACCACGCCTTTGCACTCCAGCCTAGGCAACAAGAGTAATACTTGTCTCAAGAAAAAAAAAAAAAAAAAGCCCTGAGTCTCTTGCCCCCAAGCCCAAATCCCTTGGTCTGAGAGTCCTCCCGGGAACGTAGTTTGGCCTGAATCCTTCATAGGGGCAGACACTGTGCTGGAAGACTCAGAACAAAACCAGACTTTCAGCAGAACACTGTTGTCGGGAGAAAGGAGGGTAAACTGTGCAGTTAAACTTGTAACATGGATTCCAACCCTAAGGTACTGTGATGAATAAGCTGGAGCAGTGAAGCCAATCAGGAATGGATCCGACCTAAAATGACTCCAGACTGAATTAAAGGAGAAGAAAGAGAGATGAGACACTAAGGAAAATGGAGATGTGGGGATGTAGGAGGAGCTCAGAGATGGGAATCCAAGTACCACATCTCAGCTTCCCAGCGGTTCTGTCTTAGTGACCTCGTTCTACTGTTGGTTGGAAAGGCTTTCTGGAGATCAGATGAGTCCTTCTTCAAAATCATCACCCATTTCCTGCCTCTGGACTGCACCAAGAGGTTGCTTGTTCTCACCCCCAGGAAGCCTTCAAGGTACAAACAGCACTGACCGGGTCACAAAGGGACCCAAGCCCCAAGCCCCAAGCCCAAATCAGTCAGTCATCGAGATTTTAGATGAGTCAGTTCTCCTCGTGTAGCTTACATATTTTTCACTTACAAATTAGGCAAATATCCAGAAATTGTCCAGTTAAGTGTTCTAAAAGCAGCTTCTACTTGGTCTATCCAAAGGGTCATTACACATTTATTTTGATTATTTGTTTTATACTTAGCAAGCATGCCATAAGCAACATTTATTATTTATTGAACATTTAATAAAGGAACACAAATGTAAGTTCCTATTTTTTTTTTTTTTTTTTTTTTTTTATTGGATTATAGGTTTTGGGGTACATGAGCAGAGCATGCAAGACAGTTGCGTAGGTACACACATGGCAGTGTGCTTTGCTTTTCTTCTCCCCTTCACCCACATTTGGCATTTCTCCCCAGGCTATCCCTCCCCACCTCCCCCTCCCACTGGCCCTCCCCTTTTCCCCCCAATAGACCCCAGTGTTTAGTACTCCCCTTTCTGTGTCCATGTGTTCTCCTATTAAAATACGTAAGGATGTAGACTCAGAGAGCCTTCCGCTGCATGCCAGAACCAGAATTCAGGGCAGAGATCTTGCCACTGTAACCCTCCCCAGGGGTGGGAGTTGGGATTGAGATGTCAAAATAGGTCTGGAGAGCATAAAGGGGTGGTCTTCATTCTGTCAGGAGCTCAGCGTCCCTTCCTGCATCCCAACAGGAGCATTTCAGCAAAGAAATGAGATTATTCCATGGAAAAGAGCTGCTGGGAATGGCCTTAAGCTCTAAAAACCAAAGACCAAGTGGTAAGCCACAGAGATAAAGATGAAAACCAGAATGAAAGACTTTAACTGTCTCTTCCATCTTGCAGACATCTGGAGATAAGTTTCCACATCCACATAGAGACCCTTCAGTTCCTTCAATATATGTGTACCACAGAGCCAGATCGTCCTCCTGGCTCTGTGATCTCGAAATGAGAAGCGGCCATAAAATGCCATTGAGCCCAATGCCTGCCCCACTGGTATTCCTGAGGTCTCCAGTGAAGCAGAAATCATTGCTTCCTGATGCTGCAAATTCCATCTTTCCAACAGAAAGTTCTTCCTTACATGGAACTAAAATCTGGCTCCCTGGCCTTCCATCCCTCGCTCCAGGTTCTGTCTCTCAGGAGCATATTTCAACCTACGTGTGTCTCATTGGTTTGGATTTTTGTGGTAAATATGTATGTTCGTCTCCTCAGTATCCATGGGGAATTGATTTTCAGGATCCCCAAGATACCAAAATCCAAAAATGCTCAAGGCCTTTAAATAAAATAATGCAGTATCGCCTCTATACTTTAAATCATCTCTAGGTTATTTATAATACCTAACAATGCAAATCCTATGTAAACAGTTTTTATATTGTATTGGGTTTTTATTTTTTTACTGTTGGATTTTATTATTGTTGTTTTTAAAAATATATTCAAGCTGTGGTTGGTCGAATCCATGGATGCAAAAACCACTAATACAGAGACTGCATATAGGAACAAAGCTACCAAAGACCTCAGCCCTCAGTCACTCTGTTGTTCTCCTGACCACACCACACTGCTGACTTCTAATGCATCTTTTTGCCAACTTGAAATCCATTCCTTTTGGATGTTTCCAGTGTGTTACTGCAAAGCAGTTCATTCAGCATGTATACTGCTGGCCTTGTGGACATCTGACTGGTGTTTAGTAGGGTATGTTTGTAGCACGGTATGTCTACTAAACATACCCTGCTAAACACCAGTCAGATGGACTTGTCTACTTTATTGAGAAATGACAGAAGATAGACCTGCAAGTCCAGCTCTTTGTCTACCGCCATCCCACAGCCCAAGCCACGCTCCCACCCTTTGTGGATGAAGCTCAGGGATGCAGACCCCATTCCAAGATCCCCACTCCTGTTCTCAGATCCTGCCAGACCATAAACTGTCTCCAGGACACAAGGCTATCCCAAGCAACACTAAAAGAGAACTCTGTAGGAAAAGAGGGTCTTGTCAACATAATTCTCAGAATAACAAAGCAGCTGGCAGGCAGGGCAGCAGGGTCAATCTGCTAATCACAGGGCTGGGAGCTTGTGATCCCTGACAGCACCATTCTGAACCTGTGTCTTTTTAAAAAGGAGAAAAAATGTTATTTTCTTTCATAGTTCTGATGGCACTGTTTGCACTCAACATTCCTGTGGTAAAAACAATGATGCTTCCAATTATTGACAAGTTTTACCATTTATTAAATGATTTCCCAGTCTCATTTAATCCCTTTTGACAACTATTATACCTAATTTATAATAGTATTATACCCAATTTAGTGACAGGAAAACTGAGGTTCAGAGAGGTTAAGTATATTCCCAAGGTCACACCAGCAATAGGTATTAAAAGAAATGCTGATTTAGGAGTTAGACTATTTGAGGCTTCAGTTCCAATACTGCACCATACCAACTGTTTTAACTCTGGTTAACTTTATTCTAAACCTCAGTTTCTACACCTGAAAATTGGAGATTAAAATAACCACTCTGCTTGTATCTCCGAGCAGTTATAAGGATCATATGAGATAATGAGAGTGAAAGCCCTATGGAAAAGGGTAAGGCCTTACAAAAGTGTAAGGGATTATTGTGTGATTACTTGCAAATGACTGTGCATTCCATTACCAATACAAAAAGCAGTGAGGTCATTCTTAAGACAAAGAAACATTAAGGCTCTGGGAATTAAAGGAAAATGATTTGATGTTCTATGGGGTTATGTCTATATGCTGCTCGCTCTTGCAGTTCAAAGCTCTGCAGCAGCTGTCAGATTTTCAGCCTCCAAATCACATATGTCTACAGGATGGCTCAAGACAACATTTCCCTTTTCAGCTAAAAGCAAATATTGGGCCAAAAGGAGGTAATAGAGACGGACGTTTCAAAGACCCCCTGAGATTCTCAGTTCCGGAAACGTGACCTGCGATGTTTTCCTTGGAGGAGTTGTTAGAAACACAGGCTACAGTCTCTCTGAAACAAGCCCTTAGGGAAATAAACATACAGTAAGGAGCTATTTTCCTGAGAGCACTGAGGATGCTCCCAAGCATGAATTAATCAAGGGCACAAGGTATTCCAAGTTGCAGATACCAAAAAGCTAATAATCTCCAACCCACTAAACCTCACAGAAGCTTACCCTGGAATTCTAGCATCCCTAGCAGTGGGCAGCAGGCTAGGCCAGCAGATGAGGCTCATTTACATACCAGGTCTTGCTGAAAATGACCTGGGGGCCGCAGAGGACCCAAGGAGTTCTGAGAACAAGCTGGTCTGGCGTCCTTCAGGCCTTTCCCAACATGCTACTTGTCAAATTATCTTCAATTCCAGGACCCAAGTCATCCCTGTCATTTGTGGAGGGGGTCCAGATCTTCCCCAGAAATCCATTCCCGAGGCTGATGAGTGCACAGACCAGTGATGACTGCTTTTTGATTTGCCTTTTATCATTTGCTTCCTGTGCTGAACATTTGAGAAAGGCACACGTAATTTATTGAATAGATGTGTGAGCATCTACTATGTCTGTGTGCTTGAATACCTGGGGATGCTACAGCAAAGAAATGTGAGATACAAACAACTTCAAGGAGCTCGCAAATCCCGTTCAAGACAGAGACTGACTGCAATGGACGGACAAGATACTGTAAATTCTATGAGTTCTGTAGGATCCCTCCCGTGGGTTAGACTTTGGGGCTAGGAATTAAAAGAGGATGGGGCAGGAGGGCACAGATGAAGGAGCAGAGGGCATTCCAGGCAGAAGGAAAGATTTAAGCCAGACACAGTGGTATATGCCTATGCCCTAGCTACTTAGGAGGTCAAGGCAGGATTACTTGAGCCCAGGTGTTTAACACCAGCCTGGGAAACATAGTGAGATCCCATCTTTTAAAAAAGAAATAGAGAAGAGAGAAAAGATTTGAACCCCAGCAATTACTGAAAAGATATGTCAAAGACCACCAGCAAGCTTGGAAAATGTGGGCCGGGCACAGTAGCTCACGTCTGTAATCCCAGCACTTTGGGAGGCCAAGTGGGCGGATCACTTGAAGTCAGGAGTTCAAGATCAGCCTGACCAACATGGTGAAACCTGTCTCTACTAAAAATACAAAAATTAGATGGACATGGTGGCATGCGCCTGTAATCCCAGCTACTTGGGAGGCTGAAACAGGAGAATCACTTGAACCCGGGAGGCAGAGATTGCTGTGAGCCAATATCGCACCACTGCACTACAGTATGGGTGACAGAGTAAGACTCCGTCACCAAAAAAAAAAAAGATTATAATCTTATAATCTACTTAGGACCCGTGTTCTCTCAAGCAAATTATTTCATCTCTCTAAACCTCAGTTTCATCATCTATAAATGAAAAATAATTTGATATTGCTTATCTACCTACGAAGGCTTTTATGAGAATTAACTAATAAACTAGCTGGCAGAATGCTACAACATTTCAATCACTCTATCCATAAATGTTTCTAAATCCTCGAATGGAAAAGCAGGCAGTACTACGTTTAGGGCAAAAAAGCTGCTCAATAAGAAGCAGGAACTCGTTTCTTTCCTCCCTGGCACTTATCATCATGTTCAATTTGAACCAACAACATGAGAGCAAGCAAGAGTTACTGGAAGAAACACATTTTATGTCCCAAATTCTCTATAGCTCATCTTTGAAAATCGTACAGCTTATCTCTGAAAGCTTTGAAAGTCATGATGATCTTACACTTCCAAGAGTGACAGACAAGAAAGTGGAGGGCGGAGAAATGTGAGTTTGAGAAAACCACTGCTCCAGGCAGGTCACTGGCACCAGAAGAAGTGTGAAACTTGGCATCCTGACTTCCACACCAACCAGCCAAGGGGTCAGAGAAAGCCCATCTGCTCTCTAAGCCTCAATTTCCTTGTCTGTGAAACAGGAACAAGAACAACCCCACCTTCCACCATGATGTTGTATGAACAAAGAAACCAACAGGTGTAAACATATTTTGTAGAGTGTAGAGTTATACAAAATACTGCCATTTTTATTATGAACTCAAGTAAAAAGTTGAAGCACTACAAAAAGTTACTTAGAATGTGCCCAAAACTTGAGAATCACCCCTTACTCCAATTGCAAGGTTCCCTGTTGCCCACCTGAGTTACTGCCAAGATTCCCAGCACATCCCAAAGATGCAATTCCATTGAGATTTCCCAGTTGACCCCTTGGCAGTGTTTTAAACCACATAAACCATAGCATTCACCCACCCTCAGGCCAGCCTCAAGGCTTCCAAGTTCGGCCCCCTCTATGCTTTTAGCCACATCTCCTTTTATATTGCTACAAGAACTCCTGGCCCCAGGCAAGAGTACATCCTCAATTCCACAAGACTCAAAACTTGGCTCACGCTTTCCCCCTTCGTTGTGCTGTGCCTCCAAATCTGAGTACAGAATCTCTTTACTGCACAGTGGGGAAGTAAGCCCACTGGGAGTGTTTTGTGATTAAGGTATGGTCAGTGGTGTCTTCAGTGGCCCACCCCTTCTCTAAAGATGATCCCACCCAGTCCCAGTGCATAAATCTCCACAGTTCTTTGTAGTCAACAAAACTTTTCACACATTTCCTCCTTTTAAATGCTTAACATCAGATGTGTCCATGATGCCTATTTTGCAAAGTTTATAGAAAGCGGCTGAACCAGTAATCACACGCAAGCTTTTGGCACCAAAGCCTGTGCACACTGCTCTCTCTTCCCTCAAAGTAGGTGTAATTTAAACCCCGCTGAAAGGCCAGGCATGATGGCTCACCCCTGTAATCCCAGCACTTTGGGAGGCTAAGGCAGGAAGATCGCTTGAGCCCAGGAGTTTGAGACCAGCCTGGGAAACAGAGCAAGATCTTGTCTCTATAAAAAAGAAAACAACATATATTACATATATATATAAAATGTGTGTGTATATAAAATGTGTATATATAAGTATATATTTAAATATATATAAACTTCTGGAGAATACATGGAAAGGGTACAGTTTTATATTTACAGTATATTATATAGTATAAATGATAATATATATGTAAATATATACTTATATATTTATATATATTTAAATATATATTAATATTTTATTAAAAATAAAATGTTTAAATTTTTCTTTTTTTCTTTTCCAGCAAATATATATAAAATAAACCTGCAAGTAAAGGTACAGGAGGGCTGGCTCCACAGCCAGCTCACCACATGGCATTAGGCAAATCACTTTCCTTCTGTGAATCACAGTTTCTTCATCAATGAAATGAGGGTTCTAGAGTCACCTTATACAACCACACAGCCTTTTCCCTCCCAAGGAAAGACTTCAGAAATGAAACCTTCATGAGGAGCAAAACATCTCACATGTGTTTAGCCAGTTCCATCCCTGAGCTTCCCTTCCCAACCTCAAAAGCCCATCCAGAAAGAAGGAAAAGCAACCAACCTGGATATCAGAAAGCCGCCCGACCCTGCAGGCCAGCACAGAGAACTCACCACCTCCATGCAGACAAGCAAGCCACTCCCCGGGAACAACGGCCATCATGGTCACAGCACGGGAACCTTGTCAGCAAATTGCTGGTTTGAACGGCAATTTTTTAAAAGCTCAAGATGCAAGAGCATTGATACAGATGATACAGTCTTCTCCCTACACGCCTGACGGCCTATGGGCCTCACACAGGAGGCCACGGAAGAATCTCCCGCTTTTTCCCATCTCTCTTCTGTGTCAGCAAGTACTGCTTGGGTGCCGAGACAGTATCTGTGTGGCAAGCCACTGTGCCCTTTCCACGTATTCTCTAAAAGTCCAAATGCTAACTGTCAGGGCTCCCAGAATCACAGGATCCTCACTAGTCTAACCCAGGTACCCACTAGTCTAACTCCTGTAAACTACATTTTGAGGCATTCATTCATTCAAAAAGCATTACTGATGTTTATGTGTTTGGTGCATGGTGCCAAGATGAGGTTACGTTTCTGCTCTCAAGGACGTGTTCCAGTATCTTAAATGGCTTCCCAATGGAAACAGGGGAAGTTCAAAAGCTTTATCTAATAGCTCCAGTTTCTCTGTGACCTGGACTGAACCTTCTATTGCCACCGTAAACTTTCTCCCATTGCCACTCAACATGTATTCCTTGCTTTATTCAAATTTAACTCTTGGCTCACCTTGTCGCCTCTGCTTGACCTACTACCCTTCCACCCCCAACATCAAATATCCACATCCTACCCATCCATCAAGGTAGTATTCAACAGGTAGTCTTCAACAAAAATGAGATGATCCTTTAGAGAAAGACAGTCATTTATCTGTGGTGTCTTCATGTTTTAAAGGACATCTAGTTCCTCAGCCTACTGAGTAGCTGGGATTACAGGCATGCACCACTACTCCCAGCTAATTTTCGTCTTTTTAGTAGAGATAGGGTTTCACCACATTGGTCAGGCTGATCTTAAACTCCACCCACCTTGACCTCCCAAAGTGCTGGAATTACAAGCGTGAACCACAGCACCCAGCCTCTGTCACATTTTCAAATGCCCCATAACAAGATGGTATTACCCCCAAAAGAAAATCACTGGAGCACAGACTATGTGAAACTCCCTGC
This sequence comes from Callithrix jacchus, assembly GCF_049354715.1. Lineage (NCBI taxonomy): Eukaryota > Metazoa > Chordata > Mammalia > Primates > Cebidae > Callithrix > Callithrix jacchus. The sequence goes on along the minus strand of NC_133516.1, from coordinate 17,182,296 downwards.
TTCTCAGCCAGTCAGAATAATCTCTCTTCCCTGGATTTGCTGAACCTGTTATTTAGGGCATTGATCAACATCTTCCTTGCCCTGTTTTTTTTTTTTTTTTTTTTTTTTTTATGATAGATTCTCACTGTTCTTGCCCAGGCTGAAGTGCAATGGTGTGATTTTGGCTCACTGCAACCTCCACCTCCTGGGTTCAAGCAATTCTCCTGCCTCAGCCTCCCAAGTAGCTGGGATTACAGGTGCCCACCATCACACTCAGCTAATTTTTGTATTTTTAGTAAAGACAAGGTTTTGCCATGTTGGCCAGGCTGGTCTCGAACTCCTAACCTCAGGTGATCTGCTCGGCTCGGCCTCCCAAAGTGCTAGAATTACAGGCTTGAGCCACCGTGCCCAGCCCCTAGACCTGTTCTAACTGCGCACCTGCCTTCTTCTCCTTCCTAGTATGGGCTCCCAATGGTTCTCTCCTCACATTGCCAAATCCAGCTCAGAGACAGGTCCCATAGTATGTGTTTAATAAACGTTTGTGAACAAATTATATAAACAAGACAACTGTCCGAGGGCATGACTCCCAGGAGGAAATTTAACTGAACTGGAAAATTATAAATCAACCGCTGTCGTCAAATATAAGAACTCAGTTCTGAAACTGAAAGTGGGCATCTGGCCTGTCTTTTCAGTGTATTAATTATATTAAGTGTATATATTTTACATAAAGAAACATAAATACTAAGTATAATTTTATAGTGTAATTATATACAGTATTATAATTAATTATAAATATTAAGTATTTCAGAATAATAACTCCTGGGAATTTTAAATGGATAAGTTGGGGGCAGATATATTCTCTCCATCAGCTCAATCAGAGCCCATTCCCACCAGCTAGAGTGCCTTTCTGCATCAAAGAAACAGACTTTAAAATTACATTTCCCATACTTCCTCAGAGCTAGTAAATTAGGTTCCACCGGTAAGACGTCCTTGTGTGAAATCTGGAAGGTGGAAGTGAAGCTGAAACTTCCTGCTATGATTTTTACTGACAGGCCACACCAGGAAATCATGAAGGGTAAAAGGACATTCCACCTGCCAATGCAGTGCCCCTTCACTAACTATTAAGATGTTGAGAGAAGTTTCTGAGGCCTCTGCAGTGACTTCCTAATCACATCTTCCCTATCCCTGTGTAAAATTCTTAAACTCAGTAGCTCCACATGTAGTCTGCAGCCCACTGCACCAGTCTTTTCAACAATTTTCTTAGCATCTCTTTCCTGTTAAATTACACAGAATGTATTTCCTGAACTTTGTGAGATGCAGGAGGGGAAAAAATAGATAAATTAACTGATCACTCATTCTTCTATTTATTTATTTGGACAAGACCTCTGTTTGACTATACCTAAGAATTTCTTCCATGCATCAGTGAAGGAATAAAACATATCTCCCTTTAGCATAAGATGCAAAATAGGGCCAGGCGTGGTGGCTCATGCCTATAATCTCAGCACTTTGGGAGGCCAAAGTGGGTGAATCATCTGAGGTCTGGAGTTCAAGATCAGCCTGGCCAACATGGTGAAACTCATCACTACTAAAAATATAAAAATTAGTTGGGCGTGGTGGTGTGTGCCTATAGTCCCAGCTACTCAGGAGGCTAAAGCAGGAGAATGTCTGAAACCTGGAAGGCGGAAGTAGCAGTGAGCCGAGATTGCACCATTGCACTCCAGTCTGGGCAACAGCATCTCACTGGAGGGAAAAAAATAAAAAATCCACATAGACTTAGAACTCTAAGATTACATACACAGCAGATGTAATCAGCAAATCAGAGTTATATAAGCTAGTTTATGGACAATATAAACTCTAATTCATACACAGTGAAGCATGATTATAGCGTAACCACTGATTCTCTCCTGGGGAATCCTGGCTTGACCTTTGTTTTCCTGATTGCCAGTGAATACTCAGCACCATACAGGTGTGCCTGCTACATACCTGGTGGTTCTACCTCTATGCAGCTCCACAGAGCAAGGAGCCTTCATTGTATTTTCCAAAAATGGCCCCAGCATATTTTCCAGTCATACACGCTCTTCCAGAACATCGCCACCCTACCAAGATGGAAAATCCATTACCTCTTCCCTTGAACTTGAGTTGGTGAGTAGTCCAACCAATAAATTACACTGAGACGACACACGTGTAGAGCTTCTTCCTGCACCTGCTAGTGCTTACTCACTGTCTTTCTCCCTCTCTCCCTTCCTCACTAGGCTTGCCCTTTGGAACCAGCCACCATGCTATGAGGAAGTCCAGGCCACATGTAAAGACCACATGTAGATATTCTGGCTAACAGCCCTGGTTGTGAGTGAGTGAGCAATGATATACCTCTAGCACCCAGCCTTCAGGTCTCAGCTGAGGTCCCGGGCACTATGGAGCACAGAGGTGTCATTCCTGCTTTGCGCTGTCCAAGTTCCTGATCCAGAAAATCCATAAGCATACTAAATGATTGCTACATACCACTGAGTTTGGGGGTAATTTGCCACACAGTAATAAACCACCAGAACAAAGCCCAGCCCTTTCTTATACCTTCACCTGCTGTCTGCTCTGACCACGCAGATATGCCTTTCTCATCTGGTGACCCACGTTTTTCACGGACACCACTTTCTCTAGGGGTATCAGTGGTGGGCAGAAGGGCAGGGGCAAGTTCTGTAACAATAACAGCACTGAAACACTGCACAGTCAGTTCATGGGGAAAACGAACGAATAAACATAAACATGGGACCCAAGAGCCCCAGTCAGCTCTGTCTACCAAGTAAATGTGAGGAGGTGACGCTTCCTCTCTATTTCCTCATCTATAAGATGGGCCGGCTAAGGCCTGACTGTTGAAGAAGTTATGAGGATGAGATGAGAGGATGTGTAAGGAGGACTCCGCCCAGTGCCTACAACGTCAGATACCAAAGTCCATCCACCGTACCCTTCAGCTGACCCGGGGCTTCCATTTGCAAGTGTGATTCAAGACTACAGAACAGCACAATGGCTATATTGCTCTCTTACCCAGTATCAAGCCCAGAGGGCCTCATACATAGCAGGTAGTTAGAAACCATGAAGCCTGTACTATAGACCAAGCAAAGGTTCTACCATTTCAAAACAATAAGTTATAGTGTTTAGGGGTATGGTCACTGGAGCCACTGGCCTGGGTTCAGCTCTGTCACTGGCTGGTGGCCTGGGGCAACTTACCTAAGCTCCTTGTGCATTTGTTTCTTTATTTATAAACAGGGATAGCAATAACACCATCCTCAGAGGTTTCTTGAAAGGCTTAAGTGAAATCGTATGAATAAAGCAGCTAGAACAGAGACTGGCACATGGCAATCACTTGCTATGTGTCACCAAGTGTGTAAACCTAGAAACAATCTTAGGACACAGGTATACAAACGAGGTTTTACAAATGCGGAAACTGAGACTCAAACTATGTAACTTGTGCAAGGTCAAAGGTAGAAGCGTGATCCAAATGCAAGTCCGTGGCCTCCCACCCAAATCCAAAGCTCTTTGCACCTCAGCATCCTGCTTCCCGATATGCACGCCTAATGGAAAAATGTATTTAACGAGAAGGGGAAAAAACAGCCCAGACATAACACGGTTGCACCTTGGGAGCTTTCTGGGTATCACAGGATAAGGCCAATGTCATAAGCCCTGCCCTTCAGCACAGTCAGCTCCTGTGGGTAAAATTAGCTCAGCTCTGCTCCAGTGCTGCCTGGAGCCCCAAGGCAAAACTCACCCCAGGCACAGCACGACCTCACCTGACCCTCACTCTTAAGTAGGGTCCCTCATGCACCTCATTAGGGCCTGAGATGACTCATTGTGTTCTTTCTTGTCTCCGGTGCTGAGGTCACCTCTGTGCTATACAGAAAGGCAGCTGTGAAGGAGAAGTAAAGATGAAAATGCAGGCAACCATTCTGCATGCGCTTCCTCCACGGCAGCTCACAAGCAAGGATCGGAGTGCCTGCCTGCCTGCCTGCCATGCCAGCTGTGTACTGGGGAACTAAAGCTCTGCTGAGTTATATAACCCAGCTCAGGAGCAAACGACAGACACTAGCCCAAATGGACTCCTGAAATTATCGTCCTTATTCTATGCCAGTGGTGATGATATTGAGCAGGGAATGGGCCTACTTGATATCCTTCAGTCCTACAGAACATGGCACAGTAACCATGAACACAGGCGTCCCCTCTGTACTGTCCCACCTGATACCACCAGAATTGAAAGCCAATCTTAAATGTCACCGTCCCTTGGACCCTGCACGTTCTCATTTCTACCTGGCTAGATGTTTTATCGTAACTCCCACAATGTCTTCTCTCTACAATGTAGTATTCGGCATTTATTTGCTCAACACATAGCACCTGCACACCTATTTTGGACTCAAGGGTACAGAAATGAAAGGAATAACTCTTGCCCTCAAGGAAATGCAGCCCAGCTCAACAAATGGCCTGAAAGGCAGGAAGCAGAGACAGTGGTCAGAGGGGTGGTCCAAGAAGAGATGGTATCATAACACAATCTTTAAAGGACTGATAGGGTGGGCAGTGGTGTTTCAGTTAAGGGAACAGCATGTGTGAGATCAAGGGGCGACAGAGAATCCCAGGTATATTCCCAGAGCACAGGATCACCCCAGAGATTCGTGAGAAGAGGACGGAAGGAGGCAGAGGTCAAATCACTTCCTGACTCTTTCCATTCCTGTCCCTTAGTTCATGCAAAGGATTCATGAATGTGCCCTGAATGAGGAAAGCATTGAAGGATTTTTAAAACAGGGACATAGCATGAACAGATTTGCATTTTTGGAATATCACTCAGGAAGGAAAGAGAATAGGATGGATGTGGATAAGAATAGAAAAAGAAGGCCAGCTGAGACTGCTGGAGAACTCCAGGAGAGAGATGCTCAGGGCCTGAATGAAGGAGAGGCTGCAAAGGTAGAGGGAGGAGGGAGGTGGGCAGGACGTGGTTCCATGGTTGACTCAGTAAGGTTGAGGATAGTCAGAGGCAGGAGTGAGGGACACAGGAGTCATTCAGAATGAGTCCCAGTTTCCAGGATTGGGCGATATCACTCACCAAGGTAACGATGCCAAAAGACACGGCGAGCCTCATGCAACTTTAGGATTTCCAAATGGAGTGTCCAAAAGGCACGTAGGAATGTGGGTCTGAAGTTCAGGAGTTCCAAACTGGAGATAAACACCTGGGAGTCATGAGACAAAGCTCTGCAATGCCTATATTTATGAGATGCGAGGGAGACCAAGAGCCTGCAGGGAAACTCTGAGGAGAGGCCAGGGAGGTAAAGGAATAACAAAACACACAGAGAAAGTGGGAGTAGCCAACAGAAACAGCACCGCCAAAGCCAAAACACAGCACTGCTAAACAGGAACGCATCTGGGCCCCCAAGCCCAGGTCAGGAACAACTTCCATCAGACCAGAATGGGTTGAGAAGCCAAAAGAAGGTGAGGCAATAGAAACAAATACAAAGGCAGAGGAGTAACGAAGCGGGATGGCATGCTCTCAGCAAAGCATGTCCATATGAATCTTACCTCCTCTACTAGACACGAGCTAGAATAGTGCTGTCCAAAAGGAACAGGATGCAAGCCACATATGAAATTGTTAATTTCCTGCAGGCACATTTTTTGAAAAGCAAGAAGTCATAGGAGAGATTCATTTTAATTTAACCCAATATATCCAAAATAGTATCATTTCAGGAAGTAATGACCATTATATAATCTACTAATAGGATATCTGACATTACTTGTTGTACTAAGCCTTTGAAATCTGGTATGTTATACTTAACCACACATCGCATTTAGAACTAGTCACATTTTAAACGCTAAACTGCCATATGTCATTCTAACTTAACTTTGATGAATCAGGGCTCAACATGGTAGCCGGCATGCTATTATGGTTTTATTTTCTAATAATATGACAAAATGAATGGGAAAATGGATAGACGCATTGCCACTTCATGGAGAAATTCAGTAAACTATGGCTTCATTCTCTTTATCAACTATACAGTACTTTAAGTTTCTAGTCTTGGGTTATGTTATAAGTAGTAGAGCCTTAGTATAATTTAATATTAATAGCATTAAGTTTCACTCCTAAGTTTCACTTCTAAATTTCCTCTATTGCTTCAAAAGTCCCAAATTTTGTCAGCCTCTAACTTTCTTAGGTCAAAACAATTCTGCAAAACATGAGTCAGAGACTACCACTCACACAGATCTCAAGCCAGCCACTTTACCCCTCTGAATAAACCTCAGTGTTTTCTACCAGAAGATGAGTCTATAACTCCTAACTCTGCAAATCTCATAGGCTCATTGTAAAACTCATACAAAACAGTGAAAACACTAAGAATCTATACAAAAGCAAGGCAGAACCCACAGGTACCTCTCTTTTATAAACGTGTGTCATATGAGCTTATATATAAATTTCAACCATGTCTATGTGCATACATATATACACAAAACTCCACGTGGTTATCTGAACATCAGTATTTGACTTCCAACATCATTATCCTTCCCTTCCTCCCTCCAGAACTACAGAGGTTGTGGTCAGCCTGACTTTTCTAGGAAAAAGAAACTAGGTTGTCCCTGAGTCATCGCACTGAGGTTTGTAGAACTAAATAAAGCCTACAAAGCAGAGATGTAAACAGGTTGGGCAGGATGGAGTGAGCCTGGGGGACGGTACGGTTGAGACTCAGTTGCCTCTCTAGAGAGGGGACCCAGAAAGTATCCTGTATGGAACTGACACCACTTACAGCCTAATAATGAAAATGTTTCTCCAGCCCTAACGACTTCTAAGAGCTGAGTGGTAATAACTACTTGGCTCCATTCTGCTTTCTGGTGATACTCACCAGAATATGTATCTGGGGGATTAGAAAGGGTGTAAAGCTGAAATGAGGACTTCTTATGGACACAATTACAAAGTACAGAGGAAAAAATTAAGATGATCAATTGGAATCTTTTACTGTCTAAATTCACCATCAATGTACCTCATAAAAAAATCTTTCTTCAGTAGCCCATGGCTAACCAACCAGGAATGAGGGCCGCTCATAAACAGAGAAGAGGGAGCTCACCTGACCATTCAGCACCCTAATTTTATCAGAGAAGAAACAGTAAGAACCAGAAGAGTACATAAAGGGCCAACAACATGTCAGTGGCATAAGCCTTGTTCATCAAAAACCAAATCTCTTGCTGGTTCCCTTTATGTGACTCCCAATTTTTTAAGCTAAATTAAAAACTACCCATTGACTAATCCAGCCAGATAAAACTATTAATGCATAGGTTGTAGAGTGTAACTCCAGGAAAAATTTAAAAATAGATCAACTTAGCTGCAAATGCCATTTACCCAAACTCTATCCTACTAGCAGAAAAAGAAAAAAAATAAAGAGCATTTCACTTGCTATTTCTCAATCACACATTTTCCACAGCCAGCGAAGTTCTTATGGCAAAGCAGTCATCAGAAGTAATGTCCCCCAGACCACACATGTGAACATGTCACCCTTCAGTGCCTGACCACACACAGCAGAAGTCAGATTTGCGCAAATTCATGTCCTATAAGGAGCAGTGGAAAGCACTGCCAGTTTATATAAACGTTTGTTGTTGTCATCATTTAACAAACCTTTACATGACACTTGTATATGCCAGACAATTTTCTATACACTTTGGAAATATTAATTCATTAAACCTTTCCAATAACCTTATACAGTATCTACCATTATCATCATTCCCATTTTACAGATAAGAAAACTGAGACACAGACAAAGAGTTAGAGAACGGCAGAGCTGGGAACTGAATCTAGGCAATCTAGCTCAAGACCAGCCTGGCCAACATGGTGAAACCCCATCTCTATTAAAAAATATAAAATTTAGCCAGGCATGGTGGCACATACCTGTAATCCCAGCTACTTGGGAGGCTGAGGCAGGGAGAATTGCTTGAACCCCGGGAGGCAGAGGTTGGAGTGAGATAAGATTACACCACTGCACTCCAGCCTGGGCTACAGAGTGAGACTCCATCTCAAAAAAAAAAAAATTTAAAAAAATCAAAAGAATGACACCTACCACCTACGTTACAGTGTGTGTGGGAGGAGTAAAAAGAAATATTGGCCATTTCTCCACACAAGTTATGCACCCAATACATGCCTGCTCCTCTCTTTCAGTCTTTCACTCCCCACCCCGCAATAGCTCCTTCTCTCATCAATCACCCCTCTTTGCTTGCAGCACCTACAGCCAAAAATAAACCCGTCCCCACCTCTGAGTGTCAGCACCCCGCTCTTTCACAGACCCTTTCTAAGGCAGGTGTCTACAAAGAGGACCCTGGCAGAGCTCACAGCTGGAGCCAACCACATTCTCATGTCTGCCAAGTTCTGACCTACTTCCCAGCCACACTGAAGCAGGTGATGCTGGTACTGATTCAGCAAGGTCCTGTGTGTGTGTGTGTGTGTGTGTGTGTGTGTATGTGTGTGTGTTTCAAATCATCTTGGACTTGGGACAGAACCCAGAATTTCAGAGTCATGGAACTCAGAACAGAAGGGTCTACAGAGTCCAGGCCATCAGATACAACTCTGTCATTTTATACATGTGGAATTTGTGTTCCAGGGAATGAGGTGTCTTAGTCAAAAATAAATCAGAATTCCAAATTCCTCAAATATCAGAAACCATAGTATGGCCCCAGTTATATCCTAAGAAAGGACCCTGGCCTGCCCGTCACTCTCCCTCATCTCAGAAACTGTTCCTTATGGGCCTAGTGTGGTTGCTCATGCCTATAATCCCAGCACTTTGGAAGGTCGAGGTAGGAGGATCACTTGAGCCCAGGAGTTTGAGACCAGCCTGGGAAACATGATGAAACCCTGTCACTGTTAAAAAATACAAAAATTAGCTAGACGTGGTGGAACATGCTTGAGTCCCAGCTACTCGGGAGGCTGAGGTGGGAAAATCACCTGAGCCCAAGGAGGCTGAGGCTTCATTAAGCCTCAGTCATGTCAGTGCATTCCTGCCTGGGCGACAGAGTGGGACACTGTCTTAGAAAAAAAAAAAAAAACAGCACTGTTGGACCACATCCTCTCTAAGCTGTGAAATTTTGGATATATGTGTCTCATCATCACCTTCAATACATTATCACCTACTAACCAAAATAATTAGACTGTGAGTCACTAAGCTTAGGTCTTTTCCATAGGGCAATTGGTATATATTCTTTTAGTGTATGATCAGTGTTCATATATGAATTGTTAAGCTTTTCAAAGATAAGGATCCCATTTTTGTGTAATTGTGTGATGCAGATTTCATTCGTAACTGTAGAATTAATGTTGCTAGCCTGATGAGGTTTTATAGTAATACTATGATGCAGGTGACAAACAAGGACACAGCATCTTCGCTACTTCAACTCTTACGCTTCCCATGACTATGGATTTCTTCCCAGCAGTCCATGCATTCTAACAACCTGTCATTCCTCAAATCCCTTCCTTATATACCCTGTGTAGAAGCAGTTGTAGATCTTGTAGAATATTTCTCAATGGGAATTCCTCTTTGAGTTTTAAGAATGAATCTGATTTTTCCAAAAGTCACTGAGAAATAATTTCAGTGAATAAGAGCAATGATCCATTTGGAGATGATCATGCTGAATAACACGTGGCCAAATAATTATTATACAAAGATTTTAGGTGATAAGAGCCTCATGGCCCTAAGTCATGGAGTGTTGGCTGACCCCTGAGGACTCCTTTAAAGAGGGAGATACTCAGTGAATTACTAGGCAGTACCAACTTTGCAGTAAGTCACAATATTTATCTTCCAAAGGCTGCCAAGAAAAAGAAATGTGCTAAGTTAGAGGTGGTACTCCTCTCCCAATTACTACTGCTCCTTTCCAAAAGAACAGAAAAGGTTCTTAAGAAATGCCAAGTAATCCCCACTAAAACCTAGCACAATTGGAGTCACTGGCATATGTCCTCAAAGATGATGACACTGGCTTTCCAGTTTTCTTTCCGTACCAAGAATTCATATAAAATAATTTAATGGAAAGGCTTTAGGCATAAAATGTGCAAAAGAGTATTATTTATAAGAGCAAATAACTGGCAATAACTCCTATTCAACAATATGTAAATGGATAAATTTTAAAAATAGTACATCCACTCAGTGGCATAGGAGAGTGGCTATTAAGTATATAGGAATTATAAAATAAACTAGAATATCTATGAATATTCAGTAGAGAAAAAAGAAAGAGCAAACAAAAATGCCTAGTCTTTAAAAATTGGTGAATAATGTTTTAATGACATATCTGCTTTTGAATAATAGTAATGATGACTAACAGATAATGACATTACTCAGGAGCTTCAGAAGGGTGCCTCCATGAAAGCCTGGAAATATCTGAAACCGTAATACAAATGCAGGGGTTTAAATAGAAGGAAGCAACTTGATACTTGGTTGGGGGAAAAGGGGGAAACTGCATACAAAATTATAGCCCAAATATGAAGAAACCAGTCTAAAATAAGAGAGAAAGCTGCTGGAACTTGAAGTAGACACACAGAACAGACTCCAAGCAGGCAAGAGAACAATAAGAAAGACAGAAGACGTAAGAGATATGGTAGAAAATGCTTAATGTTTTCTCTCAACAAAAATAAAGTACAGCCTAAAATTCTAAGAAATAAGAAGAAATTATAATAAGAAGCTTATTATCTATTTATTATAGAAATAAACAAAATACAGAATCACTCTGAACAACTACAAAAAATATTAGAATGATCTACTAGATTTTGATGCTAAGGGAAAGTTCAGTCTCCTATAAGTGGCTTAAAGGTGGTGACCTCAGAACCCCAGAAAAGGAAATGAAACCACAGCACATGACTTAGCCCTGTATTGAGCAACATTTACCTAGAAATCATAATGTCAATATCATTTATTTTTTTTAGCTTTTGCAATCAAACCACAGAGCACAGAAGACTTGGTTATATGTACAAAACTATTAATATATACATGTGCATATATGCATGTTTCCATTATAAACCCTAGAGATGCAAAAGGTAACCTAAAATGTTATCGACAAGTAAATGTGGAGAGGAAAAGTGGAGGGAAATTCTAACATCTTCATCTTATAAAATAATGAGTGAAGCGAAACTGTCAAAAGTTGATACAGCAAGACATTGAGATTTACGCATATTCTGTAAACATAAAGGAAACCAACGAGGAATAAAAGTAGAAATGTGACTGTCAAAACCGGGGAAGAAAACTGGGAAGGACCAATTGGATACAAATAAAGTCTAATAGGCATATCTAAAACTAGTAACTAAAGAATGAGAGACGGAAGCATGTTATTCAGAAATAAGATAGTAAGCACCAAAAAAATTAAAAGCAAAAAACGGTTACAAGTGGTTGACTGTGGGCAATGGAATTGATTTGGAAAGAGATGGGACAGGAAATCACTGTTTGATTATAAACATTTTCATATTATTTTATTTTTACTATAAACATGTATTACAGCATCTTTTAAATTTAAAAAAAAATTCTAGAAAAAATTTATTTCAAGCTAAAAAAGATTTACTACCAACAGCAGGACTGAGAGGTCACAAACGTCAAACATGAAGGGGCTTTATTAGGAAAACCATTACAAGATGTCACTCTTTTGAAGATCATCAAATGCATAACAAGATCCTCTTTTTAAGCCACCTAGCCCTCTTTTAAGAATTTCCCTTTCCCCTTCTCTGCCCAAGCTCTTTAACTCTCTCCTAGCATCCTCCTATAAAATTTTCAACACTCTGTGCCCTTCAAGTCTCTTTGCTGGCTTCAAAATAAGCAGTCCCTTATGAAAACTTGAAAATGTAAAGAATCCCTGAGGAAACCCCAAAATCAACAGACATCTCAGCACGGTGGCCCAGAAGCACACCAAGGCCTGGAGGTGGGAGCTATATTTAGCAGCTCTGGGAGGACAAGAAGCAGTCCTGTCCCTGGAAAGGAGGTAATTAAAGAAGGCAGATTTAGGCCTGAGGTGGTAAGTCTCAAGGAACTATGGCTCCGGGCAATCCCAACCTGTACCCTGAATAAGGAAATAGGAACCCACGGGCCTGACACTCCTTTCCTACACCAGCGTTTCTTCTCTCAGGTTTCTGAAGCAGGGGAATGCCAGTTGTCAGCCTGAGCACTTCTTTGTCTCATTTAAGACCCATTTATGGGCACCCACTCTGTGCCAGGCTTCGTGCTGAGTGCTGCAGAGAGGAGATGAACCAGAACCTTGACCTCAGGGAGCTAACGGGTGAGATGGGTGTAAAGAGAACACGTAGCATTAGGTCAAAAATTATCTACACCAGGAGAGAAGGACAGAAGGGAGGCTGCTGCGTGCTGGGATTCCTAGGGAAAGGATACGAGGAACCATAGAGGCTTGACCCAAACAAATGGAAATGATTGAAACGTGAAGAAAAAGTAGCTTTCTGAGGCCAGGCATGGTGGCTCACGCCTGTAATCCCAGCACTTTGGGAGGCCAAGGTGGGTGGATCACTTGAGGTCAGGAGTTTGAGACCAGCCTGGCCACCGTGGTGAAATCCCATCTTTAAAACGTGGAAATCACTCAAGCAAAGGCACAAAGTCAGCAAACTGTGGGGTTCGTAGGAGGAAAAGAGAGTTATCCACTCTGGGTAAAACAAGGGCAGGTGAAGAAGGTTAATGTCCATGACTCGCATTTACCAGACTCTCCTTCCCCGCAACCTGTGCCCTACTGGGTCAGAATATTCCCCCCGCTCCCCCATTTCACAGATGAAGAATCTGAAACTCAGGGAGGAGAAACAAATCTGGCTGTAAATTAACGGAGGACAATTTCAAAACCGGGCCTCTTTGACTCTAAGACTCGAGTCCTTTCCTCCTCTACCATCGAAAGAAGTATAAAAAGAAGGCATCTCTGCAAATATTCCAGAGACCATGTGCAAATATGTATCAGAGTTCACAGCAGCACTCTCATAGATGTCATGTTTAGGCATTTCCAAAGTGCCACACTGTACCTGTGACTGTGTTTAATAGCTCTCTCTCATTATGTCCAAGACCGTGTCACCATCTCAGCATTGAGAGCCTTTCGAAACCTAGGTACCGACACTGCATTCACCTTTACCTGCACCAACCGGTCCCCCTTCCTGGAAGGCCCTGCCCAACCTCTCCTTCAGGCTAAATCTTAGTCATTACTAGCGGTCAGCTCAGCTTGCATCAGTCACAGTGGACTCAATGTAAATGTTTATTGAATTATAGAATGTACCCATGTTCTTCCTCTACCATTCTGGGGAAAAAAAAAAAAAGTTTACCAGAGTCCTATTAACTTTAGAAAGAAGCCCAGGGGGCTCACTCTTCAATTCCTTTTTATTCAATTATTATTCAAGGCTCATATTAGGATCTGACCTGCTTTTCCCACCACACAGCTCAGGATGGTGGCCGGATGCCATCCTCCTACAACCTAAGGGAATGCCACATAGCCTTCAAAGCCCAGTTCAAATCCAATATTTAAAAAACAAATTTCCTGGTTCATTGAACGCATCCCTCTTGTAAGCTCCCCAGGCGCACACTCGTCTCTGTCCCCATACTCCCTGGCACTGAATAGTTTACCTTTCAATAAGAGGATGGTCTCCCTCCCCTCCTGGATGGGGAGCTCCTCATGGGACGGTTCTCACATCTGGGGCCTATCCAGAGCCAAATGCAGGGCATGTGGCAGGCACTGAGAAAGCACAGCAGCAGGACTCAGTGCTGGAAGCAGGCAGTGAAAAGTCAAATCCTTCAGAGCCTCACCGATGCCTTATCCACAGACTTTTACCCCAAGTATATTTTACTATGACAGAATCTTGAAATTCCATGACAGAATCTTCCAAACAAATTCACATCTTGGAAACCTTGGTGACTTAGAATCCCAGAGGCATTGTGATGGCCAGTCACATCTTCCACTTGATAGTCTCCCACCAAGAAGTACCATGGTCCCTGCCTAAACATCTCTAGCAACTGGAAATCTTTTACCAACTGATACAGTCCACTCCATTTCTGACGTCCCCTGCCATGGGTCCTTACACACTTGTTCAGTCTATCTCTGTGGGCTTTTTGGTGAAATCCCTAGGAGGGGCAGGTTAGAAGGCAGAAGCACAGAACCAGCTAGGAAAGCAGTGTAGTATGACAATCCAGGTCATGGACTTTAAAAATCAAGCAAAACTGGGTTCATACCCCAGCTTGCCACTTGTAGGAGGTCATGAAACCTCCCCAGTGCCCCCCTTAGCCCCACCCCACCGTGGCTGTTATAGGATTAAGGGAAATGAGGCAGGCAAAGTGCCGGGCCCAGTGAGCACTAGGCAAATGGCAGCTATCGTGTTCATTAGTTCTATCCCAGTTTCCCATTCCAGTTTACCACATAATCAGAGTGCTGATCCCACTCTTGGCCTCTACATGAGGTCTCTATGCCTTTCCATAGGATGTCTTTGCAAAGCCTCGGCTGACATCTCATTCCCTTTGCCACTGGCTGGGCACAACTAGAAGCAAGAGGTTGACCAGGGTTTCCATTACAGTGTCTGACACAGAGGGGACAGTGAAAAATGACCAGAATAAAGCTTCTTTTGCTCCTGCATCTAAGGGCTGTCCATGACTCTGCAAAGGTAAAGGAAGACACCAGATGCCACATCAGCTGCCTGAGTCACTTAGAGCAGTCAACATTGATGCTCTTCGGTGCCTCAAGCCTCTTTAATCAGCCCCAAAAGCAGACACCAGGAAGGCAGGCAAAGGTGGAGAGGGAACAGAAAAGATACTCCAGGACTTAGTGTATGTTTTGTACACTCCCAGCTGCCCAATCAGGCTGAGAGATCTGAGGATAAGAGTTCAACCTCTTCATCCAGTTCCACTTCCACCCCAACACTGCAGGTCAGAAACAGCTCGGGTAAACGTGAAGGGTGTCCTCAGGCAGACAGTACAAAATCTACGTCCGGCCTTGCTGTTGAATGTGTGTGACCTTGGGATGCTCATTGACCTCTTTGGGCGTCACTTTTCTCATCTGCACAATTGGATACTGGCCTAGACCACTGGTTTTTAACCAGCAGTGTGCAATGGAAACACTGAGGGAATTTTCTCTAAGTACTCTTGACCCGGTCTAGTTCTCAGAGATTTTGATTCCAGACTGGAGTAAGGGCTGGGCATGTGTGTGTATATACTTATCTATATGGATATATATATAGGCTTGTGTGCATATATATATATATATATATATATATATATACACACACATATATATGCATGTGTATATATGCACATATACATTTATATATGTACATATATTATATACACACACATATATGCATGTACATATATATTATACTTTTTCTTTTAATTCTTTAGCTGGTTAAAAAAAGTCACTGGACTTAAAGATCCCTATGTTGCCTCCGGCCAACACCATCATGTCTCACCCTCAGAAGAATGTGTGTAAAGAGCTGGGCATAGAAGTGGGCACACAGCAGGTGAGAATTAAATATTTGCTCCCTTCACTACCACAACTACTCCCAGCCAAAAGCAATGGCAGCCATGTAGATCTCAATAGGCCAGATGGCATCTGGTTCTATAGGGGAAACAAATTGTGTCAATCAGTTAAGGAATACCCATGGTCTATTCACAGAAGTTCCCACCAACGAAAGGAATGAGGTAGGGATGACAATAAATAAGGATATGATGAATATAGCAGAGGTGAGCTCTAGAGTAATGCTTCTCAAACTTTCAGGAACATCTAAAGACACAGATTCTGGGGTGAGGCTGAGAGTCTCCATTGATAACAATTACTAAGTGATACCGATGCGGCTGGCCCAAGGAGAAAACCTGGAGTGGCAATCTAAATGTAGGCATTGTGAAAGGATAAACTTGCAGCCTAAGGCAATCTTTCCACACAGATTTGCTGAGCATCTATTAAGCACCACTCAGGAAATGTGCTGAAGCTGGAAAGACAAAGAGCAGTAAGACTGAAGAAAGAGACATCTCAGCAAATACTTGCAATAAAATGTGCCTTAAATTCTGTATCAGAGACCTGGCCAAAACGCTGCAGGCATCCCAGCAGAAAGCCAGTGATTATATCTGCATTGCCTAAAGCAGAAAACCGTGAGAACCGGTGATGAAGTAGCTACACCGTGGAAGAGAACAATTACAAAACAGTATGTACATGGCCAGGTGCAGTGGCCTGCACCTACAGTCCCAGCTACTTGGGAGGCTGAGGCAGGAGAATTGATTGAGCCCAGGATTTCCAAGGCTGCAGTGAGCTATGATCACGCCACTGTGCTGCAGCCTGAGCAACAGAGAGTGACCCTGTCTCTAAAAAGTAATCAATTAATTTTTAAATTAATTAAATAAAATAAATTTTCAAAAATTGCTTTAAAAGTATGGACAGAATTGTTCCATTTTTGAGGCTGAAAGCAGGGTGGCAAACTGGTATTCATGCAGCTTAGTATGTAGAAATAATTTTTATATGGTTAAAAGAATTTTGAAGCAGCAGCAGAAACAAGAAGAGGAGGAGACAAGAAAACATGTATGGCCTGCGAAGCCTAAAATATTTACTAACTAGTCCCTTACAGAAAATGGCAACCTGTAGAGTAGAAAGATGGATACACAGATCTAATTATGTAGCAAATTTCACACTGATTGTTGCAAATGATTGCAGGCAGTTTTTATTTTCTTCTACTTTTTTTTTTTTTTTTTTTTTGAGATGGAGTCTTGCTCAGTCACCAGGTTGGAGTTCAGTGGCATGATCTTAGCTCACTGCAACCTCTGCCTCCTGGGTTCAAGCAATTCCCCTGTCTCAGCCTCCCCAGTAGCTGGAATTATAGGCATGTGCAACCATGTCCAGCTAATTTTTGTATTATTAGTAGACATGGGTTTCACCATATTGGCCAGGTTGGTCTCAAACTCCTGATCTCGTGATCCACCTGCCTCGGTCTCCCAAAATGGTGGGATTACAGGTGTGAGCCACCGCACCCAGCCTATTTTCTTCTTTATGCTTTTCCATGTTTCTATCTTTCTCCAAAGACAACATGTTCTCTCTGAAACTAGGGGTGAAGAAGTTACTGTCCTTCGTGCAAGGTAGTTCACATTCTAATAACTACCTTAGAAAATAATCATAGGTGCAGGTAAAGAATATCATAAGAAGGATGTTGACCACAGTGCTATTTATGATGATGAAAAATTAGAATTATGGTATATTCTTAAGATGAAATCATATATGGGCATTCAAAATTACATGTACAAACAATTCTTAATGCCATAAGAACTGCTCATGTTCTATTGTTAGGTGAAGTGGCAAGATATGAAAATGTTTATATAGTAATATTTAGTCAGTAAAATGCAAATGCACATAAAATCATGAAAAGCACTACTAAAGAAAGAATATCAGAAACATAAACAATGCATGTGTCTAAATAGTGATTTATGAGTGATGCTCATTTCTTTATATGGTTCCACATTTTTGAAATGTGTTATTACGAGTAGGTCCTAAGCTTATAACAGAAACATACCACAATAGTAAGTTCGGGTTATTTTTTGCCTTCAAGTCTTCTTGAGGGAATATAAGGAGGTTCAAGAGGGAGGAGACAGCTATGCTACACTTGGAGGGATAAGTGAACAGTCTCCAGATAGAAACAAAGGGGAAGGGCCCTCAGGTCATCAGGGCAGCATGTGCTGCAAGAGAATGAGACCAGGGACACACTCAGAGAGGCAACATCTGCCTCTGGCTGTCCCCTGCCAGGCATGCTCATGGCTCTGTGAAACGCTTATAGAGCATGCCTGGCAGGGGACAGCCAGAGCAAACCCTGGAAACAGAGGCAAGGTCAGATGATAGCAGGGCAAGGTGTGCACAGCGCGAGGGATTCTACCCATGGGCTACAGGAGGGAGGGAGTGAGAAGGCAAGAGGCCAGCTGGGAAGCTGAAGGACAAATGCCTTCCCAGATGCCTTTAATAAAAGCAGAGTCAGGGAGCACAGCAGCCCACACCAGGAAGGGCAGGAAGATAGTTCAGTGTCTTAAGCTCATTGCCACTTGCAAAACGGTTCTCCTTAATTTTCTTCAAACAAGGCTATGCATATATTGGTATCCAGAAACGAAATTTATTAGTAAACCAAATCAATACATTCTTATTGGCTAAGCATCACTAAGGAGCCATTCTGACTTCCTCCTAAAAGTGGAAACAACCAATGATCTCCCATCTTGCTTCACAAGTAATTTCTGACCTATCAGGTACAGATGCCACACAAAAGACAACAAGGCCTGAAGGGGCCACTGTCTGTCAAATGGACCCAAGGCAGGATGAGGCTGAGTGGAAGAGGGGGAAGAAGAAGAAGAAAGGCTCACTTGGGGCGGCGGTGGGGGAGATGCCGCAAGCTAACTGCTGGTCTCACTGAATCAGGATGCCCCTTTCTCAAAGCCAGAGGCCACAATTTTGGAGGAGACAAGAGACTGCAGAGAGGCTGTGCTGAAGCTCACTCCATGTCTGGATTCCTGGCAGGGTAAGAAATGGAGTTCTAGTAAACCAGAAGGAATGCTGCTGGCAGGAGACAGACCTCTCGAGAGGGCTTTAAATGGAAATATGAGAGCAAGAGAGGAACTATAAGTGCAGCAAATGCACTGGGCAAACAAGTGTGTCGCAAATGTGGGCACCCAGAAGGGGAGCAGCTCTGGAGTAGGGAACCGAGGGAGAGAGCGTCAGGTGGCACTCCAAGCCCGCAGGTGGCAATGGGAACAAGGCAGGAAATGAACTGGAGAGCTGAAGGCAGGGGCCCAGGATGCAGCCGCAGAGCTGTGATGGAGGGCTGCCCATCAGAGGCACAGGCACAGGTCAGATAAAGAAGCTCCACTATGAAGACAGGAGGCAACGCAAGGTCACAGCTGACGATCCCATGCATGTCTTCAAGGTGGCAAACTCAAAAGCCTTGCAGGGCAGCATGCTTTTATGGTAATAGGGAATGGGGGGACGGGATATGTAGACCCCACATCAATGCTTTGAAAACCTCTCTGTGTGTCTCTCTCCCTCCCAGTCTCTCGCGTGCTCTCTCTGACTAACTGACTCTCTCTCTCTCTCTCTCTCTCTCTCTCTCTCTCTCTCTCTCTCTCTTTCTCTCTGGTCTAACATATCTGCAGGTCCACAGAAGCACCAATCTGCAACGATGAAGCACTCTCTCAACCACCCTGCTACTAGGAAACTTCCTCCATATACACACAGACACCAGTAATACAATACTTCACCCCCTGCCCCAAGTTGGCTTTCATGTCTGTTTTCTCTGTGGATCACAACCTCCCAGACAGTCCAAACGTGGCTGTATTCACCTCTAGTCCCCAGTCCCTGGAACAGCAGACAACAAATATGGAATCAACAAGTGTCCCAACGAGTGTGGTGGCTCACATCTGTAATCCCAGCACTTTGGGAGGCCAAGGTGGGCGGATCACAAGGTCAGGAGATCGAGACCATCCTGACCAACATGGTGAAACCTGTCTCGACTAAAAATACAAAAACATTAGCTGGGCATGGTGGTGAACACATGTAATCCCAGCTACTCAGGAGGCTGAGGCAGGAGAATTGCTTGAACCCAAAGGCGGAGACTGCAGTGAGCCGAGATCGCGCCACTGCACTATAGCCTAAACAATAGGGCAAGACTCCACCTCAAAAAATAAAAATAAAAAGCAGCCAGTTTCCTTGCTGCCACACAAATAGGCTGTGAAGCTCCTTTTGCAATGTGCAGAACATCTGATAGATTCTCACACTGACTAAACAACAGTATGACCTGAAGTTAAGAGATCCGTAAAGGTAAATGATTGCCAGAAGTTTAATCCAAACAAGGCAGAGCAGTATGATGCACTGGACAGAAGAAAAACATTGGGAGAATGAGAACGTATTCTCTTGAGCTGTGATGTAAACAGAGATTCCAAATCTTAGAAAAGCAAACCGTCAGCAACCAGCATGGTGCTTACAGTAGTCCCAGGGCAACAGAAAAAAAGGAGATAAATGAAGACACATGGGCAATCACCCTACGGTGGCGGGGGGGCGGGGGTCTCAGCATGAGGAGGAGAACTAGGACCTCCAGAGAGAAATGAGGAGAAGCACGAGGAGGGGGCTGGGAAAGACGCTTCCCTGTGGGCACATGGTGTCCTCCACTGGGGCCAGACTTCCCAGCATGCCTCACTCTCCCCATCCGTGAAATTGGCTGAATCCCTGAGGTCTCTCCCAGCACTAACTATCAAGCGACAGAGAACCTAGAAACTCTGGGAGCTCCATCACAGCCTTGAATCCCTGTCTAAGTGAGACTGTGGGAGCCTCACCCTTCTTCCACCTGTAAACTGAAGGCACTGCAGTGTCAGCATCATCAAAGCTCCGAAGTACACTTTTGCCAACGTCTCTACGGATAATAAAGGAAAAGAGCATGCATGGAATTGGCCAGGGCTTAGCACCGTCTTAAACATGACACAACTGTGCACATAATCACATCTTCCCAGCACTTCTCTAGTATTACAGGAAGTGCCTTCCTAGAGACAAGCACTTTAATCCTTACTCCAGCCAGAATAGGTAACATCAGCATAATCACCATCATTACTCTCGTTTTACAGATGGGAGAGCTGAGGTTCATGTGGGGCCTTATCTTCCTCTTCCCAAGGATCCCCCAAACTCCTAGCCAGGCCTCACCCGGCTCCTAAATCAATCATGAAGGACTGCAGCAATCACATTCAGTACTTTTCTGATCTAGTCTTTTTGCCACTAAATAAAGGCAGAAGTCAAGGTGGCAGAATCAATCCTGCATTTAAATCACTGCACTGTCTGCCATATTCCCGTGCCGGTTCAGGGAGCAGAACTGAAAATGTGCCTCGAGGCTCCAATCCAAAACAGATGCCATCACCCTGGCCAGATTCTCCTACCATGCTCCAAGATTGGCATCCATCTCCCTTCAACCAGCCCTCCTTCCCAGGCCTGAGTCTGTCTACTACCTTGCCATGGAAATGAGGACATCTCTACCGGACTGCAGGCAATCCCCTCACTGGGCTGGCCCACCCATTCAACCATCACTGGACCACCCCCCAGGCGAGCTACGCCTTCAGACACGGAGCCTCCTGCTGCCTAGCTCTTTCTACCAGGCCTCCTCCTCAGATCAATTCCACCCCAGCCCAAATCTTGCCATCTCCCAAGCAGATTTCCACTTCTTCCCAATTTCTATCCTTTCTCTAGCTCACTACTGCTTTCCTGTTGCTTAGGCTACGTCTACTTCAAATTACAGCTCAGAGAGGGCAGGTGACTAGTTCAAGACTACATAGCCATTCGGGGCAAAGCTTGGGTTTGAACCCAGCTTTCCCAATTCTTGGCCTGTGTTTTCCATTAAATTCCAGCTGTCTCTCTCTATCACACTGCTCAAGAAGCCACTGGTGCCTGAGAGGGTGCTGACCACATCTTATTCTCTTTAGTAATGACTGTAACAAGGTCCATCATTCACAGTGTGTACACTGAGGGCCAGGTACATGTTCAGTGACTTCCTGCAGCCCTAGGAGGTATAACTGTCTTTGTTTACAGATGACAAAAATGTTTTCAGACTACCGCACTGCTATACCACTAGTCTAAATAAAGTTCTGAACACACAGCAGTGGTCAGTAAATATGAGTTAACTGATTTTTTTTTTAATTGGTTGAAGAGAGGCTAATGGAAAGCCCTGAAAAATAAGTTTGTTACCAGATCAGGCAAAGGGGGTAAGACCCAGCTATCATTCTGCAGAACTAAAAATAATATTGTTCCAGAACAATCTCTCATGGCAATGTGAAGCAGCCCATGAGTCGGGATGCCCGGTTTTGACTCTACCTGACCCGACAGACTGTGAGACTCTAGGCAGCTCTTTTCTATTTCCAGGTCTCATTTCCCCATCTTTATTTTTATTTTTTATTTTTTACAAAAGAAATAAAGCAAGAAATCACAGAAGCTGAACTAGATCATGGGTTCTCTTCAACATTGGTAGCACCTGTGAGCTTCTAAGAAATGTAAATTCAGGGGTCCTGCCCAATCTACAGCATCAGAACCTCAGGGATGGAGCCCAGCAAACTCTCCAGGATGACCCTGACATTCCTTCGAGTTTGAGAACCATTAGACTAGATGATCTCTATGATCCTTCCAGCTCCATCACTCTGAGAACCTCATGCTTTCTCAATTTAACAGCATCAAACGCCTCCCAATTTTGCCATTCTGATTTTGAGCTGGCATGAACTTAGGGTCAGCCGGCTCTCTCATCTGGTCATGTCTGACACTCCCTCCTGCGATTAATAGAAAAGACCCCAAGAAACAGACCGTATACTCCACTGCACTTCTTTTTTCTATTTACCACCCCAGTGGTATGCATTCTGTCACCATATTTTTTTTTTAAATCAACATGTACAATAAAGCCCAACTATAAGCATTGGGGCATCCTGGTACTATCTTTTTAAAAACTGGAAAGGGAGTTTACTCCTGAGGCAAGTCAGTAAGGAACTGCGGTACAATCTGAAAAAATGGGGCCTTTCTGAGCCCAGTGATCTCTTCTTCGTATAAAGCCAGTTGAAAGAATAAGAAAGCATTTGCGTTCTAGACCAGAAATACTTGTAGATTAACAAACCATTTCTTGCTTGGCCCTTATATATCAAAACAAACAAGCAAATCCACGTCAATGTTACAAGTATAAAAACACATCCCAATGTGTTAACTATCAACAAATGGGCTCTTTACTGCTGAAAAAGTGCCTGTGACTTTATTGTGGAATGAATGAATGTACACCTTCTCAGTGCCCGCGTGGGAGATATAAAGATTCTGCTCTAGGCGGGGCGTGGTGGCTCACACCTGTAATCCCAGCACTTTGGGAGGCCAAGGCAGGCAGCTCACTTGAGGTCAGGGGTTTCTCACCAGCTTTGGCAACATGGCAAAACACAATCTCTACTAAAAATACAAAGAAAACTAGCCAGGTGTGGTGGTGGGCACCTGTAATCCCAGCTGCTTGGGAGGCTGGGATAGGAGAATCTCCTGAACCCAGGAGGTGGAGTTGCAGTGAGCCAAGAACCCACCACTGCACATCAGCCTGAGTGACAGAACAAGAATCTGTCTCAAAAAATATAAAATAAAATAAAATTATACTCTAAAGAAACTAAATTTGAGTCTAGTGTCAGCAATGTCAAACCTGTCCATCCATCCAACAAGTGTTCACTAGGTGTTTACCAACTTCCAGGCAGACAGGAATGTCCTAAAGAAGTAAAAAGTCAATCCAACGTGGCTGAATATGAACAGCTCCGGAGTGCAGTTCCCAGCAAGAATAACACAGAGGGTCAGTGCCCACCGCATTTCCAAACAAATTTTCATGGCCCACAGTCCAGGAGATTCCTGGACTGAAAAGTGCCACAAGTTTTCAGCATGGTGGTTTCAGCCGGTGCTGGGTTGGCACAAAGAAACTCACGTAAATCTGGGTGGCCGTGACACAGCCACCCATTCAGCTGAAAGGGAGGGGGCAGAGACAGGGAGCCAGGCGATCTGGCTCAGCGGGTACCACCCTACAAAACAAGCAATCTGAAATGCTCTAGATTGAGAGTTTTGCAGCAAGCACAGCTGGACCCCGGATGGTCCAGCTCAGTGCAGGGAAGGGCAACCACCACTACCAAGGCAGTCTGCCACTACTGAGGCAGTTCACACAGCAGCTGGGCACAGCCTGTGGCAGCTCAGCAACACCTCCATTGGCAGACTGTGACTAGATTACTCTGTGTGGGGCAGGGCATCTATGAAAAAAGGCAGCAGCACCACAGGAACTTACAAATAAAGCCAGCCCTCCTAAGAGGACACAGCACCTGGGAAAAGAGGTGGTTATGAGTTCCACTGCAACAGACTTAAAAGTACCTGCCCAGCAACTCTGCATGGAACAATGGAGCTCCCAGCATAGCACCAGAGCTCCTATAAGGGACAGACTGTCTCCTCAAGCAGCTCTCCGATCCCTGTATGCCCAAAGAGACACCTCATAAAGGAGAGCTCAGGCTGACATCTGGCAGGTACCCTTCTGGGATGAAGATAACAAAAGAAGAAACCAGCAGCAACCCTTACTGTTCTGCAGCCCCCATGGGTGATTCCCCAGGCAAGGAGGGCCTGGAGTGGGCCTCCAGCAGTCCTACAGCAGAGGGGCCTGACTGCTAGAAGGAAAACTAAGAAAACAGAAAGAAATAACTTCATCATCAACAAAAAGGACATCCACTCAAAGACCCGATCCAAAAGTCACCAACTACAAAGACCTCTGGTAGATAAAGCCACTAAGATGGGAAGAACCCAGGCCAAAAAGGATGAAAACACCAAAAACCAGAACACCTCTCCTCCTCCAAAGGATCACAACTCCTCACCAGCTAGGGATCAAAGATGGATGGAGAATGAATCTGATGAATTGACAGAAACAGGCTTCAGAGGGTGGGTAATAACAAACTTCTCAGAGCTAAAAGAACATTTGCTAACCCTATGCAAAGAAACTAAGAACCTAGAAGAAAGGTTACATGAGATGCCAACTAGAATAAACAGCTTAGAGAAGAATATAAACAACTTGATGGAGCTGAAAAACACAGCACAAGAACTTTGTGAAGCATACATAAGTTTCAATAGCCAAATCAAACAAGAAGAAAGGATATCAGAGATGGAAGATCAACTCAATGAAATGAAACAAGAAGGCAAGAATAGAGAAAAAAGAGTGAAAAGAAATGAACAAAGCCTCCAAGAAATATGGGATTATGTGAAAAGACCTAATCTACATTTGCTAGGTATACCTGAATGTGACGGAGAGAATAATCTAAGCTGGAAAATACTCATCAGGATGTTGTCCAGGAAAACTTCCCCAACCTAGCAAGCCAGGCCAACATTCAAGTCCAGGAAATACAGAGACCACCACAAAGATATTCCTCCAGAAGAGCAACCCCAAGGCACATAATCATCAGATTCACCAGGGTTGAAATGAAGGAAAAAATGCTAAGAGCAGCCAGAGAGAAAGGTCGGGTTACCCACAAAGGGGAGCCCATCAGACTCACAGCAGATCTCTCGGCATAAACACTACAAGCCAGAAGAGAGTGGGGGCCAATATTCAACATCTTTAAAGAAAAGAACTTGCAACCTAGAATTTCGTATCCAGCCAAACTCAGCTTCATAAGCAAAAGAGAAAGAAAATCCTTTACAAACAAGCAATTGCTCAGAAACTTTGTGACCATCAGGCATGCCTTACAAGAGCTCCTGAAAGAAGCACTAAACATGGAAAGGAACAACCAGTACCAGCCACTCCAAAAATGTATCAAATAGTAAAGACCATTGACACAATGAAAAAAATGCATCAACTAATGGGCAAAACATCCAGCTAGCATCAAAATGGCAGGATCAAATTCACACATAACAATATTAACCTTAAATGTAAATGTGCTAAATGCCCCAATCAAAAGACATAGACTGGCAAATTGGATAAAAAGTCAAGACCCATCAGTGTTCTCTATCCAGGAAACCCATCTCATGTTCAAGGACACAAATAGGCTCAAAATAAAGGGATGGAGGAAGATTTATCAAGCAAATGGAGAGCAAAAAAAAGCAGGAGTTGCAATCCTAGTCTCTGATAAAATGTACTTTAAACCAACAAAGATTAAAAGAGACAAAGAAGGGCATTACATAATGGTAAAAGGATTAATGCATCAAGAAGAGCTAACGATCCTAAATACATACACACCCAATACAGGAGCACCCAGATACATAAAGCAAGTTCTTAACGACCTACAAAGAGACTTAGACTCTTAACGACCTACAAAGAGACTTAGACTCCCACACAGTAATAATGGGAAACTTTAACACTCCACTGTCAATATTGGACAGATTAATGAGACAGAAAATTAACAAGGATATCCAGGACTTGAACTCAGATCTGGACCAAGCGGACCTAATAGACATCTACAGAACTCTCCACCCCAAATCCACAGAATATACATTCTTCTCAGCACCTCATTGCACCTACTCTAAAATTGGCCACATAATTGGAAGTAAATCACTCCTCAGCAAATGCAAAAGAACAGAAATCATAACAAACAGTCTCTCAGACCACAGGGCAATCAAATTAGAACTCAGAATTAAGAAACTAACTCAGAACTGCACAGCTTCATGGAAACTGAACAACTGGCTCCTGAATGTTGACTGGATAAACAATGAAATGAAGGCAGAAATAAAGATGTTCTTTAAAACCAACAAAAACAAAGACACAATGTACCAGAATCTCTGGGACACATTTAAAGCAGTGTCTAGAGGGAAATTTATAGCAACAAATGCCTACATGAGAAGTGAGGAAAGATCTAAAACAGACACCCTATCATCAAAATTGAAAGAGCTAGAGGAGCAAGATCAAACAAACTCAAAAGCTAGCAGAAGACAAGAAATAACTAAGATCAGAGCAGAACTGAAGGAGATAGAGACAGAAAAAAACCTTCAAAAAAATCAACAAATCCAGGAGCTGGCTTTTTGAAAAGATCAACAAAATAGACCACTAGCCAGATTAACAAAAAAGAAAAGGGAGAAGAATCAAACAGATGCAATAAAAAATGACAAAGGGAATATCAGCACTGATTCCACAGAAATACAAACTACAATCAGAGATTACTACAAACAACTCTATGCACATAAACCAGTAAACCTGGAAGAAATGGATAAATTCTTGGACACTTGCACCCTCCCAAGCCAAACCAGGAAGAAGTTGAAACCTTGAATAGACCAATAACAAGGGCTGAAGTTGAGGCAGCAATTAACAGCCTACCAACCAAAAAAAGTCCAGGTCCAGATGGGTTCACAGCCAAATTCTACCAGACATACAAAGAGGAGCTAGTACCACTCCTTCTGAAACTATTCCAAACAATCCAAAAAGAGGGAATCCTTCCCAAATCATTTTATGAGACCAACATCATCCTGATACCAAAACCCAGCAGAGACTCAACAAGAAAAGAAAACTTCAGGCCAATATCCATGATGAATATAGGTGCAAAAATCTTCAATAAAATACTGGCAAACTGATTGCAACAGCACATCAAAAAGCTTACCACCCATCACAATCAAGTAGGCTTCATTCCAGGGATGCAAGGCTGGTTCAACATACGCAAGTCTATAAACATAATCCACCACATAAACAGAACCAAAGACAAAAACCACATGATCATCTCAACAGATGCAGAGAAAGCCTTCAACAAAATTCAACAGTGCTTTATGCTAAAATCTCCCAATATACTAGGTACCAAAGGAACATATCTCAAAACAATAAAAGCTATTTACGACAAACATACAGCCAGTATCATACTGAATGGGCAAAAACTGGAAGCATTCCCTTTGAAATCCGGCACTAGACAAGGATGCCCTCTGTCAACACTCCTATTCAATATAGTACTGGAAGTTCTAGCCAGAGCAATTAGACCAAAAAAAAAAAAAAAAAAAGGCATATTCAATCAGGAAAAGAGGAAGTCAAATTGTCTCTATTTGCAGATGACATGATTGTATATTTAGAAGCCCCTATCATCTCAACCCAAAATCTCCTTAAACTGATAAGCAACTTCAGCAAAGTCTCAGGATACAAAATCAATGTGCAGAAATCACAAGCATTTCTATACACCAATAACAAACTAACAGAGAGCCAAATCATGAGCAAACCCCCCATTCACAATTGCTACCAAGAGAATAAAATACCTAGGAATACAACTAACGAAGGGTGTAAAGGACCTCTTCAAGAAGAACAAATCAGTGCTCAAGGAAATAAGAGAGGACACAAACAGATGGAGAAACCTTCCATGCTCATGGTTAGGAAGAATCAATATCATGAAAATGGCCATACTCCCCAAAGTAATTTATGGATTCAACACTATCACCATCGAGCTACCAATGACCTTTGCAGAATTGGAAAAAACCACCTTTAACTTCATATGGGCTTTTCCAGAGCCCACCGTTCCTTAGAAACCAGGCTGCGCGTTCTCGGTGGCGGCAGGCTTGACTCCGGGGCCCGCGCATCCCCGCGAGCCTCCTTCAAGGCAGATACGTGGCCGCCGAGACCACTTTGGACCCGTGGTCACCAGTGTGGCACGCTGTGGGCGATGCCAGCGTGCCAGGAGCCATGTTTGACCAGGACGTTGGGAAGGTCGTATCCATGCTGGAGGCTCTTGTGAGGAGATGAGTGGGTGAAGAGAGAGGCTGGGATGAAGATGCTGCCAGGAGTGGGTGTGTTTGGGACTGGCAGCTCCGCCCGAGTTCTGGTCCCACTGCTAAGGGCTGAAGGGTTCACTGTTGAGGCCCTGTGGGGGAAGACCGAGGAGGCGGCGAAGCAGCTTGCTGAGGAGATGAACGTCGCCTTCTACACCAGCCGGACCGATGACGTCTTGCTGCATCAAGATGTGGATCTGGTGTGCATCAGCATCCCCCCTCCACTCACCCGGCAGATATCCGTGAAGGCTCTAGGTATTGGGAAGAATGTGGTTTGCGAGAAGGCAGCAACATCAGCGGATGCCTTCCGGATGGTGACAGCCTCAAGATACTACCCGCAGCTGATGAGCCTGGTGGGGAACGTGCTGCGCTTCCTGCCTGCCTTCGTGCGCATGAAGCAACTGATTTCGGAACACTACGTGGGAGCAGTGATGATCTGTGATGCCCGTATCTACTCAGGCAGCCTGCTAAGCCCCAGCTATGGCTGGATCTGTGATGAGCTCATGGGTGGCGGTGGCCTGCACACCATGGGGACGTACATCGTGGACCTGCTGACCCACCTGACTGGCCGGAGAGCAGAAAAGGTACATGGGCTGCTCAAGACATTTGTGAGGCAGAACGCTGCCATCCGTGGCATCCGGCACGTTACCAGCGATGACTTCTGTTTCTTCCAGATGCTCATGGGTGGGGGTGTGTGCAGCACAGTGTCACTCAACTTCAACATGCTGGGCACCTTTGTGCATGAAGTCATGGTGGTAGGCTCTGCGGGACGCCTCGTCGCCCGAGGAGCCGACCTCTATGGGCAGAAGAACTCTGCCACACAAGAGGAGCTGCTGTTGAGGGCCTCGCTGGCTGTGGGCACAGGGCTTCCTGAGCAGGGGCCCCAGGATGTCCCACTGCTGTACCTAAAGGGCATGGTGTACATGGTGCAGGCCTTGCGCCAGTCCTTCCAGGGGCAGAGTGACCGCTGCACCTGGGACCGCGTCCCTGTCTCCATGGCCGCCTCCTTCGAGGATGGGCTGTACATGCAGAGCGTGGTGGATGCCATCAAGAAGTCCAGCCGATCCGGGGAGTGGGAGGCTGTGGAGGTGCTGACGGAAGAGCCTGACACCAACCAGAACCTTTGTGAAGCGCTTCAGCGGAACAACCTATGAGCCTGCACCTGGGCTCCTTGCCATAGTACAGAGGGACCAGGGACGGGAACAGGAGCCAGACATGATGGGGGCTTGGCCCTAGCAGAGACAGTGTCTTTCATTTAATGAATCTAGGTGAAGCCATAGGTGGTCCTGGGACTTCGCCCACCCCCATCCCAGCAGCTCACCTGCTCCTTAGACTTGCAGGGTGGCAAACATTCCTGTTGCCAGGCTAGCACGGCGTGCACAGGGTAGAGCTGTCGCAGGGTCTCCCCATGGCGATGCCAGTGAGTGGGACCAGGAGAGGCTCATCCTGTGGGTTTTTCAGCCTGATCTACAGTCCTAACAGGGTGAGACTGCACAACAGGGGCCAGGCAGCTCAGCTAAGGCCCGAGGAGAAATGACTAGAAGTCTCATTTCCATGTCCTTCTTGGATTGGGGCATCTCAGGAACGTTGAGGGCAACAAGCTGACCCTCAGGGACCCTTACCTGCCTTCCCATGTTACCAGCCCCTTCCCAGGTGGGGACAAAGGCTTGCTTTATTAAGTGAGGTGTCGGGCTTTTGAACTAGGGCAGAGGGCCCTGATTTGGCAAAGAGGAGGCAAGGGAGGGCTTTAGAACATCTGAGAAATGTTAATAAATAATTCAGAAAATAGGAAAAAAAAACTTCATATGGAACCAAAAGAGAGCCCACATAGCCAAGACAATCCTAAGCAAAAAGAATAAAGCCGGAGGCATCACGCTACCTGATTTCAAACTATACTACAAGGCTACAGTAACCAAAACAGCATGGTATTGGTACCAAAAACAGAGACATAAAGACCAATGGAACACGACAGAGCCCCAGAGGCAATGCCACACATCTACAACCATCTGATCTTTGACAAACCTGACAAAAACAAGCAATGGGGAAAGGATTCCCTATTTAATAAATGGTGTTGGGAAAACTTGCTAGCAGTGTGCAAAAAGCAGAAACTGGACCCCTTCCTGACACCTTACACTAAAATCAACTCCACATGCATTAAAGACTTAAACATAAAACCTAACACCATAAAAACTCTAGAAGAAAACCTAGGCAAAACCGTTCAGGACATAGGCATAGGCAAGGACTTCATGACTAAAACACCAAAAGCATTGGCAACAATGGGATCTAATTAAATGGGATCTAATTAAACTCCAGAGCTTCTGCACAGCAAAAGAAACAATCGTTAGAGTGAACTGGCAACCAACAGAATGGGAAAAAATTTTTGCAATCTACCCAACTGACAAAGGACTGATATCCAGAATCTGCAAAAAACTAAAACAGATTTATAAGAAAAAAACAAACAAACCCATCCAAAAGTGGGCAAAGGATATGAACAGACACTTTTCAAAAGAAGACATATATGAGGCCAACAAACATGAAAAAATGCTCATCATCACTGGTCATTCGAGAAATGCACATTAAAACCACATTGAGATAGTATCTCATGCCAGTTGGAATGGTGACCATTAAAAAATCTGGAGACAACAGATGCTGGAGAGGACATGGAGAAATAGGAACACTTTTACACTGCTGGTGGGAGTGTTCAACCTTTGTGGAAGACAATGTGGCATTTCCTCAAGGACCTAGAAATAGAAATTCCATTTGACCCAGCAATCCCATTACTGGGTATGTATCCAAAGGATTATAAATCATTGTATTATAAAGACACATGCACCCGTATGTTCATAGTGGCACTGTTTACAATAGCAAAGACCTGGAACCAACCCAAATGCCCATCGACGATAGACTGGACAAGGAAAATGTAGCACATATACACCATGGAATACTATGCAGCCAGAAAAAATGATGAGTTTGTGTCCTTGGTAAGGACATGGATGAATCTGGAAACCATAATTCTTAGCAAACTGACACAAGAACAGAAAATCAAACGCCGCATGTTCTCAGTCATAGATGAACAATGAGAACACGCGGACTCAGAGAGGGGAGCATCACACACTGGAATCTATTGAGATGGGCCAAGGGAGGGACAGTGGGGGGATGGGGAGGTCGGGGAGAGAAATGTCAGATGTAGGTGATGGGGGGATGGAAGCAGCAAACCACATTGCCATGTGTGTACCTATACGACAATCCTGTATGATCTGCACATGTACCCCAGAACCTAAAGTACAATTTAAAAAAAAGACAGACATGTCCAATATGTCCAAAATAAGACAGACATATTGATAATACAAGAGAAGGTAAGAAATATTCAGTGTCATGCCAGCAGTACTGACGAAGGGCTATGGCACCATAAGAGGAAGTGATTATTTCCCGCTTGGGGGGATAGGCAGAAATCAAGGCTTGCTTCATGAAAGAGGTGGCATTAATATGCTGGACCTAGAAGATCAATGGGATTCAAACAGGTAAAGACGGCAGTGGAGGGTAATCAAAACAGAGAAAGCGCTGCAACAAAGACAAGGGTGGGGGAAAGCAATGAAGATGAGATTCCAAAAGTCAGTTGGCCTCATTCATTAAGATCATAAAAGGCAAGATAAGCAAGATATACAGGGGATTTATGTCACCATGGCTCAGCTCCTTCACCCAGCTTCCTGGCTGGAGATGTCCCTCCTCCCCCATCTCTCCAGGCTCCAGGGACAGGACTGTGCACCTGCTGCCTCACGCACGTGCTGTGCCTTCTCTGCCGCCTCATGCCTGCGCTCCTCGGGTATCAATCCTGCGCACGCTTCGCTGCACTTGCTATGCCATGTCTTTACACTACTGTTTTCTGTAATTTATAAAACACATACTGCCCACGAGTTTGTATTTTTAATTCCTGTAAGAAGTTTTGGGATCCAATTTGTGTGAAAGTCAGACTGTAACATAATGTAGTATTGTATGATAAAAGCCTCCAAGAATAAAAACAGACAGTGTATCCTGCTTATCAGATACTCAAACACTGGTTCCATTCCTGAGTGTCACAGATTTCTTCATGAATAACTCTTCTTGATTTTGCATCAGCTTGTCCCAGTCTTCTTGAAATAAGTTCTAGGGACAAAATTTCCTAATTTTCAAGACTACTTTTTTCAGACATTGCTTGAGAACCTACTATGTTCCAGGCTGTGCTGAAAGGGGGCACAACGGCTCACTTAACTTTCATGAGGTAAAACTGTGGTATTTTATGAGAGTTGAGTCCTGTGAGACATTACTGATTGCTGAACCCACTTTACAATGAAAAATGAGGGGAAAGGAAGGGAAACCTGGATCCAAACCCAGATTTTGGGGAGTCCCCAATGGTTGCTCACTCATAACAACAGGGACCAGATCAAGAGATCTTGAAGATCCTTTTCTAAACTTCTCTGGGCTTCCAGCTTCTCCCAGCACTGTCGCTTCACTTTTGGGGGCCTCAGTTTCTTCCCCTAAGAAAGAGGTGACTCCATGGCAGTGATTTTTTGAGCCCTACTTTGCCGGAGTCCTTCTGCCCAGGCTGGAATGCAGTGGCACAATCTCAGCTCACTGCAACCTCCGCCTCCCAGGTTCAGGTGATTTTCCTTCCTCAGTCTCCTGAGTAGCTGGAACTAAAAGTGTGAGCCACCACACCCAGCTTATTTTTGTATTTGTTTGTTTGTTCGTTTGTTTAATAGAGACAGGGTTTCTGCATGTTAGAAAGGGTGGCCTCAAACTCCTGACCTCAGGTGATCCACCCTCCTCAGCCATTCAAAGTGCTGGGATTACAGGAGTGAGCCATGACGCTTGTTTGTAATAGGCTTTTCTATAAGGAAACTTCCTCCGAATATTAAGGAATATGGGCCAGGTATGGTGGCTAACACCTGTAATCCCAGCACTTTGAAAGGCTGAGGCAGGAGGATGGCTTGAGCCCAGGAGGTTGAAACCAGCCTAGGCAACGTAGCGAGACCCTGTCTGTACAAAAAATACAAAAATTTAGCTGGGTGTGGTGGCATGCACCTGTAGTCCCAGCTACCCAGGAGGCTGAGGTGGGAGGATTGCTTGAACCCAGAAGGTCAAAGCTGCAGTGAGTTATGATCACGCCAGTGGGGGACCCCAGCCTGAGGGGACAGAGCAAGACCTTGTCTCAAAAAACTAAGTAAATAAATACTCAGGAAGATGAAAGTTTCACAGTGGTTCTAAACTGAGAATCCTGGACTAGAACCTGGAACAGAAAAAGGAAGTTAATGGAAAAACTGGTGAAACTTTAAATAGTCTAGAGTTAGTTCATAGTAATGTACTAACGTCAGTTTCTTAGTTTTGACAAACGTTCCATAGTAATATAAGACATCAAAAATGAGGACAAGCGGGTGAGTAGTATATGGAAATTCCCTGTACAATTTTTACTTTTCTATAACCCTAAAATTACTCCAAAATTAAAAGTTTATTTAAAAAGACAACAATAACAAAAAAAACCATCATCTAGATAATTTCTATTATCTTTCCCAAATTACCGTTTTGTGACTTAATAAGGGTAACACATAATAGCAGTGGCTAATATTTAATGGGCGCTTATCACATGTCCCGGCCCTATCCTAAGGGCTTTATATGCATTAACTCATTTAATCCTCACAACAGTGACATAAGCAATTTTCTTATTCTTATTTTACAGACGAGGCAACAGAGGCCTAAAAATACTGAGCAACAAGTTGAGGTATTTTTGGCAGGGCCAGAATGCAAATCCAGGCAGTGCAGCTCCAGAGCTCTGGCTCGTAAGCATATTTACGTATTTATGGCAGCGCTTTCAAAATGCTTCCGGAATCAGGCCTATCTAGGAATAGCCAAATGACTAAAGACAAAGACTGAAAGGTGAGTAGTATGTTTAATACAAAGAAGAAGAGCAACAGGGACTCTCAAGGTGAAGTCTCAGCTTCTGAAAATCTCCACTGGAGCAGAACCAAACCTCACTCAAGTTACCAATGGCCTCCCCACATCAGAACGATATCCCTGGCCTTGTCGGAATGGTGCTCTGCCCTCCCTGGCATATCATCCTTGAAGAGTTGCACCACCAGCCCACCTCACTGCCCTTTAGTTGGCCACTCACTGGCTGTCTGCTGTCATTTTCATCCCTGAAGTGTCAGTTTGGGTAAGGAGTGAAATGAAACATGCAGGCTGTCTTTTCAAGGTCTGCAAAATAAGCTTAAGCTTTCCACATGACTGGTTTTCCTAGATACTCAAGAATCCATGCTGAGAACCTAATAGTGCATTGCCCAGTCCTAGAAAGCAAAAACCTCTCCAATTTATAACATACCTCATGGTCTGC
This sequence comes from Callithrix jacchus, assembly GCF_049354715.1. NCBI lineage: Eukaryota > Metazoa > Chordata > Mammalia > Primates > Cebidae > Callithrix > Callithrix jacchus. The sequence continues at coordinate 17,147,768 of NC_133516.1, read as the reverse complement.
TGTTTCCACTAAGTGTCAAAAAGAAGGCACGTGGGTAAGCATCTCACCTCCATTATGGGATCCTTGAGGACAAGACTTGGTCTCACTCATCGAACAATACAATTCCATAAAGAAATGGTGCTAGGCTCTAGGAAAGATCTGTAGCTGGCCAGGACCACCACCCATCACTCTGCCCCCTCCATTGCAGCCATTTGTCTTTGGAAGGTTTCTGAGTGGACAGCACCCATAGGCATAGCCAGGAGGGAAAAAGATGAGGAGAGAGGAAGCTATCCAGTCGGAGAATGAGACAGGAAGATTTACAGCACTGAGGGTGTAGACAAGAAAGAGATAAGCTTGGGTGATTAAAAGCAACAGGCAATAAAAAGAAAATGAATCCAGAAGGAGTCAGGATGGAAGAGAACCAATATTCGCGGAAGGCCTACTGTGTGTGGGCATGAAGCTATGCTCACTGCAGATGTCAGTCTCAAAAATACATGTAGGATCAAACAGTCCAGGTTGACTTCAGCTTGTGTTGATTTAGTAAACATTAAAATTCAACATTTTCTAGTTGAAAGGGCCCTGAGGGGTACACATAGCTTAACCCTAACATTTCATAGACAGATAAACTGAGGCTCAGACTCAGAAAAATTCATGCCTAAAATGGAATGAGAAATGTAAGCCAGTTCTTTCCACTTCTTTGCCGGTTTTTCTTTTTATACAGATATGAAAAACAAGGCAGGTATTGCTGAGAGGCTCTGAAAGAATTCACTCTTAGGTGAAAGCTCCCATAGCATGGTGGACCAGATTTGTGTATTATCCTCCACCTCATCTAGCTTCCATCTGCTGGTTGCTACCAGAGAGGAAAAAAATGGTAGCATTATTTTAAATGAAACAGATGTCTTGCCAGGAAGAATGTAAAAGAGTACCTTGCCTTAGATGAAAAAGATAGTTCAGACAAATAAGAATGAAAAATGAAGACAGAGGACAATGCTTATTCTTGAATATTCTTGTTTTTGAATAAGAACAATTCTTATTCACCAGAATAAGAGAAGCTAGCGGGGAAGGTAAGGTGGAGAAAGTGGTATATGACAAGGTAAATGGAAACTAAACTGGTTAGAATGATGCTGTACATGAAGAAGCTGAGACTCCCTCTTATATTTCTGGGAAGCTGAGGCGGGTGGATCACAAAGTCAGGAGTTCGAGACCAGCCTGACCAATATAATGAAACTCTGTCTCCACTAAAAATACAAAAATTAGCCAGGCGTGGTGGTGCATGTCTGTAGTCCCAGCTACTGGTGAGGCTGAGGCAGGAAAATCGCTTGAACCCAGGAGGTGGAGGTTGCAGTGTGCCGAGATCACACCACTGCACTCCAGCCTGAGCAACAGAGCGAAACTCCATTATAGTAAATAGATAGATAGATAGATAGATAGATAGATAGATAGATAGATAGATAGATAGACAACAGAGGCTCTGCCCCAAACAAAGCATGAGGATGAAAATGTCTTACAGACATGAATCAATGATCACTTCTGCAGATGGACAGTCATTCAGTTGGAACAAAGCCGAAGGCAGAAAGTTCTGCGCTAAAATATTCATTGCCTCTTACTTCTCCAGATTCAGGCTATAAAGAAAATTGGCCTACATTATGTCAATGCGTTAGGGAGTCTCCACCAAATCGGCCATGTCAGAATTTCAGAGTTACTCTGTTCCCAGTGACTCCCTGGCAACCCTCCAGGCCTCTCTGCTTATACTGTCTGTCTCCCACAAGACCCAGCACTTCCACGAGAAAAGCCTGTCCTGATCACATACCCTCCACTCCAGCTAAAAGATTCTATGTCTAAAATCACTCACTTTATGTGCACAACTTCCAAAGTAGAATTCTGACGCTGCATCATATTACTAGGGTGATGTCTGACTACCCTTTCTGGGCTGTGGGAGGCTGGTGGCCAGGGTCTACGGCCCACAGTGGCTGTCCCCAAATGATATTGCATCGTGGAGCCCAAGAAATGCTCTGGAAAAAAAAAAAGGAAGTAGGAGGATGCAAGGGTTCTATGATCGGATAACTTCGGGAAACAAACTTAGGAGGTCAGAATGTGCATTAGTTTATTAACACTCAGAGAAATCCCACGGTAAAGATATGCAATACTGAAATTTCCTTAATTTTGTTTAACTTGGACTTTTTCAAACTTACTTGGCTAAAGGACCTTTTTCTTAATAGAACAGCCTTAGCACTTTGGGAAATACTGTCTTACAGAATCACAGCATTCTAAGGGAGCTTCATACTCCTACAGCAGTACTTTGCAGCTTTCACACTGGACTGTGTCCTCCTTAGAAGCCGGGGCCTTGTCTGAATCAAGGTGTATCCACAACACTCAGCTAAGTGCCTTACACACTGCAAGCCTATAGTATGTGTTACATGGATAAACTAAACCCAACCCTCTCATTTCTAGGATGACAAAATAAAAACAAATATGTCAGAATGACCTCCTTCATAGCTTCCTTAGTGATTATAAGAAGCCTCACACAGAGAATGTGCTCAATAGCTTTTGAAAAATGAAAGGTAATAGAATGGGATGGAAGAGAAGAGAAAAGATTGGAAAGTTTCTCATCTACACTATAAGCCAAAAGTTTCTGAAACATGATAGAAGAAGAAGAGAAGCTGCCTCTTCTCCTCTTTCACCCAAGTTAAGTCTTAACCAGAGGGAAATGAAAATGATGAATCATAAAAGGAAAACTGCAGGAAAACCAAAGACCCCTTGGGATGGGAGGTGGGGGAGAAGTGGTGTTTGCAAACTGATGGGGATAAACAAGACCTGTCTGTATCTCATTTAGACTTAATAAGATAGTTTGCTGAATGTTAATTAAATACTCAGTGGTTGTTACCAACTGTGGTGATTAACTTAATTTTGAATTAAATAAGCAATAAATGCTTAACTGAAGTTCTATTAAATTTTACCCAGCAAGTGAGAAATATGAGGCTCTTAATTGACTTTAAACAAGATAGTTATGGCAAGTTAGCTGAATTTTTATTACCTAAAGATAACAGCCTTATTAAATCTAAATTGTCTATTTTATTTGATAGGGAAATATGTTATCAGTTCTTCTCATTTACCAAAAGAAATGTCAAAAGAGATCACAAATGGTCCAAACTGCTTGGGTTGGGATTCATTTTCTGATACTATTTTAATATAAAGTTTATTCATTTAAGGATGAATTTAGACTTAAGTATTAGCAAGGTCTAGGAAGGATTTATATTTCCACTGATCAAACCAGGTGACCACATTTTCTAAACCAAAAATCAGGACTCTGATTTCTCATCGTAGACACAGTTTAGAGATGTTAAGATCACAATACTGACATTTCCAGGTCTCCATGGTTTAAAAGGCTATGGACCCAAAACATTTAAAATCATTACTGTTCAAATAAATGATTGGCTCTGCTACTGAACAAGCTGTATTCTAACTAGTTAACCTCACTTTTCTAGGCCTCAACTATCACACATGTTAAATGAAGAGGTTGGAAGTCACTGCCTTGATTCATTTATTTTTTTCTTCACAGTATGTGCAGGGCCTAGAACAGTGCCTGGCACAGAGTAAGTAGCTCACTAAAGACTGAGAGAATGAATGAATGCATAAATTAAATCAATTTAAGATAGTCAAAACACTAAAAATTTTTAGCCCTTTTATATCAAGTTTCTTCAGACGACTATTTTTAAATATTGTCATTTGACAATCCATATAAAAAGAAACACAAATACTAAACCATTGCTTGGGAAATGTTTTTGGTAATTAAAGAAATTCAAATTAAAACAAGATATTTCTTACATATTAATCTAGCAAAGATGAATGCAAGTTATAAAATTAAATGCTGGTTAGTGCACAGAGAAACAAGTAGATTCACACACTGCTAATGACTCTGCAAGTCAGGAGTCTTTCTGGAGACTGACCGGCAATTTATTTGAAAAGTAACAGAACAGTTGGGACTTTTGTGCCTATAATTCTCCCCTGAAATAACTTAAAACTTATTTAGCCAGTCAGCAAGTATTTATTTAAGGTCTACATAGGTCATACTTAGAAGAAATAAAGGAAAAAGACATTGGGTGCCTTATTAGCTAATGGGTTGACAGAATCCTAAAACACACACACACACACACACACACACACACACACAAGATAACATTTTTCAGTGGCACTGCATGGCAGGCTGGGAGTGCAGTGGTGCAATTTCAGCTCACTGCAACCTCCTCCTCCCAAGTTCAAGTGATTCTACTGCCTCAGCCTCCCAAGTAGCTATAACTAAAGGCACGCACCACCATGCCCAGCTAATTTTTGTATTTTTAGTACAGATGGAGTTTCCCTATGTTGACCATGTTGGTCTCAAACTCCTGACCTCAGGTGATCTGCCCACCTCAGCCTCCCAAAGTGCTGAGATTACAGGTGTGAGCCATCGTGCCCGGTCAACATGGCAGGCTTTGAGGCTTTACTACACTGACCATAGAATTCCTTCCGCAATCATGTAAAAGATGCTCTTATACCCTTTTACGGATGAGGAATTGGAGGTTCAGAGAGGCTGAATAACCAGCACACAATCATATGGCTAACAGGTAGCAGAGCTATAATCTAAATCCAAACCTTCTAGCTCTCCAAACTATTCATGTAGTTTCTACCACATCCCTGAGAGAGAACCACATAATGCAAGGGACAAAAGTTGTAACCGCTGTAAGGAAAAGATAACATGCCATGAAGATACTCAATTAGATGGTGGTGTGTGTTTGTTTGTTAATTTAAGATATTCTTTTTTTTTGAGACGGAGTTTCGCTCTTGTTACCCAGGCTGGAGTGCAATGGCACGATCTCGGCTCACCGCAACCTCTGCCTCCTGGGTTCAAGCAATTCTCCTGCCTCAGCCTCCCGAGTAGCTGGGACTACAGGCATGCGCCACCATGCCCAGCTAATTTTTGTATTTTTAGTAGAGACGGGGTTTCACCATGTTGACCGGGATGGTCTCGATTCCTTGACCTTGTGATCCACTCGCCTTGGCCTCCCAAAGTGCTGGGATTACAGGCGTGAGCCATCGCGCCTGGCCGTTATTTAAGATATTCTTAAAACGCAAGTCATCATGTATTACTTCACATATATTATTCATTCATTCACAGGTTCATTCAATAAACATTTATTACATTATTTATCACATAGCAGGATTTGCAGTAGATGCTGGGGATATGAATATAAACAAAAGCTAGAGCTTGGCTCAGAGATCTGCAGAGAGCAGGAAGGATTTGGTATTGCAATAATAGGAAACTTATTGAAGAAAACTTCTAATAGAAAACATTGAAGTCCTGGTTCAATGTTTAACTTCTTGGGCTCTGGGCAAATCATGTAACCTTTCCCGGGCTCAAGCTCCTGATAAAACTTGGACATCATAACCATCCACAGGACAACTGGTACAATTGGCCTGTAATTTGTAGGAAAACACATGGTTATCCGTAAAGCCTGTAAGAAATGGCAACAGGAAGATAAGTATTATGTTATGTGGATGGATTCTGTTTTGATCAGGATTTTGCAAGCTGGCACAGTCTACCAACATCTCCCAGATGAGTGAGTGCTAATTTATTGGCAACAAAATGGTTTTCCCATCACTACTCTGAATGAACTACCTGCCACCATTCTTAGAGTTCAGTCATCCATTTTTAACTCTCTCTGCCTTTATCTAAAACAATCCTGAGCAGCCAAATAGATAAAGCACTTCCAGATGAGATTGTTATAAGTCTCTTTTCCTAGGAATTAAATTCTTTAAAAAGAGCCTGTAATCCCAGCACATTGGGATGCCAAGGCAGGTGGATCACCTGACATCAGGAGTTCGAGAGCAGCCTGGCCTATGTGGTGAAACCCTGTCTCAAGAAGAAAAAAACACACACACACATACTTCAAGGTTGACAGGTCTTAGAGACCTTGTATAGGGGTTTTCAGCCCATGTCTGAACTTCCATGGTAATATTCCAGTCAGCCACTGCTTGAATATCTCAAGCGATTAGAGATTCAATTAACTCCAGAAAGAGCCCATCTCATCTTATTCAGAATTAAGAAATGTCAAGGAATCCTTCTAAGATAAAAAAGGGTGAAGATCTTCCGTGACAAACAGTTCTCTCAAAAGTCATATGTTGCGTCACCCATCTAAGACACTGGGCAGAGGAAGAGATCACCTCAGTGTTACGCTGCGACCAGGGCTATGAATTTTGCACATGTCATTTCTTAGGGGCCGAGTCTCCTCTTACGCAAAATGAAAAGACTGGTGACTTCTTTTTTTTTTTTTTTTTTTTTTTTGAGACGGAGTTTCGCTCTTGTTACCCAGGCTGGAGTGCAATGGCGCAGATCTTGGCTCACCGCAACCTCCGCCTCCTGGGTTCAGGCAATTCTGCCTCAGCCTCCTGAGTAGCTGGTATTACAGGCACGCGCCACCATGCCCAGCTAATTTTTTGTATTTTTAGTAGAGACGGGGTTTCACCATGTTGACCAAGATGGTCTCGATCTCTTGACCTCGTGATCCACCCTCCTCGGCCTCCCAAAGTGCTGGGATTACAGGCTTGAGCCACCGCGCCCAGCCTAAGACTGGTGACTTCTATCTGTGAGTCATCTCTCATATCTACTGCCACAACTCTAATTCAGGTTTGCTTTATCATTTGCCTGGGCTATTGTGGCAGCTCAGATGGCTCTGCTGTCTCTAGTACCCTCGCCTTCAATCCATCTCACACACTACACACGATTATTTTCTTAAAGCACAGATGCAGTCAACTCATTGATCTACTTGATTCTCCATTCAGAATGCAGTCTCAACATCCCTATACAGCAATCAAGATTTCTCTCAATGTAGACCCTCACCCATCTCCATAGCCTCTCCACCATGCAGTCCACCTTCATGACTCCAGTTTTTCAAGGCACCATGCACTTTTTCACCTCCATGTCTCTATCCATGTTATTTATCCCACTTAGATATCTTCTCCTCCCCCAGCCCACCAAACAAATCCCCACTTACCCTTCAATGCCCAGTCAAATGGCAATCTCTTTATCTGAGTTTCCCTAGGTCCCCAGAGTTAGTTACCATCCAATTAGAGCCATCAGACTTTATTTTTTTTTCTGACACACAGGGTCTCATTCTGTAACCCCAGCTGTAGTACAGTGGTGTGATCATAGCTCACTGTACCCTCAAATGCTGGAACTCAAGGAATCCTCCTGCCTCAGCTTCCTGAGCAGCTCGGACTACAGGCATGCACCACCACACTGGCTAATTTTTTTAATTTTTATTTTTTTTAGAGATGGGATCTTGCTATATTGTCCAGGATAGTCTTGAACTCCTGGCCTCAAGTGATCCTCCTACCTCGGCCTCCCAAAGTGCTGGGATTACACTGTGAGCTATTGCACCTAGCCCCTTCAGATATTTTTTTGCATATACTTCTACATACTGTTTTGATTATGTATATGACCTCCTGAAAGCAGAGACCACACTACACTCATGCTTCCATCTTCAAAACCCAGAGTAACATATCACTCATTCTTCCACAGGTGCACCTAACACATGGTATCAAACGAATACACAAACGTGTCAAATTTATGGAAAGAATGTTATATTTAGGGTCCTGTCCAGCTGTCACTACTGGGACCCTAAATATTCTGCAAGTAAAGCTATTAAACTATGACCAGGAAGAGAGATTTCCAGAGTGGAAATGACCAGCTGCTAGAACACTGACCTATCTTTCACCTCATTCTAAGGAAAGGTGTCACTTACCTGCCTGGCCACTGCAGAGTTTGCCTTTCCCATGAGTCAGGGCACACCCAGCCCTGTGAGTGGCAACTCTTTATTGCACTTCCTGAAAATGATTAGTTTTCATACCAAACAAGACAGAAGTTCCAGGTGCCAACCAAGTTATTTTCTTCCTTAAACTAAACAAGAACCATCTTCAGTGGAAATTCACTAGGAAGGACAAGTGCAGATGACTCTGCATAATGGAGATGAATTTCCACGGTGACCTCCTGGCACAGAGCTTAGTACAGCATTAGGCTTCCACAGTTACAGCTAAAGATCATTATCAAGATGGGCCACTGGATGGAAAACAACAGATTCAGGAACGCAGCTAAAGTATACACATGAACAGACAACCAGTCTTATTTCTTAACTCTCAGTAGCCAGAGCAATTCAGCTGCCTGCTGCAATCTGGTCTAAGCCTTCCCATTCTTGAATGTCTAACCGAAGTCCCAGCACTTCAGACAAGCTCCAGTGATTCACAAGTCCCCCAGTCCTTCATGTGTGCCTCTCCCATGGCACTCTCTTACAATATAGATACACATTAACATGTTTTTATCAACCCTCATAAACACGAAGTGCTTACAGTCTTGACCTACCCTTCAAACAGACTTAAATTCCACTTCTATAAATGTAATTCATTCGGCAGACATTTTTTTTTTTGAGATAGAGTCTCACTCTGTTGCCCAGGCTGGAGTGCAATGGTGCCATCTTGGCTCACTGCACCCTCTGCCTCCTGGGTTCAAGCAATTCTCCTGCCTTAGCCTCCCGAGTAGCTGGGATTACAGGCACTGTCCACCACAACCGGCTAACGTTTTTTTTTTTTGTATATTTAGTAGAAACGGGGTTTCACCATGTTGGCCAGGCTGGTCTCGAACTGGTGACCTCAAGTGATCTACCCACCTCAATCTCCCAAAGTGCTGACATTACAGATGTGAGCCACCATAGCTGGCCATTCAGCAGACATTTCTTGAGCACCTAGCGCCTCCTTTAACAAAACAGTGGATGTTTATTAAGTCCTTGCCTTATGCCTGGCCTTATGCACGTTATTTACACTACCTCACTCAATATTCACCTATAAGGAGGTGACCATATAATGTATCCTCCAAATCAGGACACCTATGAGAGTAAAATGTAACACTACAGATACTACTGAAGACCTCTGCAAGTTGACAGCTGTGCTGCTGGGTGGTGGTCTAAGTAACTAAGGGACACTAACAATGGCTTTAGCAGGAAAGGTGCATGCTGGAGGCAGGTCAAAGCATCCTCCTTTAAGATCAGTGACCTGGAACTGTACTGATCCGCATGCTTACCTAGTCCATGAAAGGTTCCCACACAAGTTTCTAAAGAAGACCTGGCTTCACCTTCAACATCGGCTTTCTGTTTGAATTACAGGGGGATCTCCAGCTATGATGCAAAGCCACAACACAAGCAATTACAACAGTAGAAGCAGACCCTCCATGGGTAACAGATACAAATGGTGCAAACAAAACCCAAGAGAAGGTGGGATGGTGGCAGTGGAAGAAGGGGCATTGCTCAGCCATCCACTGGTGACAGATCACCACTCTGCACAACCTGGAAATGCCCGTGAATGTCTGTGGCACTCATCCCACTTTTGGGGGCACACTATGCTAAACAGTGGTGACCTCATTAATAAGAGGTCTAAAAATGAGTATGTGGGGAAACCAAACAGTGCCTGTGACCACCCAGGGGAGCCCCCTTATTAAACAGCACAGTGAGGTCTTGAACTAGGAGTTGTCTGGGTCTAAATCCCTTGAGCCTCACAAGCAGAGTAAGGTGTCAACACTGTGTGCTAGACGCCGTGCTGGGCATCCAGATCGGCCACATGTACAGACTGCATTACGTTAACAAAGTACCCCATGGAAATGCCCCTGATTCTCAAGAGTGCATTGTGATATATCACAGGATTTCCACTGAAAGGTAATTTAGGCTGAAGAATGTTCCAGAACTTGTTCAAGATCACAGGGTTTGTGGTTAGTCCAAACACAGGTCTCTGTTTTCCCTACACCTAAAATCCCTGGTACTGCCAAAATGATCTAGTGTGATGAAGCCCAGATCCTTGAACTCCCCGGTCCCAAATCTGACATTTAGGCTTGCCTTCCAAAGCCTCAAACATAGACAGCTAATGCTACTAATTTGTACTAGTGAAACAATAACTATTTCTCACCTGTGTAAAGGGCTTGCAGGGGTGTTCACATCAACATTGCTCATTTGCAAAAGTTAGAAAGCAAGACAGGCGTTTCGGAGAGGGGTGTTTGATTCTCACTCTGCTGCTCGAGGCCCTGCACCCTTGCCAGGAAGCTTTTATCACCCTTGAACTCTTGACCACTATCTGCAAGATAAGACTGATCTAGCCAACTTTTCTCTTGGATTAAAATTGGGAACAAGGTAATAAAAACGAACATAAAATGCATTTGCTACATTAAAAGTGCGGTGAAGGCTCTGAAATACTCATGAGATACATTGTGATGGGCAGATTTAATAGGGAAGGTAAAGACAAGATCTACCTTGTAATGGATCTAAAACTATTGCCTAAAAACATGTAGGCCAGCAAAAATAAGTAAATATTAACGGAGAATGGCAGAGAGCAGGGACAGAGAGCTGTAACAAGCAAGGAACCTTGATGTTAGCACCGACGCATAGCGTGGTTCTTGCAAACAAGCATCAATGGCAGCGATTCATGGCAGTAACATAAATAAATCCCCAGACCACACACATTCAAACGAAGCCATCTTAATCCAAGTGCTTTCACAGTATGAAGCACAAGTTTCAAGCCTAAGATACAATGATCTCCAAGTTACATCCTCTCCTAAAATTCTCCAAAGCAGAGAAGCTCCTGGAGGTAAGAAGGAGGAATGGGGAAGGAATGTGTGAGGTACAGCAGAAATCAAGAATGAAAAATGCTTGGAAACAGGGATGGCCTGGGAGCAAAGTCTGTGGCCCAACTCCACTTCAGCTGACAAGGGTGTGATGGAGCAAGTCTGTCCCTTTTCTGGGGCCTCAGTTTCCGTATCTATACAAAGGATCAGATCACTCTGGCCAAGAAGGCCCCGGTCCATGCTTGCTGCTTCTCCTGTTGACTACTTTGGTATTTTGGTATAAAAAAACAGCCATGACTCATAAGCTATCAAACAATTAGAAAGAAAAAAAGTAGGAGTTAAAATACCTGATATTAGTCTAGCAGCAAACAGCTTTGGGAATCCATTGTTCCCTCCCTACTCTGCTGACCTGACACAGGCCCATCTCTCCTATCCTGAAACATTTCAGCAGCCTTCTAAGCTGGGTCTCTGCCTCTGGTCTTAACCTGTCCTCACTCTGCCACCAGAGCTCTCTGAAATACAGATCCAACAAGGCCCTCGTTTGCTCAAAAAAAATAATAAAAGCCTTGCTGCTCTCTCCCACCTCTCTGCCATCATCCTTAGCTGGGTCCAACGGCCCTTTACCAACTAACACTCCCTAGCCAGCCCCATCTCTCACAGTGATCTCCAAATACACGTTTACATTCCTCAGACACTTTTAGGCCTCAAGCCTGTGCACATATACCAAGGTCCCTATGCCTAGAAAGCTCTTCCACTCCTGTCCACCATGTAAACTCCTATTCACTCCTCAAAACCCAACCCAATGTCTTCTTTTCCATAGGCATTCGCCAGTTCATCTAGATGACTGGTCACTCCTTTCTCCGTGTTCTCATTAGCTCTTTGCTCATGACTTTATTAGGGCACTAGCATCTTCTCTTTCAGTTTCTTTCCTATGATAGAATGAGGACTCTGGAAGCCAGAGCCTATCTCAGTTTCCTTTGTAACCAGTATCTAGCATTTCTGCCCAGCATACAGTAATCGCTTTGTACACAAGTACTGAACTCAATACACGAAATTGAGTTGTATCAGATCACAGATATGTGTGGGTTGGAAGGTGTAAGGAGTCTGGAAATTGCTTCATGGCACAAGGCAGATTTTGATCTTGATCCTAGAATCACAGGGGTTACAACAGGCAGAGACAGAGAGGATGGAAACTCCAGGTAGAGAAAACAGCATAGGAAAAGGCTTGGATTAAGAAAACAGAGGGCCTGGCATGGTGGCTCCCTCCTGTAATCCCAGCACTTTGAGAGGCCAAGGTGGACAGATCAACTGAGGTCAGGAGTTCAAGACCAGCCTGACCAACATGGTGAAACCTCATCTCTACAAAAATACAAAAAATTAGCCAGATGTGATGGTGGGCACCTGTAATCCAAGCTACTTGAGAGGCTGAGGCAGGACAATCACTGGAACCTGTGAGGCGGAGGTTGCAGTGAGCTGAGATCGCGCCATGCACTCCAGCCTGGGCAACAAAAGAAAAACTCAGAGTAAAACTCTGTCTCAAAAAAGAAAAGAAAAGAAAACAGCGGAATGTTCAAGACCACCTGTCTGTGTGAGGGAAAAGTGAAAGAGCAGTTACAATTGCAATTACCCTTAGCATAGTTAATCTCACAACTCTCAACTCCACACTTCCAGTCCCCCAAGCTTCACTCTGCTGGCAGGACTGCCCAGTGCCACCTGTGGCAGCAACAACAGGCTCAAGGTTCTGGGGCAGTAAAAACAGTTCCCCTCCCCTGTGATTGCTATCCTGTGGCTGCAGTGAGCTATTTTACTCCCTCTCTTCATCAAGCAAGTATTTCTGGAGTGCCTACCATGTGTCAGGCACTCTTCAGGGCACTGGGAATACAGCTACCAACAGGCAGACATCACTGTAATCCTCAAGCATCTTATTTTAAAGTGGAGAGGAGGCAGACAAGCAAATATGTAAGATGAAGTGGTGATGCACGCGTACTTGTGTCCATAAACGTCGCTCATTCACTAAACAGCTCCTGAACATCCTGGGGTCTGTCTCCCCTCACCACACAATAATGAGACTATTAATGCCTTTATCTGTGGATTGTCAAAATATAAAAGGCCCACTTAACTGAGGTAGGTGGTAGGAAGGATTATAGCTGATTCCTCAGAGCCGTGAGCCAGGAAGCTTTCCTAGAGGACACAGAGGCTACAAGGTTCAGCACCAGAGAACACATAGCACCATTACAGGAGCCATAAGATCGAAGGCGAGGACTGACAGCAAGACTTCGGCACTGTTACTGTACTACCCAACTGCCTCTCTTCATCCTTATCACAACAAGGGACTGGGAGGAGGGCTCTGTTGAGAAACGCAGATGATTTGCTAGAACGGCTTATTCTTTCCAGTTTGGGAAGAGACGACACCAATGTAGCATGTTAAGATAGAAAAGGGGCTAGGACAGCACCAGTGTGCGACTGAGAAGCCTATTTGTCCATGCGAATCCGTAGTTGCGACCCCACTAGGGCTGTTTAATTCAACCTGGGTTGAATTAAATTCCAGGGAAGAACACAGACCAGCAATGTTGATTTGAATTTTTCATCCATGAAGGCATAGAAAAGACTGGTGAAGAGGCTATAAAATCAGGCAGAAGTTTCAATGTCACCTGGTAGTTGTGTAACCTTATTTCACCAAATTCATTTTCTCATCTGCAAAATGAGACTGATAATCATAAAACCTATTTGAATGAATCAACATAATTACACAAATAGGTGGTAAGTATTCAAAAATGTTTTAAAATGATATTACTATATTAAAAGAATGATAGGAAGTAAACATTTTCTAGCCTCAACTCTGTGGTTTATCTGCTTCCAAGCATTAATCCCATTCACCCTACAGCTACCTATCCACCTACCAATCTCACTGATGTGACCAACATTTAGAATGCACTGGCCTTACTGTTCACAACAGCAAAGACTTGGAACCAACTCAAATGTCCATCAGTGATAGACTGAATAAAGAAAACATGGCACATATACACCATGAAATACTAGGCAGCCATTAAAAGGATGAGTTTATGTCCTTTGCAGGGACATGGATGAAGCTGGAAACCATCATTCTCAGCAAACTACACAAGAACAGAAAACCAGACACTACATGTTGTCACTCATAAGTAAGAGTTAAATAATGAGAACACATGGTTACAGGGAGGGAACATCACACACTGGGGCCTGTTGGGGGTCGGGGAGGTGTTGGGGAGGGATGGCATCAGGAGAAATACCTAATGTAGATGAGGGGTTGATGGGTGCAGCAAACCACACGGCACGCTATGTAACAAACCTGCACATTCTGCACATGTACCCCAGAATTTAAAGTATAACAATAAAATTTAAAAATAAAAATAAAAAACTAAAGAATGCACCTGCCTTTTCCTCCAAGCCTCCAGGCAACCTACAGCAGACTTCCACAACACACTTGAAATCTTTTCACCCTTCCCCTCGCCTTCATGCTCCACCTCATATGCTTCCTCAAGCCAATAGATTTTCACCCAAATACTAGCTTCCCGCATACAGAAATGTGATTATCTCTTCTCCTTCCTCACCTCTACCAAGTTTCTTCAAGCCAAGTACAGCCCTCCAAAGCCATATTCCAGGAAAGTGCCACCCACCAATGAATATACTCAGCTTGGAGCCTCTAATTGCAGCCCAGGGTCAAAGTCCCAGATTCACTCAGACTAAAAGTGGTACGATGCCTCCTGCATTACCATCTAAATAATTACTCCCACAGAGATGACTCTAGAGCCCCTGCCCAGCCGTATTCTCCTGTGAATTGCTACAAAACCATTTAAAGGCCCCTACAGAAATTAATTTAAACCTTACTTACTAAAAAGTAAAAGTCCATTTGTTTTTCCATTTTCCACTGTCCTCTTCATGGATAGCCATACAAAACACAGCCTGGATAATAAAGCACCTTCTCCCTGCATCTGCATCTACTACTATCTTGCTAAAAGGTCCCTCTCTCACCTGTCCTTCTTCACCTGGACAACTCCTATTCAATCCTAGAGGTTCAGCTCAGACACCCCTCCCTATGATGACTCTCCTGAGGGTGAGCCTTCTCAGTGAAGAGCAGCCAAAACTCACCCTGCAAAAGCACTTAATACATGGACACGGCCCACTCCATCTTCCCCGCCACCCCATACACACAGACACACCACACACCTGTGTGCTCTTCAAAGGCAGGGACCATGTACACTTCATCTTTGTACTCTCAGGGCCTAGCCAGTTTCTGCTTCACTGGAAGCAGGCTCCAACCCCTGGTTTTACCATATTACCTGCCATTTTCTATCTCCGTCTTTTTTTCTGTTTAATGCAGCAAATCCCTGGGCTAAGGAGGCTACCCTGTTCTTACAAGTTACACTCGGCCCATGTACAAAAACCCCATCATTCCAGCATCTCAAGCATAGTTCTGAAATCAAATCCGACCTAGCTCTTGCCCCATTCCCAATTAACCCATGCCAGCTCCACAGCAGGGTAAAGTCACATGTCATCACCAGGATGCAAAAGTTCTGGGCTGTAATTTTGAGCACATCTCTAATTAGCTACGTGACCTTGGGCAAGGGTTAAAATGAAGGTGGCAGCAGCACTGGATCTAATTTTCAGGGGACCTAGATTCAAATGAAATATCTGATCGGAAACTGTTTTATAAAGTGCAAAGCACTGTACAGTCATAAAAGACATGATTAACAATTTTATCAAATTTAAGCCGTTGACTCTAAGATGTGCCATTACCAACTTAGAATGAAAAAAAAGCCACACAACTATGGCACATTGTGATTATAAGACAACCACATTTCAGTGATATTAAAATGTGAAAAAGTGTCTTTTAGAATTGACTGA